>NC_138769.1:588580103-589180103 GCF_965119305.1 Pelophylax lessonae | reverse complement strand
AGAGTAGAAAGAAAGAAGAAGAGAAAAAAAGGGGTTGGGAGTTGGGGAAGGAGAGGGGCGAGGGTGGATATGGGTAGATGAAAAGTTCTGAGTTATAAATCGTTGATGGGAGTTGGAAAAAGAGAGTAAGAAACGTACCCGTCCTCAGTTTATAGTGGCAGAAGTGAACACTAGGCACCAAACCAGACTGTCCTAGCATCACTATTATCACAGGGTCTGGATACCAGAGTGCCTAGAGAAATGCATTTTATACTTATCTTAATAAATGTGCAAATATATTTGTGATGTGCTAGAGCAGGGATCCCTAACCACTTTACATTTAGCCACGTAGTCCTACGTCGGCTGACTTTGCGTGGTTGTACCAGGCATCATCCCGGTACTGTTTTTTAGAGCTGGCGGTCGGCTTTCCGGGCGGTAACGACCGATCCGCTCAGGAGCCGCTCGATCGTTACCCCGGCGAGCGGGAGGGGACGTCCCCCCTCCTGCCACCTTCCGCGGCTTTGCCCGGGTCTCCCGTCCCACCGGGAGACCCGAGCACCCAGCCGGCACGTCCGCCGGCTGGATGGAGTCCCGATCAAAGCCGGAACCGGCTTCGATCGGATCTCCGATGACGTAACCCAGAGGCGGCGTCCATGACGTCACGTCCGGGTTACTCTGCTGCTAAAGGCAGCAGATTCACAAAGTAACTGTATTCAAAAATGCAGTTTTCGGCGTTTTGAATGCATGGAAGTGTAGTGGAGGGGACCCTCGATCCCTCCATAAAGAGTACCTGTCACTGCATATTGCTGTCACAAGGGATGTTTACATTGCTTGTGACAGCAATAAAAGTGATCAGATTTTTTTTTTTTTTTTAAAAACCTGTGTTAAAATAATAAAAATAAAATAAATAGGTAAAAAAAAATGTAGCCGCCCCCGTTGCCGTTAGCTCACCCACGAAAGAAAACATATATGGAAGTCGCGCCGCAAATGAAATCGCTGTTCAAACCACACATGTGAGGTATCACCAGAGCGTGAGCAATAATAAAAAAGTGCTACACTCTAACTCTAAACTCGTAACCGTTAAAACATTTTAAAGCATCGCCTATGGAGATTTTTGTTGACCGTAGTTTGTCACCATTCCGCGGGTGTGCGCATTTTAAACCGTAACATGTTGGGTATCTATTTACTCGGGGTGACATCATCTTTCACAATATACAAAAAAAATGGGCTAACTTTACTGTTTTTTGTTTTTTTTTTTAAATGCAGTGAAATGTGATTTTTTGTAATTTTTTCCAAAAAAATGGCGTTTGATAGACCACTGCGCAAATACCGCTTGACAAAAAATATTGCAATAACCGCCATTTTATTCTCCAGAGTCTTTGCTAAAAAAATAAATATATATATGTATGTTTGGAGGTTTTAAGTAGTTTTCTAGCAAAAAATACTGATTTAAACTTGTAAACAAAAAGTGTAAAAAATAGGCTTGGTGGTAAAGTGGTTAAACGACGGCCCTCCAGCTGTTGCAGAACTACACATCCCATGAGGCATTGTAAAACTCTGACATTCACAGACATAAATAGGCATGATGGGAATTGTAGTTCCTGAACAACTGGTGGGCCATAGTTTGAAGACCCTGTGCTAGAGAGAGCTGCAATGTGGGAAGCCAAGCTATCTTCATTTCTACTGCACGTGACTGCTTCACATAGGAAATGCACAACAAAGCACATACAAATGTTTCAAAAGCCTCATACGAAAACATAATTTGTTCAAAAGTATTGATAGCTTTACTTAAACATGAAAGTTTGTGTCTACAAACTAAATCTGCCTATGTTTATATTTTACTTTACCAGGGAACATGAAGAGAACACACACATCTTGTCTGGTCTGCGACTGTGGCATACTCAACAGCTCCCCGGTGGACTGCAGGGGTTTATCCTGAATTTAATTTTCAGAGAAAACCTAAGAATTGCATTACTAGGGGGGTAAGGAAATTCATTTTTTTCTACTCATTCATTTAAATTGTTCTTTTCATGTCATATTAGTCTATTACATTTACACTTTTTATATTTTGCCTTTTTAAATCCCTTATAGTGGTTGTCGTGGCAAAATGTAGAAAATTATATTTGTCACCCCTCTGCAGTACAACTACATTTTCCCATGTTTTGTCTTTTTTAAATGTTGCAAGTACAGAAAAAATGTTTTGCCAGATTTACAGTAAGCTCCTAACTTCCTGTAGTGAGCTGACATTGCTGCCTTTTCTTTACTGAGATCCCAAGCAGTGTTGTCATCCCTGTTTTCATCATAGAGCTTTCCCCTATTGGACTGCATAACACCGTTCTCTTATGTAGTCCAGCAGGAGAGAATTCATAGCAGGATGTGGTTTTTAAAGTTGGAGTTATTAAAATCACTAATATACTGTATATAGCCAGTTGGTGTATAGTGGTTGGGAAACTCGTATGCCAAATCTTCTGCCACATCATCAATAAACACCAATGACCCAATGCCACTGGAAGCCATACATGCTCATGCCATCACACTACCATGTTTTATTACTTCATTGTACATAAACCTGAACAATGAAGTTATTTTATTTGTTTCCTTTTGGTCTGCTAAATATACAATTAAAAGTGTTTTGTTATATAAGTATTTAATAAATGCAAAAAATACCTGTTGATTTTGCCAGAAATCTTGAGAGCTAATAACTCTCTGTACTCTCTGCCTGTGCACAAGGAGGGGTTATGTGGAGGGTGTGGAAATGAGAAGAGGTTTGTAGTCTTTGTTAATGCTTTAGAGATTATATAGGCAGGTCTGACACCATGATCTTTAGGAATTCAGAGCTGTGTTGTCATGTCAAATAGATGAATGTAGGAGCATAAGATATTTCTGGCATATAAACCATTCTTTTTCTGTAATCTCAGCATGTTAAAAGGATTAAAACATGGAGAAATGTGTATGTGTTCCATAGATGATTGAAATATATATATATATATATATATATATATATATATATATATATATAATTATTTATCTTCTCAAATACAATTAAAGTGGTTCTTCAGTCAAAGGTTTTTTTTTTTTTTTACCTAAATTCTCCCAGGACACACTTAAGAACAGCAGGAGCCATTGGCTCTTGCTGCTGTCATTGATATCCTGTAAAGGGGGGAGTGGGGGGATGGGCCAAGCCAGTCTGTGTGTCTATGGTTTTAGAAAAAAGAGGAGCGAGAGCTCCGGTAAGGGGCCGCTCTGTGTAATATCCTTGCACAGAGCAGGTAACTATAACATATATATATATATATATATATATATATATATATATATATATATATATATATCATTTTTTTTTTTTTTTTTGTAAAAAATAAAATGGAGACTTTTAAGGCCCACTTAAGGACCACCCCACGTACATATACTGCGGCAGGGCGGCCCATAAGCACAAAATCACATACATATACGTGATTTCGTTTTAGGGCTCTAGGGGGCACACGCACGCTGCCGGAGCCGCGCTCACAGCGGGAGCCGGTTTGCGGGTCCGGCAGCCGCGATGGCCGCTGCCCGTTTGCGATTGTGAAGAAGAATGACGGAACAGCTGTCTGCCTATGTAAACAAAGCACACTTAACCCTTTAATCACCACTGATGTTAAACCCTTCCCTGCCAGTGTTTATTCAGTAACAGTGCATATTATTTAGCAGTGATCACTGTATTGCCATCACTGGTCCCCAAAAAGTGTCACTTATGGCACTTTTCCACTGCAAGTACCGGCTCGGCTCCACTCGGAACTGCTTGGCCCAGCTCGGCTCAGTTTGCTTTTCCACTGCGTGGTACGAGTCAGCACCTTTCAGCACTGTATAGGCTATACTCGGCTCAGTTTGCTTTTCCACTGATGTAGTACTTAGTACTAAGTGGGTGGGATTACAACAATTCTCTGACCAATCAGTTGCTAGAAGTGACAAACAATCAATGCTGCATGCTAAGGATTGTGGGATATGGTATAGGTACGGCCTGCTTGGAACCCCAACCGTGGTGGTACTGTTTAAGAGAGCCGTACCGACGCTGTACCATGTAGTGGAAAAGCGCCACTATACCAAACCATACCGAACCGTTCTAACCCGTACCGTGCGGTACCATGCAGTGGAAAAGCACCAAACTGATCCGTACCATGCAGTGGAAAAGTGCCTTTAGTGTCGTATTTGTCCACCGTAATGTTGCAGTCCCTCTGAAAATCGCTGCTCGCCGCCATTACTAATAAAAACAATAAAAAATTAAAAATCCATAAATCTATCCCATAGTTTGTAAATGCTAGCACTTTTGTGCAAACCAATTAATATACGCTTTTTGGATATATTTTTTTACCAAAATTATGTAGCAGAATACAAACTGGCTTAAACTGATGACTTTTTTTTTTATTTATTTATTGGATGTGTTTTATAGCAGAAAGTAAACAATATTGTTTTTTTTTTTTTTTTTTTCAAAATTGTATTTTTTTGTTTATAGCACAAAAAATAAAAACCACCAAGGCGATCAAATACCATCAAAAGAAAGCTATATTTGTGGGGAAAAAAAGGAGATTTTTTTTTTTTTTTTTTTTGGGTTACAGAGTCGCACAACCACGCAAATGTCAGTTAAAGCAACACTTTAATAGCCTTATAGCAAAAAATGGCCTGGTCATTAAGGGGGTAAAACCTTCTGGGACTGAAGTGGTTAAATTTTGTCCATGCTATATTTACAGAAATAAGAGAGGCTTTTCAGTTGTGGTTTAGACGTAATTTTATCTTTCACAAATATTACATGAAATGTGGAAAATGAGGCCACACACATCTCCTACGTATTTGAATTCAGCAGCATGTTCCTGGCTTTGACAGGTTTAAGAACCTCAAAATCATTTATTTATTTTCTTCACAAAAAAAAGCTGCTTGTTCTAAATTACATATGGGACTATATTTGGCCAATTTAGATACATATATTAACATAGGTAAATTTTCTTCACGCAAGTAAACCCATTGATTGATTGTTGCTATAGAGGTTCTGAATCTCGTCTGCAGGAAGAATGCTGAACACTTTCAAATATTTGGTTCTATATTAAGCCCCGTACACACGTACCGATCGTCGGCCGAATGATCGGCCGTCTTTTGTCCGCGGGCTGTCTTGTCTGTTGAAAAGTGTAAAAGACTGCACACTAATTTTGTCGGCCAACAACAGCCGACTTCAGAAGTGATGTCATGTGATGGTTAACTTTCCTGGTCTTTTTTCTTTTCTGAGCATGCTCAGTCTTGCAAATCTGCTGTCTGTCGGCCGAAATCTGTACTGACTGTCGAACAATCGGCCGTTCTGGGGTCGGCATACAAAAATTTTAATGCTTGCACCACAGATTCTGTTCGGCCGAAAGTGCGCTGTAGGCTGTCGGAAGCATCATACTAACAAGCCGAAAATCGGCCGATCGGTCGTCGGCTGAATCTTTTCGGCCGACAATCTGCACGTGTGTACGGGCCTTTAGAATGATTTCAATGAATCAAAGTATATGTTCACTTTTTTCAAACAAATTCCCTTTGTCCCGACAGGAGGTCCATACTTGCCTCGTCTGAGAGCTGCAGCCTCCAATCTGTCTGCAGCCCAGCAGTAGAAATCGAATGTCGAACTGCAGGCTAAGGTGCTATAGACCATTCCCATTGAATGGTATGTTGCTCCTGCAATACAGGTAGACACAATGAAAGGGGGCTAAGGGAAATTTTTCGTAGAAGGTGAACATGTACTTTTTAAGCAAAACAGTCAAAATAGTGAGGAGTAGGGTTGAGCGGACACCTAGATGTCCGTGTTCGACGGGTTCGGCCGAACTTTAAAAAAAAGTCCGGGTCCGTGTCCCGGACTTTTACCGAACTTTTCCCGGACACCGAACCCCATTGAAGTCAATGGGGACCCGAACTTTAAGGCACTAAAATGGCTCTAAAACACCAAAGGAAAGGGCTAGAGTGCTGCAAATGGCAGCAAAACGTAATTAAGAGCATGGCAAGTGCTCTGCAAACAAATGTGGATAGGGAAATAACTTAAAACAACAAAAAAAAACAGAAAAATAAAACAATGTTCTTCTTCATCTCTGAAGGACGAGGCCCATATGGAGTAGGAGGGAGGTTGAGGTGGTGGTGGATGTGGCGGTGACATAGGCGTGCGCACAGGGTGTGCTGGGTGTGCCTGGGCACACCCTAATCACCTAGGGCACATAGCATTGCCAGTGAGGAGATGGGAAAGATCTCCCTGGGACCTGCTCTGCTCTATTTCTCCTTGCCTACAGGTACATGGCCCCGATACATTACTCTCCCTGCTGGCAAACACATGCATGTGTATTTCAACTTTGGGGTGCACACCTTAATGCAATAGGCTGCGCACACCTATGGGCGGTGTAGGTGGAAGCGGCGGTGGAGGAGGACCAGGGCCGGATTAACAGCATCATGGGCTTGGTGCTGAGGATTTTGAAGGGCCTTAAGGGCCATGCCTTGCCATGCACCCAGAGGAGGAAGGGTGCAGCCATGCATGCCTAATTCAACATGGGATGCTGTCTCTGAAGCCCATAAACACATCCATGCATCGCCAACTGTCCCTCCTTGTCCGGCCTTCACGCTGTGTGGGGAGGTTCTGAGGGTGCTGCCTGGGGAAGCGAGCATAGAAGCCAGACTTCTGTGTTTACAAGTGACAGAAGAGCGGTAACAGTGAATATGGCCAACCCGGGGCCTATATAAAAGGTAGGGGCCTGGAGCTGCAGCTCCAATAGCCCCTACATTAATCTGGCCCTGAGGAGGAGGACGAGGTAGCCAACACTGCTTCTTTTCAAAAATTTTAAATGAGGGTACACCCCAAAAGAGTGAGAAAGAGCAAAAATGGAACAATGGGTGGGTAAGGTCGGTATCCATTGCTATTCTGCATAAGGTACGGAAAAGTCCCGTGGGATCCATGCCTGGTTCATTTTAATGAACGTGAGCTTGTTCACATTGTCTCTGGACAGGCGGCTGCGCTTGTCTGTTATAACGCCCCCAGCCGTGCTAAATACCCGTTCAGATAATACACTGGCTGCAGGGCACGCCAGCACCTCCAAGGCGTAAAGGGCAAGCTCAGGCCATGTGCCCAATTTGGAGACCCAGAAGTTGAAGGGGGCAGACCCGTCATTCACTACATGTAGGCGTGTGCACACATACTGCTCCACCATGTTGGTAAAATGCTGCCTCCTGCTAAGACGTTCCATCTGAGCTGCTGGTGCTGCTGTTTGTTGTGGCGTGCTGACAAAGCTTTTCCACATTTCGGCCATGCTAACCCTGCCTTCTGAGGTGCTGGCGGTGCCCTGGTTGCGTTGGCGACCTCCTCCTCCTCCTCCTCTGCCTTGTGCTTCCACTGTGGCCCCGCTGTCAGATGGGAATGCCAGCAGCATGGCGTCTACCAGCGTGCGCTTGTACTCGCGCATCTTGCGATCGCGCTCCAGTGAGTGAATTAAGGACGGTACGTTGTCCTTGTAACGGGGATCCAGCAGCGTGGCCACCCAGTAATCAGCACAAGTTAGAATGTGGGCAACTCGGCGGTCGTTGTGGAGACACTGCAGCATGTAATCGCTCATGTGTGCCAGGCTGCCCAGAGGCAACGAAAGGCTGTCCTCTGTGGGAGGTGTATCGTCCGTGTCCTCTGTATCCCCCCAGCCACGCACCAGTGATGGCCATGAGCTGGCCTGGGTGCCACCCTGCTGTGAACATGGTTCCATCTCCTCCTCCAGCTCCTCCTCCTCCTCATCCTCCTCATCCTCCAGAACTGTGCCCCTGCTGGACAATTGCGTCCCTGGCGTTTGCGTGTGCAGGAACCCACCCTCGGAGCCCCTTGCGAATGACTGCCCTGAAAGCCTTGGAAATGTTACCTCTTCATCCTCCTCCTCCTCCTCATCCTGTGCCACATCCTCTTCCATCATCGCCCGAATTGTTTTTTCAAGGAGGCATAGAAGTGGGATAGTTAAGCTGAGAACGGCGTCATTGCCACTGGCCATGTTGGTGGAGTACTCAAAACAGCGCAACAAGGCACACAGGTCTCGCATGGAGGCCCAGTTAAATTAAATAGCGGAATAGAAAATATGATCCAAAAAAAGTGTATGTATATCACACGTACACAACCACACTGGGCCCCAATTACTATTGTTTGTACCCCTAAAAGGCTAGATGAGGAGTAGGGGGAGTATGGAACAGGCAGCACCCTCAAACCTTCAGAAGTATGAGATGAACCCCAACAACTTGGAAAGGTGGATCTCTCTCACACGTACCAACACAGACTATCCCCCAATTTAACTGATCCCCAAAGGTTTTTGATTAAATAGCGGAATAGAAAATATGATCCAAAAAAAGTGTATGTATATCACACGTACACAACCACACTAGGCCCCAATTACTATTGTTTGTACCCCTAAAAGGCTAGATGAGGAGTAGGGGGGGTATGGAACAGGCAGCACCCTCAAACCTTCAGAAGTATGAGATGAACCCCAACAACTTGGAAAGGTGGATCTCTCTCACACGTACCAACACAGACTATCCCCCAATTTAACTGATCCCCAAAGGTTTTTGATTAAATAGCGGAATAGAAAATATGATCCAAAAAAAGTGTATGTATATCACACGTACACAACCACACTAGGCCCCAATTACTATTGTTTGTACCCCTAAAAGGCTAGATGAGGAGTAGGGGGGGTATGGAACAGGCAGCACCCTCAAATCTTCAGAAGTATGAGATGAACCCCAAAAACTTGGAAAGGTGGATCTCTCTCACACGTACCAACACAGACTATCCCCCAATTTAACTGATCCCCAAAGGTTTTTGATTAAATAGCGGAATAGAAAATATGATCCAAAAAAAGTGTATGTATATCACACGTACACAACCACACTAGGCCCCAATTACTATTGTTTGTACCCCTAAAAGGTTAGATGAGGAGTAGGGGGGGTATGGAACAGGCAGCACCCTCAAACCTTCAGAAGTATGAGATGAACCCCAACAACTTGGAAAGGTGGATCTCTCTCACACGTACCAACACAGACTATCCCCCAATTTAACTGATCCCCAAAGGTTTTTGATTAAATAGCGGAATAGAAAATATGATCCAAAAAAAGTGTATGTATATCACACGTACACAACCACACTAGGCCCCAATTACTATTGTTTGTACCCCTAAAAGGCTAGATGAGGAGTAGGGGGGTATGGAACAGGCAGCACCCTCAAACCTTCAGAAGTATGAGATGAACCCCAACAACTTGGAAAGGTGGATCTCTCTCACACGTACCAACACAGACTATCCCCCAATTTAACTGATCCCCAAAGGTTTTTGATTAAATAGCGGAATAGAAAATATGATCCAAAAAAAGTGTATGTATATCACACGTACACAACCACACTAGGCCCCAATTACTATTGTTTGTACCCCTAAAAGGCTAGATGAGGAGTAGGGGGGGTATGGAACAGGCAGCACCCTCAAACCTTCAGAAGTATGAGATGAACCCCAACAACTTGGAAAGGTGGATCTCTCTCACACGTACCAACACAGACTATCCCCCAATTTAACTGATCCCCAAAGGTTTTTGATTAAATAGCGGAATAGAAAATATGATCCAAAAAAAGTGTATGTATATCACACGTACACAACCACACTAGGCCCCAATTACTATTGTTTGTACCCCTAAAAGGCTAGATGAGGAGTAGGGGGGGTATGGAGCAGGCAGCACCCTCAAACCTTCAGAAGTATGAGATGAACCCCAACAACTTGGAAAGGTGGATCTCTCTCACACGTACCAACACAGACTATCCCCCAATTTAACTGATCCCCAAAGGTTTTTGATTAAATAGCGGAATAGAAAATATGATCCAAAAAAAGTGTATGTATATCACACGTACACAACCACACTAGGCCCCAATTACTATTGTTTGTACCCCTAAAAGGCTAGATGAGGAGTAGGGGGGGTATGGAACAGGCAGCACCCTCAAACCTTCAGAAGTATGAGATGAACCCCAACAACTTGGAAAGGTGGATCTCTCTCACACGTACCAACACAGACTATCCCCCAATTTAACTGATCCCCAAAGGTTTTTGATTAAATAGCGGAATAGAAAATATGATCCAAAAAAAGTGTATGTATATCACACGTACACAACCACACTAGGCCCCAATTACTATTGTTTGTACCCCTAAAAGGCTAGGAGTAGGGGGAGTATGGAACAGGCAGCACCCTCAAACCTTCAGAAGTATGAGATGAACCCCAACAACTTGGAAAGGTGGATCTCTCTCACACGTACCAACACAGACTATCCCCCAATTTAACTGATCCCCAAAGGTTTTTGATTAAATAGCGGAATAGAAAATATGATCCAAAAAAAGTGTATGTATATCACACGTACACAACCACACTAGGCCCCAATTACTATTGTTTGTACCCCTAAAAGGCTAGATGAGGAGTAGGGGGAGTATGGAACAGGCAGCACCCTCAAATCTTCAGAAGTATGAGATTGTGTTCACTGTACCCCACAAAGATTGAGTTCACTGCACCCCACAATGATTGTGTTCACTGCACCCCACAAAGATTGTGTTCACTGCACCTCACAAAGATTGTGTTCACTGTACCCCCCAAAGATTGTGTTCACTGCACCCCACAAAGATTCTGTTCACTGTACCCCACAAAGATTGTGTTCACTGCACCCTAAAAGGATGTTGTTCACTGCACCCCACAAAGATTGTGTTCACTGCACCTCACAAAGATTGTGTTCACTGTACCCCCCAAAGATTGTGTTCACTGCACCCCACAAAGATTCTGTTCACTGTACCCCACAAAGATTGTGTTCACTGCACCCTAAAAGGATGTTGTTCACTGCACCCCACAAAGATTGTGTTCACTGCACCCTAAAAGGATGTTGTTCACTGCACCCCAAAAAGATTGTGTTCACTGTACCCCCCCAAAGATTGTGTTCACTGCACCCCACAAAGATTGTGTTCACTGCACCCCAAAAAGATTGTGTTCACTGTACCCCCCAAAGATTGTGTTCACTGCACCCCAAAAAGATTGTGTTCACTGTACCCCCCAAAGATTGTGTTCACTGCACCCCACAAAGATTCTGTTCACTGTACCCCACAAAGATTGTGTTCACTGCACCCCAAAAAGATTGTGTTCACTGTACCCCCCCAAAGATTGTGTTCACTGCACCCCACAAAGATTCTGTTCACTGCACCCCACAAAGGATTTTGTTCACTGCACCCCAAAAAGATTGTGTTCACTGCACCCCAAAAAGGATTTTGATCACTGCACCCCAAAAAGGATGTTGTTCACTGCACCCCAAAAATGATTTTGTTCACTCCACCCCAAAAAGATTGTGTTCACTGCACCCCACAAAGATTGTGTTCACTGCACCCCAAAAAGATTGTGTTCACTGTACCCCCCAAAGATTGTGTTCACTGCACCCCACAAAGATTTTGTTCACTGTACCCCACAAAGATTGTGTTCACTGCACCCCAAAAAGATTGTGTTCACTGCACCCCAAAAAGGATGTTGTTCACTGCACCCCAAAAAGGATGTTGTTCACTCCACCCCAAAAAGATTGTGTTCACTGCACCCCACAAAGATTGTGTTCACTGCACCCCAAAAAGATTGTGTTCACTGCACCCCAAAAATGATTTTGTTCACTGCACCCCAAAAAGGATTTTGTTCACTGCACCCCAAAAAGGATGTTGTTCACTCCACCCCAAAAAGATTGTGTTCACTGCACCCCAAAAAGATTGTGTTCACTGCACCCCACAAAGGATTTTGTTCACTGCACCCCAAAAAGATTGTGTTCACTGCACCCCAAAAAGGATGTTGTTCACTGCACCCCAAAAAGGATTTTGTTCACTGCACCCCAAAAAGATTGTGTTCACTGCACCCCACAAAGGATTTTGTTCACTGCACCCCACAAAGATTGTGTTCACTGCACACCAAAAAGGATTGTGTTCACTGCACCCCAAAAAGATTTTGTTCACTGCACCCCAAAAAGATTGTGTTCACTGCAGCCCAAAAAGATTGTGTTCACTGCAGCCCAAAAAGATTGTGTTCACTGCAGCCCAAAAAGATTGTGTTCACTGCAGCTCACACACAGAAAAATGGATGTGGATCACTGACACCTGCCTATCTCCAATCCCACACCACACAGCAATATCGATTGTAGTTTGTAGAACACAGTTTCCCTAAAATTCAGCAGACTCTGTCCCTAACAGGATTGAGAAGAGATCGTAGATCAGGATTGAGTGCAGATTCACCCCACCCCCCACACAGCAATATCGATTGTAGTTTGTAGAAGACACTGACCCTATAATTCAGCAGACTCTATCCCTAAAATGCCTACAACTCGCCCTGCCTAAACACTCCGACCTGTCCCTCAATTCTATCCGGACACAAATGGTTTTTTCCTGCCTATCTTTCCCTAATCAGCAGCCAGCACATTGATGTGTGCTCTGTCCCTTAGCTAAGCAGCAGAATGACGCTGCTGCGGCGGCTGCCTCGAACTTATAAAGACTTGGTCACATGCTTCAGACGGCCAATCACAGCTACTAAGACATTTGCAGGCATGGCTGGGATGGCTTAAGGCACACCAGTTAAACGATTGTTGATTGGCTGTTGAAAGCCCGCCATGAAAAGAGCGCCAAAGCATGCAAAACCCGGAAATAAAACGACCGAACACGGATTTTTACCCGAACATACAGTAAAGTGTCCGTGTCCGTGTTCGGGTAAAAAAAATCCAATTATTCGGTACGAACACGAATAATACAGTCCGTGTTCGCTCAACACTAGTGAGGAGTTTACAAAAGAGACAGACTCGTGTTTGCTTTTTTTATCTATTTATGAAAAAACACTGTATTCTTACTACATTTCCTTTACATTTCTTTAAAAGTTAACTCCACTTTAGTAGGAAAAAAATAATAATAATAATGTAGCATATACAATTATATATTATTCTATATTATTATTTTATATATATATATATATATATATATATATATATATATATATATATATATATATATATATATATATATATATATATATTGTAATTGAATGCTATTAAAACCGACCTTTACTTTTCAATCTGCAGTGCTGTAATTTTCTGTAAAATACAATGCAGTATGGATATGTAGATATGTCATTTCCTGCTTGTGTTATTGGCTCACTGATTTTCCCATAAGTCTGCACTAAGATAGAAGTCAGACATTGAGCATTCCCTGCAACAAAAATGTAATTTTTAGTGAGATACTCTCAATAGGAAATCACGTCTAAAGGGATGCAGACCCTCCCACTTTTATCATTAGAACCCTGCATGTGCAGCAGCTGTAGGATGATTATAAAATCACTCCTATACAAATTAATTCAGTACATGTACACAGACAGACACACAGCTATTTGTTGCAGATTCCTACCTTTTGTTTCTATGAAGAAAGTTTGTTCAAATCCCAGCAATATAGATAAATCACCCAGAAGGCAATGTTTTTTTTCTCAACAAAAGTGGAGTTACTCTTTCAACTACGATTTGTAAGGCCTTTTTTAGACATGCGGTTAAGGGTGGTAAAAATGCATGGTTGAATCATGTTTTTGCCACCAACTGGGGTATCTAAATGCTGCTGTCGTGATGCTCTACTTCGTGACTGCAGCAAAAATGTACCCAGCATGTAGTGACCCATTCAAATTGGGAAACGCTGCATGCACCCCACAACGGCGGTTGTGGTTGTCTGCGAAAATTGGGTCAAAACGAGCAGTGAGAAGGCATTGCATCGTTCCTCGCTGCTTTTCATTCTCCTCTGAAAAGAGCTCCAAACCCGGATCACTCTTCAGAGGATCGTTTGCTTTAGACACGTGTCAAAATCTGCCTAATTGTAAATATTTTATTATTTTATTTATTTTTATTCTTTTTTAATTTTTGTGTGTCTTTTAGTCTATCTGCATAAATTTGCCTTTCTGATTATTTTACTTTGATCTTTCTATTTTGTCTTGTGTAGAGGCAAAGCCTGGTCAGATGATGGCAGTCAACTGGGTCCTGATAAACATGGAAAAGATGTTCTCTCTCTGGATAAATATGCTGAAAGCAGATGGGAGGTGAAGATCGGGTTTACTGTAACTTACCGGTTGTGTTTACAATGATAATTAGATAATAGGTCATAACATTGAAATGTCAATCCACACTACCAGGACAGGCGATTTGAATTTAATATCCACTGTCTGCAACAAGATATTCTTCTGAATTCCGGAAATCACCAATATCGCTGTAGCAGGCAATTTTGTCCAGTCAGTGAATCCTTACAAACAATAAATTGCTCACAAGCTGCTGAGCAATGTGTGTGTGGAGTTATTGACTGACCAGACAACACTTCCGAATACAGCTTGATGTTTATATCTTACTGAGCCCAGTGTATGAATATTGGTGATTTTTTTTTTTTTAGATTCACAAGTATACCTTTTTGCAGAGAATTGCAACTAAGTTGCTACTGGTCTGTCAAGTGCAGTGTGAATTGACATTTTTATTTAATATTTAAGAGACTCACTAATGTACTCTATCTATACACCTTCTGTGCCCCCTTTTTCCTCACTGCTACCTGTATCTTTTGTAAGAGAATAACATTGATCTTGAAAGGCATTTTACTACCCAGTTCTTAGAGTTTTTCTAGTTGGGTTTCAAATATAAATGTATCCTGAATTTAGTTTCATTTTGTTACTGTATGTGTTGATGGCAAAAAAATGAAAAAGTCCACTTCTTCA
This sequence comes from Pelophylax lessonae, assembly GCF_965119305.1. NCBI lineage: Eukaryota > Metazoa > Chordata > Amphibia > Anura > Ranidae > Pelophylax > Pelophylax lessonae. The sequence goes on along the minus strand of NC_138769.1, from coordinate 589,165,349 downwards.
AGTTTTATAAAGCATTGGTGTGGGTCTAGATAGGGAGTGGGTCTAGATATGGATTGTTTTGATAGCTTATGTAAGTGCAGTTTTAAAGATGATGTCTAAAAATGAATTTACTGGCGCGTTTTCCAGTGGCTGCTGTTGATTGGTAAGTAGCTGTTGCTGCTTCTGAGTGTTGAGGGATTTTTGTTTGAATCTAGCAAACATGCTAGCCCACACTTGGTATATTTGATCATTCTTGTGGTGAATGTTTCCAAATTTAATCATGGTTTTGCAGGAATCTGTGGACAGATGGATATTACGCTTTGAACATTCCGTTCTTTTGGTATATGTCCATCTGTTAGCTAAATATTTAGTTCTAAATTTGCAATGCTATGCCTGTAACACACTGAAATTGTGCTGTTATTTTTGATTTTCAGGTTATCCTCCAGTTTATGGTGGGATCACCAAATGCAACAGTGAGTCAGGATTTATCACAACTTCTCATTTCAGCTGGTCTCATGAAAAGGTAAACCTGCATGTTTTAAAAATTAATCTGTATGTAATGCAATAAAAAATCCAGTTTAAAAATGTTGGTGGTAGAGGCATCTAGATATAGCTGCTGGTTAATGACACCTTGTTACTAACCTGGTATTCAAGTCACTTACATAGTGGTGTTTTGGTAACAATCCATCCATTTTGCTCTGTTTGCTGCCCCCTGTCATACTCTATTTGTATACAGACATTATTAGAGAAACACCTCCTGTGCTCTCATGTCTCATCAGCAGCAGGAGGTGAGGCAGTCATTTACCATTTCCCCACTAATAGGTATGAGAAATGGGATTAAGCAGTGAGGTGATGTGATTTTCTAAAGATTTCTACAATCTACTTCTTTTAAAGCTTATCCTAAGCATTAGCCTAAAAACAGAAGGGCTCCTGCTTTTTTTTTTTTGTGTATTTTTGAACTTTTTCAGTCTCCTATTAAAAATATAAAACACAGAAGAGTGAGCAGAGCTGTGTTTGATGTAGTAACAATGTGAAGGTATAGTAACAAAGGCCTTTTTTTAATTAAAAATAACAAACATGTTTTTGCACAGAGCAGCCCAGATCCTCCTCTTCTCGGGTCCCTGTTTGGCTCTCCTGGCCCCTCCCTCCTGTTGAGTGCCCCTACAGCAAGCAGCTTGCTATGGGGGCACCTGAGCCGAGCCACAGCTCCCTGTGTACATTCAGACATAGAGCCACAGCCCAACCCTGCCCCTTTTCTCTCCTCATTGGCTGACTGACTTTGACAGCAGCGGGAGCCAATGGCGATGCTGTCTCAGCCAATGAGGTGAGAAGTCTCAGACAGCCGAGACACTCCTGCAACATCCCTGGATCTGGAGAGACCTCAGGTAGGTATGAGGGGGGTGCTGCACACAGAAGGCTTTTTATCTTAATGCATAGAACGCATTAAGATTAAAAACTTCTACCTTTACAACCACTTTAAAGCTGATGTCCAGGTTTACTTTCAGTGGAAATAGTTTGTTTGGGCCCAGGTGGCCCAAACGAACCATTTCTTTCACTAACATTTGCGGCCCACTGTATAAACTGTATGTAGCCTCAGCTACTTATAGTATACAGCACTGTGTTCTGGGTTGGAGCCAAGACTCCTGTCTCAAACCTGGAGCAAAATAGCATTGGGCTGAGTGGAACTCAGAAATTCACAGGCAGCTTTGTATTCTATCAACAAAGACAAAATGTAATCTGATTGGCCGAGTCTGATATTTTGACGTCAGCTGGCCTCTCCGACTCAGCTAGTCAGAGGAAGCATATGATAGGAATTCAAAGCTGCCTATGAATGGCTGAGACAGGAAGGTCTTGTCTCACACCCAGAACACAGAGCTATAAACTGTACGTAGCTGAGGCTACATACAGTTTATACAGCGTACCCAGCTGGCACACATGTTCGTGAAGGAACTAGTTCATTTGGGCCAGCTTGGCCAAATGAACTATTTAATGTAAAACTAAACCTGGACATTCGCTTTTAAATATTGGGTGTAACATGCCAAGATTTAAAATGATTAAGATTTGCTTATCTAAATCTAGCAAGTGGACGTTGTGCCATATGGAGGCTGAGGCACTTCCACTTTTCTCTGGCAATGGGGAAGTTTGTTGCATGCAAATTCCTTGATTTTAACAAGTTGTAATGTCTCCTCTGTGACAGGATCCTGGCAGTTATACATGCTCGGAACCAACATTTAGGGCTCGTTCACACGATACATCATACATGCAAAAAAACTGATGGCAAAACCGTGCAAATTTCACTTGCAGATGAGTGTACATCAGTTTTCATGCACAATGACATCCGTTTTCATGTGTGTCAGTTATGTGCCCTGTTCACACCAATGTTTATGCCAGTTTTTTTTCCTGTGCAGAAAACTGTATACATGTTGCATATTCCTGCTCAGAAAAAATCTGCATGTGATACCAGTGTTGTGGTGTGAACAGGACGCATAGTAACCGAGGCCTTAGGGTACATGGTTTTAAAGCAGAAAGGCAATAGCAAGGTAATACATTTTAAATGGACACTTTGTTTGTTCTTATAACTGCCAAATGGTTTGTAATTTTGTTCAGCCAGTCTTGTAGTTTAAAAAAACATACGCTATACTGCACATTCAGATGTGAAAGCAACCATTGTACCCCTCTGCTTTCAGCTAATATATTGGAATCTGATTTGTCACCTCTACACAATTTAGTGAAAAAGTGATCATGGATGTAGTTGAAGATCTTCTAGAGCAGCCATTCTCAACTTGGGTTCCTCCAGAAGTGACTAGAGCTGTGACTAACTGACCTCCTATGTGATTGGTTCTGCATAGTTCCAGCTCCAACACCACTTAGCAGAAACTTAGACATGACTGTAATGCCCTGTACACACTATCAGATTATCTGAAGACTTTTGTCTTCAGATTTACCTTTTCTATGTAGTGCAAGGGCCTGCCGGATTGCATACAAATTGAAAGTGTTTAGGTTTGACCGCATATTATATGGTTTTGGTAAGTCTGCAGACAAAAGTCTTCAGATAATCTGATAGTGTGTACAGGGCATGAGGGTTGCATTCTGATCACCACTGTAAGGGGAGCATTTTTCTCACTGACAACCACCAATGTAAGAGGCATTTTCCCAATGACCACCAATGGACTAATCTTAGCAGGGGTTCCATGTGACCTGAAGTTATTGCAGGGGTTCCTTGGAAACTTAAAAGTTTGAGAGAGGATGTTCTAGAGTGTTCAGTTCGGCAGAGCCATACAGATAAAATATACATGTATTTCATCCATGCAGTTATCTGTTTCTTGACTGGTCCACTTGTAGTTTATCAGCAATGACTTCTTACAGTAACGCAGAGCCAAAAGCTTAGGTAAATGCAATTTCATGAAAGGTTGTTTCCCATAAAGCTAGGGAGAAGGAAGCTTGATCACAAACCTGGCTGCTTGTGTGATCAGGAAGTGCTGGTGATCCTACATTTTATTTTTATCTTGGCCTAAGATTTTTTACAAGATCTGTTACATTTTATGTTGTGCGCCTTCCCATGGGACCATGCATGTTACATTTTGGTTCTACTGAAACAATGTTCACTATACAACAGGCATGCAAAAATATTATTTAAATCCTTTTTTATGTTTTTAAACAACATTGTGGTGTTTTTTTCATTCTGTAGTGATGCTGGAGAAGCTCCAAGCATTTCTTCAGCTGGATTTCAGTTCCTACTGCTAGATACAGCTTCACAGCTCTGGTATTTTATGCTACAGTACTTGAAGACAGCCGAAGTAAGTACTTTATCTCTAAGACTTTAATATACAGTACCCAACTTGTTATGGCATCTTTTATAGGGTAGACAATTGAAAACTAGAGCCTTACTGGATCACTGTCTACAGAAATTTTCACTACTGTGCTCTTTACTGTTCTTGCCAGAAAGGAAGCTACACCTGAGGACCTACAGTGCAGTGATCTCCCTGCTGGGGAGGAAACTGCACATTGGGAACCATAGTGCAAAGGCTTCCTATATTTCTGCATCATCCATTCTGTAGACCTGTGCTTCTTTCACCTCTCCTGCTCCTTTTGGGTGAAGTTCTGCTTTAATGTCAGAATGCGGTTGCGTTTTAAGCATAGTTAAACCCCAAAACAAACATTTCAAATATTGCAGCTTTGGATAAGGTGGCTGCATTAATTTTCTTGTTTTTGGGCTATTTTCCATTTTACTTTTACCTGGTTGTCCTGTGAATACCACACCTCCTATCCCTGGGTGGCTACACCCACTCCTCTGCTGTATCTCTGGAAGAAGCCATGGTTTGCCACCCAGACTGGACTTCAAATATGACTTTGTTAATCACCACTACATGGAAGCTGATGGAATTAGCAAAAGAAAGATAAGTTTATTCCTGCAGGGAAACTTGGGGCTTTGCATACTCCTGGGCGTAGGACCCAAAGGGTTGCACAGGGATCAAATTAAAGACAAACACAATTATTTCCAGGCACCACAGGACTGTTATTTTAATCTTGGGCAATTTTTAGGTTAGGTAAAGTTAACCTTAAAATGCCAAGACTGCCACACTAGCTGTGTGGAATAGTGCAAGCTAATCATCCATGGAGGAAAGTGAAGCACGGACAAGGGTATAGTTCACTTAGATTACCTTTTCATTTTTTCTGAAAAAGGTAAATTTACACTGTAAGTTGCTTTTCACCTTTTTAAAGTGTATTTCAATCAATGGACTGTACTATGCAAACATTGTACTTCTATTACTGCTTTTTAATAAGTGTTGGTCTCTGTTCCTGTATGTAATGCCATTGTTTTGTCATCTGCAGTCACGTGGGATGAATCTTGTTGAGATTCTTTCTTTCATGTTCCAGCTGAGCTTCTCAACACTTGGAAAGGTATTATAAAATGTAACACATTTTGTAAAGCATGGCGTACTAGCCATAATATAAAATGGTCTATACTAACATTAATTTATAATGAAAGACCTTTATTAATTTCCCAACCTTGTCTTTACTAAATAAAAGGATTACTCTGTGGAAGGGATGAGTGACTCCTTACAGACTTTCTTGCAGCATCTGAGGGAATTTGGACTAGTGTTTCAGAGAAAGGTAAGCAGTTCCTTCTGATAATTAAAATAGGAACGTTTTTGCATGTGAATTGTATGTTTTTCAATGTTGGTGATCTAATATTGTGTAAAAACGTGTTTAAATTGTATTTAGTATCAGCATTTAGTAAGAAAGCTTAAAAAAAAGGACAGCCAAAGCTCGTTTGGCTGTACTTATCCTATGGATCACATCATCGCAGTTCGTTTTGCACTCCTGTGACCCAATTTCCGTCAGACAAAGCTTTACAACCTCTTTAAAGCAAAATTCCAATATATACAGGGACTAAAAGAGGCCAAAACCAGTTAAGATTTCAGGTACTTGCACTGCTTTTATTTAAAAAATGTATTTATGTATTAACGATTTGAAGAGAATAATTCAGCACTATACAATCAAGGAAATAAAATTCCATAAAAAGCCCACATCTCAGAAGAAAGTCCAAGTAGATTTATACATTTATGTGCAGAGGCCACCACTGACACCCAATCACGCAGCCTCATACCATCCACTTCAGACCCTCATTACAAAGGTCTAGATACGCAGTGATCAGCAATCCAAAGGGCCCTTTAATAGCAGCAACCTCCTTTCCAGCTTACTCAATCGATCTCCTCCAGGACTTGTATGTCTCACATAAAAACAAAGGGAACACTCCTCATAGTGTAGGGGGGGTCTCAAACCAATTTTAATAGATAGTAAAATGTAAGAGTAACACTCACATGGTAGCAGCAAACAACTTGCTTGTCTGTAAAAAAAACAATCGGCATATCAAACCAACAAGATGGCCGCCACTTCCCAGCATGTAATGGTGTTTTGCATTTCGTCATCAACTGATGTCATTAGGGGCATGGTCAAACAGACGCCTCAGCCATATATGTGTGTGTGTATGTATGTGTATGTATGTATATGTATGTATGTGTGTGTGTGTGTGTGTGTGTTTGTGTGTGTGTGTATATAATATGCGGGACAACTGTGTTAGGCGGGGATTATTTGCCTTCCACCGACTGGAACTTGGAATACAGCCCTATGACAGGGAAGCCTCTACTTGCATTACACTTGCATTACACATGCTCAAGGCTGGAAGCACACTCAAAACTAAAAGCAATTCATAATGCAAGACCATATATCATATGATCACTAATACAAAACAAGACCCAAACCAGAAAGTATTTATTAGAATTTGCTCTTAATTTTAGTTTTCTAGTTTTGAATTAGTGATCATATGATATATGGTCTACTGACTTTCTACTGGGATGTGGACTTGTTATGGAATTTTATTTCATTGATTGTATAGCACTGCAAAATCCTTTTTAAATCTATATTTATATTGTTTTTTTCCCCAATATTGTGCCAGCAGCTTTAATAACTAGAATATCAAGTTGTTAAAAAAAATTCACCTTTTTACAGATACAAAATTAATGTAGTAATGATTACAGAGCTCTTTTAATTGTCTTTTATATCTGCCTCTACTTCAGATTTATTAATGTCATGTCATTACTAGAGAAAGTCCAGACGCTACTACCCAACACGACTAGCTATTAATCTGGCATCTGGGATATCTGGCACCACTCTTGATAGCCACAAGCAAGGTTTTATTGTGGTAGAGACTAACTACAGACTCTATGCATATACAGGTAAGTGTGCAGTAATGTGTTTATACTGTGTATGTACTTTAGGTTAGTATTCCATCTAAACATCTACCGATGCAGCTGTAGGAGAGAAGTCTGTCCAAAGTGAAGAAAATCTGCTCCTAGACCTGCTCTTTCACTATGAGTGTACCCGTTAGAAGACTGTACCTCATGTTTCAGTGACAACTTTCAGTTCCAACAACAGTGGTCATTAGTAGAATTAAAGTATAAACATCCCCAACGAGGGGACAGACAGGATTGAAATACTGGGATATGTTTGACATTAGATTTATTTTAAGTTCTGCATGAATCAGGTGACTTCTGGCCATTAAAATTATATAAAGTTAAAGCGAGATTAAAGTTACATTTTTATTAAAAACTGATAATAATACACCTTACATGTATTTGCTGTTTTTTCTAACAAAAAAAAAATCTCAATTTACTTTTGAGAGTGTCCCCCGGCTGTGCTGACCCATGCCCCATGGATTCCTGTAGGAGTCCCCATACCTGCACCCTCCTGCTTTTTACTTCAACTGTACGTGCAGCCTTCGAAGCGCTACACACACACACACGACACAGAGCCCCTGTCAATTACCCCTGTGCAGGATGAAGTGGGCATAGATTTTGCTCTGTGGCCCTCACATGCTGCCTGTGTGTGTTGCTTGGAAAGCTGCGCATACAGTTGTAGTGCAGAATGGGAGCCTGTACGTAGATGGGACTCCATAGGTTCTGGCTGCACAGGGGAAACAGGTAGAATGGGGACTGTGTCAGAATAGGTAAACTCAGACTCAGAGAAGAATTGTTTTAGAAAAAAAAAAAAAAAATACAAGTTATATTATCTGTTTAATGAAAAAATAAACTTTAAAGGCACTTTAGGTGAGCTGTTTGGGAGTTTAGTTCAGTTTATCTGGTAAGGTCTGGCAGGGGGGAGTTAGTATTGGATTAAAGTGGAATTTTAGGCAAAAACTAACTCAAATCCTCCTCTTTGCCACATTCTAAGACTAATCTATCTAGCCCTGTAAAGCAAAAATCACTGTACTTATCTGTTCTGCAGCTGCTCCAGTCCAGTCCCACGCTGAGCTGTCAGCGGCAGCTTCACTGTGTAAGCGTGTGCAGGAGAGGCAGCCAACAATGGAGGCCCCATATTATGTCTGTGTGACATAATTTTCCAGCCATTGTCTGTTCTCTCCTCCACACAGCATCAGCTGCTAGAGACAAAAAAGGTAAGTGGAGCGATTTTTTTTTTTTTTTGCTTTACAGGGCTAGATAGATTAGTCTTAGAATGTGGCATAGGGTAGGATTAGGGTTAGTTAGTTTTTGCCTAAACTTACACTTTAAGTAGATTACAAGGTACACCTAGGAGAACAGCCATGAAATATGGAATATGTCACCAGCAGCCAAAAGCTTAAACAAGAATTTTACAATGTGCATTTCTTCTTCTATATTTTTATTTTTTTTTTTACATTTGCTGTGTCCTCAGATTCAGAACTGCAGATCGCCCTCATTGCTCTTTTTTCTGAGATGTTATATCGCTTTCCTAACCTCGTAGTAGCGCAGGTCACTAGAGAAAGTGTACAACAAGCTATTGGAAATGGTATCACTGCTGAGCAGGTAAGAAGAGATAAACCAAAGTTCTTAAGGTAGACGACAAATTAATTAATATATAATTTTGTTCCTTTGTCAATGAAATAGCAGCATTTTTTTTTTTTATATATTATGGTGTAATTCGTATGCAATATATACATCTAAAGGCATGCTGTCATATCATACTAGACATGAATATAAATATATACTGTATATACGAGAGGTCTTCAAAATGTTTCTGCAGTTTTTTATATTTAATAGAGTTAAAAAAAAAAGTACAGAAACATTTTGAAGAACCCTTGTAAATATAAAAAATGAATGCATATGATAATTTTATACCAGTTGTAGCTAGCAGGGCAATAGCTTTTTATAAGATAATAAACCAGTACTTTTTTGAAAGATAACTAATTAGCAGGAGGATTAGATTACAGAGATTGCAGAATAGTTTACAGAAGATGGATACACAAAGCATTTATAGAATGAAAAATGTGAAACAATAAAAATAGGTGAGCTAAAAAAAATGACCAAAATTCCCTATACTTTGATTTAGGATGTGCTTGCAAGTATTGACTTTTGCTAGAAAAGAGTCAAATATGGCTCCCAAGCCATTGAATGGGGGGCATCTACTGTAAACTTACTGTACATTTGAAGGGTCAACTCTTATTTTTAAAATAAATCAGGAACAAGATACCTAGAATGGGAGAGAGAGGTTTGGTGCTTGCCAAAATTGAGGTGTTGTACGAAGTAGCAAGTAGAATGTTTTAATTATGGTGATTGGTTTAAAAAGACACTGTAACCTTGCCTATTCGGGGAAAAAGGGAACTTTGCAAAGGGCCCCTGACCAACTGATATTCACTTGCTAGGTTTCTCCTTTGCGTTTTCTTCTTTTGCAACCAGCACCAAAATCACCATGTGATCACAAAAAGGTTCATTATCACTTTAAATATTATCACAATTGAGGTGTAATATCACTTTAAATGAGAAAGAATTATATTAAACTGTGAATAGGATAAGGATCATAAAACAATCCTTGCAAATATAGAATGATTTATAAAGAGTCTGTGAACCATAAAATCCATTAAGTGAAATAACCGTGAAATAAGTCCCAAAATATTAGTTGCAAAAAGTGAAGCACTTCCGACAAATGCGCGCTTCAGGTAAAAGCCACCAGTGTTCACACCTTGCTGTCATACAACTATGTACTCCTTGCAGTAACCTAATCTGGTATGGCAGATGTCAGGATTTTAAACAAACACAACACCCATGATTCTTTGCACAATATTGATAGACTTTGGAGTGCTTGTAGTAGCTAGGTCAGTTTAAAAGGTGTTGCAGAGGAATATCTCTGTAACTTGCAGTCTGAGTAACAGTTTGTGGTCATTAGGGATGGCAAAAAAAGGTCACCACCCTGTGGCATCGGCATGGACTGTTATTCTTACATCTTGTGAGTAGGAACAACTTTATCACAATGTTTGATGGCAGTGCAATATTTTGCACCAGCCAAATTAAGTTAGAGTGCCTATGATTAACATAGTTTAGGAGATTGAACGTTCCTAATGTTTGTATTCTAATCTTTAGATAATCCATTTCCTGAGGACTAGAGCACACCCTGTGATGTTGCAACAGGTGAGATATTTTCCTTTGCTAAGGTGTTCAATTTCACATATTTGTATAAGTTCCTATAGATTTTTTAGATGTTTGCTGCATAAATTAAAAGATTGAAAAAAAAACAAACGATTTTCTCTTTTGTTCATTGACGGACACAGCTCCTGATCTTCATAGCCATTGGGTTATACTGCCCCATACAGGAGTAGGGCAGTAGGCAGAAAAAGAAGTCTAGCTACGTCTATGGGCAGTGCCAGGGGGTATACTCCCTCTCCCTGCTATAGATACTCAGTTTTTTTCTGCCTAGTCAGGAATAAGGGCCTATTTCCTTGCTGGGATCTCTGGTCCTGGCAAAATATTTTCCTTTTCGATATCATTTTTTTTCTCCTGGTTTTTTCCTGTGAGATCTACAATCAAATTGCCGGACTGAGCGACGGGCTGGATAATCTAGATCCAGTGGTCATCTCAGTCTGGCCAGCGAGCACGTGCAACCCTCAGCTCTGCGCTAGATCAGCTGTGACATAGCCCTACTTGACAGGGGCTGGCCTGCAAGTTAAATGCCTCGCGAGGTCGAATACGGCCGGGTCTCGGCCCAAGTTGCACTGTTCCCCCTGGCTGACAGCCCCCCCCCATTTTGAGGGGTTCTATCTGGTGTGGTCTTTGGAGCATATCTCCCCACCTAACCGCCTCTCTGAGGCTTCGGGGCCCTCCTGGGTCCCAACCATCTATCGATGCAACGACGACTGTCCTGGGGTCCTTTGTTTCCCAGGTGGAGGTGACTTTCTGGCGATGGACTAGCAAATAGCACCTCCCGCCTTTTACCTGCCTCATCTCTCATCAGATCTTTACTCTGATTCGGCCACTGCGGACATGTGTCACCCTGCTGCGTCTGCGACCACACACCTGGAATCCTCCAGATAGTGAGGATGATTCCTCTACATCTGCAACCACGCACGAAAAGGCGCTGGTGGAAGCACTGATTATATCTGTGCCTGAGACCTTGAAGATGGAGGATGCAGCTGCGAAGGAGGCGCAGGTTCCCTTTGGCACTCACAAGCCATCCAGAGCGGCAAAGTTGTTTCCTTTCCCTGCCAATTTTGACAGAATTGTCGCGCTAAAGAGTGGGGACGACCGAAGCGTCCCCTTGGGGTCCCTAAGTGATTTACTAGGTGTTACCTCTATGCGGAGTTCCTTATTAACCACTTTAATACAGGGCACTTCCCTCCCTTCCTGCCCAGGCCAATTTTCCCCTTTTAGCGCTGTTGCAATTTGAATGACAATTGCGCGGTCATGCAACACTGTACCTACACCAAATTTATGTAATTTTCCCCCCACAAATAGAGCTTTCTTTTGGTGGTATTTGATCACCTGTGCGATTTTTACTTTTTGCTAAACAAATAAAAAAAGACCGAAAAGTTTGAAAAAAAAAAAAAGTTTTTTTGTTTATGTTATACAATTTTGTAAATAAATAAGTTTTTTCCTGCACTGATGAGACTGCACTGACAGGCACTGATGAGGAGGCACTGATAGGCGGCACTGATAGGCGGCACTGATAGGTAGCACAGATATGCAGCATTGGTGGGCACTGATAGGCGGCACTGCTGGGCACTGATAGGCGGCATTGATGGACACTGATAGGTGGCACTGACGGGCACTAATGGGCACTGATATGCGGCACTGGTGGGCACTGATGGGCGGCACTGATGGGCACTAATAGACGGCACTGGTGGGCAATAATGGGCACTGGTGGGCGACACTAAAGGATGGCAATGATGGGCACTTGTGGGCAGCACTGATAGGGAGGACACTGGTGGGCATCACTGATGGGGAGGTCAATGGGGGGCTCCCTGAGCCCTGATTGCCATCCCTGGTGGCCATAGTGGGCATCCCTGGGGTCATAGTGGGCATCCCTGGGGTCATAGTGGGCATCCCTGGTGGATCTAGTGGCATCCCCCCCCCGAGGGTCTGCACTGGTAATCAATGATCTGATTACCAGTGCCGACCCCCCCCCTGTCAGGGGAGCCGCCGATCGGCGCTCCTTTGCTCGTGCCTGTCAGGCACGAACTAAGGAAAGCCGATCAACGGCTGTTCCTATTTACTATGTGACCAGTCGTGATTGGACACGGCTGATCACATGGTAAAGAGCCTCAGTCAGAGGTTCTTTACCGAGATCGGAGATGCATCACCGATCGCCGCTCTGAGCTCCCCCGGGGGGCGCCCAGAGCTGTGTTATCCTGCCGCCGTCATATGACGTCCGGTCAGGATAACACAACCACATTCCCGCCGTCAATTTGTAATAGGGCGGGCGGGAAGTTGTTTAAGAAATTGACTGTTCCAGTGGTAGTGGACCTTCGGGTTTCCAAATTTAACAAGGCAACCATGATTCCAGTTAAAGAGTCCCTGGCCTTTAAGGATTAGACTGAATGGAAGGGGGGCCTGTGGCCCGCAATATGTACACTCTCTGGCTGGTTCGGCGCTGAGGCCGGTATTCTCCTTTGCTCTGGTGTCGCAAACTCTGACTGAATGGGCTCAGCTTTTACGCCATGACCTGGAGGGAGAACAGCTCCCCCCTGCCTTTGCTGAGCTGGCGGACCAGCTGGTCCAGGGGCTGCAGTTTATCTGTGATGCCTTTTTGGATGCGGTTCCCCTAGTGGTTCATCTCTCTGTTTCGGCAGTGGTCCTTCAGCGTGTCTTCCGGCCTAAATGCTGGTTTGCTGACCGGACTTCTAAAAAGGCCTTGACTGATCTCCCCCTTCAATGGGATCGTCTGTTTGGGGCTACCCTGGTTGAAATCATTAAAGGTCTCACAGGGGGGGGAGAGTACTTTTCTTCCACAGGCTACTAAGTGCAAGGAACCTCGTTGTAGACGTTGGCCCTCCTTTCTACCTCATAAGAAGTTTTTTCATCCCTCAGGGTCAACTGACAAGGGCTCAAAGCCTTTCAGGGCCTCTTCTGGAGGATACAAACAAACTGGGTCTGGCAAGCCGAGAGCGGGCTTCTCCAGACCCAAGGACAAGACTCCTTTAGCATGAAGATGCGCCCTCCCCCGTCTCCGGGGTGGGGGGGACATCTTAGTTGGTTTCTGAACCCATGGACTTCTCTGGTACAAGACCTGTTGCTTCAAGGGGTGAGTGTCCTGGTTCCGACTTCGGAATGTTTTCAGGGTTTTTTCTCAAACCGGTTTACAGTTCCCAGGAAAGAAGGCAAGGTGCGTACAAACCTGGACCTCAAGGCGCTGAACTGCTTTGTGCGGGTGCAGAAGTTCTGGATGGAATCCATTCGCACGGTGGTGGCATCCCTGCATCAGGGGGATTTTCTTACCTCTATTGACATCAAGGATGCTTACCTTCACTTTCCAATATGTGCTGGTCACCAGTGCTTACTCTACTTTGCCGTTGGAGAGGAGCATTATCAGTTTGGGGCGTTACCCTTTGGTCTCGCCTCTGCTCCTCAGGTCTTCACAAAAGTGTTCACCCCGGTGCTAGCATTGTTATGCCAACAGGTGAGCGGAGTCCCCTACTGCTCTGGTGGAAAACCTGGAAATCACCATACGAACTCTGAGGGGGTTCAGCTGGATTCTCATCTTTCAGAAGTCTGACCTGGTTCTGTCCACAAAGCTTGACTATCTGGGTCTGACTCTGGACTTGGCCCTAGCCAGAGTGCTCCTTTTTCTGGATAAACTCCAATAATTGCAGGCTGGGATTCGTCTCCTGTTGTCCAGCAGATGGTCATCCCTCCGGTTTTGCATGCAGGTGCAGGGCCTGTTGGTGTCCACCTTCGAGGTGGTTCCGTTTACACAGTTTCATACGAGGCTCCTGCAAAGGGAGATTCTGGTCTAATGAGACAAGACTCCGCAATCTCTGGACAATTGGATCCCGCTGAGCCTGGAAACAAGGGAGCCCTTTGTTCTTCGGCACTTTGGCTGGGCAAATCCTTCCCCCCATTGTATTGGATGGTGGTCACCATGAATGCCAGCATGTCCAGTTGGGGAGGCGTCCTCAGGAAAAAATTCTGCTCCGGTGATCTGGACACTGGAAGAGTCCAGACTACCGATTAATGTCTTGGAACTCTGAGCGATCAGGCTGGGCCTGGAACATTGGACGGATCGTCTTCAGGGATGTCCAGTGCCCATTCAGTTGGACAATGCCATGGTCGTGGCTTATGTCAATCACCAGGGTGCACAATAAGTGTCCTGGCCGCTCTGGAGGTAGCCGGCATTCTAAGGTGGGCAGAACGGTTTGTTCCAGCCCTCTCCACTATACACGTTCCAGGGGTGAAAAACTGTCAGGCAGATTACCTCAGTCAGCAGGTGTTGGACCAAGGGGAGTGGTCCCTTCATCCGGAAGTGTTTCACCAGTTGTGTCTCCGGTGGGGCATTCCTGAGGTGGATCTGTTGGCATCTCGGCTAAACAGAATGGTGCAGAGGTTTGTGGCTCGGTCACGGGTTCCTCTGGCAAACGGCATAGACGCGCTGGTGGCCCAGTGGGGTCAGCATCGTCTGATTTACGCCTTCTGTCCTCTCAAGCTTCTGCCAAGGCTTCTACGCAGGATCGAGGCAGAATGGATTCCAGTCATCTTAGTGGCTCTGGACTGGCCTCGCTGGGCTTGGTACGCCGATCTGGTGTGGCTGGTCACCGATGTTCCTTGGCAGCTTCCTCTCAGGAGGATCTGCTGTCCCAAGGACCAATCTTCATCCTGCTTTACAGTCGCTGGCTTTGATGGCTTGGCTGTTGACCATGTTTTGGATGGATGCCAGGTGCTAATGGATAGAGGCTTATCAGAGTAGCTATCACCTCTGCGCGCAGGGTGTGAGAACTGGCAGGGTTATCCTGTCGTTCACCTTACTTATTTATTTACAGAGATAAGGGTTTCTTCGTCCCTGTCCGTCGTTCCTTCCAAAGGTTGTCTCTGATTTTCATTTGAATAAAGACATTGTGTGGCCTTCCCTGTGTCCTAGACCGAAACATCTGAAGGAAATTGCCTTGCATGCCTTGGATGTGGTCCAGGCAATTAGGGTGTACCTGACAGCTACGGAGTCTTTTAAGACTTCAGACTCACTATTTGTGCTCGCGTATGGGCCTCGGAAAGGGTTGTCTGCTTCCTCTGTGACCATTTCCAGATGGATCAGACAGACAGTTATTCAGGCCTATTCCATGAAGGGTCAGGTTCCTCCTTTTCCTGTCAAGGTGCACTCTACTACTTTATTGCCTCCTGGGCCTTCCGTCATCCGGCATCAGTGACGCAGTTTTGCAAGGCGGCGACCTGGTCGTTGGTGCACACTTTTACAAAGCTCCGTAAGGTGGATGTGTTGACATCTGCAGATGCTTCTTTTGGCCACAAGGTTTTGCAGGCTGCTGTTTAGAGGACTTGATCCTCTTTGAGGGTGTATTTTTTTTCTGGTGGTCTCCAGTTGTTTTGGTTGAGCTCCTGTTGCCTGGTTGGCTACTGTTTAGCCTGGGGAATATTTTTGCTGTTCCCACCGCTCATGTTTAGCACTGCTTTGGGACGTCCCAATCGTTATGAAGATCAGGAGCTGTGTCTATCAATGAACAAAAGAGAAAGTGGGACTTACCGTAAAATCTATTTCTCTGATGTTCATTGACTGACACACCATCCACCCCTCTGTGGAGTTGTAATTCTTCTGACACTGCTTTTAACAAAACTGAGTACCCATAGCAGAGAGTGTACCCCCTGGTACTGCCCATAGGTGTAGCCAAAATATTTTTCTGCCTAGTGTCCTACTTCTGTAGGGGGCAGTATAACTCAGTGGTTATGAAGATCAGGAGCTGTGTCCGTCAATGAACATCAGAGAAATGGATTTTACGGTAAGTAAAAATACTCATTTTTATAAATTGGCTCGTCTGTAATATCTAGGTAAACATATTAATTGTCCTCCCTGGAAAAGTTATGTATTTTGGATACCTGACACTTGAAATGTTAACTCCCTGATTACATTTTGCTTGCACAGACTAGCAATGCACATATTTTTCTTTTGTAATAGTACTGCTAGGTTAGAAGCCATTGAAAAGCAACAGTATTGTCCCAGGCCCTGTGTGTTCAAACTGATTACAGTGTTTAGTAGAAGTTAAAGATTAGACCACCTGAAAATTTCTCCTACTGTATCTGTGGGTCAAAGTACTTGCTGCAGGCCATTATGGGGGGCTCATGTTCTACCTGCTGTATTTTATGTTTATCTTGTATTAGGGTAAATGCAACAAAAGATGCTGGAACACACAAATGTTGGAAACTGCCAGGTAGACAGAAACGCGGGAACTACAGTATAGAGCACTCACTCATTGTTGGAGTATCCAAGTTATAGAATGTCATCAGTGGACTGTAACACTTTTTTACTGACCCTTTAATGGGTGAAGCCCTGACAATGTTTTGGGATGCCTGTACTATGTGTTGGAACTAAAGGTATAATGTTTGTCTCTTATTTTTTTCCAGACTCTAGTGCTTCCACCAACTATCACTGATCAGATTCGCCTCTGGGAGCTTGAGAGAGATCGTCTTCGTTTTTCTGAAGGTCTGGATACCCTATTTGTACACCGTTTATTGTCAGTGCTCTGTACAGGTGCCATTTGTCTACAGATATTATGAAGAATCATATGTGCTTCTACAGTGATAAATAATGAACTGAAAATATCCAACTCACTGGCCATATGTAACAAAACAAAAAGAAAAAGAGGTTGGGAGACCATGAGAATACAAACAAAGGTCTGTTACTCACTACCCCAACCGCCAACTAAGGGCACCATAGGCGTGTATTCTGGTTAAAAAGTATAAATTTATTAGGCACGTATGCCTTAAAGTGCAAATTCAAGACAAAAACAAACATGAAGGCAGTGAGCCATAGTGTTACAAAACAACAATTAAAATCAACGATTAGCACCCATGCATGTTGAAGAATACCATCTAATCATAAACACTTGGACCCTGCGGACACCAGCATACAATGTAGGCTGGATAATTCGCAAGGTACAGTGTGAGGACCTCAAATATAATGGAGTACCCCTCTGTCTGTCATAATAAACTGACCTGGCTGGAATTCACCAAAATTATGGATTCAGTATGAATAAGATATTTCCTGGAAAAAATATTGATGGTGCAAAGGAATTCCAACCTTCCAACCTGCAATTATCTGCCGACAAGATTGTCCAAAATTGGTTCGTTAGCTGTGGTCGGTTAACCCACAAACATTAAAAGGTATTGGTAGATGTAGACTTGATGGTCTGCGAGAAGTTCGAAATTAAATCATCAAAACAAGGAGAGTCCTTGATGTTGAGAATAGATGAAAACCGCAGATATCACTTGATGGAACTCGAAATAGGTCTCAGGTTGACAGTAAATATAAATAGAAGCACACCGTCCGTGTAAGCGGAATCAAAGAGTAGAAGTATAACAGATCATGGAATTACCTTGGCGTGAGCTTCTTTGAATAGCGGTGTGTTGGTCATGTAGAGAGGGAGGATGGATAGCGGTATTTTGCGGTACGGTCCCCCAGGTCCGGTTAACCTGTAGCTGTCACTCTAACCCGTCGGCGTTCTACCCCTCCATGTGGCTGAACCGGCGGCTGCGGAGAATGACTTCCGGGTCAGAGGTGTCCTACCTGTCGTCACTTCCTGTAGAGCCGATCAGCCGGACGCCTTCTCGGGGAACAGCCTGGGGAGCGATAGATGTTGGATCCTGTACAGGGGACTCGATTGTCGCTTGTGCATGGGTGCTCAGTGCACAATGCTGGATGCTGACGCGTTTCACCAACAGAGTTGGTTTCCTCAGAGCTACTGAATGGACTCCAGATGCATCGATATATACCGCCCCTAATTGGTAATAATTACTTAATCATTCACTGATGTGCGGGACTGAGGGAAAATGTACTACCGCACATTTCCACAAGATGTCCTCACTCTTTAATGACAGTGCGGATTAGTTCGATGCAACTTGCCATTCTGCCAGCAAAGTTATTAGCACTATCTCCATGTATATCACCATGTAGACAGTGCCCAATCCTTAAGTTGAACAAAGTGAACATATAATTAAGAGTGATTAAAAGTTACACAGCGTACTAAACATAAGAAGATGTAAATAACTAATAAGATCTGCATTCTCTAATATGGAAAACAATAATTGAATTTAGTATGGGTTACTGGATAGTTGCAGGTAGAAACCCTTTATGTAATCCATAGGTTATGTCCCGAAGTAGATATAGGGGAGAAAGGGGGGCAGATGAAAGAGAAGGGGGAAGAACCTCTAGATTCACTATTTATTGATTTTAATTTGGTCCTAGCTCTTAGTTGGCCATTAATGTTGTTATTTTAAATTGATTGTGGTCCAATATATATAGGAGATATAATTATCATTGACATAATGACTATCTAGATTCATTCATGGTCTATATTGTAGGGACAATTTATCCCCATTCTCTATCATCCTCAGAGTTTGATATTATGTCCCCAATTTATTAGAAAACACAAAGTAATGTTGGGAACCTATGGGAGGTAAAGATACCCCCAAGAAAAATTAACATTTAGGACATCATACAGACAGCAGTATTTTTGCTGAGTATGTGGCAAAACATGGTTGATTCATTGAGAGGAAAGAATGCCAGGTAGTATCACGATGCCAGTCACGGGGGGCCAGGGGTTCAGGGGTTGAAGAAGGGCTGTAAACTGAATTCCACATTGAGTCCCACCGGTGATAGGGATCCCATCTTGAAGATCCACTGGCCATATGTGCTAGCTGTTTCTAGCCTCAGCCCAGAGTTTCTTTATACATATAATCATTACATACCTCTTTCTCACACCACCAACAAAGAATTATTGTTATAAAAATAAGTATGAGGAATTGCAGGCATACATGGTGTGTGGTGGTGAAAGATTTTCACTGTGCTTGTGGCAAGCCATATTAAAAACAATTTTGTTAGTGATACTGGCCAGGCCAACTCAAAGAATACTCAGTGGCATATTAGTTAATCTTAAACATTTTAGAAAATAATTCTATCCTATAGATGTTTATGATACTTCATATCAAAAAAAGTTGCCTCCCCAAACAAATGCCACTAAACTGCAAGGTAACTCCTCAGATCCCTAGACTGTTGGGTATTGCTTAGTTTGTGTGTTAGTCTGTCTTTTTTCTTTATTTATTTTTACTACATTATAATAACAACATTGCCTTTAGCAACAGGATGTACTGTAACTGCCAACATAAATAGAGAAAATCGGTGTTCCGTGAAAAAACCCTACGCGTGAAAATTCCCTACCCTCGTCACTTCCGGTGCACCTATGTCATGGAACAGCTGAGCAGCTTACCACTGCGCATGCTCACAGCTCCGGAGGGTAGGGAATTCTCCCAGGGTAGGGTTTTTTTAACGTTACACCGCATCAGCTGTTGCCGCAGGTACATTAAAACCTTTCCGCCGCAACATGAAATCATCTCCGCTCCTACCCCTGTCACTTCCCTGATCTCGGCTCCTAAATGTAAAAGCGGCGGTGGGTCTATGAAAATTTAAATCACGGAGCCGAGATCTCCGTGATTTATATTTTCATACTCCCGCTACTCCCGGAGATGTTTTAATGTACCCACGGCAACAGCTGATGCGGTGTAACGTTATAAAACCCTACCCCGTGAGAATTCCCTACCCTCCGGAGCTGTGAGCAAGCGCAGTGGTAAGCTGCTCAGCTGTTCCATGACGTATGTGGGCAGGAAGTGACGAGGGTAGGGAATTTTCACGAGGTAGGGTTTTTTAACGTTACACCGGTTTCAGCCATGTAAAACGTTTGGACTGTTGGCTTGCTTTCAGCAACTAAATCCTTATACAGTAAAACCTTGGATTGCAAGCATCATTTGTTCCGGAAACATGCTTGTAATCCAAAGCACTCTTATAGCTAAGCGAATTTCCCCATAAGAAACAGTGGAAACTCAGATGATTTGTTCCACAACCATTTATTCATAAATTCTTCAGTTTATAGTCGATATAAAAAGATTATAGCAATGTGATAGGTTGTGTAACTATAAAATGTCCATCCACAAATGGCAGCCGGCACAAGGGGATTAAGAAACAAAATCCAGCAGGAGCTACAGAGTATAAAAGAGAATAGAGGCACCTCTAATTGTAGCAATATGGTGACATTTAATGAAGGCTCAACATTTAGCAACTCATATGGTTAATGATTAAAAGAGGCACATCTTAAGTATGCACGCATCCGGGGTAAAGCTGTCCACATAGACCATCCTCCGTACTGCCGCCTCTCACCGCCATCAGTCTGCAATTTTGACCGTGAAGACTACCCTGCAGTAGAGTGATCTGAAAGTGAGGCTTCAAGTGCTTGTGGAGCGCAGTGTGGAAGTGATGACATTGATGGTGGTGCGGAGGATGGTCTATGTGGACAGCTTTACCCTGGATGCCTGAATACTTAGATGTGCATATTTAAATCATCAAACATGTGAGTTGCTAAATGTATCTTTATTAAATGTAACCATATTGCTACTCTTAGAGGCGCATCTCTTCTCTTTTATACTCATTTGTAACATGATGCTACATGTATATCAAGACATTGCTTGTTTATCGAGTCAAAATTTATAAAAAAAAGTTTGCTTGTCTTGCAAAACGCTCTCAAACCAAGTTACTCTCAATCCATCGTTTTACTGTACTATACACAAGATGTATTCCCTTTTCTGATGCAGCAACCTCTCTTATGATTTGCTCCTTGTTAAGTGCCACTTACAGGTTACAATCTAACTGTTTGTTTATTGTACATTCTCCTGCCACCAAAACTATCCAATCAATTTGTAAGACAATCAGTGAGATTTAAACAAACTACGTTCCCCTGCGCTACAGAGTCTAAACAATACTTAGATGCAGCTGCTCATCACCATGTGATAATGTAACAAAACAACTCAAAACAGCGCAAAAAAGTAATGAGCAAAATCTATAAATAAATAAATGTCTTAATCATAAAGGTGTATAGAGAAAATATCCTCCCTCCAAACAAATATATATTAATTAAACAAGTGAATAACAAATGATAATGTGCAACACGTGCAAAAAGGTGAATGCCCCAATAATTCAAATCAGCAGGTGTCCAGTGAAACAACACATATGAAAAAATATTGTTGAATTCATGTCAAAATATTTCAAATAAACAAATATTTTAAATAGACAAATTTTTTAAAAAAGCAAGTGTCCAGTGAAAATCAAATGTCCAAAAGGCCCAGAACCGAAAAACATCCAAATCAGCAAGTGTCCAGTGGGAACATAAACAGCATGCTCTGTGGTTGCTCCAAAAATGTGTTAATCCGTGAATATACATGCAAACCGTCAACGGGCACCCCCAGTAAATGATGCACTTATCAGACTATATATACCCCTTAGCTATATAGCATGTGGGTCATTCAGGTGTTGGGCCTGGTATTGTTGAGACACTTTAATATCTTGGTAAGGTTGGGCACTTGTATATCCTGGTTATTCCCCCAGCGGAAGATGAGCTTTGTGTAATTATAGGTGTCCCCAGTGGACATTCAATCCAGGCAAATGAAAGAAAAAACTTCCATAGCTTTTAATAAATAAAGAGTAACACTTACGGTTTAGCATAAGAAAATCGCTAGAAGTGTAGGGTGGCGTAGAGGCATCCGGATCTCATGGGAATGCCGAAGGGTTGCGCACTTCCCTATTTGTGTTCCAACATGATCCTGGAAGTGACGTGGTGAATAATGCCGTCAGCCGGAAATTGCGACAAATCGTTTTGCCCCTCCCAGTGGGCGTTATCACAGACGTCTGCGATAACGCCCACTGGGAGGGGCGAAACGCGTCAACGCAGTTTCCAGCTGGCGGCATCATCCACCACGTCACTTCTGGGATCGGGTTGGAACGCAAATAGGGAAGTGCGCACCCCTCAGCGTTCCCATGAAATCCGCATGCCTCTACGCCGCCCTATACTGCTAGCGATTTTCTTATGCTATACTGTAAGTGTTACTCTTTATTAAAAGCTAAAAAAACAGCATTGGAAGTTTTTTTTCTTTCATTTGCCCGGATTGAATGTCCACTGG
Organism: Pelophylax lessonae; assembly: GCF_965119305.1. Lineage (NCBI taxonomy): Eukaryota > Metazoa > Chordata > Amphibia > Anura > Ranidae > Pelophylax > Pelophylax lessonae. Next base: position 589,143,402 of record NC_138769.1, on the reverse strand, counting down.
GGACACCTATAATTACACAAAGCTCATCTTTCGCTGGGGTTATAACCAGGATATACAAGTGCCCAACCTTACCAACATATTAAAGTGTCTCAACACTACCAGGCCCAACACCTGAATGACCCACATGCTATATAGCTAAGGGGTCCATATAGTCTGGTAAGTGCATCATTTATTGGGGGTGCACGTTCACGGTTTGCACGTATATTCACGGATTAACACCTTTTTGGAGCAACCACAGAGCATGCTGTTTATGTTCTCACCGGACACTTGCTGATTTGGATGTTTTTCGGTTCTGGGCCTTTTGGAATTTTTTAACATTAATTCAGCAATATTTTTTCATATGTGTTGTTTCACTGGACACCTGCTGATTCAAATTATTGGGGCATTCACCTTTTTGCACGTATTATTCACTTGTTTAGTCGGTGAAATTGAAATGGGGTTAGTGAGGTTTACAAAAATAATATTACTAATATTAATTGCAGCAAGCTGACAGAAATAATGTGAATTTATGTATTATATCCCACCAAAGAAGAATACATTTAAGAACCTGTGTTTTAAGATCCTTGCTGTTTTTCTTATTTCATTGTTTTTTATTTTTTTTCTCTCTCTCTCTCTCTGTCTTCATCTATTAGGCGTTCTATACAATCAGTTCCTTTCACAGGTGGACTTTGAGCTGCTAAGAAATTACGCTCAAGATCTTGGTGTACTTGTGTTTGAAAACCCTGTCCGGCGAGTTATGGTGGTCACACAAGCTGGACACCCAGATGTTAAGCGATTCTGGAAGAGACAGAAACACAGTTAATGAGACCAGGATTAAAACTTTTTGGAGGAGAAGGAATGATGGTTAACAATGAAATCACACTGAGTTTTGTTACTGCTATGGCACCATGGATGGGTTTTTATACTGCACTAGGAACGTTTGTGTTGTGTGCTCTTCAGCTGGATATGTTTTGAAAGAAGGATAATTGATTCCTGTTTCCAGTTTCTGCACTTTGACTATGACTTTCAGCAATGCAAAAAGAGATACTTTTTATTAAAACCAAGAAAACTGATGTTTTATTTCAGTTCACTAATTCTTCAGTTGCTGTGAATAAAAAACACTCATCAAAGACTTGAATAGCCAGTAGGTATAGGAGCTGGCATTTTTAACCATCATGGTCAAAAATGGCCTAATAATAGAAAAGCTCTCTGGAATATTTAAAGTGGTTCCCGATGCTTTATCTCTAATTGCTGTTACCAATAATAAACTGGTGAGAACAAAATATTTGTGGGTATTTATTACCATATGTTAATAAGGGCCCAGAAACACCCAGTACAAACAACTAAAATGTTCCAGATATTAAATGTTTTTCCTTTGTTTACTATATGTTAAAAATGGAAGAGCCTTATAGTTGTCAATGATTCTGCAAATCGAGTCCTGCTTGTGATGATCACTTCCTCTAGATGTAGATAGTTGGCACATCCTACATATAGAAGCACTCATTATCCATTGAAATGTTTCCTTTATAATACCTGATACTTTCATTTTTTTAATGAGAAGGAGGACAAATTAAAAGTGCTGCTAGTACACCACGTTTATGATTGGCAGGGGGTGTCTATATATAGCACTTTACCGTACTGAGCCTAATAAGCCTGGGGCACTCAAAATGACAGCAAATTATGTTTGTGCCACCTACAGTTGAGCTGTATATAGATGGGTTAGCAGGCACTTAACCCAGAAACTGCACTCAATTAACACTGAGTATTTTTAATCTTTATGCCGCTAGCATTAGTAAATCGATACAGAAGTATATTATAGTTACTTGTTTTAACCACTTTTAGTTAGCCATTTAATTAGACATTCTTCTCCTAAATGTAAAGATCAGCATTTTTTGCAAGAATACCACTTGAAAACCCCCAAACATTTATATTTTTTTAAAGCAGAAGCCCTAGAGAATAAAATGGTGAATGTTGTATATTTTTATGTCATGCGAAAATTGTGCAGGTTTTTTTAAATGCACATTTTTTGGAAAAAAATAATTTTAATGAATTTTAATATACAAAAAAACACAATTTAATACCCAATTGTTTGGTCAAATATAAAAGATGATGTTACGCCGAGTAAATAGACGCCTAACATGTCATGCTTTAAAACTGTGTACACCTGTAGAATGGTGCCAAACTACAGTACCTAAAAATCTCTGTAGGCGGCTTTTTAAAGCCTTTACAGGTTACCAGTTTAGAGTTACCTGAGTGATAGATAGAATAATTGCTCTCACTCTGACGTTCTTGGCTATACATCACGTGTGGTGTGGTCACTGTTTACATGTGTGCAGGACCTATGTCTGCATTTACATTTGCTCATAAGCACGTGGGTGCTTTCAAATATTTTCTTTTTTACATTGTACCTTTAATTTATTTTATTTTTTGCATCAACTTTATTGCTATCACAGGGGATGAGCAACATCCCATGTGATAGCATGGGCTGTGACAGGTTCTTTTTATGGAGAGATCTGGGGTCTATTAGCCAAGATCAGTTTGATCAGATGCTTTCACAAGCTGGTAACGACTTATTTACATGACACTAAAATCAAAAGTGACGAAATCCTCATCTTTGCCGAAGTCTTATGTCACACAGTGGGATGAACAGAAGTTCCTCTCACTGTGTGCCTGGAAGCCGATGCCGCTGTTGGCAACCTTACCGTGTTCCCCTATAAAATGAGAGAGCCCGGTAAAGGTGGCAAAAGGGGGTGGACCCCTTTCTGCCATCTGTAAAAGTGAACCAGCGGCTCAATTGCTGATCACTTTTACCGTTTGTAACCTTAAGCCGTTTATAAATGGCCTAAAAACCGGAAGTGGTTAAACTTTTTTTCCCTCTTCAGTTACTTACTGGGTTCCAGGCCTAGGCAAATGTCATACATCCCTGGAGTCTTCAGGAGGAGAGGAGGGGGTTTTCTTAGCTAAGCACACCCTAATGCCTGTATTCTTGAGCCTAAGGGCAGATGAATTCCAGGAAGTAAGTGCTACATTTATCATCTACCCTTACTCAAGATGGTCACAGCCACAAATGCTAGGAGGTGTTTTTTAAAGTGATTTCTTAGCAAAATCAAGCATGGTACATGGACGCATGGGTGAGTTTGCTTTGAATATTGAAAAGTAATTTAACAGCATTTTTGGTTTGTGGTTCCCAGATGCAGCATAGTTCTGCTTTAAGAACATTGCTTTCTTTTCTTTTTTTAACAAAGAAAAGGTAAACATGCTTTCAGCACTCATGCCCTTTATTCTTCTTAGGTTATATCAGGATTAGAGTGGAAAGGCTTCTATGACACAAACACTAGGGTACTATACCATTGGTCTTCATAAGTTGTCATTGACATTTACGTGTAAGCAGTATGTCGCTTACAAAAGCAATGTTAAATTAAAATGATGTTTGGGGGCGTGGCTTGCGGCTGACGTGCAGTAGGATGTGCTGCACACTCTCACCGCCGGTGATCCGTTCAATTATCCTGATATCTGCCTATAACACTACTGCCTCGAGCTCTTACTTACCCACCGATGATCCTGGGTATCGTGCCTACCTTGCCAGCCTACGATATCCTGCTGGATCAATGTCGCGGAGAGGCAAGGACACCCAGACAGCCGCGGACCATGCGGGGCAAGATGGCGGCCGCTCGACCAGGGAGGCCGCAATGAAGCTGTTCACCAAATCTGGCAAAGACACTCCAACTAAGTTACCTTCTACTTCTGAGGAATCTGGTGTTCAACCATCTGTCCCGGCTGAGGAAGAGGAGACCTGGCCTGAGGACATCGCTGATTCACCCATGTGAGTACTGCAGCAATTGCAGCTGCAGACACAGTACAGGGAGAACATCATGTGCCTACTACTGAACCTACTCTCCGGGACATTTTTACTGCAGTCACAACCTGCAATAAAGCAATCACTGCACTGACTTCAGAAATTAAAGGGGTGAAATTAGAGCTAAATTTAGTGAGACAAGATATGCAGAAACAAAGGGATCGTACAACGGCCATACAGGATAGACTGGGCACTGTGGATGATGATATGGCGCCATTACAGCAGGACCTACATCAAGTTCAATCTATCACCTTAGGCCACTCTGCACTCTAGAGGACGTGGAAAATAGGCTCCGCCGCAATAATGAACAATGGGCATTCCGGAGAAGACAGAGGGGGAAGAACCCAGTTGCCTTTATTGAAAATTGGCTTATTAACACCTTTGGGCTGAGTCCTTCTACCCAATGTTTGCTGTTGAGAGAATCCAGAGTCCCTGCTAATCAACCTAGGCCTGTTGAGCCCCCACGACCTTTCCTGTTCAAGCTCCTAAATTTCAAGGATAGATATGCCTGTCTATACCAAGCCAGAACTAAAGGTGACGCTATGAGGATAGACAACGTGCGCATTTCTATTTGCCCAGACTTCTCAGCTGATGTACAACGACGCAGGGCTAAGTTTACTGATATTAAAAAATAGATAAAAAGATAATAGAATCCGCGCTAAGGAATCAAAGGATATAAATAAGTACTAATAAGCTGCAGCCTCACTTAAACTATAGCCAAAAGACTATATAAATAGATAAGAATGGAGGTGATGGCGCTGCTTATATTATAAGGTGTAATTAGGTGGATATTCCTATGTAAACATATATCATCGGATGAATTGTATATAAAAAAGGCTATGGAGAATAGCCACCAGGTGGCGAAGTGTAATGTGCAAAGAAGTGCGGAGATAAATAAATATGTGTATATATACAATATGCAATAGTGATAAAAATAAATAGTCAACAGAGTGAATCTATAAACAACATTAAATAAATCAATCAATAAATAATATAAAATGACTCAAAAATCACGATGATAAAAATTAGTAAAATAGTGCGGGAAAAGCTTGACCAAACAGAATAAATGTGCAAATATACAGGAGAGTATTATTCAAAGTGTACAAATAGGTGATAGTACTAAAAATATAAAAATTATTATAAAAATTAAAGTTCGTGATCAAAAAATTGTGCAAAAGCAATAAAGTGCGGGAAACTTCTTTCCAAAGTGTGCCAATACGTAATAATCAGTCAATTCATATACTAGAATACATCCATAAGTAGGTGAGTGTACCCAGTGAGATAGGTGGGCAGTGACTTACGGTGACCCCCAAGGTGGGTGACTGGTGAGCTGCAAAGTGGCTACTGATGAAAAACCTACTCACCAGATATACCCACCCCACACAGGGGTATAGAGTGGGTATTGTAGATATGCCTCGCTGGTCCTTACTCTGTGTAGTGGTTCCCTTCCTGGGGGAGAATGGTGTGGGGTCCGCGGGGTATCGCAGATATCCTAGCGTGGGGTCCAGTACTAGGGTCTTGTTCCAATATGTCCGATGCTCCGTGGAGGGATCTAGTATGGCCACTCACAAGTATATGGATGGGAGGGTCATAGGAAGTGGAAAGACTCGATAGTGTGATATCGTAGGGGATATTTTATTCAGCAGTATACAATAAATGAATACTCACATTCAATCATATGGAAAACAGCGTGGTATTGGCGTCCCGGAACGCAATGCGTTCCAACTGGAAACCGGAACCGGAAATGACGTGACGGCGCTGTACGCGTTTCGTCATGTGACGTCTTCTGCAGAAGACGTCACATGACGAAACGCGTACAGCGCCGTCACGTCATTTCCGGTTCCGGTTTCCAGTTGGAACGCATTGCGTTCCGGGACGCCAATACCACGCTGTTTTCCATATGATTGAATGTGAGTATTCATTTATTGTATACTGCTGAATAAAATATCCCCTACGATATCACACTATCGAGTCTTTCCACTTCCTATGACCCTCCCATCCATATACTTGTGAGTGGCCATACTAGATCCCTCCACGGAGCATCGGACATATTGGAACAAGACCCTAGTACTGGACCCCACGCTAGGATATCTGCGATACCCCGCGGACCCCACACCATTCTCCCCCAGGAAGGGAACCACTACACAGAGTAAGGACCAGCGAGGCATATCTACAATACCCACTCTATACCCCTGTGTGGGGTGGGTATATCTGGTGAGTAGGTTTTTCATCAGTAGCCACTTTGCAGCTCACCAGTCACCCACCTTGGGGGTCACCGTAAGTCACTGCCCACCTATCTCACTGGGTACACTCACCTACTTATGGATGTATTCTAGTATATGAATTGACTGATTATTACGTATTGGCACACTTTGGAAAGAAGTTTCCCGCACTTTATTGCTTTTGCACAATTTTTTGATCACGAACTTTAATTTTTATAATAATTTTTATATTTTTAGTACTATCACCTATTTGTACACTTTGAATAATACTCTCCTGTATATTTGCACATTTATTCTGTTTGGTCAAGCTTTTCCCGCACTATTTTACTAATTTTTATCATCGTGATTTTTGAGTCATTTTATATTATTTATTGATTGATTTATTTAATGTTGTTTATAGATTCACTCTGTTGACTATTTATTTTTATCACTATTGCATATTGTATATATACACATATTTATTTATCTCCGCACTTCTTTGCACATTACACTTCGCCACCTGGTGGCTATTCTCCATAGCCTTTTTTATATACAATTCATCCGATGATATATGTTTACATAGGAATATCCACCTAATTACACCTTATAATATAAGCAGCGCCATCACCTCCATTCTTATCTATGATATTAAAAAATGCCTACGAAGATTTACAGTCACACATGCCATGCTATACCCAGCCCCACTTTGGGTAGTGGCCAATCATAAGACCCACTTTTTTGATAACCCGATTGCTGCATCTAACTGGCTGGATAGAGCGGAGCATACCCTGGAAAAAGCCAGTGCATCTTCAGTTTGATTGCCTATTCCTCAACACGTGCCTCTCTGGAGGATAGCTGATATGTCTTTTCTGCTTGGTTTATACCTGCAGAGAATTACCCCTTTAAGGCGGATGACCAACCTATGTGAAGCAAATGAGTCCTGTTTCTTACAGTGTTTTATTAACTGCAAGTTCCTTCATATCACTACCTGTCAATTTGGAATGCTGCTATATACCATGACAATTTTTATTAGGAGCAAGTATGCCAACTCTATTCTTCACACTTCATTATGTCTGCTGATGGACGGACGACTGTTCTGCACCTTTTATGCTGGACATGGGGCCTGCTACCCCGCCTGTTTATAACTCTACACCCGCTTACTTTATTATGAATCCTCTTGTTCCCCGGTCTACTAGAATGTTTGCATTTCCTGCAACTGGTATGACTGCTGGGGATCATGGCTAATCCTTGTACTGTGGTTTCATGGAATGTTCGGGGGTTAGGTGATGGAGTGAAGCAAGTGGCATTATTCTCCACTTTAAAAAAACATAACCCTGATGTGGTGTGTCTGCAGGATTCTCATCTATAATCTAATACAACTTCACTGCTAAGACACCACAACTACCACACTCAAGTTTCACTCCACGTATTCTAGAGGAGTCCGTGTACTAGTTTCAAATGTGCCTTTTTTAAGTTGTACTCTCTAGGATTGATGAACAGGGAAGATATGTTTTCCTATTATCTAAATTAGCTGGCATGCTACAGTGCCTTGCGAAAGTATTCAGCCCCCTTGAACTTTGCAACCTTTTGCCACATTTCAGGCTTCAAACATAAAGATATAAAACTAATTTTTTGTTATGAATCAACAAGTGGTACACAATCATGAAGTGGAACCAAATTTATTGGATATTTCAAACTTTTTTTAACAAATTAAAAAACTGAAAAATTGGGCGTGCAAAATTATTCAGCCCCCTTAGGTTAATACTTTGTAGCGCCACCTTTTTGCTGCGATTACAGCTGTAAGTCGCTTGGGGTATGTCTCTATCAGTTTTGCAAAGCGAGAGACTGAAATTTTTGCCCATTACTCCTTGCAAAACAGCTCAAGCTCAGTGAGGTTGGATGGAGAGCGTTTGTGAACAGCAGTTTTCAGTTCTTTCCACAGATTCTCGATTGGATTCAAGTCTGGACTTTGACTTGGCCATTCTAACACCTGGATATGTTTATTTGTGAACCATTCCATTGTAGATTTTGCTTTATGTTTTGGATCATTGTCTTGTTGGAAGACAAATCTCCGTCCCAGTCTCAGGTCTTTTGCAGACTCCATCAGGTTTTCTTCCAGAATTGTCCTGTATTTGGCTCCATCCATCTTCCCATCCATTTTAACCATCTTCCCTGTCCCTGCTGAAGAAAAGCAGGCCCAAACCATGATGCTGCCACCACCATGTTTGACAGTGGGGATGGTGTGTTCAGGGTGAGGAGCTGTGTTGCTTTTACGCCAAACCTAACGTTTTGCATTGTTGTCAAAAAGTTTGATTTTGGTTTCATCTGACCAGAGCACCTTCTTCCACATGTTTGGTGTGTCTCCCAGGTGGCTTGTGGCAAACTAAACGACACTTTTTATGGATATCTTTAAGAAATGGCTTTCTTCTTGCCACTCTTCCATAAAGGCCAGATTTGTGCAGTATATGACTGATTGTTGTCCTATGGACAGAGTCTCTCACCTCAGCTGTAGATCTCTGCAGTTCATCCAGAGGGATCATGGGCCTCTTGGCTGCATCTCTGATCAGTCTTCTTCTTGTATGAGCTGAAAGTTTAGAGGGACGGCCAGGTCTTCGTAGATTTGCAGTGGTCTGATACTCCTTCCATTTCAATATTATCGCTTGCACAGTGCTCCTTGGGATGTTTAAAGCTTGGGAAATCTTTTTGTATCCATATCCGGCTTTAAACTTCTCCAACAGTATCTCTGACCTGCCTGGTGTGCTCCTTGTTCTTCATGATGCTCTCTGCGCTTTAAACGGACCTCTGAGACTATCACAGTGCAGGTGCATTTATACAGAGACTTGATTACACACAGGTGGATTCTATTTATCATCATTAGTCATTTAGGTCAACATTGGATCATTCAGAGATCCTCACTGAACTTCTGGGGAGTGTTTGTTGCACTGAAAGTAAAGGGGCTGAATAATTTTATACGCCCAATTTTTCAGTTTTTTATTTGTTAACAAAGTTTGAAATATCCAATAAATTTCATTCCACTTCATGATTGTGTCCCACTTGTTGATTCTTCGCAAAAAAATACAGTTTTATATCTTTGTTTGAAGCCTGAAATGTGGCAAAAGGTCGCAAACTTCAAGGGGGCCGAATACTTTCGCAAGGCACTGTATGTGTGTTGGCGAGTGCGTATGTGCCTCCACCATTCTTTCTTAACTGTTTTTAGTGCCCTGTCCTAATTTATGGACCCATATTCCAATATTTCCATTCTAGCACTGGGGGATTTTATTAATGTTATAGACAAACTTAATAGATTTTTGGGTGATGGTACTCCTGTTGTTGCTAGCGGTCTTACTCCTTTTGCTCGACTTCTTACCGAGATTGGATTGGGTGATGTGTGGAGGCACAGGTACCCTGATTTGCAATGTTTTTCCTGCTATTCAGTTGCTCACAAAGGGTTATCTCGTATTGATCTATGCCTAGGTAATGATCTTACCCGCGCTATGGTTTCCTCCATAGCCTATGCACCACATAACATCTCAGATCACTCCCCATTGATAGTGAGGCTCGGCATATCCCGTTCCTCTCAGGCTAAGCTGTGGAAGGTTAACCCCTTCTGGTATACCCTATTTCCAAGCCCTGATTCTGTATTACCAGCCATACAAGAATATTTGAGACATAATCAGGGTACAGCATCACCCTTAGTGGTCTGGGATGCTTTAAAAGCTCACCTTAGGGGTCTTATAAGTAAATATATCAATGAAAACAAAACAAATATCTGCCATTAAAACTAAGGAGTGGGAAAATGTAGTACTCAATGCAGGGGGTGAGGCAGAGAACTACATTGCTAATCCCTCTGGCAACAATGAACGTAGATGGTTGGAGGCTCAGGCTCTTTACTGACAGGTTTCCATCATGGACCAATAAAAAAAGATGTTATTGCACATTGACCTTAAAGAACTTAACAAATTGTTACATAGCAGTTCTTTGGAAAGAAGAGATTTAGCAGCAGTGTTTCTAGTGAAGTACAACATGGAGAGTAAAAAAAACTTTGTTTATGCTTGCCTTTCCACAAACTTCTGCTTAACCGGTTGCCGACCGCCGCACGACTATGTACTGCGGCGGTCAGCCACGGCCAGGCACGTCACTTGCCTGTCCCTTCCTTGTGAGCCAATAGCGAGCCAGCGCGCGCCTGCGGAGGCGCGCGGACCGCCGCGGCTCCTTCACAGGGAAGTTAGTGCGTGTGACCGGCGGACCCGATGTCCGCCGGTCACTCGCCGATCCTCGGTACAGAGGGAGAAAGTCAGGCGGCTGATGTAAACAAGCCGCCTGTCATTCTCCCCTGTGTAGAAACAGTGTTCAGACGGTTCTACTATGTAGGACCGTTGATCACTGTTCCTACACTAGTAGCCACAGCCAATCACAGTAGAAAGCACGCCCCTAGGGACACACTTAACCCCTCCCTCCCCAATAAAGTTAACCCCTTCCCTGCCAGTGTCATTTTGCAGTAACAGTGCATATGTATAGCACTGATTACTGCAGTAATGTCACTGGTAACCCCAAAAATGTCAGTCAAGGGTCCGATCTGTCCGCCGCAATGTCGCAGTACCGCAAAAAAAATCGCAGATCGCCGCCATTACGCGTTAAAAAAAAAACGCCAAAAATTACAGAAATCTTTCCCTTTGTTAGTAAACGCAATAACTTTTGCGCAAACCAATAACAATACGCTTTTTGCTATTTTTTTTTTACCAAACATATGTAGCAGAAAACAAATTGGCCAAAAATGTTAAAAATTTAGATTTTTACATTTTTTTGGGGGGGAATTTCATATAAAAAAATTTGAAAAATATTGTTATTTTTGCAAAATTTACACTCTTTTTTTGTTTATAGCGCAAAAAGTAAAAATCGCACAGGTGATCAAATACCACCAAAAGAAAGCTCTGTTTGTGGGAAAAAAAAGATGTCAAATTCGTTTAGGTACAGCGTCGCATGACCTCGCAATTGTCCGTTAAAATCACGCAGTAAAAAATCGCAAAAAAAACCCTGGTCGGAATGGGGGTAAAATCTTCCGGGGCTTAAGTTGTTAAACCTTTGCAAGATCCTCCCTAAATCCTATCTAAAACAAATATGCAGTTTTTCACTAGTTTATCCAACAACCACTCTTTCTCTTTATATATTGTCTTTTGAGGTGGAAAAACCTTACTTTGCTGGTACTAATTGTTGGATACCTTAGGATTTGTAGGTTAATTAATTATTAACATATCTGTATGTCTAGATTTTTGTACCGGATATCCATATGATATCTCTTAAATTTTGTGACATTGTTTGATCCAGTTATTTTGTGCATTAGAATTTTTTTTTTTTTTTTCTCTTTTGTGGGGGGCCCGTGTGTCCAAGTATTAGGATGGCCTGCCACGGGGATAACAAATGGGAAAAATTCATGGACTCAATCGAGTCGTCCTACAAATCCAGTAACCAGACTCACGTTGGCCTCGAGGTCTACTTCCAGCAGTTGACCAAACTGATGGAAAGGAAGTCCAACCTGAGCTGGCACATTAGATTTTTTGACCTATATATATATAAGGGAGAAAATCAACCCGATTGGACTACGGATCCAGGTATACCCCTCTTATGAGATAAATGATAATGTATTTAAAACACAATGGGAAGATAACTTGACAGATTGCACAGCTAAAATTATGGAACTCCTTAGGGACAAACAAATCCGGGACCTAGCTGACATAAATAAAGAAATTGAGAAGTTGCGTTTAACAAATGAATCCATCTTACAGCATCCGGAGTTTAACAATAAAGAACAGTCCCTGATGACCTATCTTGAGAAATATAATAAGGACATCCTAGCCAAGAAAGATATGAAGTTTATCAAGGACAAGCTGGCATCTGCTGGTGGGTATGCCTATAAGTGGCACAGAGGACGCGGTCAAAGGAGAGGTAGATTTCCTGCACCTCAAGGTTGGTCAAAAGTTTTCTAGATCAGAGTCTGAGCTATCTGTTCTTTCCTCGGCCTCCTCGCATTTCTCGCCATCACGGCTGAATGCCGGGAGTAATCGGGGACGCAACAGAAAGCGTGGAAAAAGTGGTGGGCAGGAGAATTTATCCAACGACCACAAAAAACGGGGAGTATCAGCTCAGAATACCGGCCCAGGGGGGAAAATGTTACCCCTAGCCGAGGGCTCAAAGAACCTAAGACATGAAGGTAGCGTATCAATGTTTCAGGGTAACAGGAACCCCATTAAAGCTGGGAAACCACATCCTGACCCGGGAGCGATCCCCAAGAACCCCTCCAAAGTCGGTGCTCCTTCCCCCCCGAGCCCCCCCTCGGCCTCCTCCTCCCCCCCAGGGTTAGTCCCTTTGGAACAGCCATTGACCAACTTGGCCACCCCTTTGGGAGCAGACAGAGGGAGGGGGCGAGGGGGACCCATGGACACCTACGTATTGAGACCGGGGGGGACCCCCGCACTCTAGACATCGACCCATCAACTAATGGATCAGGAATGTGAGGTACTCAGATTGGGCTTGAGTTTCTGCCTCTTACAGGGTCTGAGTAAATTCGACCTTGTGAAGGACGTGCAACTCTTTGCCTTTACGACAAAGAACAAAGTAAGGCTGAGGGTGGTGACGTAAATCCCTATAAGGATTTCAGGGTACAGGACTTCAAAGTTTTGAAGATCCTTATGCAGTTATTGGCGGAGAATGAACACAACGCCTCTGAAGACACAGATTCCCCCCCTTCCTCCGAAGATGAGGGTGGCGATTCGAATCAAGCTCAACAACCTCCCTCTTTTAAACCTAAATCAGATAAATTCCCTAGTCTCCAGACGTGCCCCTCAATCTGGGCCTTCGTCAAACAGACAATGAAGGACATTGAGAAATTACCAGATAACATACCATACAAGTCCAATCTGACTCGACCTCAAAGAGAGGCATTAAATGGGCTGGCCCGTAACACCAGTATTGTCATCAAGCCCTCCGATAAGGGGGGCAATGTGGTACTGATGGACAGACCAAACTATGAACAGATGTGCCTTAAAATTCTATCAAATGCAGAATGGTACTCCATCATCCCCTTTGAAAGGATTCAAGACTTCTCTAATAGATATCGGTCTATAATATTGGATGCTTACCATCAAGGTATAATCTCCCACTATACATACCTATTCCTAAAAGTGCAGTGGCCCATCATCCCCACGTTTTATGCACTCCCCAAGGTTCACAAGAACCTTGGGGATCCCCCTGGGCGCCCCATAGTATCGGGGGTTGGATGCGAAACAGAACCCGCAAGTCAATTTGTCGACAGCCACTTGAGGCCATTGATCCTGGGGCTACCCTCATACCTGAAGGACACCCTGGATCTATTAAGGGTGGTAGGAGGCATTGTGGTTCCGCCTGGAGCTCTATTAGTCGCGATAGATATCGAGGCCTTATATTCAAGCATCCCCCATTCTAGGGGTATTGAGGTTATTTCCACCTTCCTCTATGAGCAAGATCAATCGGAATGGCCAATGGCAGACTTTATTATCCTATTGGATCATATATTACGGTCAAATGTGTTCCTTTTCCAGGATGTCGCCTACCTCCAGGTACAGGGCGTGGCGATGGGGACTTCATGTGCCCCGTCTTACGCGACCCTGTACCTGGGGGGGGTGGGAGAGATCAGTGTTCCGTGATGAGGCCTTGTCGATGTACCTGCGCCATATCCTCTTGTGGCGCAGGTACGTCGATGATGTCTTCGTCATTTGGACTGGCAATGTAGAGGAGCTACACCAGTTTATGGACCTGCTAGCAGGAAACCTCTTCAACTTAAAGTTCACCATGCAACATAGTTCTGAAAGTCTTCCATTTCTGGACACCAGGCTGTTCGTGGATGAGGATCGTTTGCTCCGCACTACCTTGTACCACAAGGAAACTGCGGGCAATACGATCTTGCATTACACGAGCAGCCATCCCCGTCCTCTAATTAACAGCATCCCGTTTGGCCAGTACCTCCGCCTCAGGAGGAACTGTGCCAGGGACGAGGATTTTGAAATGGAAGCCGCAGCCCTGAGGAAGAGACTTAGATCCCGGGGCTATAGCAAAAAAGTACTCCGAAAGGCATATAATAAGGCTAAAGCCCGTACAAGGAATGAATTAATATTCAATTTTAGGAAAAAAGCATCAGGTTCCGGTACAACCAAACTGGTTTCCACGTACAATGACCATCACTCGCAGATTCGAGCAATTATGAGGCAAAACTGGCATTTTTTGACAGATGATAGGATATTGTCCAACTATGTTCGCCAATATCCAGAGTTAGTGTTCCGTAAGTCCAAGTCACTTCGTGACTCCATGGTGCATAGCCATCTTCGGCAGGTACAGCAGAGTGGGGATCGGATACGGAAAGGTACCTATCCATGTGGCCAGTGTGATATTTGCCCCTGGATACAGGCAGGTCCAACTTGCTCCCTTCCGAATGGCTCTGTATATAAACTTAACTGTTATGCAGATTGCCAAACTATTGGAGTAGTATATCTTGCCCTCTGCGAGTGTGGCTCATTTTACGTGGGCAAAACTAAGAGGTCCCTAGCTTGCCGAGTGGGTGATCATCTATACTACATGGAGGTGGGGTTGGTTTACACCCCCATTTGCAAGCATGTGGGCAACTACCACAACTTCAACCCTGAAGTAGTTAAATTCTACGTCCTGGAGGTGGTTAACCCCAGCATTCGGGGAGGTGATGTGGACAATAGAATCTTAAAATTGGAAGCCAGATGGATTTACAATCTGCACGCTACGACCCCTCCTGGCCTAAATTCAGTTATCTCATACCAGCCTTTCTTAAAATGAACCATAATGGAATTGCCCATTGGTCCCTCTTCTTCTTTTTTCTTTCTTCTCTCCCCCCCCCTTTTTTTTTTTTTCAAATGCGTCATGTAATGATTTAGTGATAATTTTTTGTTTTATTTATTGGAATGTCATATGATGACTATATGATTGTTATAATCGCTTAAATACTCTTTGATGTGCGTGCTTGTTGCTGCTGTTCATGCTGGACCGATGCCTGGATATGGGCTGTGTTTGTTTATGCCCGAGGGACCCAGGGATCAACATTGAGACGTTAGGGAGGTGTCCAGGCGCAAAGCCGGTGAGTAACGGCCATATGGCTCCCGGCTTGGCTAACTTATGTTGGCCGTTGTGGGAGGCTATTTCCCGGGCACCCTGTTAGTTCCGGGTATACGCCTCCACATATCTGCGCCCGCGCCGAGGGTGACGCGGCTTCCGGTCTCGTCATTTCTGGCGGGGTATGAGTACTTCCGCCGGTGGTGGCGCGGCTTTCGCCTGCGTCACTTCCGGTGGAGTTCCGTACTTTAGGGGGAGGGCGGCCGGCGTTCAGACGCGGCTGTCTCTCTCCCCCTCTGGATGCACGTCCATGTGGGGGGGATTTCTTCTCCACCGAGGCTCACCCTGTCCCGGGAATTACTCCACCCAACTGGACTTAATGGATTTAATCAGCGGGGTATTAACACAAGTTTATCGGGTAAGTGGGGAAGTGTTCTTTCCTCCTCCTCCTTGGTCCCTCCTATAGTGGGTCTGCATTTTATTTTTGTCATCACAATTTTTGATATTGTTTGATGTGTTTTGGATCAAATATATCTACTTATATTTATTTTCTGATATTTCTTGGTAATTACTTGCCCCTTGGAGGGTGGGGGACATATGCTGTCGCGGCAGATGCCTATATACAGCCCCCCAGCTGCTCTCTTTATCTTAATTATGATCTTAATTATGATTTTACATTAAATTGCTTTCAAGGCTCTTAAATCCCCCCTGTTTTACTTTATTTACTCCCCAGATGGTATCCCCTTAGGACGCTTTGGGGGTGTACGGTGGTGGGAGAGGTTACCTCCTTGAATGTGCCCTGAGGGTGCGGGACTTGGACTCGGCACCTTTCCCTGTCTCTTAAGTGTGAGGATTCAGGGGTGGATACCCTGTTGTCCTCGCTCGGTTGTATCCCTCCTGCAGGTGGCCCTGTATGTGGTATCTAACACAGCCAGTATTTCTAGTCTCCTGTCCAAGCACCTGCAGCACAAGCACTCTGGTGAGCATCAAATAATTTCTCTGTCAAATATATGCTTAGATGGATATTTATGTATATATCTTTCTATATTATATGTAATTTATTTTTATTTTTCTCTGTGATAGTTAACCAAGGATTGTCAAACGGTCTTTGAAAAAGCGCCATTCATGCGAAACGCGTTAGACCTATCCCTCTTGGTTATTAACAGTGTCAATTGTGCTGCTTAATGCAAAATATGAATGTCAGTCTATGGAGTTGGCTCCATTTTTATTTTTCTGTATGTTTGTAATTATATTAATAAAGTTTATATTTTTTTATATTACTATGTCTGTCAATTTGCTGTAAATACAGCGGTCTTGGTGCTTTAAACTAGCTGGTTGTGACAGCCTTCTTACCATCCCTTTCTTTCTCTGAGGTACAGTGGGGGCCCTGCCCCTAGGAGTAGCATCCCACTGTCCCTGTCTATATATTTTAATTACATTACTCGGGATTGGAGGTAGTTCACACCAGTTTTTCACTAGTTTATCCAACAACCACTCTTTCTCTTTATACAAATATGCATTAAATTGCAGTTTACCAGTCCTTGAAAATATCCTATTGATCTTGTCAGACATGCGGCGTCCTTGTCACTTACTAGTCCATCGATCGACTTTAGTACAGGCATGTTGGATTGCTAGCCATAATCACTTTGTTCTCTCGGCAGGGACGGCTCTTCGCCTCCACCCCCACCGGGAAAACACAATAGCTCAGAGGTAGGGATTCCCCCATCAGCACTAAATATGTTGATGGGGGAATCAAGCAATTCTCTAAGGTGGTTTCAGCCTTTCATTTCAAGCAGGGCATTGTTCTCCCAACTCCAGTACATCAGGACATTGCTCTTCTCTGTCTAGATGTAATTTGTGCTGTGGCGGTTTATCCCGCAGTCACTGCTTCAGTTATAAAGACTGGTTCTCTTTTTTTTTTTTCTTTTTTTGGTCATTCCTTTTTGCCTCCATAAAGGGGAAACGGCTTCTTGTTCCACCATTTCTTGGTGGCTCAGACATCATTCAAGCTTATGGTCTTAAAGTAGAGTTATAGGAAAAACTTTTTTTTTTTTTTTTTTTTTTTACATTTTGAATAGAGCAAGTGAGGGTTATAACCCCTGTCAGATTTTTTTTTCACCATCTTGTGTTCCATTGCAGAGATTTCCCTTCATTTCTTGCCCGATAGCCAAAGAGTAAGTCTCTGCAAAGTAAGGGAATACCTTTGGAGCTCCCCAGGCCCCATTGGAAGATTTCCCCTTTTTCTGCGGACATCCCAAAATGTGGGATTTTTTTTTACTTTCACTTTCAATGATAATGGTAAACAGGACAAATGAGAGCGTGAATCTCCTTAACAGGGGCATAGACAGCAATAAAAACAGATTCACCTGCACTCTATCCAAAACTAAAAAAAAAAAATGTACCTTTAGTTATACTTTAAGGATGGAGTTCCACCCTTTACAATTAAAGATCATTCTACAAGGCCTCCAAATGCCTTGTATGCTTTTTGGCATCAGGCAACTTTTTCCCAGATTTGCAAGGCTGCCAACTGGCCTTCTGTTCAGAAGTTTACCCACATGGCTGTTGCAGCAAGTTCTGATGTCAGCTTGGGTGTAAGGTCCTTCAATCAGCTCTTTGAGATGCAGGAATCCTCCAGCTTCATGGTTTTATGTGGGCATGTTAGTGTTTTGTTGCTGTTGCCCACCCCTCAGTTGGACTGCTTTTGGACTTCCAGATTGTTTCCGAATCCTCAGTCCCTTATTGAATAGAAAAAGTAGAATTTTTGTACTTACTGAAAAAAAAAGTTTCTTGTTCATTAAAAGAGAAGTATGGCCAAAACTTTTTTTGGCCATACTTCTCTTGTGGGTCACAGGAGTGCATTTACTTTTGCTCTCCTGTGACCCAGAGTCAGCTGATAGTGGGCTATTGCCTGCTATCAGCTGACATCAAAGAGCAACTCCAGGTTCTGGAAGGATCCCTACCATTTTGTCGGCATCTCCTCAGCTGCCTGACTTACAGCTGCCTCTGGTTATAAGCAGTTGGCTGAGAGTTGAAGGCAGCTGCACCTGCCCAGTCTCCTGCCTGTGCCCCAGTGAGCGCTGGAGGGGCAGAGCAGAGAGCAGTGACTCACAGTCACCACGCTCCGCATACTGAGAGCTGAGCAATCATGAATTTATGTGATCGCTCAGTTTCTTGATCTTGACATGGGACAGCTGCAGCACCAAACAATGTAAGTCAGAACAGGTACATTTTTTTAAGTGTTGCTCCAGCCAAAAAAATAATTTTTAAGTTTTTTTGGATAGCATAGGGAAGGGTTAACACCCCTGTAACATATGTTTTGCTGTCTGTGCCCCTGTTCAGAAGATTTCACCTCACTGTCTGTCCCTGTACCAATTGGATATTGAAAATTTGGGTTATTGTGGAAACCAGGATTGGTGAAAAACTTCAATTGAGACACCTTTTTCCCATGATAACTCTTAACCACTTAAGCCCCGGAGGATTTGGCTGCTTAAATACCAGGGGGTATTTTGCGATTCGGCACTGCGTGATTTTTAACGGACAATTGCGCGGTCGTGCGACGCTGTAATTAAACGAATTTGACGTCTTTTTTCCCACAAACAGAGCTTTCTTTTAGTGGTATTTGATCACCTGTGCGATTTTCTTTTTGATCATGCGCTATAAACAAAAAAAGAGCGTCAATTTTGCAAAAATAACAATATTTTTCATATTTTTTTATATGAAATTCCCCAAATAAAAATGTAAAAATCAAATTTTTTTAACATTTTCGGCCAATTTGTTTTATGCTACATATGTTTGGTAAAAAAAATCGCAAAAAGCGTATTTTCATTGGTTTGCGCAAAAGTTATCGCGTTTACTAACAAAGGGAAAGATTTTTGTCATTTTTGTTGTTTTTTTTTAAACACGTAATGGCGGCGATCTGCGATTTTTTTTTTTTTTTTGCGGTACTGTGACATTGCGGCGGACAGATCGGACCCTTGACTGACATTTTTGACACTTTTGGGGTTACCAGTGACATTTCTACAGTAATCAGTGCTATACATATGCACTGTTACTGTAAAATTACACTGGCAGTGAAGGGGTTAACTTTATTTGAGAGGGAGGGGCTGTGTGTGTCCCTAGGGGCGTGATTCTAACTGTGATTGGCTGTGGCTTGAGCTGTAGAAACAGTGATCAACGGTCCTACATAGTAGAACCGTGTGATCACAGTTTGTACACAGGGGAGAATGACAGGCAGCTTGTTTACACTAGCCGCCTGCCTTTCTCCCTCTCCCCCGACGATCGCTGAGTGACCGGCGGACATCGGGTCCGCCGGTCACATGCGCGGGGGGGTCCGTGACCACGCGGGAGCGCGCCGGCGGCGCGCGCTCGCTCCCCAGAGCCTCACAGGCTAGTGACGTACCGATACGTCACTCTGCCTGTGAGGGGCTGACCGCCACAGTATATGTACTTGCGGTGGTCGGCAAGTGGTTAAAGGAGTACATTTCCCTTCCTAGGGGTAGATTTTCTCCCCCTTCCTGTTGTCTCCATCCATTTGTAAGTCAGATGTTTGTAACCTGGGGACCGCCTGTTCTGTTTTTCTACAGACTGAGACATGCTTGAAGTGGGAGGCGTTCTATCAGACTGGTCATTGTAAGATTCTGGTACCTCCAGTACCCTTAATCACCACTTTCTCTGTAATGCGTCCCACCTTTCTCTTCAGGTGGTACGCATATACCTTTAAGAACGATGATGTCACTGCTGAGCGCCGCAGAGCGGCTATTTCAACCGCCGGCGGTCTCACTCACATTGTTCGTTCAACCTGCCTTGCTATCCACATGCTTTCAAGCCTGTCTCTCGATCGGAACCTCCAGCTATTCCCTTTACCTGGAGCATACCGGAACCTTGCTACTGATCCCTGTATCTCGCTACCGGATCATTCCTTATCTACTGGACCTCTCTAAACTACTAACATTACAAGTGATAAGTACCCCGCAGGGGAACCCTCCATAACCTTATTGCACTATCTACCTATGCACATTAAGGACTGTTACTACCTATCCATACTATCCTATCATCTGCACTGTTACATAGATTGCTAGCTCTTGAGCCTACTACCATCTATCATCTTCACTGCTGCATAGATTGCTAGCTCTCCTGTTTACTACTATCTATCCTTGCACTGGGTTACTCTATCCTGTATTTGTCATCTGCTGTCCTCACCACCTGTTATCATACTCGATACTAACCTATCTGCATTCCTAAATACCATCTTGAACTCTCCTATACAAACCTATCAAGTGATTACCATCCTTGTCACTGTTCACACCTGTCCCTTCAGCACATCACCTTCATACTATCATATACATCCTATCACTCCAGGAACATCTCATTGAGTGTGTATATATCTGTATGTTGAAGCTGACAGGCCCACGGTGATGAGTCCTGGAGAGTTGGATCTGGTATTCAACACATCTCTACATGACTACTGAGTGGAGATTTTGCAGCTGCAAATCCAGCCTATACTAAAAACGCAGGAGCGTTACAGATTGAACAAACCTTAAAAATGGATTCAGCAGAATTACCCACTCAAGTGACACAATTAACACAACAAGTAAAAGCGTTAATACTTGCTCTGACTGACGTACAAGAAAAGAATCAGACTTTGACACAGCAGGTAACCCAGCTCTCACGGCTTACTGCTGTTCAGCCTCCTGAACCTAAAATAAACCCTCCTCTAGTGTTTACAGGTGATCGGAAAAAATTTAGTGAATTCAAAAACGCATGTCAATTGCTTTTTTTGTTAAAACCTCGTACATACCCCACTGATCAAATAAACGTCGGTACCGTTATTTCATACTTGACGGGTGATCCATGGGCCTGGGCAGACTCTCTCTTTGAGAAAAATGATCAGATTCTCAACACCTATTCCTTATTTCTAGCGGAACTCGCTAGTTTATACGATGACCCCAATAGGCAGAGTACTGCTGATATTCAGTTGAGGGCCTTAAAACAAGGAAGGAGACCTGTAGAAGACTTTGTATCTGAGTTCAAAAGATGGACCCTTGATTCAGGGTGGAATGACACATCTTTGCGAACTCAATTCAGACTCGGGTTATCAGAAGCTGTTAAAGACGAGCTCGCCCGAGCGGATTTACCTGGCACCTTGGAGGCCTTGATACAACTTAGTATCAACATCGACAGACGACTGCGAGAAAGAAGGGCTGAAAAGATGGGAATGCCATTGTCTAGTCCTTCTCAGAATTTGGCCGTTGACCCTACTCCCATGGATGTAGGAACCATACGCCCACCTTAACGACTACTGAACGAGCTAGAAGAACATCCAGAAATCTCTGCATGTACTGCGCATCCTCGGATCATTTGATAAGCACCTGTCCCCTTGTCCGCAAAAAAGAGGGTGAGTGTTCACATGTCTTGCTGGGAGGATTAACGACTTCCTTTTCTAACCCCTATCTTTTTGTTCATTTAATATTACAGTGGGACCAAACTAGGATCACCACCAAGGCTATGGTCGACACTGGATCTTGTGAAAACTATATTGATACACGCTTTGTTACCTTAAATAAAATACCTATTATTTAAAAATCTAAGCCTGTTTCTGTTAGTTTCATTAATGGTATTCCACTGTCTTCTGGTCCAATCACCAACCAGACACAGGCACTCCTTGCCACTACCAACGAATCACATGTGGAGACCATCACCTTTGACATACTATCCTCACCCCATTTTCCTATTATTTTGGGACTTCCCTGGTTACACACACACCAACCAATCATAGATTGGAAAAAAACGGACTTTGGTTTTCCCTTCTCACTATTGTGAGAATACGTGTAACCTCCCATCTTATGGGAAGATTCTGTCTGTGGTGTCAGATGAAATTGCACCACTATGCTATCAGGATCTGTCCGAAGTGTTCCTTGAGAAAAATGCTCAAGTGTTGCCTCCCCATAGGGATTACGATTGCACTATCGATCTACTCCCTAACAGCAAATTGCCTTTCGGTCATGTTTATCCCCTTTCACAGGATGAACTTTCTCATCTCAAGGAATACTTGGATGAGAATTTGACAAAAGGGTTCATTACAGGGCCGGACTGGGAATAAAATTCAGCCCTGGAAAAAATGTCATACCAGCCCCATAGCATTATTATACCGGCCCAACACCATAACGCCATTATTTTCTTGTTCATAAAAGGGAAAACCATGCATTTTAAAGCAAATTTGAAGAGTGTACTATCATAGATAAGATAGATATAAAAGCAGGGCTTTATATATAAAAGCAAATTATAGTTAAAAGTGCGGGCATGATACAGGAGATGTCAGAGGATGTGCGGACATGGTACAGGAGATGTCAGAGGCTGTGCGGACATGGTACAGGAGATGTCAGAGGCTGTGCGGACATGGTACAGGAGATGTCAGGGGCTGTGTGGACATGGTACAGGAGAGGTCAGGGGCTGTGCGGACATGATACAGGAGATGTCAGAGGCTGTGTGGACATGATACAGGAGAGGTCAGAGGCTGTGTGGACATGGTACAGGAGATGTCAGAGGCTGTGTGGACATGGTACAGGAGAGGTCAGGGGCTGTGCGGACATGATACAGGAGATGTCAGGGGCTGTGCGGACATGGTACAGGAGATGTCAGGGGCTGTGCGGACATGATACAGGAGATGTCAGAGGCTGTGCGGACATGATACAGGAGATGTCAGAGGCTGTGCGGACATGGTACAGGAGAGGTCAGGGGCTGTGCGGACATGATACAGGAGATGTCAGGGGTTGTGTGGACATGATACAGGAGATGTCAGGGGCTGTGCGGACATGGTACAGGAGATGTCAGGGGCTGTGCGGACATGATACAGGAGATGTCAGAGGCTGTGCGGACATGATACAGGAGAGGTCAGAGGCTGTGTGGACATGGTACAGGAGATGTCAGGGGCTGTGCGGACATGGTATAGGAGATGTCAGGGGCTGTGCGGACATGATACAGGAGATGTCAGGGGCTGTGCGGACATGATACAGGAGAGGTCAGAGGCTGTGCGGACATGATACAGGAGATGTCAGGGGCTGTGCGGACATGATACAGGAGAGGTCAGAGGCTGTGCGGACATGATACAGGAGATGTCAGAGGCTGTGCGGACATGGTACAGGAGAGGTCAGAGGCTGTGCGGACATGATACAGGAGATGTCAGGGGCTGTGCGGACATGGTACAGGAGATGTCAGAGGCTGTGTGGACATGGTACAGGAGAGGTCAGAGGCTGTGCGGACATGATACAGGAGATGTCAGAGGCTGTGCGGACATGGTACAGGAGATGTCAGAGGCTGTGCGGACATGGTACAGGAGAGGTCAGAGGCTGTGCGGACATGATACAGGAGATGTCAGAGGCTGTGCGGACATGGTACAGGAGATGTCAGAGGCTGTGTGGACATGGTACAGGAGAGGTCAGGGGCTGTGCGGACATGATACAGGAGAGGTCAGAGGCTGTGTGGACATGGTACAGGAGATGTCAGAGGCTGTGTGGACATGGTACAGGAGATGTCAGAGGCTGTGCGGACATGATACAGTAGATGTCAGGGGCTGTGCGGACATGATACAGGAGAGGTCAGAGGCTGTGTGGACATGGTACAGGAGATGTCAGGGGCTGTGTGGACATGGTACAGGAGAGGTCAGAGGCTGTGTGGACATGGTACAGGATATGTCAGAGGCTGTGTGGACATGGTACAGGAGATGTCAGGGGCTGTGTGGACATGGTACAGGAGATGTCAGAGGCTGTGCAGACATGGTACAGGAGAGGTCAGGGGCTGTGAGGACATGGTGCAGGAGATGTCAGGGGCTGTGCGGACATGATACAGGAGAGGTCAGAGGCTGTGTGGACTTGGTACAGGAGAGGTCAGAGGTTGCAGACATGATGAGGGGGGTGGGATGAGTGGCAGCAGGGGTGGTGGTGAGGGGGGTGGAATCAGTGGAAGCGGTGGTGATGGTGAGGGGGGTGGGATAAGTGGCAGCGGTGATGGTGAGGGGGGTGGGATCGGTGGCAGCAGGGGTGGTGGTGAGGGGGTGGCAGCGATGGTGGTGATGAGGGGGTGGGTTTGGTGGCAGCGGGGGTGGCGGTGAGGGGGTGGCAGCGGTGGTGGTGATGAGGGGGGTGGGGTCGGTGGCAGTGGTGGTGGTGAGGGGGATGGGGATCAGTGGCAGGGGTGGTGGCATCAGTGGCAGGGGTGGTGGCATCAGTGGCAGGGGTGGTGGGGGATGATCAGTGGCAGGGGTGGTGGCATCAGTGGCAGGGGTGGTGGCATCAGTGGCAGGGGTGGTGGGGGGATCAGTAGCAGGGGTGGTGGGGGGGGATGGGATCAGTGGCAGGGGTGGTGGGGGGGATGGGATCGGTGGCAGTGGTGGTGGTGAAGGGGATTGGGATCAGTAGCAGGGGTGGTGGGGAGGATGGGATCGGTGGCAGTGGTGAGGGGGATGGGGGATCAGTAGCAGGGGTGGTGGGATCAGTGGCCGGGGTGGTGGCATCAGTGGCAGGGGTGGTGGGGGGGGGATCAGTGGCAGGGGTGGTGGCATCAGTGGCAGGGGTGGTGGGGGGGGGATCAGTGGCAGGGGTGGTGGCATCAGTGGCAGGGGTGGTGGGGGGAGGGGATCAGTGGCAGGGGTGGTGGCATCAGTGGCAGGGGTGGTGGGGGGGATCAGTGGCAGGGGTGGTGGCATCAGTGGCAGGGGTGGTGGGGGGGATCAGTGGCAGGGGTGGTGGCATCAGTGGCAGGGGTGGTGGGGGGGATCAGTGGCAGGGGTGGTGGCATCAGTGGCAGGGGTGGTGGGGGGAGGGGATCAGTGGCAGGGGTGGTGGGGGGGATCAGTGGCAGGGGTGGTGGCATCAGTGGCAGGGGTGGTGGCATCAGTGGCAGGGGTGGTGGGGGGGGATCAGTGGCAGGGGTGGTGGCAGGGGTGGTGGGGGGGATCAGTGGCAGGTGTGGCGAGATCAGTAGGGGCCAGGGGGCAGTGGTGGTCTGGTGGAGGTCGGAGGATGGGACCAATAATTGCACTGCTGCTGATTTTTATTACTAACTTGGTCCGTCGATCATGCTGCTGCCGTCTGTGTGTGTACTGCCAGACAGTACTGGATGTGGTGTGGGACTCTCGGCGCCGTGACGGTCCGTCTTGCTGTGCCTGGGTCACCTGATCCACCGCCGGCTGGGGTGGTGGGATCAGTGGCCGGGGTGGTGGCATCAGTGGCAGGGGTGGTGGGGGGGATCAGTGGCAGGGGTGGTGGCATCAGTGGCAGGGGTGGTGGGGGGGGATCAGTGGCAGGGGTGGTGGCATCAGTGGCAGGGGTGGTGGGGGGAGGGGATCAGTGGCAGGGGTGGTGGCATCAGTGGCAGGGGTGGTGGGGGGGATCAGTGGCAGGGGTGGTGGCATCAGTGGCAGGGGTGGTTGGGGGGATCAGTGGCAGGGGTGGTGGCATCAGTGGCAGGGGTGGTGGGGGGGATCAGTGGCAGGGGTGGTGGCATCAGTGGCAGGGGTGGTGGGGGGAGGGGATCAGTGGCAGGGGTGGTGGGGGGGAATCAGTGGCAGGGGTGGTGGCATCAGTGGCAGGGGTGGTGGCATCAGTGGCAGGGGTGGTGGGGGGGGATCAGTGGCAGGGGTGGTGGCATCAGTGGCAGGGGTGGTGGGGGGTATCAGTGGCAGGTGTGGCGAGATCAGTAGGGGCCAGGGGGCAGTGGTGGTCTGGTGGAGGTCGGAGGATGGGACCAATAATTGCACTGCTGCTGATTTTTATTACTAACTTGGTCCGTCGATCATGCTGCTGCCGTCTGTGTGTGTACTGCCAGACAGTACTGGATGTGGTGTGGGACTCTCGGCGCCGTGACGGTCCGTCTTGCTGTGCCTGGGTCACCTGATCCACCGCCGGCTCCCGCTCCCGCAGCCGCTCCCGCCAGATGTGATGTCATGCCGCTCATAGCGGCTGACGTCACGTTGGAAAGACTTCACCGGGGCGGGGCTGCAGCGGCCGTCACAGCGCGGCCGCGGCGCGGTCCCAATAGCGGCCGCGTCTTAAAGCGGCCGCGTCTTAAAGCGGCCAAATGAATCTTAAAGCGGCCCCAATCTTAAAGCGGCCCCAGGGCCGGCGGCCCACCGGGAAATTTCCCGCTATCCCGGTCGGCCAATCCGGCCCTGGTTCATTAGACCCTCTACTTCTTCCACTGCTGCAGGACTTTTCTTTGTCCGCAATAAGGATTCCAGTCTCAGGCCTATTATCGATTATAGGCAATTAAACACGATTACGATAAAGGATCGCTATCCTTTGCCGCTCATCCCTGAACTTATTGAACAGGTGCGTGGGGCTACTTATTTCATCAAATTAGACCTGAAAGGGGCATACAACCTAATCCCAATCCGTGACGGGGATGAGTGGAAAACAGCATTCAGAACCAGATACGGACTATTCGAATACCTTGTGATGCCATTCGGGCTATGTAATGCTCCCGCAGCTTTCCAAAGATTCATAAACGACATCTTTAGAGACTTACTTGATGTCTGTGTTGTAGTATACCTAAACGATATACTTATTTATTCTCGATCTTTGCCAGAACACATAAAACATGTAAGACTTGTGTTGTCCAGACTGCTCTCACACAGACTATATGTGAAATTAAAAAAATGTCTATTTCATAAAGAAGAAATATTATTTCTAGAAAACTTCATATCCAAAACTGGAATTAAGATGGATATGAGTAAGATATCCTGTATTCTAGACTGGCCTATACCAACAACTCGTAAGGCCCTACAGCGATTCCTTGGATTCTCGAACTTCTATAGGAAGTTCATCAAGAACTTTTCCGCTATTGTGAGACCTCTCACACAACTGACAAGTATAAAAAAAACATTCAAATGGTCAGAAGAAGCAAATCAAGCTTTCTGCTTGTTAAAATCAAGCTTTACTTCTGCTCCCATACTACGCCATCCAGACCCATCCCTCCAATATATTCTAGAGGTAGATGCGTCAAATATGGCAGTAGGAGCAGTTCTCTCCCAACGACCAACAAACACTTCATCACTCCACCCAGTTGCTTTCTTTTCAAAATCACTAAGCAGCCCAGAGGTGAATTACCCAGTGGGTGAAAAGAAGTTGCTTGCCATAAAACTGGCACTGGAGAATTGGCGACATCTGCTCGAAGGTACCCAGTTACCAATACTCATATATACAGATCATAAAAACCTTCAATACCTCCAGACTAACAAGACTCTCTCCCACCGGCAGGTACGATGGTCATTATTCTTTTTAAGATTTAATTTCCTAGTGACCTACACGCCTGCAGACAAAAATAAAAAAGCGGATGCGCTATCACGATTAACCGAAGATAACTGCGCCGAAAATCCCTTCCATTCCCATAATACCCTATGAACGCATTATTGGTGTTGTCCGTTCCTTGAAGGAAGAGATTTTGCACAGTATAAGAATGGATTCACCTCCACCACAACTAAGTACTGATGCAGAAGGCTTCCTCTATTACAATGACAAACTCTACATACCCCCTACTATGCGCACCAAGATCTTGGAGTTATCGCATGATGTGCCCATGGCAGGACATATGGGTATAACGAAAACCTTTAATTTGCTCACCAGGCAGTTTTGGTGGCCTGATATGAAGACGTCTGTACAAAAATTTGTTTCTTCATGTGACATCTGTGCAAGGTCCAAAATTGACACTACAAAACCATCTGGACTACTTTGTAGTCTACCAATACCCCAGGTTCCATGGGAAGTTGTGTCCTTAGATTTCATAGTAGAACTACCACCCTCTAAAGGATTTAATACCATCCTAGTGTCAGTGGATCACTTGACAAAGATGGCACATTTCATTGCTATCCGTAGACTACCTTCATCTAAACAAACAGCGGAACTACTGATGAAACATGTGTTTAAGTTGCATGGAATTCCAAAAACTCTTTTGTCCGACCGTGGTTCACAATTCATCTCTAAATTTTGGCAAGCACTTTGTCAAATTTTACGCATTGAGCGAAAGCTCACTTCTCCCTACCATCCTCAGACCAACGGACAGACTGAAAGAGTCAACCAGTGCATTGAGCAATATCTACGTTGCTACACATCATACTTGCAGGATGATTGGGTGGATCTCCTTCCTCTAGCAGAATTTGCTTACAACAACGCAACCCACAGTACTACGAAGCAAAGTCCGTTCTACTTGAACTATGGGTTTCATCCCACTCTTCTTCCACCACGCATCCTGCCATCGAGTAACCCAGTAGCCTCGGATTACCTTACCCAAATAAAAGACTCTTTGGGTTTACTCAATACCACTATGTCACACGCTCACAGTCAACAAAAAAAGTACTACGACCTTCGTAGAAGACCTTCTCCTCAGCATGCTATTGGGGACCTTGTTTGGCTATCGACAAAGAACTTAAGATTAAAAATCCCTAGCAAGAAGCTTGGACCTTTATTTTTGGGACCCTTCCCAATTAAAAAACTTATCGGAAAAGCTGCAGTACAGCTCACCCTACCCGCAGATCTCAAGATCCATCCCATCTTCCATGTGTTGCTACTGAAGCCCCATGTTCCTAACCAAGGAATAAGGCCTACCATCTTGCCTCCACCTCCAATACAAGTTGAAGGCGGAGAAGAGTATGAGATCAAGGAAATTTTGGATTCTCGCATCCATAGAGGAAGACTCCAGTATCTCATAAGATGGAAGAACTATGGACCCCAAGACGACACCTGGCTAGATACCTCTGATATTCATGCGCCTAGACTTATACGGAACTTTCACTCGAAACACCCAGAGAAACCTGTCCTATAGGCCTTCCGGAGCCGGCCTTAAGGGGGGGGGGGTACTGTAAGATTCTGGTACCTCCGGTACCCTTAATCACCACTTTCTCTGTAATGCGTCCCACCTTTCTCTTCAGGTGGTACGCATATACCTTTAAGAACGATGATGTCACTGCTGAGCGCCTCAGAGCGGCTATTTCAACCGCCAGCGGTCTCACTCACATTGTTCGTTCAACCTGCCTTGCTATCCACATGCTTTCAAGCCTGTCTCTCGATCGGAACCTCCAGCTATTCCCTTTACCTGGAGCAGACCGGAACCTCGCTACTGATCCCTGTATCTCGCTACCGGATCATTCCTTATCTACTGGACCTCTCTAAACTACTAACATTACAAGTGATAAGTACCCCGCAGGGGAACCCTCCATAACCTTATTGCACTATCTACCTATGCACATTAAGGACTGTTACTACCTATCCATACTATCCTATCATCTGCACTGTTACATAGATTGCTAGCTCTTGAGCCTACTACCATCTATCATCTGCACTGCTGCATAGATTGCTAGCTCTCCTGTCTACTACTATCTATCCTTGCACTGGGTTACTCTATCCTGTATTTGTCATCTGCTGTCCTCACCACCTGTTATCTGTAACGCTCCTGCGTTTCATGTATGATGTGGATTTTCAGCTGCAGAAATATTCCACTTCAGTAGTCATGTAGAGAAACGCTGAGACACCATTCCCAACTCTCAATGACTCATCATGTGTGGATGATCTCAATTCAGCAAGTAAATACACACACTCAATAAGATGTTTCCTAGAGTGACTTATGTATATAGTAACACAGTGATGATAGGCTGAAGTGACAGGTTGGGTAGAGATGGTAGATGACAGACACTTGAAAGGAAATGTTCTTGAAAGTAAGATAGTAGCAGATGGGATGCAGATAGGTTTAGCAATCATGTATGGTAGCAGATGACAGAGTAGCAGGTGGACATACAAGAGAGATCAACCCAGTGCAAGAACAGGTGGTAGTAGGCTCAAGAGCTAGCAATCTTAGATAATGCAGATGTAGTAATAGTCCTTAGTATGCAGAGCTAGATAGTGTAAGCTTTAGTATGAAAGTTATAGAGGTTTCCCCTGTGGGGTACTTATCACTAATAGCAATGTAGCAGAGGAGAGGTTCGGCAAGAGCGGATGATCCGGTAGCGGGATACAGGGATCAGCGCAGCGTGGTTCCGACAGCGAGGTATGCTTGCAAGCATGAGAGCTTCAAGACAGGTTAGCATCAAGGCACAAAGCAGTTTGAACGAACACATGTGAGTGAGAGCCGGCGATCTAAATAGCCATCCAGTCCGGCGCTCAGTGATGACAGCATCAGTCTTAAAGGTGTATGCGCACCTTACCAAAAGAGAATGGTGGGGCGCATACACTTATGAAAGAGTAATTAGGGTACCCAAAGGTACCAGAACATTACATTATCATACTCGATACTAACCTATCTGCATTCCTAAATACCATCTTGAACTCTCCTATACAAACCTATCAAGTGATTACCATCCTTGTCACTGTTCACACCTGTCCCTTCAGCACATCACCTTCATACTATCATATACATCCTATCACTCCAGGAACATCTCATTGAGTGTGTATCTATCTGTATGTTGAAGCTGACAGGCCCACGGTGATGAGTCCTGGAGAGTTGGATCGATCTGGTATTCAACACATCTCTACATGACTACTGAGTGGAGATTTTGCAGCTGCAAATCCAGCCTATACTAAAAACGCAGGAGCGTTACAGTCATTCGATTTTTGTTTATTAGTGTCCCACTCCTCTTGTGAAAGTGTAATCCATGTGCCTCTGCATTATGTCTCCCTAATGAACTTCAAGAAACAGATTTTATGGTAAGTAAAAGAAGAGTGTTTAATAAAATGTAATGCAATCTACTAACTTATGGACAAATATAAAAATAAAGAAGCTCAGTGAGAAAGGTAATGTGAAATTTCATGAAACGCAAGACTGAATAATTCACAGCAAACATCTGTTTAAATGTATTTCTTTTCTATTAACAGTTCCCAATGTCCTGCTTGTCAATGCATTTTACATGTCTCTATTTGAATTTTATATCTAAACTTGACATGTAATATCCTACAAGTGTCTAGATTTGACAACTGCATTTGTTTTCATTTGTCCCTTATTTAAATTAGCTGCAACCCCTTTTTCTACTGTGCCAGTATGCTACTTCATAACCTTTTTAAGTTGCTCCATAGGTTGAAGTCTGTATATGTAGAAAAGTATACTGCTTTAAAATGTCGTATGCACCCTTTACACATGTTTAGGAATCAATAGCATGTGAGCAGACTAAGTCCCACGTGTACCGGGTGGCTCCCCCTAGTGAGTAGGATATGTCAATTGCAAGTACCCCTTCCAGTAGGTTTGTGTAAGCTTCAGAATCCTGCAAGGGACTTCCAGAAACTTCAGGAAAAAGGAGGATAGTAACTAGGCCTTACCTATGGCTCACTATTACAAAGCTCAACATCATAAGGGTAACTCCTTGGTTTAAGATGCCTCTCAATTCCTAGTAGCTCTAATCACTGTACATGAGCTAGATGCTCCACCATGCCAGCAGGACACTGCAGCACCAAGCGGTTGGTCCACCTTAACTCATGGGAGACCAAAGTGCTTTACACCATCACAGAATCCTTCATTGTACAGGCCAAATATTCATTACCAGGGAGAATTTAGAAGTTTCACTCACTCTTGATCCCAGCACATTACAGACGCTTGCTGGGTGATGTACTAAAACTGGAGTATGCAAAATTTGGCGCCGCTGTGTATAGAAACCAATCGGCTTCCAAGTTTCTTTGTTAAAGCCTAATTGAACAAGCTAAAGTTAGAAGCCATTTGGCTACCATTCAATTGCACCAGATTCTGTGTGCACCAGTTTTAGTAAATCTACCCCAGAATGCCCTGTTGGGTTCAGGCTGCATTTTGACAGCTTAACTTCAACATGACTTATCAGCAAACAATGTTTTTGTCATAGGAGGGTTTTTCATCATGGTGGTTGGACAAGTCCCATAAACTATAGTGCTCTAATGCTCAAAGTACCACAAGTGCTCAGTTAATCTCCTAAAAGGTAACACTTCTGTCTTCTCTGTCCCCAAAAGACTCTATGCTGTGAAAGGTAAAGTTTTTCCCAGCATGGATACTTAACCACTTAAGCCCCAGAAGATTTTAGCGGTCGTGCGACGCTGTATCTAAACGAATTTCACGTCCTTTTTTTCCCACAAACAGAGCTTTCTTTTGGTGGTATTTGATCACCTGTGCGATTTTTTGATCATGCGCTATAAACAAAAAAAGAGCGTCAATTTTGCAAAGATAACAATATTTTTCACATTTTTTTATATGAAATTCCCCCCCAAAAAAATGTAAAAATCAAAATTTTCTAACATTTTCGGCCAATTTGTTTTATGCTACATATGTTTGGTAAAAAAAATCGCAAAAAGCGTATTTTGATCGGTTTGCGCAAAAGTTATCGCGTTTACTAACAAAGGGAAAGATTTTTGTCATTTTTGGTGTTTTTTTTTTTTAACGAGTAATGGCGGCGATCTGCGATTTTTTTTTTTTTTTTTGCGGTACTGCGACATTGCGGCGGACACAAATTCCCACAAATAGAGCTTTCTTTTGGTGGTATTTGATCACCTCTTCGGTTTTTATTTTTTGCGATATAAACAAAAAAACCTGAACATTTTGAGAAAAAATGTAATGTTCTACTATTTAATATCCAATAAACTAAATTTTTGTCATACATATAGACCAAAGTCTATAAAAATAGTCTACAAACTATGGTGTATATACTGGAATTTACGCAGCTTTTGCTTTCTGACTGCCTATCTTATTTCTTGAAGTGCTAAAATGACAAGGCAGTAGCAACCTCCCCCTCCCAAAAAAAAATTACCCTTTTTTGGAAAGTAGACACCCCAAGGGATTTCCTGAGTGGCATGTTGAGCTCATTGAATATTTAATTTTGTTGTCACAGGTGTTTAAAAAATGCCAAATTTTTTTTTATTTTTTTTACACAAAGTTGTCATTGAAATGATATATTGTTCACACATCCCATGAGTATATATGACATTAAACACACAAATACATTAAAAATACATTTTGCTGCTTCTCCCGAGTATGGGGATACCCCTTGTGTGAGACTTTTTGGCAGGCTTGCGTGTACATGATTCCAAAAACCAATCACTGTCTTCCAGCTTTATAAGGGCGTAAGTGTTGATTTCACTCCTCACTACCTATCACAGTTTCAGAGGCCATGAAATGGGTAAATGGCACAACCCCCCTAAATGACCCCTTTTCGGAAAGTAGACACCCTAAACTATTTGCTGAGAGGCATTTTTGAGTATTTTGCAGATCTTGCTTTTTGTCACAAATTTTTGAAAATTGAAAAATACATTTTTCTTTTCTTTCTTCATTTTCCAAAACAAATGAGAGCTGCAACATACTTACCATGCCTCTTAGCAAATACCTTGGGGTGTTTACTTTTTCGAAAAAGGGTCATTTGGGGGTGGGTTTGTGCTATCTTGGCATTTCATGACCTCCAAAACTGTGATAGGTAGTGAGGAATAAAATCCACAATTTACGCCCTTAGCCTGAAAAACAGTGATTGGTTTTTGGGGTCCTGTTTGCGGCTAGACTGCCAAAAAGTCTCACACGTGTGGTATCCCCATACTCGGGAGCAGCCGCAGAATGTATTTTGGGGTGTCATTTCACATATAGCCATGGCATGTTTGAG
Organism: Pelophylax lessonae; assembly: GCF_965119305.1. Classification (NCBI taxonomy): domain Eukaryota; kingdom Metazoa; phylum Chordata; class Amphibia; order Anura; family Ranidae; genus Pelophylax; species Pelophylax lessonae. The sequence goes on along the minus strand of NC_138769.1, from coordinate 589,109,678 downwards.
CAATGTATAATTTAGGTGACAACTTTGTGTAAGAAAACAAAAAAAAAAAAAAATTGGTCATTTTCCCAAAACTTCCATGAACTCAACATTCCTCTCAGCAAATAGCTTGGGGTGTCTACTTTCCAAAAAGGGGTTATTGGGGGTGGGGTTTGTGCTATCTTGACATTTCAGGGCATCCGAAACTGTGATAGGTAGTAAGGAAGTAAAAAAGCAATTTACGCCCTTAGGAAACCTGGAGGCGGTGATTGGTTTTTGGGGTCCCGTTCACAGCTAGGCTCCCAAAAAGTCTCACAAATGTGGTATCCCTGTACTCAGGAGAAGCAGCAGAATGTATTTTAGGGTGTCATTCCACATACAGGCGGTCCCCGGGTTACAAACACCTGACTTAAAAACAACTCCTACTTACAAACGGAGGGAGACAACAGAAAGTGAGGAGAAATCTACCCCTAGGAAGGGAAATTCATTCCTTTAGGCTGCATTCACACTTGAGCATAGCGTTTTTTACCGCGATTTTCAGGCGTTTTTGGAGGCAGGCATTGACATCTATCAAAAACGCTGGTAATCAGCCCAAAAAGAAGCTCATGTACTTTTTTCAGCTACAGGCGTTTTGCTTCATGCGTTAAAACGCTTAGATGTGAACAGAGGCCATTTAAATGAATGGGGTTTTACTTGTTGGGCGTTTTGGAACGTTTTTTTTTTAGCGTTTTTGGAGCTCAAAGACGCCCAGGTGTGAATGGAGCCTTAACCACTTTCAGATTTGCCTGCTCAATGACCAGGCCCTATTTTGCAATTCGGCACTGCGTGACTTTAATGGATAATTATGCGGTAGTGCGACACTGTACCTAAATGAAATTGACATCCTTTTTTCCCACAAATAGAGCTTTCTTTTGGTGGTATTTGATCACCTGTGCGATTTTTTATTTTTTGCGCTAAAAACAAAAAAAATCTACAATTTTGAAATTCTCAAAACAAAATGTAAAAATCTAAATTTTTTAACATTTTAAACCAATTTGTTTTCTGCTACATATTTTTGGTTAAAAAAAAGCGCAATAAGCATATTTTGATGGGTTTGCGCACAGAGTTATTGCGTTTACTAACTACGGGAAAGATTTATATCATTTTTATTGTTTTATTTTTTTACTAGTAATATCGGCGATCTGCGTTTTTTTATTTTTGCGCGACTGCGACATTGCGGCGGACAGATCGGACCCCTAACTGACATTTTCGAAACTTTTGGGGGTACCAGTGACATTACTACAGTAATCAGTGCTAAACATGTGCACTGTTACTGTAAAAATGACACTGGCAGGGAAGGGGTTAACTGTACTGGTGATCAAGGTGTTAAATGTGTCCCTAGGGGTGTGATTCTAACTGTCAGGGGCGTGGCTTGTGAAGTAATCACAGAGACATGCGATCCTATATAGCAGGATCACATAGCCTCTGTGATCACTTCAGGGAGAATGACAGAAGGTTGTGTTTATATCAGCCGTCTGTCCTTCTCTCACTGCTGCGGGAGATCACAAGTGGCCGGTGGCCATCGTAACCGCCGGTCACACGCGCTGGCTCCCCAGCTGATGAGCGTGGGCAGGAGCGCGGCTCCGGCGGCGCGCGATCGTCCCCTAGCTCCACCCAGGCGAGCACCGTACATGTACGACGCTTTGCCTGGGAGCGCCAGACTGCCGCCGTAGTACTGGTGCGGAAGTGATTAAGAGTTCTCATGGGCAAAAGGTGTCTCTACTGAAGCTTTATCACTAATCCTCTTTCCCCAACAACCCAAAATTTTCAAAATCCAGTTGTCATAGGGACAGAAAGTGAGGTGAAATCTTCTGTACAGGGATACAGACCGCAAAACAAATAGTACAGGGATGTTAACCCTTCCCTATGCTATCCAAAATAATTAAAAATTATTCTTTTGGCTGGGGCTACACCTAAAAAGTGTACATGTTCCGACTTACAAACAAATTCAATTCAACTTAAGAACAAACCTACAGTCCCTATCTTCTTCGTAACCCGGGGACCGCCTGTATACAAATGGCATATGTGAGCAATATATCATTTAGTGACAACTTTGTGTATTAAAAAAAAAAAAATTTAATTTTCCCGAAACTTGTGGAAAAAATATAAAATATTCCAGGGACTCAACATGCCTCTCCGCAAATAGCTTAGGGTGTCTACTTTCCAAAAAGGGATCATTTGGGGGTTGTTTGAACTGTTCAGGCCTTTTATGCCCAATATTAGAAGCTTATGCCATATATCACCCACACTTCTAACCACTTGAAGACCAAGCCTTTTCTGACACTTTTTGTTTACGTGAAAACATTTTTTATTTTTTTACTTGAAAATTACTTTGAACCCCCGAAACATAGTATATTTTTTTAAAAACGGAGGCCCTACAGAACAAAATGGTGGGTGTTGCAATTTTTGTCACACGGTATTTGCGCAGAGATTTCTCTATTGTTCATTGACGAACGCAGTTCTCTCTGATCCATATCAGTAGGTTACACTGCCCCCTACAGGAGTAGGACACTAGGCAGAAAAAAGTTCTGGCTATGCCTATGGGCAGTCCCCTCTCTCTTACTGCATAGGATGTCAGTTTTAATCTGCCTAGTCAGGAATAAGGACCTAGTTCCTTGCTGGGATCTTTGGTCCTGGCATGGAAGTCATTTTTTTTATGTAATTTTATTTTTTTTTTTAGCTATTCTTTTTTTTTCTCCGGAAACATTTTTCCTGTGACATCTTTAAGCAATTATGCCGGGCTGGGCGACAGACTGGACCCCCATATCCAGTGGTCACCCAAGTCTGGCCATCGAGCGTGTGCAGGCCTTAGCTCCGAGCTGGGTCAGCCGTGACATAGTCCCACTGGACAGGGACTGGCCCTGCGAGTTAAACGTCTCGCCAGGACGCACACAACAGGGTCTAGGCTTATGTTGCATTCCTATTTGACCGACAGCCCCCCTACTTCGGTGGCGTGGGGTCCTATCATGAGATGGTGCCCGTCTGTGTTTCCGGTATGGTGAGTAAACGTCACGCCTTTCTGGCGGATCTTGGTGTGGACGCGGGCCCTCTCTCTGGGATGGTCAGACCCTCAGTCCTGGGTTTCCCTCTATCTTGTTGTGACCCCCCCTTCCCCCCCGCGTGGGGGACTGTTTTGAGCCTACCTGAGGCTGGGGCCTGGTGTGCAGGCCGCATGGGGGGCCGGGGAGGGGGTGCCGTTCGTGGCGCTCGGTCGATGGTGCGGGGGGGGCCTTGGTCGGGCCCTCCAGGGCTGGATGAGGTAGTAGGGCTGGCGGGGAGTCTACCTGGGGGTGTCCTATTGCCACACTGGCCCACCATTTTGTTGTAGCCTTGTCTGCAGTTATGGCGGGGGGGTCGGTTTGCGGCCATTATGCGGTGGATTTTCTGCGGTAAAGGCCGGTGGGATTGCCTGGAGGCGTTCTTTTGCTGGAAGGAACCCCTCCCTTCATCCCGGGCAGCTTCCTGGCTCACTCTTTTCTCTGAGCCACCGCTGGGACCCTCCTAATCTGATTGCTATCTGGGGACAGTGAGTTACTGAGAGTAGTCTCTCTCTATCTTTGGGGGGGGCTAGTTAGCGCATGCCTGACCTTGGGGGGGGGGGGCGCTGTAGCACTGTGGGGGCCGCTTCTTTTATAGAAAAAAAATTTTCATTTTTTTGCAAATTTTGCTAGCGGGTTTCTCAGGTCCCCTATGGACCCTGCAGGCCATGTATCCCCACCTGACTCCCTCACAGAGGCCGCAGGGCCTTCCGGATCTCCACTGTCCATCAATGCATTTTTGGCGGTTCGGGAAGCATTTGGGCCTGGGTGGAGGTGGGAGGTGCGCTGAAACGTTTCCCCACCTACCCCTGCCTTCTCTGACGTCTCGTATTCTGAGTCTGACTCAGCTGCCGCAGACGTGGGCCTCCCTGCCGGGTCTGGTACCTTAGCTGCAAAGCAAACAATGCTTAATATTAAAACACAGTAACAATTAACCATTACAATATAATAGTATACAGTGCAGTAAAGCAGTAGAATGATGGTATCTGCAAATAAAACTATGGTTAACAATGAAAAACGCAGCAACAATAAAACATTACATTATAATAGCATACAGTACAGTAGAATGGTGGTATCTGCAAACAAAACTGTTGTTTTGAAAAACAGTAACAATAAAACATAGGACACCTGTACCACTTGGCAAGCAACATGATTTTGGTATCCTGCGCTTTAGGCTCGGTTCACACTATTGCGATGCGGGAAGGCTGCGAATTCGCAGCCTGTTCCCGCATCGCACACGCACCCCCGGCAGTTCACACTGCCATATGCGATCCGCTGGGGGTGTCAATGTAATCTTAACGACACCCCCAGTTTGATCGCATATCGCAGTGCGATCGTGCAGTTCGCACAGGATCGGATCGCACAAGTGTGAACCGCTGTGCGATCCGATCCTGATGCGGCAGCAAAAATGCCTCCTGTGCGTCTTTGCTGCGGGTGCGGTGCGAATTTAGCCATACAAACTGTATGGCTAAACTCGCACCGCACAGCTGATCGCATGTCATGTCGGAGCAGTGCGCTCCGACATGACATGCGAACCCGGCACACGCAGTAGTGTGAACCGGGTCTTACTGGCTAATGACATACAGTGCATGTGCAAATGATTTTGCCTAGTCTTCCATGGATTATTATTATTATTATTATAAAACAGGATTTATATAGCACTAACAGTTTAAACAGCATTGTACAACATGAGGGCAGACACTGTAGTTATTATACAATTCAGGAGGAATCAGAAGGCCCTGCTCGTTCGAGCTTACAATCTCTAAAAGTGATGCAAAAGGTGACAACTGTGGGGGATGAGCTGATGGAGAAAGTTGAAATACAGTTGTTAGGCTTCTCTGAAGAGAGGGGTTTTCAGGGATTGCCTAAAAGTGGACAGAGTAAGAGATAGCTGGACAGATTGGGGTAGGGAGTTCCATATGAAGGAAGAGGCTCATGAAAAATCCTGTAGGCAAGCTTGGGAGGAGGTGACAAAGGGAGCTAGAGAGCAGGAGGTCTTGAGAGGAAAGAAGAGAACAATTTGGTTGGTATTTTGAGACCAGGTTAGTCTCAGCTGGGATTAGGTTGTGGGTGGCTTTGTAAGTCATTGTTAGTATTTTGAATTTCATTTTTTGGGCGTGTGGCAGACAATGAAGGGGTTGACAGAGAGGAGTAGCAGACACTGAACGATTTGTAAGGTGGATGAGTCTGGCAGCAGCATTCATCAGGAGCTAATCCAATGAGGAGAGAGTTGCAGTAGTAGAGGTGAGTTAATTAGAATCTTTGTGGTGTTATTGGTTAAGAAGGGGCATATGTTGTAGATGTTGCGGAGGTGGAAACGGCAAGCTTTGGACAGTGATTGAATGGGGGCTAAAAGCAGATTTTATAATCCAGGATTACACTTAACACCCTGGCATGAGGGGATAGGTTGATGTTTGTGCCATTGATCTTGACAGAGAAGTGGGAATGTCATAGTTGCCAACATTTGAAAAAAATTTCCAGGGACACTTTGCAGCACAGCTATCAATTACTTACCACACCCACTTCCCAGAAGCTCCACCCACTCTGCATAATTAATCTCCGCCTACTTATCAGATTATAGGGTCTACTTCATAAAGAGAGAATTACAGGAATTTGAAAAGGGAATTGAAAACTTGAGGCCAAAGTAGCAGAGTTGGAAATATTCTCCCATTCAGCTGCACTACTTCTGCCTAAAGTTTAAAATTCTCATCACAATTCCCTGCAATTCTAAAGTGTCAGCTTGTCGGAAGGTGCTCTGCCTCCCCCTGCTGGCGGATTTCGGAAAGTGCACCATGCTGACACCCTGCCTCCGGTGACATGTTAAATTTGCGACAGGCGGGAAGAGTGAGCGGGCACAGAGAGAGAGACAACCTGCTGCCAGAACTACAACACATAGCTGGGGTGAGAGCGACACTGTGTGGAACAAAATTAAAAAAAAAAAAAAATTTATCGTTTACATTGTCCCTGATTAACAAGGACAATGTAAATTACCCGAGCAGGCTCCTATTTGCCGGGATTGTCCCGGGAAAAACGGGACAGTTGGCAGGTATGGAATGTGGGGGAGAAATTAGGAGCTCAGCTTTGGATAGATTTGTGTTTGAAGAAGTGTTGTGACATCCAGATAAGTCGGTCAGTAAATTACTGATGAACGATGAGCCTGATGTGAGTTAAGGGGTAGAGAGATAGAATTGGGTGTCAGCATAGAAATGGCTTAATATTAAGGTCTGATGGCCATTTGGCTATATATTCTGCAAGTTCAGGATGTATTTTTGTTAAAAGGGTTTTATATATTGTGGGGGAGGGGGTGTGAGCAGGTGGAGAATCCAGTAATAGCAAGACTTCCAGCGGTTCAGGGTCTCTGGTCAGTAGACAATGTTCTAGCCATTGGGGCGAAAGACACCCAGTCCAGGGCTGTAAGAGCCTGAAGAGGCGATAGCAGTCCCCTTTAAAATATTTGTACTTACTATCAGTGCAAGTGCAAGAATTGTGATCCTGCCAGAGCTGGAGGAAATTTGAGAAAAATTGAATGGACTTTATAGGCACAAATAGGGGTGAAGTAAAAAACTTTTTTATTGATTGACATATAAAAACAAGGGGAAAACCCCTAACACAGGGGAATACTTATTTATACATACAATATATACATAAAAAACACCGAAATGTACCTTAATGGTAAGACATAAATGTACATCAATGGTAAAGTAAATGGTTGCATAACACATGAGACGTGGTGGTGTAAGGATACTATACATTACATCCTACATGACTCGAAGACTATGCCAGAAAATGAAGCTTTGCGAGAGAGATTGCGAGAAGGGTGGGCCAAACGGGGGCCCCTCCTGGGGAGGTGTGCACCTAAAAGGCATGCAAAGTAGCCCAGGGGGGATATATGCCGTAAAAGAGCATGAGAATAGTACAAGTCCCCCTAAATATAGAGGAAACCAACTACAAAGCCCAGCAGCCCACACCAAAAAAAGATAGGAGACAACGTAGTGGGAATATAGAAAAGGTATTAATGGAAAGAGTCAAATGATGCACCAATAGCCACTGCCAGAAGGTTTTTATTATTAAAGAAAAAGGGGGGTAAAAATTGCAAAAAAGGGGGGGGTAAAACCTACAAATAAAAACCAGCCAGTGCAGCCATTACAAATACACTCACCGATTGGAGACAGAAAGCCAAGAAAAGGCCCGTACACACGTAGCGATTGTCGGCCGTAAATATTCGGCCACCGTCCGATCGGCCGATTGTCGGCTTGTTAGTATGATGCTTCCGACAACCAACTGCGACTTTTCGGCCGAACAGAATCTGGTGTGCAGCCTTTAAAATTTTTGTTGGCCGTCACCAGAACGGCCGATTGTTCGTCAGTCAGTACAGAATTCGGCCTACAAACAGCAGATTAGCAAGACTGAGCATGCTCAGAGAAGAAAAAAAACACGGAAAGTTAACCATCACATGACATCACTTCTGCAGTCAGCTATTGTTGGCCGACAAAATTCGTGTGCAGTCTTTAGCACTTTTCAACCGACAGGACAGCACCGGACAAAAGACGGCCGATCGTTCGGCCGACAATCAGTACGTGTGTACGGGGCTTTAGTATGGCACAAGTATGTCCAAAGTGTGAGGGGTCCCTCTGATAAAAACATAATATAAATAGGCCGTGCATTAATTCGATCCAAATAGAGAAGCTGACAGAGAGAGAAAATGCCAATAGCAAAACGGCTGGATGATAGGAAAAATGAAAATGTATTTACCAGAGGAGAAGCATCAAGACAGCAGACTCAAATGAACAGCAGACCGATTCCCCCGGATGGGGATAAACCACCATAAAGAGGGCGTAGGAGATGCCCCTTTTGTAGTCCTCCAATCCCGGGTGGTGAGTCACTGGATGTGACGTCAAACCTACCCCGGCCAGTACTCCCGCGCATTCGCCAGAACCAGGCGTGCGAGAAGATGTGCGGCGCCCAGACATCGAGCAACACGGAAGGGGGGGAGCCAGGAGGGACACCGAAGGAGGCCCTGACCAGCTCACAGCGCCATCCACTGGACAAGGCGCTGTTTGTGGCTACCTGGCCGCACAACAGTCCCAAAAATGCTCAGCCGAGAGGCCGAGGCACAACAGCGCCACCATGTGGGATAAACCCTAAAGTGTATCCACTCAACCCTAATACCATATAATCAAAAGAGATAATAATTGGATATTCACAAATGAGCAGTGAGGCACATCAAAACAGCAACAAGGCCAGAAGAGATGTGCCAATAACCGGTCATCGGTAATCAGTGTTGGGGTAGTTACTCAAAAAATGTAACTAGTTACTTCTGTAAATTGTAATGAGATTACTTTACTAGTTACTGCATGTGAAAAGTAACTTCACTACTTATTACTTTACTTTCCTCTTTCTTAATTGACCGTGTAGAAGAAGATACATGACACTCTTTCTGCATAGAGTTTATTGTATAAACACAGGCTTTGGGAAACATGAGAACAAAACCTGAAAAAACAGAATAAAACATAAAGTGCAACAAAAAGTCATAAACTTCATCCCTCTCTATTCTTCAAAATAACGATTGTATCGCACGGCTTGGGTAACGCAGGAAAGCGCGTTCCTATAGCCTAGTAAAGTAGTGTAGTTACCTCCTATAGCCTAGTAAAGTAGTATAGTTACCAATATTAGTATTGTAACTAGTTACTTTACTTAGTTACCAAAAAAAGTAATGTAGTTACTGTAATCAGTTACTTTGTAACTAGTTACCCCCAACACTGTCGGTAATGACATAAATACAATTATGAGTATAATGACAAAGAGTCATACATGGTACAACACATAATGCAAAACTGTAATCAGCAAGCAATTCCAAGAAGGGATGGGACTTATGAATCACAGTTGAACAAAAGAAAGGAGGGCAGGAATACGGGGGAGGAGGAAAGAGTGTAAATTAATAATAATGAAAAAATAGGGAGAAAGAAAATAAACATAGGGGAGAACCAATGCAGTCGATTGCCAATTCTAGAAAGAATAAAGGAAAATAACCCCAAACATCCGAATAAGTCTCCTACAGGAATGATTTTAAGGATTGAGACCGGGGCAAGTGGTGGTGTTTAGCCGTACGATCCAGAGGGATTCCCTCTGAAGGATATGCCTATTCCAGTCACCACTAGAGATGTACAGAACTGTTCGCCGGCGAACAGTTCCCGGCGAACTTCGCATGTTCGCGTTCGCCGCTGCGGGCGAACATATGCGATGTTCGGTCCGCCTCCTATACATCATCATTGAGGCAAACTTTGACCCTGAACATCACAGTCAGCAGACACATTCCAGGCCAATCAGCATACCTCCCTCCCCCACCCTCCCACCTCCTATAAATAAGCAAGGGCAGCATCCATTTTAGATCATTTCTGTGTTACCGAGAGCAGGGAAAGTGCTGGTGCTGCTGCTGCTGTTATAGCTAGGGACAGTTCCCGGTCTTGTTAGCCAGTGTTCTTGGTACACTCCTGCTGTAAGGACAGCACCCCAAAAAGCCCTTCCTAGGGCTGGTATTTGAGGTTTTTTTTGGATATATATATATATATATATATATATATATATATATATATATAGTCCCCAAAAGCCCTTTTGAGGGCTGGTATTTGTGTAATTTTTTTTGTTCTGTGATATATATATATATATATCTATTGTCCCCAAAAGCCCTTTGAGGGCTGGTATTTGAGTATTTTTTTAATATATATATATATATATATATATATATATGTAGCATGTCCAGAACCAGAAAAAAAAATTCATATAGGTGTAAAAGGGGTTCCCACCATCCCTGCTCTACTGAAAAATTATCTTTTTTTTCTGGTTCTGGACATGCTACAGAGCTGAAACTTCACAGGTACACTTTTTAGACCCCCCAGACACAAAATCACACAAAAAAAGTTCTTAAAAATTGTCATTTTTGATAGAGAGCCAATTATTGGAAAAATAAAAAAAAATAAAAACTTAACAAAAAAAACATTTCTTTGGATTTATTGTTTGGGGGGGTCTAAAAAGTGTACCTGTGAAGTTTCAGCTCTGCAGCATGTCCAGAACCAGGAAAAAAAGATCATATAGGTGTAAAAGGGGTTCCCACCATCCCTGCTCTACTGAAAATTTTTATTTTTTTCTGGTTCTGGACATGCTACAGAGCTGAAACTTCACAGTTACACTTTTTAGACCCCCTAGACACTAAATCACACAAAAAAAGTTCTTAAAAATTGTCATTTTTGATAGAGAGCCAATTATTGGAAAACTTAAAAAAAAAAAAAAAACTTAAAAAAAAAAAAATTCTTTGGATTTATTGTCTGGGGGGGTCTAAAAGGGGCTAGGGTTACGGTCAGGGCTAAGGTTAGGGTTATTTTTAGTGCTTAGGGTTAGAGGGTTAGAGTTAGAGGGGTAGGGGTAGGGCTACTAACTCTAACCCTAAGTATCTCACCGTAACCCTAACCCTAGCCCCTAACACTAAACCTAACCCTAACCCTCTAACCATAACCCTAACCCTCTAACCTTAACCCTAACCCTCTAAGCCTAGCCATAAAAATAACCCTAATCCTAAACCTAAACCTAACCCTAGCCCTAACCCTAACCCTAACCCTAACCCTAGCCCTAACCCTAATTCGTATTTTTTTCTGGTTCCGGACATGCTACAGAGCTGAAACTTCACAGGTACACTTTTTAGACCCCCCAGATGCTAAATCCAAAGACATTTTTTATTTTTATTTTTTTTTTAATTTTTCCAAAAATTGGCTCTCTATCAAAAAATTACAATTTTTAAGAACTTTTTTTTGTGTGATCCCTCTCCGGCATGCCACAGTCCAGGTGTTTGTCCCCTTGAAACAACTTTTCCATTACTATTGTGGCCAGAAAGAGTCCCTGTGGGTTTTAAAATTCGCCTGCCTATTAAAGTCTATGGCGGTTCGCCCGGTTCGCGAACATTTGCCGATGTTCGCGTTCGCCGTTCGCGAACGGCGAATTTTAGGTTCGCGACTTCACTAGTCACCACCACGAGGATCTTGGATTTGTGAATCTCCCCAAGGATGGTGGGGGGGGGGGGGGGGGTTACGGAGAGCAATGAAAACCTGACAGTTTTTCCAATCCCTCTCCAAAATAAAATGCCTTTAACCCCTTGCCGACCGCCCCCTATAGCAGTTTTACTGCTACAGGGTGGCCACCCTGTGCAGGATTGCGTATATGTACATGTTCCTGCATTTCTGGGTATTGGGCGTGAGTGCGTGCCACCGGAGGCTTGCTCCCGCTGTGATTCTACACAGAAGGAGCCGATCGTTCAGGACGCAGGCAGATCGCTGTACTGTCAGTAAGGAAGGCATTGATCCTGTGTTCCTGCCAAGCAGGGACACAGATCTATGCCTTCTCCTAGTACAAGCAGCCCTCCCCCCACACAGTTAACCCCTTTAGTCAGTGTCAGCCATTAGTACAGTAACTGCATATTTTTACCACTGTATCAGTGTCACTGGTCCCCCAAAAAGTGTCAGTGTCTAATTTGTCCGCCACCATTACTACTAAAATTGGGATTTTTTTACCAAAAATATGTAGCAGAAAACATTGGCTTAAATTGATGAAGAAATATGATTTTTTATTTTTTTATTGGCTGTGTTTTAAAGCAGAAAGTAAAAAAAAAATATATATATATATATATATATATATATATATATATATTTTTTTTTTTTTTTGAAAATTGTTGGTCGTTTTTTGTTTATAGCACAAAAAATAAAAAACGTTGGTGATCAAATACCACCAATAAAAAGATCTATTTGTGGCAAACAAAAGGAGATGCATTTTATTTGGCTACACTGCGTCACGGCCGTGCAATTGTCATTTCAAATTACACAGTGCTGTATACCAATAAATGGCCTTGTCAGGAAGGTGGGTAAATCTTCCAGAGCGGAAGTGGTTGATAATATTTTAATTGTGAAATTGTATTTCTTGGTTTGTCACAATACTTTCCACACCGAGGAGAAAAATAAGCATTTTAACGTGTGTGAAAGGAAAAGGCAGTAAACGAATTGGTTAAACCTAAGATTCGTGAAAGAGGCGTGGTCAGTGGCCGTATGGGGAGCTTCCAACTTCCGGGTGAGGTTTGTTTTGCTCATTGGCCGCATGTGAGTAGGACGCTGATTGGCGGAGCGGGGCGTGAGGGGAATGCAGTGTGCTGCTTCCAACTTCCGGGTGAGATTTGTTTTGCTGCCTTCGGATCGTGCTGTTCGGGCGGCTGCTAGTGCTGTGAGTCCATATGCTGTCTCTGTTGCTTTGTTTTATCACAGTTTAGGAGATGCAACACTAGTTGTAATTGTGTTTTTCCTTTCCTCAATTTGTCACTGTTTTATTAAAATCTATCAAGCCAAGGGGTCGCTTTGAAATATTAAAGCCAGCATTAAAATGAACCTGGTATTACAGAATAGACTGTCCAAAGTGACCATGAGTTGTCAGTACATGTAAATGGCATTTCAGAATTCCCACTCTCTGAGTTTTCTAAGAACATGTGGAAAGCTTAACCACTTAAGCCCCGGAAGATTTTACCCCCTTCCTGACCAGGGCCTATTTTGCGATTCGGCACTGCGTGACTTTAACGGACAATTGCGCGGTCGTGCGATGCTGTACATAAACAAATTTGGCGTCCCTTTTTGGCGTCCCTTTTTTCCCACAAACAGAGCTTTCTTTTAGTGGTATTTGATCACCTGTGCGATTTTTTGATCATGCGCTATAAACCAAAAAATAGCGTCAATTTTGCAAAAATAACAATATTTTTCACATTTTTTTTTAATATGAAATTCCCCCCAAAAAATGTAAAAATCAAAATTTTTTTTAACATTTTCGGCCAATTTTTTTTTTTTACCATATGTTTGGTAAAAAAAATCGCAAAAAGCGTATTTTGATTGGTTTGCGCAAAAGTTATTGCGTTTACTAACAAAGGGAAAGATTTTTGTCATTTTTGTTGTTGTTTTTTTTTTTTTTAACGCGTAATGGCGGCGATCTGCGATTTTTTTTTTTTTTTTTATTTTTTTTTAATTTTTTTTTTTGCGGGACTGCGACATTGGGGCGGACAGATCGGACCCTTGACTGACATTTTTTACACTTTTGGGGTTACCAGTGACATTACTGCAGTAATCAGTGCTATACATATGCACTGTTACTGTAAAAATGACACTGGCAGTGAAGGAGTTAACTGTATTGGGGAGGGAGGGGTTAAGTGTGTCCTAGGGGCGTGTTTCTAACTGTGATTGGCTGTGGCTTGATGTGTAAGAACAGAGATCAACGGTCCTACATAGTAGAACCGTTTGATCACCATTCTTACACAGGGAGAACTGACAGGCGGCTTTGTTTACACTAGCCGCCTGCCTTTCTTCCGGTGTAACGGACAATCGCGAGTGCCCGGCGGACATCGGGTCCGTAGGGCATATGCACGGGGGGGGGGTGTCCGTGAAGGAGCGGGAGCGCGCATCCGGCGGCGCGCGCTCTCACTCCCAAAACCCTTACAGGCTAGTGAAGTAGCCCTATGTCGCTCTGCCTGTGAGGGGCTGACTGCCGACGTAAATAGTCCTTTTTTTTTTTTTTTACTGAGCTAAAATTCAGCCCATTATTTGTAATGTGTCTATGCACACAGGCGTATAAACAATTCTTCAGTAATAAAAAAAAAAAAAAAAAAAGAAAAATGCGAAAATAGGTGTGCTTGGAAGTTCGTGACTGCATGTGAAATTGCACAAATAAGCAAAAAAACGTTCAAAAATAAATGCCTTAACCGGTTGCCGACTGCTCACAGTATATTTACTGCGGCAGTCAGCCCCGGCCAGGCAGAGTGACATAGATCTACGTCGCTCGCCTGTCACTCCTTTTAGAGCCAATAGCGAGCGAGCGCGCGCCCGCCTCGGCTCGTTCACAGAGGAGTGCGGGCGTGTGACCGGCGGACCCGATGTCCGCCGGTCACACTACGATTGCCGGTACATCGGGAGAAAGACAGAGCGGCTTATGTAAACAAGCCGCCTGTCATTCTCCCCTGTGTAAAAATGAAGATCAGACGGTTCTACTATGTAGAACCGTTGATCTTTGTTTTTACACTAGGAGACCTGTCCCACTACAGTAAGAATCACGCCCCTAGGACACACTTAACCCCTCCCTGTCCAATACAGTTAACCCCTTCCCTGCCAGTGTCATTTTTGCAGTAACAGTGCATATGTATAGCACTGATTACTGCAGTAATGTCACTGGTAACCCCAAAAGTGTCAAAAATGTCAGTCAAGGGTCCGATCTGTCCGCCGCAATGTCGCAGTACCGCAAAAAAAATCGCAGATCGCCGCCATTACTCGTTAAAAAAAAAAAACACCAAAAATGACAAAAATCTTTCCCTTAGTTAGTAAACGCAATAACTTTTGCGCAAACCAATCAAAATACGCTTTTTGCGTTTTTGTTTTTTTTTTACCAAACATATGTAGCGTAAAACAATTTGGCCGAAAATGTTAAAAAATTAAATTTTTACATTTTTTTGGGGGGGAATTTCATATAAAAAAAAAGTGAAAAATATTATTTTTGCAAAAATTACGCTCTTTTTTTTTTTTTTATAGCGCATGATCAAAAAATCGCACAGGTGATCAAATACCACCAAAAGAAAGCTCTGTTTGTGGGGAAAAAAAGGCAGTGAAACTTGTTTAGGTACAGCTTCGCATGACCGCGCAATTGTCCGTTAAAGTCACGCAGTAAAAAATCGCAAAAAACCCCCTGGTCAGGAAGGGGGTAAAATCTTCCGGGGCTTAAGTGGTTAAATTACGTCTGAAAAAGTAGATGCTCAAACAGGAGTATCATGTACAAGAGGCCTAAAGCGGTAGAAAAATGCACATTTTGATTTTTACCTACAGCTGCGAGCAGCAGCTGTTGACGTCACTGGCGTTTACGATGTGAAGGAACGGCATAGTTCCTTCAGAGATGTGTGCCATAGCCGAGACTCCCACAGGCCATTCAACCAGCTGCAGTGGTGACAGCGCACTGCTGGAAGGCTGTGTTTCAAGGTAAGACTTTCATGATATGCTAATTTGCACATATACCAGCACATTATGGTATTGCCTTGCAGGGAGATTTTTTTTTTTTTTTTTTTTTCCCCCAAAAAGTTTACTATCGCTTTAACTAAAACGTTTTTTTTTTTTTTTGTTAGTCTTGGATACATGGAGTGGGGTTAGAACATCTGTCAGGTTTTTTTCCCTTTTTGTGCCCCTGTTAGGGAGATTCACCCTGTCGATTTGTCCTGTTTACCATTATCTTTGAAAGTGAAAGAAAATCCAGAATTTTGGGTAATCACCAGAGCAGTAAGGCTCCATTCACACCTAGGCCTTTTGAATCACCAAAATTCTTCCTGCGATTCCACAATCGTGGCATGACGTAGGGCGCATTTGCGATGCTATAATTTCTTATTGGCACCCCAAGCACGGTGCAATTTTGCAGCGATTGTCGAGCGACATAAGTGATACAGTCACAATGTCAAATGCTCCTAGCTCTGTGTCAAGATTTTGTTGGAGTAGAGGGAAGCCCATTCAAATGAATGGTTCCATTCCACTAAAAAAAAAAAAAAAAAAAACACTCATGTGGGAGGGAATGGAGCCTAATGGAGGGGAAATCTTCCACTGCAGAAACTAGATCTGGTGACAACCAGGGATTTCCTCTCACTTCCTGTTTTGGTTATGAGACAGGAAGTGAAGGTAAATCTTTACAATGGGACACAGAGGGCAAAAAAAAAATTGACAGGGGTTTTAACCACTATAAAAAAAATATAAAAAAGAAACAAGTTTTACCTTTATTTCCACTTTAAAGCTGAGCTCCAGGAATTTGTTACATTTTGAATGAAATGGCAGTTCCAATGCAGTGCATACAACCTTGTGGACTTATCTCTTTAGTTTAGTGTAGCTATCACTATACTCCCAGGGCTCTGACTGGAGAAATGCTTTGTTCTCAGTCACACATAGCAGCTCTGCCCGCCCCGCCCCTCTGCTTCATAGTCCTAATTTGGGGCCATGTGCTCTCGAGATTCGGGGAATTTAGTAGAAAAAAACGTGGACTACAATTTAAGACCTTGGCAAAGGTTTGATAATCATGTAATTGTGCAGGGCAAAGAACCGAGTTTGCTTAACTTCACCCCCACCAACACCACATGGTTATCTATTTTTTTTTTTTTTGTGTAATCCATTGCCATACCTCTGTGCTGTAAATATCTGTATTACCAGGTATGGCATTGGCAAGGCAAGTAGGGCTGCAACTAAGGATTATTTTCATAATTGATTAGTTGGCCGATTATTGTTTCGATTAATCGACTAATCGGATAAAAACCTCAAAAAAAAAAAAAAGTTGGTGTATAATTTAGTTCATATTCTTGAATATCTATATGCAGTGGTAAATATAAATATCCAGCTATATAGTTGGATATTTAATCCACTCTGAGACAGATATATGTATTATTGGAGGATTAAATGTGTTACATATCAGACTCCGAGATCAATATTTTTAAAAGACCTAAAACACTGTTTTGCAAATTTTCAGACCAGATTGGTATATAATATTCATGATAGACTCCCTTATTAATAGGCAGGTATTGATACAAGCTCCCTGCGCCTGCTGTCACTTATGTTGGACAAACTACATTTTTTTAGAAAATTTTTTAAAATATTCATCCGATTTTTCTAACCATTAGTGGGGTCTATGCGGTGTTCGTTGGTAACCACAGTGACAGGAAAATTTGAAGGAGCAGAATAGAAAACTTCTCGATCAAACTAATCTTAAAATAGTGTATGTTGTTTTTGCGCAGAAGGTATATTCATTTTAAAATTGAATGTTAAAAGCAAGTGGAATTTTCAAAAAATACTCGTCCATTCAACGAATATACAAATAATATTTGTACAAATATAGATGCAAATATTTTTGTACGAAAATACAATATATGTATGGGCACCTGAAGACATTTAGTAGCAGCAGCATGCTTTTTTTTATCACCTGTCATGATGGGGTTAAAAAAAAAAAAAAAATACCCTTTTATAGTAAAAAAAAAACAGCAGATATCGCTACTGTAATATAATTTCTACTGTGAAACAGTGAAGTATTATATCTTGTATCATGTGTATGTATATAGAAAAATATGCCCAGAAGTCGGGTATGCAGGATATTTTACCTGGGAGTCAGACATGAAGCTATATGAAGGGGGGGGGGGGGGTAACATTTTTATATTAAAGTAGTACTAAAAGTTGAGACTTTTTTTTTTTTTTTTTTTTCATGGATATAATAATTTTAAATATAATGCACAATACTAGTAAATTTTTGCTTTAAATGCAATTTTAATGCCTTATATCACCTCTAGTCTATCGGCCTCCACCTTCCCTGGGTTCAGATGCTAATCTTCCCTGCACAGAGCCCTTAAAGTGATTGCAGACGTTTTTATTTTTAACAATAATCTTGTCATACTTACCCTCTCTGTGTAATGATTTTGCAAAGAGCAGCACTGATTCTCCTCTTCTGACCCCCCCCCCCCCCCCACGACACTTCTGCCTCCTCCTGCCTTCAAAGTGCCTCTATAGGAAAAAGCAAAGTATAGTACTGTGTAGAGTGTCCCTATAGCAAGGTAGAAAAACCTCTGCCTTTAGAATCACTTGGTTCTTTCTCTTGCCCAGGACTAAATTTCCCATGAGGCATTGCTCCTCACACATTCACAAGTTCTCAAGTTCTGAATGGAAGGTGTACTGAGCTGTATGTGCGTTGCACTGTATTTTCTGCTATGTAAACAAACAATGCATTCAATATTCAGGACAACTTATCGGCTGACTGATTAATCTATTACGAAAATAGTTGACAACTATTTTTATAATCGATTAGTTGTTAATTAATGGATTAGTTGTTTCAGCCCTAAAGGCAAGTGAATCACTCTTTGTCAGCACTGGGCCAAGCACTAGCTTGCACAAGGTCCATAGCCCAGTGTAAGTTATAATTTCCAGGGTAGCTTTTTCCATTGCAGCAGGATATGCTGGATAGGAGATCAAGGTGAACCTCTTACTGCTTTTGAAGGTAAAACTTGTTTTGCCCACGTAAGACAAAGTCTTGTCATTGTAAAATGGAATTACCTTAATAAATCTTGATAAATGTTGATAGTTGTTTTTATTTATTTTGAACCAACAGGGATGGCTCTTGCAAATCACAACCCTGTTAAGGATTTGCAGGATGAAGTCACCTGTGCTATATGCCTGGATCATTTTAAAGACCCAGTTTCTATAGAATGTGGTCACTGCTTTTGTAGAGCCTGCATCGTCCAAACATGGAGAGGTATTCGGACGAATTTTCCTTGCCCTCAGTGTCGAAAGACATCCAAGTGGAAATTTTTGAGACCCAACCGTCTTCTGGAGAACGTAGTGGACATTTCTAACCGTCTGCTTTTTACTAAAGAGAAAGAGGAATGTATAAAGCGTTGTAAAAAACACCAGGAGCCATTAAAATTGTATTGCCAAGTTGATGCAGAAGAGATTTGTGTGATCTGCAGGGAGTCTGTGGATCACAGGAGCCATGTTGTATTGCCAGTAGAGGAAACAAACACTGAATTTAAGGTGAAGTACATTATAACCAAAAATAAATTCTATAGAATGTGTAGAATTTTAAACTTGACTTTTTTCATCAGTAAAGATTCAGCATAAGTTTATGCAGCACTGATGAAGCTCAATGTTCTTTAAAAAAAAAAAAAGTGTTTAACCCCTTGTCTACCAAGTTACTTTTATAAACATTCTGTAAACTGCGATATCTGTGTGTCCTGTCACATGTTCTAGGACAGCCTTTTTCAACCAGGGTGTTCTCAGGTGTCTTCAGGGGTGCCTTGGCAAAATACCTAGAAATTGAAAATAACTGCATACAAGTCAGTGGGTGCATCAAGCCTGCCTATTCATTACATAAAGCCACATGTTTTCATTGTGCACCATTATAACCTTCTAACGGCCAGTGTCCTAACAACCATGATGTCATCGGTTAATAAAGAGGGTGTCCTGTGCCTCCACAGCATCTTTGTTTGCCCCTCCCATGCCCCTTTCCTTCAGCACTGGGGTCACATTAGCTGAGTGAGGGAGAGAAACCGAGGTAGAAGAGAAACATTGAAGTATTAATCAGTACCAGTCAGCCAACCACCCACCACAGGGTGCCAGCCAGCCACCCACCACAGGGTGCCAGCAAGCCAGCCATTAAGCATTAAACAAAATTAACATGTTCAGTACCAGATTTGTGTCAAAAATTGTCTTGTCTTTATTTTTCAAAACTTTAACTGTACAAAATATCGGCTGATACCAATATGTTGTGACCAAAATATCGTTATCGGCATCGGCACAGAAAAAAAACATACGGTCTATCCCTAATCAAAACGCCCAACAAGCAAACTCCTATTAATTTCAATGGCCCCCTGTTCACATATGAGCGTTTTGTCCCCTGAAGCAAAATGCCTGCCTTCAAACACCTGCTAAAAACGCCTGAAAAAAGCCAAAAAAAAAACGCCTGAAAACAATACGCTCAGGTGTGAATGGAGCCTAAAGCAGTTCAAAAATCCAGAATTTGTATAGCTTGTCTGAGCTCTCAGAAAGCCCAGGAGGGGAGCTGAAATGACACTCTGCGGATCTCAAAGAGAAGAACTCTGGGAGCTAATTGAAGGGAAGGGACACAACCCCCTTCACACAGGAACAGAACTGAGGCTGTCCATCACAGGCTGCATGCTGGAGCCCCCTCCCCTGTTACCTTTTTATGTTTTAGTGTCAGGAAAAATTGTGACTTGTATAGAAAGGAAAGGAAATGTCACTTAGTGCTCTTGATTGAGACAAGTACACACTATAGAGGGATACGCTTTGTTCATATTTAATGTCAAAGGTTTACAACCACTTTAAAGGGGAAATATGCTCACCTCAACTTCAGTGCTGTGGTGTCCCAGGGCTCCCCCACTACTGACAATTTTGGTCAGGCTTCTTCTGGGTACTGATCTTCGGCCATTTTCATTGGGAGTTGTTTTATCATGGCAGATGCCGAAATTGTACTCGGAGCTTCTCATGTTTTATATCTGTTTTTATGAGTGCCAAAAATACCTGTAGACTTTAACTGAAATCTTGTGAGCTGATAACTTTCTGTGCAAGGGATATGGAGATGGGTAGAGGCTTGTGTTCTTTGTAGTGCATCAGAAATCAAGTAGGCACTGATAATGCCAAGTGCTTTGGCATTCAGTGTCAAAAATACACTGTGTTGTCATGTCAAATAGGAAGAAGGTAGGTCCACACTATATTTCTGGCACATCGACAGTTATATTTATGTACTTGTAGTGTTAAAGGGATAAAATAATTTTACCATAGCTGTCAGGGCTATGGAAAACTGCAGGTCCGATTTGATACTGTTCTTCAGAACAGGCTTTTGTAAAAATCACTGATTCTGATATTGATGGGTTATCATCTTCCATGTAACTTTAAAGAGAAGCATTAGCAAAGTTGCTATTGATCACCCGTTTTTTGGATGGGGTTGATGGTGGTAATAAATGCTGCAATATTTAAACTGAATGTAGAGAGTTGACCTAGGAAGCCGGATTTCAGGACAAGGAAGTGAATGTGTCACCAGCCTAAAGCCTCACACACTCGATCAGATTATTGGATTAATTTTCGTCCGTTTTTTGTTGCATGCTTGTATGGAAAGTGAAGAGGTTACTTTCATATGAAAATTCTCTTATGACAGAATTCAACTTCAGAAGTGATGTAACCTGTTGAATTGTTTTGTATGCATTCTTTCATTTCCGAGCATGCGTAGCCTTGCTCATACGATTTATTTTTATTTTTTGCCGAAAACTGTAGTGATTAAACGAAAATCGGACGTTGTGTTCACCTACGATAATAATGTTCTAACCTGCACATCCAGTTTTTGTCGTACGAAAATTTGTGATCGGCTGTCAAAAGTCCAATACTAACGATCGGAAAATCAGCAGGTCATTTGTTGGATGAAATTTTGCTTACGATTTTCTTATCGTGTGTCCCTTAACTGTGCAGTTTATCAGATTTTTGTGAATTACAACACATTGGTTGCCCTTTTCAGCACAGCAGAATCCTGGGTCATTCTGTCATGTAAATTTTCAACCAGTTCCTTCCTCCTCCCTATTAGTCCATCTTTATATTGGGTGGCCATACAGGAAACAAGTGATCCGAGTCAGCAAGCTAGGGGAGAGGAGAACTTCTGCTCGAGCCGCCTAGGTGGCCCGAGCAGAAGTGGAAGCAGGTACCTGTCAAATCTGGGTATTCGCACCCCCCCCCAAAAAAGTGACATGCCAAATGTGGCATGTCCAGGGGGTCAGGAGGGCCTTAAAGCAGACGTTCCACTGTTGAGTGGAACTCCACTTTTAAGTGGTTGTAAAGGCTAAAGCTGGATACACACTATCCAACTTTTGTGGTTAGATTTCCTTCAGATTTACCTTTTCTATGTAGTGCAAGGGCCTGCCAGATTGCATACAAATTGAAAGTGTTTAGGTTTGACCTCATATTATATGGTTTTGGTAAGTCTAAAGGAAAAAGTCTTCAGAAAATCTTATAGTGTGTATGGCCCATAAAGGTTTTTTGCGTTCATACATTCTATGCATGAAGGTAAAAAACCTTCTGCGTGCTGCTCCCCCCAGATCTGTTCAGTGGCTTGTTTTTTGCTGGTGTGTTAAAGATTCTAGCAGCCAGCAAACTGAAATATCAGTTTAGGTGGATTTTTTTCTCTAGTTCAGCAGGAATGTTGAATCTTTTCTGTCTTTAATAATAATAATAATAATAATAATAATAATAATTTTTTAAATCTATTTTCCAATACAGCTTGATGTTCAGGAACGTCTGAAAGCATTAAGGAGTAAAGTTGCAGATATAACAAAAATCAAAGATGAAGAAGAAGAAACGGCTTTTAAACTTCAGGTGTGTAATCTGTAATAGTCTTAGAGTATTAGTACTTGGCTCCAACAAAAATACACTTTTTTTTTGTCGGAATTTGTATAGGTTGGCCTTTATCTTTTACATTAGTATGAATATTCTTTTTTTTTTTTTTTTTTTCAAGTCTGATGTTAAAGGGTTAATTTTACTATTTTTAATTGTATTGTATTGTGATGTGATGAGAGAATATTAGCTAGGAACATTATTTTACTAATAAGTTATTTGTGGCTGATGTTAAGTATGCTAAATATTGACCAAATTTGATTCACACTATCAACTTAAAATTCACAGTTGTAAAATTAAATTTTTTTATTTTGTCTGTAGGGTTTAGATAGACAGTCATTTAGGAAACCTATGGAAATGTTACTGACTTTAAATTTGTAGCTTTTATTCTTCCTTCTAGGATGAAATTCTGCAGAAACGCAAAATGGTAGCTTCAGAATTTGAAGCACTACGACAACTTTTGACTGATCAAGAGAAACACATTACCCGTCGCTTGGAAAACATGCAGGAAACTGTTTTGAAGAAACATAAAGACAGAATTTCCAGGCTAAATGCACAGCTGTTATCCACTCAGAAAACAATAAATGACCTTGAAAAAAATTCTGGTGCTTTTTGCCAGGTGAGAAATGTTGGGTATTCTGATATATGTATATGTATGTATGTATATGTATATGTGTGTATATATATATATATATATATATATATATAATAGTCCAGCCACACCATATAAGAGCTGAGTGATCTCTTTCTTATTGTGGGAATAATATTGATACAGGAGAATTGGCAAAGGATGAACCCAGTACAGTAGTGTGTAAAAGGTTTAGGCAGGTTTGAAGAAATGCTGTAAAGTAAGAATGTTTTCAAAAATATATATTTTAATTGTTTTGTTATACCTTGATTTAATTATTATACCTGGACAGGTAAGTTCCCTAATATTAAAAGTCAGCAGCTACAGTATTTGTAGCTGCTGACTTTTTTATTTATTTTTTTGTTTGGGGGGGGGGGGGCCTGGAGCCCCTAGCCCCTTTTTTAATGGCATTCGCTGTGTTTTTGGGATAGTTGTCCTGCTGCAGAATACATTTGGGGCCAGTCACACGCTTCCCTGATGGCATGGAGGATAAGTATCTACATGTATTTCTCAGCATTGAGGACTCTTCTGTTCATTTGCTTTCCATTTTGTTGATTGATATAAACTATTAACACTTCTGTTTCTGGATGCATTCCTAATTTACAGCACTTTCTCTTTCGTTCATTGACGGACACCGCTTCATAATCTTTATTGACTGTTCGGTTAGGCTGCTCTTCCTCGGAGTAGGACACTAGGCGGAAAAAGGATTACCAAAAGTTAACAAGGCTTTGACTATGCCTATGGGCAGTCCCAGGGGGTATACTCCCACTTCCTGCTTTAGGACCTCAGTTTTTTTTTTCTGCCTAGTCAGGAGTAAGGATCTAGATTCTTGCTGGTATCTTTGGTCCTAGCCTTTTTTTCTAAATTTAAATGGAATTTTTTTTCTTTATTTTTGTTTTTTTCCTTCTACAATCAACTGCCGAACTGGGTGACGCATTGGATAGTCTAGATCCTTACGGTCCCCCCAGTCTGGCAAGCGAGCCACTGGACAAGGCCTGGGCGGCGAGTGGAACAAGGACGGACACGTTCAGGTCGTGGCCTGAGTCGCAGCGCACCCCTGGCCTGCAGATTCCCCCCCCCCCATTCCAAGATGGGGGAAGTGTTCTGCCTGGAGTTGTGCCTGCATGGTCTCCAAAGGTGTGGTGAGTAGTTTGTTCCCCCTTTTTTTTCTTCTTTGGGAAACTTTGGGTGGAAGCGGGCCCATTCTGAGGTGGTCGGTCCCCTCCTTTGGCCTCCCGACCCCTCTTGAACTCCATTTCTAATAAGGGCCTCTGTGCAGTGTGGTGAGTCTGCGGGGGTGTATGCGGCCCCTTCCTGCTGTAGCGGTAGCTGGGACCAGTATTGCCACAATTAAAGTGGTGGGTCATTTTACAGCCATTTTTGTGCAAACATTTTTTGCAAATCTAGTGGTCCCAGGTTGCTCAATAGAACATTCAGAGCGAGTGTCCCCACCAGACCCACTCCCAGAGGCTGTGGGACCCTTGGAATCAATGTCAGCCCTGGCGGCCATGATAGCGGTCCTGCAGTCGCTGGTATCAAAAGTGGATTTGGCCCTGCAGAAAAGACCGGGAAAGAAGCGCCCTCCGCCCTCACCTGCCCTTCTGTGTGTCCTCAGATTCTGAGCCTGACTTGGCCGCCGCGGACGCCAACAACCCTACGGGGTCAGCGCCCACTCAATTGGAGGGTTCTGATAGTGAGGATGAGCCTGCTTCCACGTCTTCCGTGCAAGAAAAGGCACTTGTGGAGGCACTAATAGTATCTGTGCATGAAACTCTAAAGATGAAAAACACAGCTGGCGCTGCGCTGGTGCAGTTCGGTACCCGCAGACCATCCAAGGCGATTAAGGTGTTTCCGTTTCCTGCCTATTTTGACGAGATTGTCACTAGTTAGTGGAGTTCCCCGAAACGCATGGTTGGCATACCTAAGCGTTTTGCTCGGAGGTACCCCTTGAGGAGTCCCTCTTGAAGAAACTGACGGTTCCGCTGGTGGTAGATTCACAGGCTTCCAGGCAGAATAAGGCCACCTTGTTACCGGTGGAGGATGCTCTGTCCTTTAAAGACCCTGCAGACAGGAAGGCTAAGGCCCTGGTCCACCATCTTTTCACTGTGAACGGTTCAATATTGAGGCCGGTGTTCGCTATTAGCTTGGTCTCTCAGACTTTAACGGAATGGGCTAGAATCCTGCGCCAGGATTTGGAAGGGGGTCAACATCCCCCTGAGCTGGCAGAATTGACGGACCAGTTGATACAGGGGTTGCAGTATATCTGTGATACCTCCCTGGATGCGGCCGTTGGCCTGCAGGGTGTTTGTGACTGCGATGACCCTCCGCCGCTTGATTTGGTTAAAATGTTGGTCTGCGGACCAAGCTTCCAAAAAGGTGCTGACTGATCTTCCTTTTGTGGGGGATCGTCTGTTTGGAGCTTCAATGGAAGAGATCATTAAAGGTCTCACTGGTGGAAAAAGCACACTGCTTTCACAGAGCACAAAGTGCAGAGAGCCTCAGGCGCAAACGTAGTCCGGAGTTCTCAGCCCACAAGCAACCCTTTCGTCGTATACAGGACAAAGGCTCCAAACCCTCCCGAGCGCTCTCGGGGGGGCTTCCATGTTCCAAGAGACCTGGGGTTGGTAAGTCAAAAACAAACTGATCCCTCTGGTCCCACAGACAAGTCCTCTTCTGCCTGAAGGGAGGACTTTTTCGCTTCTTTCCGGATCCTTGGACCACCTCCATTAAAAGACAAATAGGTTCAGGAATTGGTCCGATTCGGTTACAAGATCGAGTTTCAGTCCTTGCCTCCGGTTCTTCCCTTCCAACCTGCACCTGTCCCCGGATCAGTTGCAGGGCCTCATGGGGGCGGTACAAGATTTGCTATCGCAGGGGGTCATTGTACCAGTTCCAGAATTAGAACGCTTTCAGGGTTTTTATTCAAACCTTTTCACTGTCCCCAGGAAGGAGAGTAAGGTTTGTCCAGTTTTAGACTTCAACAAGGCCTTGAACCGCTTTGTGACGGTTCAAAAATTCAAGATTGAGTCTCTGACGAACGCCCATTTGCTGGGACGTTCGTCACGGGTTACTGGAGGAGTGTGGAGGCCAGCCTCCTGCCCACGGACTACGGCCCTGGCTTGTAGGGGAGCGCGGCTCTGGTTGGGGGTGTATGCTGTGGGACCCTTGGAGTACTGTTACTTTGAATTCAAATCCCTGTCGCCCCAAGCGACGCAGACTTTGGGCCTAAGCTGCATATTACAACAATGGACTTCACACCATGTGAGACTAAACAGATGCTAATGACATAAGACTGAGCTATGGTATACTGTGGGGGGATGTGAATTGACACTTAAGTTATAATAAGGTGTGTTTGAAAATGGAGACGGGCAGTCTGAGAGCCTATGTCTTCTGCTTTCATTTGTTTAGAGGTGATGTGTGTTCACACTTCTAGGAATGCGTATTCGCTATGTTTTGGGTTTGTTAAATTAATTATGATAATGTTGCAGTCTCATTCACCTGTGTCTGTCCAGATGGCCAGGTATGTTAATTATGTTCTGTATACAATACATTTGCATGATGTAATCAAGCACCTAAAACTGTGTATATTGAAAGTGAGTTTTGGAATAAAGGGTCCTTTTGTTTTACCCTTCATTGAGCTTAGGCTAATGTTTGGGGGGAATTGAGGGGCCAGGTCACTGCATCACGTGAGAGTCTGGAGACCTCAGACAGAAATACTTGGTCCAAGTTTTGGGGAATCTGTTACAGAGTCCATCCGCACAGTACTGGCTTCCTGTCATCAAGGGAATTTTTTGGCCTCCATCGACATCAAGAACGCCTATCTCTATATCCCAATATATGGCGGGCATCAACGGTGGGATTAGAACATTATCAATTCGTGGCGTTACCCTTTGGTCTCACATCAGTGTTCATGAAGGTGTTGACCCCGGTGCTTGCCTTACTCACAGAGGGGAATGGCGGTACTGGGGTATCTGGACGATCTTCTGCTGTGAGCAGGGTTGCGTTCTGTTTTATAGAATGATCTGGACATCACCGTGTGAACCTTACAAGAGTTCGGCTGGACACTAAATTTTCAGAAGTCAGCTCTGACTGTGTCCAACAGGCTGGATTATCTGGGACTGACTCTGGATTCAATCTCGGCTCCAGTGTTTCTTCCAGAGGAGAAGATGCAAAAGTTGCAGCATGCCCTTCAGCTTCTATTGTCCAACCAGTGGTCAAGTGCTGGTGCTGATGGTTTCCACTTTCGAGGTGGTTCAGTTTGCTTAGTTTCACACCAGACCTCTGCAGAAGAAGATCCTGGCAAAATGGGACAAGAATCCTGGATCCCTGGACAATCTGATTGGATTGACCTGGGGTACAAGGGGCGCCTTGCTATGGTGGCTCCACTCCCCGGGGCCTCGTCTGGAAAAATCCTTCCTTCTGCTATACTGGACGGTGATCTCAATGGAAGCCAGTTTGTCCGGGGAGGAGGTACCTTGGGCATGCACTCGGCCCAGGGGGTTTGGACACGGGAGGAGTCCATTCTGCCAATCAACATCCTGGAAATCCAAGCAATCAGACTTTGTCTGTCCCAGTGGACAGATCGTCTACAGGGGTGTCCGGTAAGTATTCAATCGGACAACTCCACGGCCGTGGCATATGTCAATCATCAAGGAGACACGAAAGTGCCCTTGCGGCCAAAGAAGTGGCTGGCATTCTGAGATTGGCAGAATGACATGTTCCAGCCCTCTCTGCTGTGCACATTCCAGGGGTGGAAAATTGGCAGGCGGACTACCTCAGCTGGCAGGCTCTGAGTCCAGGCGAAAAGTCCCTACATCCGGAGGTGTTTCATCAACTGTGCCCCTGATGGGGGACTCCCGATGTGGACCTACTGGCTTCTCACCTCAAAAGGAAGGTTCAGAGGTTTGCAGCGAGATCTTGAGACCCCTTGGCAGACGCTCAGGTGGCCCCCTGGGGTCAGTATCATGTAATTTATGCCTCCCCCCCCCCGTTACAGCTCCTGCCAAGACTCCTGCGCAGGATCGAGGTAGAAGGGATCCTAGTGATCCTGGTGGCACCCGACTGGCCACGTTGATCTTAGTAGGTGGAGTTAGTGAGACTAGTCACAGATGTTCCTTGGCGGAAAAAGAACAGATCCAACTGCCAGGTGCCCAAGAATGGAACCCACCACTGCGCCTCAGCACTCACAACATATAAATTATGTGTAAAAAATTGGATACAATGAATGTCTAAAATATAAAAATGGCTGCCACTAAAAATTAAAAAACACTATAGTAAAACCAGTCTACATCCTACAAGCAACACAGAGTATACACACTTTTTTGTTTACTACATGTCCGTAACCGGAAGTGACGTATGCGGAACCCAGAGACTGAGCTCGGAGACGAGAAGTAGAGACACGAAGGTTGCCTTATCGGTATACTCTGCTTCCAGGATCTATTTAGCGTCTCATACTTACGAGTTCTGCCTATTTTATCTACATGAAATGTGAGTGTTTTATATGAAGATTTTAGCATTTAATACATTTTCTATTACGATATCACGCTATGGTCTTCTTTATATATTTTTCACCCACCGCTATAAAATACATAAGAGTTGGAGAAATCCTTTGTTGAGATTGCACCTGTACAGGGTCCTGTTCCATTGATTTGACTACGCGCTTTAATGCCAGAGTCTGGTGAGTTCAGTGTTGGGGTAGTTACTCAAAAAATGTAACTAGTTACTTCTGTAAATTGTAACGAGATTACTAGTTACTGCATTTGAAAAGTAACTTCACTACTTATTACTTTACTTTCCTCTTTCTTAATTGACCGTGTAGAAGAAGATACATGACACTTTCTGCATAGAGTTTATTGTATAAACACAGGCTTTGGGAAACATGAGAACAAAACCTGAAAAAACAGAATAAAACATAAATTGCAACAAAAACTCATAAACTTCATCCCTCTCTACTCTTCGAAATAACGATTGTATCGCACGGCTTGGGTAACGCAGGAAAGCGCGTTCCTATAGCCTAGTAAAGTAGTATAGTTACCAATATTAGTATTGTAACTAGTTACATTACTTAGTTACCAAAAAAAGTAATGTAGTTACTGTAATCAGTTACTTTGTAACTAGTTACCCCCAACACTGGGTGAGTGTATTACCTATAGGGAGCGGTGCTTCTTATTCACGCGGTGTGGTGATTGGAATACATCAGGGACATTCTATGAATGATTTCGTCACCTGCATTATGGACTTTTATTGTTTTTTATGATTTATTTTGTTTCCATTCTCATGATTTAGATCACCGGTGCATTCACTGTATTTTACCATATGCGTCACTGTCTATATTCTGTGTTGCTTGTAGGATGTAGACTGGTTTTACTATGATGTTCCTTGGCGGCTTCCTCTCAGAGAAGATCTGTTGTCTCCAGAACCGATCTTCCATCCTGCTTTACAGTCGCTGGATTAATGGCCTGGCTATTGAATGCTAGGTACTGAAGGCTAGAGGATTGTCGGATTCAGTGATTCCTACTCTGTTAAGAGCAAGAAAATGTACTTCCCGGAAGATTTATCATCTGGTTTGCAAGGCGTGTATTACTTGGTGTGAGGCTCGGGGTGTCTCCCCCCATGTCTTCTCGGTATCACGTCTGTTGGAATTTCTACAAGGGGGTGTAGATAAGTGTTTGGCTCTGGGCACTATTAAGGTCCAGATTTCAGCTCTGGCAATTTTTTTCCAACGCCCATAAGCCTCGAACTCCTTGGTTCACACTTTTGTGCAAGGAGTTTGCATGAGACCCCTCCTGTGACGTTCCCAGTGCCTCCGTGGGATCTTAATTTAGTGTTCTCTGTTCTTCAAAAATCACCTTTTGAGAATATTCGCGAGATTCCCTTGTTGACGGTCTCACAAAAGGTGGCCTTCTTGATAGCCATTACTTCGTCATGCAGGGTTTCTAAATTGGCTGCGTTGTCCTGTCGGTCGCCTTACCTGGTGGTTCACAGGGACAAGGTGGTTCTCGTCCGTCCATCCTCATGCCTTCCTAAGATTGTCTCTGGCTTCCATTTAAATGAGGACATTGTGTTGCCTTCGCTGTGTCCTAAGCCAAGACATCCAAAAGAGATTGGCTTACATTTCTTGGATGTGGTTCGTGCCATCAGGGTGTACCTGGCGGTGACTGAGACGATTCGTAGATTCCTTATTTGTACTTACGGATGGAGCCCGTAAGGGGTATGCTGTGTGTGCTGCGACTATTTTCAGATGGATCAGGCAGACAGTGGTGCAGGCCTATTCCATTAAGGGTCAGGTCCCTCATTTCCCTGTCAATACGCTTTTTACAAGGGTACTGAGTGCCTACTGGGCCTTCCATCACCAGGCATTGGTGGTTCAGGTGTGCAAGGCGACTACCTGGTCACCTGTGCAAATGATCACCAAATTTTACAAGTTGGATGTCCAGGCATCTGCGGATGCTGCTTTTGGCCGTAAAGTTTTTGCAGGCTGTTTATAGAGGCTGTGGCCTCTTGAGGGTGTTTTTGTTTTTTTTTTCTTGCTGGACTTCTTGATACATGGTTGGCTATTTATTTTGTGGAATTTGCTGTGTGCCCACCCCTCATGACACTGCTTTGGGAAATCCCAAAGGTCAATGAAGATATGAATATGGGGGGAAAAGGAATTGGGACTTTAACCACTTGCCGACTGCCTAACGCCGATCTACGTCGGCAGTCAGCCCCTCACAGGCAAAGTGACGTAGGGCTACGTCACTAGCTTGTGAGGGTCTAGGGAGCGAGCGCGCGCCCCCGCGTGGTCACGAACCCCCCCGCGCGTGTGACCGGCGGACCCGATGTCCGCCGGTCACTCGCGATCGGCGGGGGAGAGGGAGAATGTCAGGCAGCCTGTGTAAACAAGCTGCCTGTCATTCTCCTTGCTGTTAGGATACTGATCACTCGGATCTAGTATGTAGATTCGTTGATCAGTGTCCATACAGCTCAAGCCCCAGCCAATCACAGTAGAAAGCACGCCCCTAGGGATACACACAGCCCCTCCCTCCCAAATAAAGTTAACCCCTTCACTACCAGTGTATTTTTACAGTAACAGTGCATATATATAGCACTGATTACTGTAGAAATGTCACTGGTAACCCCAAAAGTGTCAAAAATGTCAGTCAAGGGTCCGATCTGTCCGCCCCAATGTCGCAGTACCGCAAAAAAAATCGCAGATCGCCGCCATTACACGTTAAAAAAAAAACAACAAAAATGACAGAAATCTTTCCCTTTGTTAGTAAACGCGATAACTTTTGCGCAAACCAATCAAAATACGCTTTTTGCGATTTTTTTTTTTTTTTTACCAAACATAGGTAGCATAAAACAAATTGGCCGAAAAAGTAAAAAAATTTTGATTTTTAAATTTTTTTTTTTTTGGGGAATTTCATATAAAAAAATGTGAAAAATATTGCTATTTTTGCAAAATTGACGCTCTTTTTTTGTTTATAGCGCGTGATCAAAAAATCGCACAGGTGATCAAATACCACCAAAAGAAAGCTCTGTTTGTGGGAAAAAAAGGACGCCAAATTCGTTTAGGTACAGCGTCGCACGACCGCGCAATTGTCCGTTAAAGTCACGCAGTGCCGAATCGCAAAATACCCCCTGGTCGGAATGGGGGTAAAATCTTCCGGGGCTTAAGTGGTTAAATGAGACCAACAGAGTCTCCATCCCTAATGCAGTAGAGCAAAAAAATTAAAAGCAAGATTGGGACTTTATGAGGTGTGGCCAGCCAAGGAATAGAAAAGAATACATAATGAGAGGGACCAGAAGGATAATATTAAAATCGTGTATTTATTGACCGTCAATAGACCAGGTAATGGTAAAACCAAAATGCTCAATTAAAACATGTAACCCATGGTAATGGGGTATACATGAGTGAAACATGGGTAAATACGCATGGTCTAAGACAAAGGTACAAAGTAATGCGATATTATCTTGGTACATACAAATAGGTAAAATAAAACTTTAATAAGGTCATGAAAACAGGGTATAATAGCAGCTTGTAATTGATGGAATTGCCTGTGTTGAACTCAACGCGTTTGAAAAATTTCACTTCATCAGGAGTAGGCATGATTCAGGTGTCTAAAGAAGATATACATAAATGAGCAACAGTACAAACAATAAACAGGTAAACCTCACTTGTACTGTAATCAAAGCACTTCACATACATGAATGTTTTATCTCTTAACCACTTAAGCCCCGGAGGATTTGGCTGCTAAAAGACCAGGGGGTTTTTTGCGATTTTTTTTTTTTTTTTTACTGCGTGACTTTAACGGACAATTGCGTGGTTGTGCGACCTTGTACCTAAACGAATTTGACGTCCTTTTTTTCCCACAAACAGAGCTTTCTTTTGGTGGTATTTGATCACCTGTGCGATTTTTTTGATCATGCGCTATAAACAAAAAAAGAGCGTCAATTTTGCAAAAATAACAATATTTTTCACATTTTTATATGAAATTCCCCCCCCAAAAAATGTAAAAATCAAAATTTTTTAACATTTTCGGCCAATTTGTTTTATGCTACATATGTTTGGTAAAAAAAATCGCAAAAAGCGTATTTTGATTGGTTTGCGCAAAAGTTATCGCGTTTACTAACAAAGGGAAAGATTTTTGTCATTTTTGGTGGTTTTTTTTTTTTTAACGAGTAATGGCGGCGTTCTGCGATTTTTTTTTTTTTTTTTTTTTTTTTTTTTTTTTTTTTTCGGTACTGCGACATTGCGGCGGACAGATCGGACCCTTGACTGACATTTTTGACACTTTTGGGGTTACCAGTGACATTACTGCAGTAATCAGTGCTATACATATGCACTGTTACTGCCAAAATGACACTGGCAGGGAAGGGGTTAACTTTATTGGAGAGGGAGGGGTTAAGTGCGTCCTAGGGGCGTGATTCTAACTGTATAGGGACATGGCTATTGGTGTAAAAACAAAGATCAACGGTCCTACATATTAGAACCGTCTGATCTTCATTTTTACACCAGGGAGAATGACGGGCGGCTTGTTTACATAAGCCGCTCCGCCTTTCTCCCTTCTCCGGAGCGATCGTAGTGTGACCGGCGGACATCGAGTCCGCCGGTCACGCGCACTGACTTGTCTGTGAACGAGCCGCGGCGGGCGCACGCCTCGGTGGGCGCGCGCCCGCCCGCAATTGGCTCTCAAGTCAGTGACAGGCGAGTGACGTATCCATACGTCACTCTGCCTGGCCGGGGCTGACCGCCGCAGTATATAGTCGTGCGGCGGTCGGCAACCGGTTAAATACTTGCTGTTTTTAGGCTGCTATAAATACTTTATTCATTTTATTTATTTTTGGTTCATTTTTAAGACATTCTTCATCATTTGTGTATATTCCTTATGTGTTCGTGGTTCTATGAGGAGGTATTTTTATAGTTTTTCTATATACATTTATTTTTTAATTGTTTTTAGGTTTCTCTTGACCTTTTGCAGTCTTGGGTTGCAGAAGGGATGGAGCTGCATTCACTGTGTGAGCTGCAACAATCTTGCCTAACTGCAGGTTCAGAGTTAGTGTCTCACCTGCTTTTGTGTTCTAGTGTGTTGAAAAGTATACCTAAAACCTTTTTTAATTCAGTTTTGGATAAAGTAGTTTGTACTTCCTTGATTTTAAGCCGTTTTCTTTCTTTATCTCTTCTAGGAATTGAAAGCTTCTTCAGCCAGGTAAACTTCTCTTCCCTTTTTTTATTTTTCTTTAACTTAGTTAATTTTTTTACATTTAGAAAATGTAACAACAGCATAAAGCTGGATTCCAGATGTTAATTTTATTGCATAGTTACATTGTTTCAGCTTAGCCCAATATAAATATGTGTATGCCATACCTGTACATTTCGTGGTGTGAATCGCTGAAGTTGCACCCTCGCTTGTTTTCTATAGCTAGGGTTTTGGCCTTTTTACAAAAGGGGGTTGAGCAGCGGATGGCCTTGGGCACTATCAATGGGCAAGTGTCGGCTTTGGCTATTTACTTCCAATGTCCGTTGGCTGCTAATGCCTTGATTCGCACTTTTATTCAGGGGGTGCATCATCTGGTTCCCCCGGAGAGATCCCCGTGGCCACCATGGGATCTCAATCTGGTTTTGTCTGTTCTTCAAAAACATCCTTTTGAGAACATTAGGGAGATTTCTCTGCTTTCTTTATCTCCGAAGGTTGCTTTTCTGGTGGCAAGTAATTCTGCCCTGAGTTGGCAGGGCTGTCTTGTCGTTCGTCCTATTTGGTGGTCCACAGAGATAAAGTGGTACTCCGACATAATCCGTCTTTTCTCCCTAAGGTGGTGTCTGATTTCCATCTAAATTAAGACGTTGTGTTGCCTTCACTCTGTCCTAAGCATCCCAAGGAAATTGTTTTGCACTCTGGATGTGGTTCGGGCGATCAGGGTTTACCTGACGGTCACTTAGTCTTTTAGGAAATCAGATGCTCTTTTTGTCCTTACTGAGGGATCTCTTAACGTTTTGGCTGCGTCTGGTGCGACTATATCCATATGGATTAGGCAGACAGTTGTTCAGGCTTGTTCTTTGAAGGGTCAGGTTCCTCCTTTCCCTGTGAAGGCGCATTCTACTAGGGCGCTGAGTGCCTCTTGGGCTTTTCGCCATCAGGCCTCAGTAGTGCAAGTTTGTAAGGTGGCGACTTGGTCGTCTGTACACACTTTTACAAAATTCTACAAGGTAGATTTGTTGGCATCTTCGAATGCATCCTTTGGAGGTTGCTGTTTAAAAGAGACTAGTTTGTTTCTCTTTAAGAGTTTTTTTCTTTCATGAGTGAGCTCCTGTTGTTCCTGGTTGAGCTTCATGTTACCCAATTGGCTACGTTTAGCATTTGGAGTTTACGTTAACTATTTGGTTTGTGTTTTCCCCACCCCTCATGCCTACACTGCTTTGGGACGTCCCAATGGTATAAGAAGCATAGGAGCTGCGTCTGTCAATGGACGATAGAGAAAACTGGATTTTTGTAAGCATTTACTGTAAAATCCTTTTTCTCTGAAGTCCATTGACAGACGCAGCACCCGCCCCTCTGATATGGGGATGGTTTGTGTCATCTTCTCACTGCTTGCAACAAAACTGGTATGCTGGAGCAGGATGTGTGGGGTTATGCCTATAGGGACAGCCCCCATAGTAGTGGTAAACAGTTTTTTTCCTGCCTAGTACTACTCCTGTAGGGGGCAGCATAACCCAATGGTATAAGAAGCATAAGAGCTGCGCCTGTCAATGGACTTCAGAGAAAAGGATTTTACGGTAAGTTCTTACAAAAATCCAGTTTTTGCTAAAAAATTACTTAGAACCCCCAAACACACACACACACACACATAATACATAATGTATGTTTCTCTTGCGTCCTCCGACAGTCGCCGCCGCCTCTAAGTCATCACTATTGGGGTATTGACTTCCGCTCCGCAGGAGTAGTTAGGCATAAGACTTAGTCAAAAAGAACAAAGGCATTTGCATATACACACCCATGGGGGCTGTCCCACTAGGTCAATACCCCCCTGCAGTGACCACTCCCAACTCAGTTTCTTTCTGCCTAGCGTCAGGAGTAGTTAGGCTTCCCTGTGTTGGGGCTACAGTCTCAGCATATCTAATCTTTTTTTCTTTGATTTTCTTTGAAAATGTCAGTTTTTTCTTACTGGCTGTTTATTTTGTCAGCTTAGTTTTAGTCGACTCTTCGGAAGAAGATGGATTCATGCGGTGCTGGGATTCGGACTGACCGCCCTGGCTCTCCAGGGCAGAGGGTCAGATGGACCCCCAGCCCGCCATCGAGCGTTCAGCCGTGGTTCGTCCTGGCATTATGAACGACCCATCTCTGCTCGCAGCAGGGATGCAGCCGTGAGGTGGCAGCCCTCACTGGACACATCTGCAATGCTGCAGTGTAATGTCCCTGGCTAACGGCATTCCCTGTCAGATGAGCACAGCGGCTTTCCGTTCTGAGAGGCTCCCCATGCCGTCTGGTATAGGTAAGTACTTCTGTGTGGGACCTCTGTCTGGGGTGGCAGTCCTGTGTTGCTGTGTGTTCCCCATGTCTGTGCCTGTGTGGCTCCCTGATGCCATCCCTGCGGGGATCGTTTGTACATGCGCTGCGGTGTTGTGTGTTTTTGGGGGCCCCCTCCCCTGTGTCACTTCAGTGTTTGTGGGGGTACAGACTGTGTGTGTGGCGGCCGCAGCGGGGTAAAACCGTGCGGTCCGCCATTTTAGGTATGGGCAAGCATGTTTGGCTTCACTATGGGCATTACCACATACTGTTTTGGCGCCATCCGACGCCATCTTGCGGTGGCAGAGCGATCGTTCCGACCGCATGTTCGGCGCCCATTTTGCCGGAGCCTTCCATTCAGTCCTATGGGCAGCCATTTTCCCTGAGTCATTGCAGCTTATAGTTCAGCCTTTTCTGACCTCACTTCCTTTTTCTCTGAGGCAGCGACATCGGTGGTAACACTCTGTGGGGCTCTGCAGACTATCTCTCTCACCCTTCTGTATTGTCATTTCTGGCTCAGTTTTCTTCTCCTGTTAGGGGGTCTTTTGTCACTGTACCTGTAGCGGTGGGCTGCGCACTCCGCAGCGGTTTTAAAGGGGCAGTACCAAATTTATTGCACTGTTTTTTCATCTTGGGCAATGGATTCTCAGGACAGCAAATTCCTCCCAGCTCTGGTGGGGGCCCCAGTTCTCCTGTGGCCCCTCTGAAACCTGATTTGGCCGCTGTAGTGGCGACTTTGGTGTCCAATATGGAGGTGCTGATGGCTGAACGTGCTGCTAGGAAGAGGCCTAGATTGTCTCTCTCCTCTGATTCAGATGGTGATATGGCTGCTGCGGCGATCGTGCCCTTTTCAGGGTCTCGCTCATCCTTAGACCCGCTGGGGTCTGAGGGGGAGGCGGAGGTGGAGGGGGTTGATACTTCCTCCCCGGGGGCGTCTGAAGAGCGCGTGACCATGGATGAATTGATTGTTTCTGTAAAGGAAACACTACATTTGGAGGATGAGCCCAGTCCTCCGGGCATTGTGTCCTCATTTGGGACACACAGGACCCGCAAGTCGGCGCAGGTCTTTCCCTGTCCCGGCTGAGTTTCATTACACTGTTAATGAACTGTGGCGCACTTTAAAACGTCCATTCCTGGTACCTAGTCGGTTCAAATTGCTTTATCCCTTTGCGCCGGCTATGGAATCACGATGGTGTGTGCCTACACAGGTGGATCACACTGTGGCCGTATTGAACAAGGCTACCTTGGTTCCTTCAGAGGATACTCCGGTTTTTCGGGATCCCACGGACCGGCGGTTGGAGTCTCTAGCCCGCCATTCCTATACGGTGGCGGGCTCGTTGCTCAAACCCATTTTCGCATCCGTTTTGGTGGCTCAGGCGGTGGCTGATTGGACTAAGGTGCTTAGGAGCAACCTCGTGTCTGATGCTGTTCCACCTGCCCGGCTGGATATGGTGGATCAAATTCACCAAGGAATCATGTATTTCTTTGATGCGGCCTTAAATGAGGCCCCTTTGGTAGCACGCCTATCTAGTGTCTCGGTGCTTAACCGTCGACTGATCTGGCTGAAGAGCTGGTCGGCTGACCAGTCCTCGCGGAAAACAGTTGCTGATTTTCCCTATGCTGGTTCTCGCCTTTTTGGCGAGGCGTTGGATACCCTGGTTAAAGGCGTCACAGGGGGCAAGAGCACTTTGCTGCCCCAGAACCCGAAGAACAAGTCCTTTCATGGCAAGCGGGGTTCTGCGTCTCGATCCACTCAGGGGTCCTTTCGTGCCTTTCGAAACCAATCCAAGGGCAAGCCCTTCAAGGGCCAGGGTAGCCAGAAGAAGCCCTGGGCGGGCAAGCAAA
The DNA here is from genome assembly GCF_965119305.1 of Pelophylax lessonae. Taxonomy (NCBI): domain Eukaryota; kingdom Metazoa; phylum Chordata; class Amphibia; order Anura; family Ranidae; genus Pelophylax; species Pelophylax lessonae. The sequence goes on along the minus strand of NC_138769.1, from coordinate 589,072,204 downwards.
AGTCAGGCAATGCCGGCTCAGCGGGTCAATCCGCCTCTGCCTGAAGGGGAGCCCTCACCCAATTCCGGGGTGGGGGGACGTTTGCGCGGTTTCCTCCAATCTTGGCTCCTCCGGATTTCAGACAGGTGGGTTCAGGAAATCGTTCGATCAGGGTACAAGATCGAATTCCTATCCCGGCCAGGGAACAGATTTTTTGCCTCAAATCTTCATTTGCCTCCTGGGCGGTGCAGGGCCTTCTTGCTCAGGGGGTGATTGTCCCGGTACCTCATCGGGACAGGTTTCGAGGATTTTATTCAAATCTGTTTACTGTGCCCAGGAAGGAGGGCAAAGTACGTCCTATTCTGGACCTGAAAGCACTGAACCGCTTCATGCGCGTTCGGAAGTTCCATATGGAATCTCTGCGCTCGGTGGTGGCCTCCCTGAGTCCAGGGGAATTCCTGCCCTCGATAGATCTGAAGGATCTGCACATCCCCATTTTCGAGGGTCACCAGAGGTATCTTCGGTTTGCTATTGCAGAGGACCACTATCAGTTTGTGGTGTTACCTTTCGGTCTAGCTTCGGCTCCAAGGGTTTTTACCAAGGTGCTGGCGCCGGTTCTGGGCCTGTTGAGGGCACAGGGCATTGCGGTCTTGGGGTACCTAGACGATCTTCTTCTGAGATCGAGTGTCAGCCAGGATTTACTGCGTGATCTGTCCACCACGGTGCAGACGCTACAGGAGTTCGGATGGACAATCAACGTTCAGAAATCGACGTTGTCTCCATCGGTTCGCCTTCCCTATCTGGGAATGATTCTGGACTCTGCTCAGGCGAAGGTGTTCTTGCCGGAGGACAAGCTCCGGACCTTACAGGACGAGATCAGGTCCCTCAGGGACAATCCGTCCTCGTCACTCAGGACCTGTATGCGTGGCCTGGGGTTGATGGTTTCGGCCTTCGAGGCGATACCCTTTGCTCAGTTTCACACGTTGGCTCTCCAGGCGGAGATCCTGGCCAGGTGGGACAGACTTCCTCAGTCCCTGGATCTGAGTGTCTCATTGAGTCGTCAGACCAGATTGGCTCTTCTGTGGTGGCTCCAGTCACCGGCGGTGTCGGAGGGCAAGTCCTTCCGTCCGTTGTTGTGGATGGTGATTACCACGGATGCCAGCCTGTCGGGCTGGGTTGGAGTCCTGGGCAACCTGTCTGCCCAGGGCACTTGGTCGGAGGAGGAGTCCTCCCTCCCGATCAATGTGCTGGAATTGAGAGCGATAAAACTCTGTCTCTTCCAATGGTCGGACCGACTTCGGGGCCGACCTGTTCGGGTACAGATGGACAATGCTATCGCGGTGGCTTACATCAGTGGTTCTCAATTCCGGTCCTCGGGACCCACTAACAGGCCAGATTTTAAGTATTACCTTGGGGGATGCAGACTAGAATACTGCAATCACTGAGCAGCAAATGAGCTCACCTGTGATGTAATTCAGTTATCTTGCAAACCTGGCCTGTTGGTGGGTCCCGAGGACCGGAATTGAGAACCACTGGCTTACATCAACCACCAAGGGGGCACCAGGAGTGCCCAGGCGGCCCGGGAGGTGACCGACATTTTGTCTTGGGCCGAGACTCATGTCCCGGCGATTTCAGCAGTTCAAATTCCGGGTGTGGAGAATTGGCAGGCCGACTATCTGTGCCGCCAGACCCTGGACCAGGGGGAATGGTCCCTACACCCAGAGCTCTTCCAAATGCTGTGTGCGAAGTGGGGATCCCCGGACGTGGATCTGTTCGCGTCTCGACTGAACCACAAGGTGGAAAGGTTCGTGGCAAAAACACGCGATCCTCTGGCAGACGCCTCGGATGCGTTGGTGGCCCCTTGGCATCAGTATCGTCTGATGTATGCCTTTCCTCCGATTCAGTTGCTGTCCAGGTTCCTCCGCAGGTTAGCCTCGGAACTGCACCTGGTGATTCTGGTGGCGCCGGACTGGCCACGCCGGTCCTGGTACGCCGACGTTGTTCCCCTGGCAGTGGCGCCTCCGTGGCGGCTGCCAATGTGGGAAGATCTCCTGTCATAGGGTCCGATCTTCCATCCTGCTTTACAGTCGCTGGCTTTAATGGCCTGGCTGTTGAGATCCAGGTCCTAAGGGATAGGGGTCTCTCCCCCGAGGTCATCCCTACCCTTGTCAAGGCTAGGAAAACCTCTTCTGGTAAGATCTATTACCGTACCTGGAAGGCTTGTGTGAGTGTGAGTCCAGGGGGTTCTCCCCTCGCTCGTACTCGGTGTCGAGAGTGTTGGCCTTCCACCAGTCTGGGGTGGACCAGCGCCTGGCGCTGGCCACAATCAAGGGCCAGGTGTCCGCACACTGGCTATTCTTTTCCAACGCCCTGTGGCGTCTCATTCCCTGGTTCGCACCTTCATTCAAGGTGTGCGACATTTGGCTCCTCCCAGTAAGGAGCCCTTACCTCCATGGGACTTGAACTTGGTTCTGTCCGTGTTACAGCGTGCTCCCTTTGAAAACATATGGAAGATATCGTTGCCTCTGCTGTCTAAGAAGGTTGCCTTTTTGGTGGCGATCACTTCGGCTCGCAGAGTGTCGGAACTGGCGGCGTTGTCTTGCCGTTCCCCGTACTTGGTGATTCACGAGGATAAGGCGGTCTTGCGTCCACACCCCTACTTTCTTCCTAAGGTGATCTCTGAGTTCCACCTTAATGAGGACATTGTCCTGCCTTCGCTTTGTACGAAGCCTAAGCATCCTAAGGAGGTTGCTCTGCATTCCTTGGATGTTGTCAGGGCGATCAGGGTTTACCTGTCGTCTTTCGGAAGACGGATTCCCTCTTTGTCCTTCCTGAGGGACCTCAGAAGGGCATGGCTGCGTCTGCAGCGACTATTGCCAAATGGATCAGACAGACCATTGAGCAGGCTTATGCCTTGAAGGAACGGGTTCCGCCCTTCCCTGTTAAGGCGCACTCTACCAGATCTGTGAGTGTGTCCTGGGCCTATTGGCATCATGCCTCGGTGGCCCAGGTGTGCAAGGCTGCGACTTGGTCGTCGGTGCACACTTTTTCAAAATTCTACAAGGTAGATGTTCTGGCATCAGCTGATGCCTCCTTTGGCCGCAAAGTTCTCAGTGCGGCAGTGCCATGTAGGACCCTTGTTTTTTTTATGGGTCCCTGGCTGTTGGTATTTGCTTTCCTGGGCTGTTGCTCCTGTTGAACATTGTTTTCTGTTGCTCAGAAGGTTCTCTTACTGTGCGTGTAAGGTTCCTTTTTCTGATGTGGGTACTGCGTTGCCTTTTCTACGGTTGCGTCTCCCACCCCTCATATCTACACTGCTTTGGGACATCCCAATAGTGATGACTTGGAGGCGGCGGCGACTGTCGGAGGACGCAAGAGAACTGAATTTTTGTAAAATCTTACCTGTAAAATTCCTTTCTCTGAGTCCTCCGACAGTCGCCGCCCCCGCCCCTCTTTTGGGGTTGTTGTCTTATTACCTACTGCTATGCTACCAAACTGAGTTGGGAGTGGTCACTGCAGGGGGGTATTGAATACCTAGTGGGACAGCCCCCATGGGTGTGTATATGCAAATGCCTTTGTTCTTTTTGACTAAGTCTTATGCCTAGCTACTCCTGCGGAGCGGAAGTCAATACCCCAATAGTGATGACTTAGAGGCGGCGGCGACTGTCGGAGGACTCGGAGAAAGGAATTTTACAGGTATGATTTTACAAAAATTCCGTTATTTTTAGCAGAAACCCTAGAAAATTAAAATGGCGATCTTCGCAATATTTTATGCCACACGGTATTTGCGCAGCAGTCTTTCAAATGCAATTTTTTGGGAATAAATCAACTTTCATGAATTAAAAAAAAAAAAAAACAGTAAAGTTAGCCCAATTTTTTTGTTTAATGTGAAAGATGGTACGCCAAGTAAATATACCTTACATGTCATGCTTTGAAATTGCACACAATTGTGGAATGGCAACAAACGACAGTACTTAGAAATCTCCATAGGCGACGCTTTAAAATTTGTTACAGTTACCTGTTTGGAGTTACAGAGGTCTTCTGCTAGAATTATTGCTCTCTCAGCGATACCTCACGTGTGGTTTGAACACCGTTTACATATGCGACTTACGTACATACAACTTACGTATGCGTTGGCTTCTGCACGCGAGCACAGAGGGACAAGGCGCCTTAATTCTTCTTTTTTTTTTTTTAATTTCTTTTTTATATTTTTACACTATTCCTTTTACACTGTTCCTTTTTAAAAAAAATATATATATTATTTTTGATCACTTTTATTGCTGTCAAATGGAATGTAAACATCCCTTGTGATGGTAATAGGCAGTGACAGGTACTCTTTATGGCGGGATCTGGGGTCTAAAAGACCCCAAACCCCTCATCTGCACTAAAAAGCATTCAAAACTCCAAGTTTAGCTGTTTTAAATGCTGTAAATTTTTTAAAATCTGGCACCTTTTAAGGCTTCAGTAACAAGAAGTGATGTTGTGACAGCAAAAGACTTAAAGGACTTGTTACTTGGTCATTCTCCGGCTCCTGGGAGACACTCCATGGGTATTTCCAGGCCATCACAACCTGCTGTGTTTAACCACTTGCCGACCGATCACATGGAGCGTACTGCTGCAAAGTGGCTCGATTCCGTCCAGTGACATAGACCTACGTCACTGGACTCCTCCCCTTGTGGGCGGTGTATTCAGACACAGCGGGAGTCGGGCCAGGGGAGGAGAGGCGGTGATCACCGCCGATCTTCCCCGATTGTCGGGGATCGAGTGAGGAAATCCGCCCGCTTGTATAAACAAAGCGGGTGGATCTCCTATGCGACAGGCAGGGACAAATTACAGGATTCAGCATAGCTGAACCTGCGATCTGTGTGTCACACAGTCCCCTCCCCCCACAAACGTCAGTAAGCAACAGGCATGTATTTAACCCCTTGATCACCAATAAAGTTAACCCCTTCCCTGCCAGTGTCATTATTACAGTAACAGTGCATATTTATAGCACTGATTACTGTAGTAATGTCTCTGGTCCCCCCAAAAGTGTCCAAAATGTCAGTCAAGGGTCCGATCTGTCCGCCGCAATGTCGCAGTCGCCGCAAAAAAAATCGCAGATCGCAAACCATTACTCGTTAAAAAAAAAAAAAACTAAAAAAATTACATAAATGACATAAATCTTTCCCGTAGTTAGTAGCTGCGATAAGCTTTTTACGCTTATTGCGATTTTTTTTTTTTTTTTTTTTTTTTTTTACCAAAAATATTTAGCAGAAAACAAATTGGCCTTTAAATGTTAAATTTTGATTTTTACATTTTTTTGGGGGGGGGGGAATTTCATATAAAAAAAATTTATATTGTTATTTTTTTTTTAAATTGTCGCTCTTTTTTGTTTATAGCGCAAAAAGTAAAAATAGCACAGGTGATCAAATACCACCAAAAGAAAGCTCTATCTGTGGGGAAAAAAAAGGACATAAATTTAATTTGGGTACAGCATCGCACGACCGCGCAATTGTCCGTTTAAAGTAACGCAGTGCCGAATCGCAAAATATGGCCTGGTCAGGAATGGGGTAAAATCTTCCGGTCTTAAAAGGGTTAAAAATACGCTCATTGAGGATTTTTTTGTCAAAGACATGTAGCTAAATAAGTTTTGGCCTAAAATATATGACAAAAATTGAATATATTGGATATTTTTTAACTGTCAAAGTAGAAAAATATTGTTATTTTTTAAAAATTGTCGCTCTTTTTTTATTAATATCGTAAAAAATGAGTGCTTATTCTCTGGTAAAGACCTCTGATCAGAGAGACTCTCATTGCTTTTCCCATTCATGCACCTGCCTTGCCTTGAGATCTTAATTTGGTCCTGGCTGCAATACAAAGCCTCCCTTTGAGTATATTCATAATTGGAGTTGAGCTAACACCTGGATGTTCGGGTTCGGCGGGTTCGACCAAACTTGAAAAAAAAGTCTGGGTTCGTGACCCGGACTTAACCCGAACTTTGTCACGATCCCGAACCCCATTGAAGTCAATGGAGACCCGAACTTTTGAGCACTAAAATGCCTCTAAAACAAACATGGAAAGGGCTAGAGGGCTGCAAATGGCAAGTGCTCTGCAAACAAATGTGGATAGGGAAAGAACTTAAAATAACATAAAAAACAGAAAAATATAAAATAATCATCTTGAATGATGTAGGAGGACGAGGCCCATATGGAGTAGGAGGTTGAGGTGGCAGAGGATGTGTAGGTGGAAGCGGCGGCAGTGGAGGAGGAGGACGAGGTAGCCAATGCTGGTTTTGGTTTTTAATTAAAAAAAAAATTTAAATTCGGGTACACCCCAAAAGAGTAAGAAAGATCAAATCCAGCAATGGCTGGGTAAGGGCGGTATACATGTCTATTCTGAACAAGGTACGGACAAGTCCTGTGGGATCCATGCCTGGTTCATTTTAATGGTGAGCTTGTCCACATTGGCTCTGGACAGGCGGCTGCGCTTGTCTGTGATAACGCCCCCAGCTGTGCTAAATACCCGTTCAGATAATACACTGGCTGCAGCACAGGCCAGCACCTCCAAGGCGTAAAGGGCAAGCTCAGGCCATGTTCCCAACTTGGAGACCCAGAATTTGAAGGGGGCAGACCCGTCATTCAGTACATCTAGGCATGTGCACACATAATGCTCCACCATGTTAGTGAAATGCTGCCTCCTGCTAAGACGTTCCATATCAGCTGCTGGTACATCTGCTTGTTGTGGCGTGCTGACAAACTTTTCCACATTTCGGCCATGCTAACCCTGCCTACTGAGATGCTGGCGGTGCCCTGGCAGCGTTGACGACCTCTTCCTCCTCCTCCCCTGCCTTGGCCTTGTGCTTCCACTGTGCCCCCGCTGTCAGGTGGGAATGCCACCAGCAGCGCGTCTACCAGCATGCGCTGGTAATCGCGCATCTTCCGATCGCGCTCCAGTGAGGAAATTAAGGACGGTACGTTGTCCTTGTAACGGGGATCCAGCAGGGTGGCCACCCAGTAATCAGCACAAGTTACTATGTGGGGAAACTCGGCGGTCGTTGCGGAGACACTGCAGCATGTAATCGCTCATGTGTGCCAGGCTGCCCAGAGGCAACGAAAAGCTGTCCTCTGTGGGAGGTGTATCCTCTGTGTCCTCCGTATCCCCCCAGCCATGCACCAGTGATGGCCATGAGCTGGCCTCGATGCCACCCTGCTGTGAACATGGTTCCATCTCATCCTCATCAGCCTCCAGAACTGTGCCCCTGCTGGACAATTGTGTCCCTGGTGTTTGTGTGTGCAGGAACCCACACTCGAAGCCACTTGTGAATAACTGCCCTGAAAGTCTTGGAAATGTTACCTCTTCATCTTCATCCTCCTCCTCCTCCTCATCCTGTGCCACATCCTCTTCCATCATCGCCCGAAGTGTTTTTTCAAGAAGGCATAGAAGTGGGATAGTTAAGCTGAGAACGGCATCATCGGCACTGGCCATGTTGGTGGAGTACTCGAAACAGCGCAACAAGGCACACAGTTCTCGCATGGTGGCCCAGTTATTGGTGGTGAAGTGGTGCTGTTCCACAGAGCGACTCATGCGTGCGTGCTGCAGCTGAAACTCCACTATGGCCTGCTGCTGCTCGTACAGTCTGGCCAGTATGTGCAAGGGGGTGTTCCACCTTGTGGGCATGTCGCATATGAGGCGGTGAGCGGGAAGGCCGAAGTTACGCTGCAGCGCTGACAGGCGAGCAGCAGCAGGGTGAGATCGCCGAAAGTGCGCACAGACGGCCCGCACTTTGTGCAGCAGCTCTGACATATCGGGGTAATTTCTAAGGAACCTCTGCACCACCAAATTTGCAACATGCGCCAAGCAAGGGATGTGTGTCAAACCGGCTAGGCCCAGAGCTGCTATGAGATTTCGCTCGTTATCGCACACCACCAGGCAGGGCTTGAGGCTCACTGGCAGCAAGCACTCATCGGTCTGCAGTTCAATGCCCCTCCACAACTCCTGCCCGGTGTGTGGTTTTTCACCCAAACAGGCAAGTTTTAAAACTGCCTGCTGTCGTTTACCCCTGGCTGTGCTGAAGTTGGTGGTGAAGGTGTTACGCTGACCGGAAGAGGAGGCAGTAGAGGATGAGGAATCGGAGTAGGAGGAGTTAAGAACAGGAGGCAAACTGAAGCGCCCTGCAATCCTCGGTGGTGGAAGGACATGCGCCAAACTGCTATCCGCCTCAGGCCCAGCCGCCACTGCATTTACCCAGTGTGCTGTTAGGGAGATTTAACATCCCTGACCGTGCTTACTGGTCCACGTATCCGTAGTTAGGTGTACCTTGCCACAGATGGCGTTGCGCAGTGCACACCTGATTTTGTCACCCACTTGGTTGTGCAGGGAAGGGATGACTTGCCTGGAAAAGTAGTGGCGGCTGGGCACGACGTACTGTGGGACAGCCACCGCCATAAGGCTCTTAAAATTCTGCGTCTCCACCAGCCGGAATGACAGCATTTCAAATGCCAGGACCAGGGATCGCGGGTGGGAGGGGGGTACTTCCTCTTCCGCTCCAGTGTTTGGGAGATAGCTGAACGCTTCCACGGGACATTGTGGAGATGGTTGTTGGTGACCCAGGTGGTGGTGTTGCTGGTGGATCCTCTGTTTGCGGGGTGGCAGGTGCCACTGTCACTACAGAGGTGGATGAAGAGGCCGAGACTGCAGCAGCAGAGGAGGAAGCGGGAGGAGCCAGAGACCTTTTCTTGGTTTTTGAGGTGTGCACTCCACTGCAGCTCGTACTGGTTGTGCTCAGGTTGAGAAGGTTTATGCCTCGCTTCAGGCTCTGATTGCACAGCGTGCAAACCACTCGTGTCCTGTCATCATCACAATGTCTGAAGAACTGCCATGCTAGGGAACTCCTGTGAGTTGGCTTTGGTGTGCTCGGTCCCTTGCTGCTTTGGGCAGTAGCAGACGTAGTGTCTAGGGCACGGCCGCTCCGCTTCTGCACCCTGCTCCCTCTTCTGCTGTGCTGGTGGCTCTGTGCGACCACCGTCTCTTCCTCCAAACCACTCAGGTCACCTGCATGACGTTCATTCCATGTGGGGTCGAGGATCTCATCGTCCTCCACATCGTCTTCCACCCAGTCTTCACCCCTGCAACCCTTGTCGGTCTCCACAATTCGTAATTCCGCCGCAGTTGGCACCTGTGTTTCGTCATCATTCGAGACGTGCTGCGATGGTCCTCCCATGTACTCATCTGGAAACATAAGTGGTTGGGCATCGGTGCACTCAATCTCTTCCACTTCTGGTGCAGGGCGAGGTGGATGGCCCTGTGAAACCATGCTAAGAGTCATCAAAAAGAAGAAGAGATTGCTGCATGAATTGGGGCTCAGACTGCTTTGCTGATTTGCAAGGGTGTGCGGTGACAGATTGATGGACATTGGCTGCAGGTGCCAACTCTGACCTTTCAGCAGAAGACTGGGTGGGAGACAATGTGAAGGAACTGGAGGCACCGCCAGCAACCCAATCTACTATCGCCTGTACTTGTTCTGGCCTCCACATTTGTAGAGGCACATTTGGCCCTGCCAAATACTGCTGCAGGTTCTGTCGCCTACTCGCAGCTGAGGAAGGTGTTTCACCTGTGCATGTAGCTGGCACAGATCAACCACGTCCTCTCCTTGCAACAGGAGCTCCACCAGCAACACCACGACCCAGGCCACGTCCTTTATTTGACCTTCTCCTCATATTTATCGAATTTTGGATCTTCCCAAAATGGGTTTTTATTGCAAGGCGCAATACAACAGTATGCAATGGGTGTATCGCACTGTAATGTATGAATGAAAAACTGAAAAATAATTGTCCCCTTAATTGGTGCTTGTTGAATAGCAGATTTGAAATGCAGTGTCTGTCTAAACGCTGTAAGTCACAGTAAAATATGAAGGAAAAATGTTTTTTCTTTTTAAAATGCAGTTTAAGCAGACACGTATGCACTGAGGTTGCAGGAAATGCCCGCTACACACCGCACGCCTAATAGGTTGGATTCTGTTGTTCTATTCCGCTATTGAATAAAAAAAAAAAAACCCATTTGAATGAAAAACTGAAAAATATTTTTTTTACCCTAAATACTGTAAAAGAATAATTTTCCCCTCACATTGGTGCTTTTTGAAGAGCAGGTTAGAAAAGCAATGTCTGCCTGACGTTCAGTCTTTAAAGTTAAATATGAAGGAAAAAATGTTTTTTCTTTTTTAAATGCGGATTATGCAGACACTTATGCACTGAGGTTGCATGAAATGTGCAGTACCGCACGGCTAACAGGTTGGATACTGTTGTTCTATTCCGCTATTGAATAAAAAAAAAACCCATTTGAATGAAAAACTGAAAAATATTTTTTTTACCCTAAATACTGTAAAAGAATAATTTTCCCCTCACATTGGTGCTTTTTGAAGAGCAGGTTAGAAAAGCAATGTCTGCCTGACGTTCAGTCTTTAAAGTTAAATATGAAGGAAAAAATGTTTTTTCTTTTTTAAATGCGGATTATGCAGACACTTATGCACTGAGGTTGCATGAAATGTGCAGTACCGCACGGCTAACAGGTTGGATACTGTTGTTCTATTCCGCTATTGAATAAAAAAAAAACCCATTTGAATTAAAAACTGAAAAATTATTTAACGTAAATACTGTAAAATAATTTTCTCTTACGTCCTCCGACAGTCGCCGCCTCTTCATATTCGTCACATATGGGGTATTAGACTTTGCTCCGAAGGAGTAGCTAGGCAACAGAATATGTTAACAATAAAGCTTTAACATATCCCACCCTCAAGGGGTGGTCCCCTCAGTCAATACCCTCCTACTTCCTGCAACCATATCTCAGTTTTAATGTCTAGCTTGTCAGGAGTGGCTGGCTCTCTCTGTGCTGGGACTTTCTGTCCCAGACTCTTTCTTCTTTTTTATATTTTGTTTGAGTTTTCTCTCTATCTTTACTTAGCTGTTATTTTTGTCAGCATTAGTTAGTTCTTCGGACGAAGAGGATCATGCGGACTGGGTCTCGGGCTGATCCCCCTGGTCGCAGGTCGTGGGTCAGTGGCTTCCCAGTCTGCCATCGAGCGTTCAGCCAGGTAACGCTCCTGGCACAGTGAACGACCCATCCCTGTTCGGTGCAGGGATGATTGGTGAGGTGGCTACCTCACCGGACGCTGTGCGGTTTCTTAACCTCCATTGTGTGCGTCTTGAATTGCGACTCTCCCTGCCTCATGTGCAGCGGCTTGTTCGCCTGTGCGGGTTCCCCACGCCATGTGAGGTAAGTGTATTTATGTGGGGACCTGTCTGTCTGGGAGGGTCTCAGTCTGGGACTGTGTAACCTGCCTTTAATCACACTGCTTGTCTCCCTATCTCTCGGCTGCATGCTGTGGGCTGCAAGGGGGGGGGGGAGCTGTATGACACTGTGTGTGTCAGGCTGGGCAGTGTGAGAAGCTGTGTGCTGTGGGGCATGTTTTTTCTTGGCATGTTTGGGCATATACAGCGATCGCTGCGGCGATCTAACATGTATCCTTATATTGGGATGTAATGTGTGTGTTTTTATGCACTGTGGAGCGGCGTTTTCGGCGCCAAACGACGCCATTTTACCGGCGCCCGCTCCGGCCGCATGGTTTACATGCACGGCGGCCATTTTCTTGTAGCCTCCATAGGCTTACTTAGAGCGCCCTGGCAGCATCACTTCCTCTTTCCAGGAACACCGATCGAGGCAGCAGCAGCAGCGGGGTCTCCTCAGGTTTTATCCTTCTGTTCTTGCTATCCATTGCCTGTATTCAGTTTGTATGTTCCCTGTGGGGGTCTCATTGTGCCGGAGTGTGGTGCGGTGGGCTGCGCTTGCCGCGCTTGCTAAAAGGGGGCAGTTAACCCTTGGTTGTCTGGCATTACAGGGGCAATGGATTCTCAGGAGGGCAAGTTTCCTACAGTATTGGTGGAAAGCCAGGGGACCGCTGTTTCCCCCCCAGGGGGGGATTTAGCCGCTATTGTGGCTGGCCTTGCTGCCCAGGTGCAAATGCTGGTGGCTGCTCAATCTACTAAACGGCCCAGAGTTGCTCTGTCCTCTGATTCTGAGGGTGAAGGTGATGGGGCTGTTCTGGCAGGGACCTCCTTATCGGGGTCCCGCTCCTCTCTTGATCTAGTGGGGTCTGAGGTAGAGGCTGAAGTTGAGGGGGTTGATAATTCTCCCCCTGGCTCGCCTGAAGAGCTTGCAATCATGGATGAGTTGATTGCTTCCATTAAGCAGACGCTACGTTTGCAGGACGAAGTGTGTCCCCCCGCTGCCTTGGCGGCTTATGGGACGCAGAGGAAACGCAGGACGCCGCAGGTTTTTCCCTGCAATGCTGATTTTCAGCGCGCTGTTAAGGATCAATGGCGCGATCTGCGCAAGCCTTTTGCGGTACCAAGTAAATTCAAGCTGCGTTATCCTTTCTCGCCTGCCACTGATGAACGGTGGTGTGTGCCTCCGCCAGTGGATCATGCAATTGCGGTTTTGAACAAAGCCACTGCGATTCCTGCAGAGGGTTCCCCTGTTTTCCGTGATGCCACGGATAGGAGACTGGAGTCTCTTGCCCGTCATACTTATTCTGTTACGGGTTCTATGCTTAAGGCTCTGTTTGCTTCTCTCATGGCGGCCCAGGCGATCGCAAGTTGGACGCAGATGCTTAGGCGCGTCCTAGTGGCCGATTCGGCCTCGGCAGCGACCCTGGATATGGTGGATCAGATCCACCAGGGTGTCATGTATCTGTGTGATGCTGACCTGGACCTGATTCCGTTGGCTGCACGTGTGCACAGCGTGGCGGTGTTGTCTCGCCGTCTGGTTTGGTTGAAATGTTGGTCGGTGGACCAATCTTCACGTAAGACCTTAGCCAATCTGCCTTATGATGGGTCTCGCCTTTTTGGGGAGTCCCTGGATGTGTTGATTAAGGGGATCACCGGGGGTAAGAGCACTCTCTTGCCCCATTTCCCCAAGGCTAAGGGGGCTTCTGGGAAGAAGCATGCTAATTTTCGGCCCCCTCAGGGGTCCTTTCGTGCCTTTCGGCCGCACTACAAGGGCAAACGGTTCAAAGGCCAAGGCTCTCAGAAGAAGCCCTGGTCTGGGAAACAGAAGTCCGGCCAATCCGGACCTGCAGCCCATAACAGTTCGGCCTGAAGGGGCGCCCTCACCCAGTTTTGGGGTGGGGGGACGCTTGCTCGGTTTTCTTCAGCCCTGGTTGGCCCGTGTGCGGGACAGATGGGTTCTGGAAATCGTTCAATCTGGTTACAAGATCGAGTTTCTCTCTCGGCCGGAGAGCAGATTTTTTCCCTCAAATCTTCAACTGTCTCCAGAGCGCCTGCGGGATCTGCACCTGGCGGTGCGGGACCTGAGGGCTCAGGGAGTGGTAGTTCCGGTGCCTCATCGGGACAGATTTCGGGGGTTTTATTCCAATCTGTTCACCGTGCCCAGGAAGGAGGGCAAGGTTCGTCCGATTCTGGACTTGAAGGCTCTGAACCGCTCTGTGCGGGTTCGCAAGTTCCGCATGGAATCCCTGCGCTCGGTGGTGGCTGCCCTCGTTCCGGGGGAATTCATGGCCTCCATCGATTTGAAGGATGCGTACCTTCACATCCCCATATTCGAGGGTCATCAGAGATACCTTCGATTTGCCATTGCGGAGGATCACTACCAGTTCGTGGCGTTGCCCTTTGGTCTCGCCTCGGCTCCGCGGGTCTTCACCAAGGTGCTTGCACCGGTTCTGGCATTATTGAGGGCCCAGGGCATTTCTGTCCTGGGGTATCTGGACGACATTCTGGTTCGGTCTGCGACCAGACAGGGTCTGGAGGAGGACCTGTCTGTCACAATGCAAACTCTGCAGGAGTTTGGTTGGACGATAAATGTTCCAAAGTCGACACTGAGTCCGTCGGTTCGTCTCCCCTATCTGGGAATGATACTGGACTCGGTGCAGGCGAAGGTCTTCCTGCCGGAAGACAAACTCAGGACTCTTCAGGAGGAAGTCAGGTCCCTCAGGGACGTTCCACACTCGTCTCTGCGGACGTGTATGAGGTGTCTGGGATTGATGGTCTCGGCCTTCGAGGCGATTCCTTTCGCGCAGTTTCACACGCGGGGTCTCCAAGCGGAGATCCTGTCCAGGTGGGACGGGCGACCTCAATCTCTGGATCTTCAGATCTCGTTGAGTCATCGCACCAGGGAAAACCTTCTGTGGTGGCTCCAGTCCCCGTTGGTGTCCGGGGGCAAGTCGTTTAGTCCGATCTCGTGGACGGTAATCACCATGGATGCCAGCCTGTCGGGCTGGGGTGGTGTTCTGGGCGTTCTGTCCGCCCAGGGGACCTGGTCGGAGGGGGAGTCTTCCCTCCCGATCAACATTCTGGAATTGCGTGCGATAAGGCTCTGTCTTCATCGCTGGACGGACCGGCTGCAGGGCTGCCCGGTTCGGGTGCAGACGGACAATGCCACGGCGGTGGCCTACATCAACCACCAAGGGGGCACCAGGAGTGCCCGAGCGGCTCGAGAAGTGGCCGACATTCTATCTTGGGCCGAGACTCATGTCCCGGCGATAACGGCGGTTCACATTCCGGGAGTGGAGAACTGGCAGGCGGACTATCTGAGTCGCCAGACCCTGGATCAGGGGGAATGGTCTCTCCACCCGGCTGTCTTCCAGATGTTGTGCGCGAAGTGGGGTCTTCCAGATGTGGACCTGTTCGCGTCTCGCCTCAACTACAAGGTGAAGAGGTTCGTGGCAAGGACGCGCGACCCTCGGGCAGACGCGTCGGACGCGTTAGTGGCCCCGTGGCATCAGTACAGGCTGATGTACGCGTTTCCACCGATTCAGTTGCTGTCCAGGTTCCTTCGCAGGTTACACTCGGAAAGTAGCACGGTGATTCTTGTGGCACCGGACTGGCCTCGCCGGTCCTGGTACGCAGACCTCGTGAATCTGGCGGTCGACGCCCCTTGGCGTCTGCCTCTTCGAGACGATCTACTGTCTCAAGGACCGATTTACCATCCTGCTTTACAGTCGCTGGCTTTGACGGCCTGGCTGTTGAGACCGAGGTCCTGAAGGAGAAGGGTCTCTCTCCAGAGGTCGTTCATACTTTGATCACCGCGAGGAAGTCTTCCTCGGGGAAGGTTTATTACCGTACTTGGAAGGCATATTTTGCCTGGTGTGAGTCCAGGGGGTTTTCACCCCGCACGTACTCGGTTTCCCGTGTGCTGTCTTTCCTTCAGACGGGTGTCGATCAGCGTTTGGCGCTGGCTACGATAAAGGGTCAGGTGTCTGCGCTGGCCGTTCTGTTTCAACGTCCCGTGGCTTCCAACTCCTTGGTTGGCACCTTTATTCAGGGTGTGCGGCATCTGGTTCCTCCTAGGAGGGATCCTTTGCCCCCTTGGGACTTGAATCTCGTTCTATCTGTGTTACAACGTGCTCCTTTTGAACAGATCAGGGAGATCTCGTTGTCTATGTTGTCCAAAAAGGTCGCCTTTTTGGTGGCGATCACTTCGGCTCGCAGAGTGTCGGAACTGGCGGCTTTGTCCTGCAAGTCTCCGTACCTGGTTGTTCATTTGGATAAGGTGGTCTTGCGACCTAATCCTTCTTTTCTGCCGAAACGAGTTTCGGAATTCCATCTTAACGAGGATATTGTTTTGCCTTCGTTGTGCACGAAGCCTAAACATCCAAAGGAGATGAGATTACACTCTCTGGATGTTGTTCGGGCGATAAGGGTTTACCTTAAATCGACTGAGTCTTTTCGTGAGACAGACTCCTTGTTTGTTCTTCCAGAGGGTCCTCGGAAGGGCATGGCGGCTTCGGCCTCTACCATCGCCAAATGGATCAGGCAGACCATTTAACAGGCCTATGCCTTGCAGGGGAAGGTTCCCCCTGTGCCTGTGAAGGCGCACTCTACTAGATCTCTGAGTACGTCTTGGGCCTGCCGTCATGGGGCTTCTGTAGCCCAGGTGTGTAAGGCGGCGACTTGGTCGACCGTGCACACTTTCACAAAATTCTACAAAGTAGATGTTCAGGCATCGGCGGATGCTTCCTTTGGCCGCAAGGTTCTTAGTGCGGCTGTTCCCTAGGGTCCCTTGTGGGGACTCCTGGCTGTTGGGATAGTTTTTTGTATCCCCTGGGTTTTTTGTCTTTTCCTGGGTTGTTGCTCATGTTGAGCACTTATTTTTGCTGTTGCCCAGCTGGTTTCCTTCCTTTGGTAAGGTTCCTTTCTTTGATGTGGAGACTGCGTTGCCTTTCGGCGCGGATGCGTTTCCCACCCCTCATGTTTGCACTGCTTTGGGACGTCCCCATATGTGACGAATATGAAGAGGCGGCGACTGTCGGAGGACGTAAGAGAAAACGGAATTTTTGTAAAATCTTACCTGTAAAATTCCTTTCTCTGAGTCCTCCGACAGTCGCCGCCCCCGCCCCTCTTTTGGGGTTTGAATGTATACTCTACTGCTATTCCACTAAAACTGAGATATGGTTGCAGGAAGTAGGAGGGTATTGACTGAGGGGACCACCCCTTGAGGGTGGGATATGTTAAAGCTTTATTGTTAACATATTCTGTTGCCTAGCTACTCCTTCGGAGCAAAGTCTAATACCCCATATGTGACGAATATGAAGAGGCGGCGACTGTCGGAGGACTCAGAGAAAGGAATTTTACAGGTAAGATTTTACAAAAATTCCGTTATTTTCCCCTCACATTGGTGCTTTTTGAAGAGCAGGTTAGAAAAGCAATGTCTGTCTAAAGACTGTATGTCAAAGTTAAATATGAAGTAAAATTTTTTTTTTTTTTTTTCTTTTTTAAATGCAGATTAAGCACACACACGTGCACTGAGCTTGCATGAAATGTGCAGCACCGCACGCCTAACAGACTGATAACATTTTTTTGTTTCTCCTTTTTCCTCCTCACTTGGCTCAGGTCAGGGCATAAAGATCGTTCACTGCACCCCCACACAATACAATCAATGTAGATCGCTGTCTGATTAAAGCAGATTGTTCCTATCCTATGCTTTCCCTACAAGCAATCTCTCCAGCCTGGCCCTACAGTAAACTCCTATCTCTCCCTCCGGGAAAAAAGATTGTGCACTGCACCCCACACAATCAAAACAATGTAGATCGCTGTATGATAAAGCAGATTGTTCCTATGCTTTCCCTACAAGCAATCTTTCCAGCCTCGCCCTACAGTAAACTCCTATCTATCCCTCAGCAGCAGTCAGGAACCTGTCCCTAGTATAGTTATAGCAGAGTGACGCGCGGCGCTATGTGACTCCAGCTTATATAGAGTCTGGGTCACATGCTGCACTGGCCAATCACAGCCATGCCATTAGTAGACATGGCTGTGATGGCTTCTAGGGCACACAAGTTAAACGCTTGCTGATTGGCTGCCTTGCACCTGTTGAAAGCGTGCCATTAAAACCACGCCAAAACATCAAATAACCTTACCGAACAACGGACAGTACCCGAACATACAGTGAAATGTCCGGGTACCGAATACCCAAAAGTCCGGTACGAACAATACAATCCGGGTTCGCTCAACCCTATTTATGATATTTCCTTTGCCAACTTTACTAATAGGTAGCTTTTTTTCACATGTCTATCACATTAGTAGCATGGGTCTCAGAACTGGCTGCTTTATCTGATACAGCGATGTGCGCATCTGCAGCTCCTCTCTCTCCCCTCTTGGTCCTAGGGGACACTGGATCAGAAGGGAATGAAGAGAATGATCGGACAGTGTTGGAGAAAACTGCAGATTTCTCTTCCTCAAACGGTCCCTATATTGAAGAGGGAGCTTCACATAACATGCTTGTTCATGTTGAAAAGCTAATTGCCTCTATCTGCAAAAGCCTTGGCATTGTGCAAATTGACTCCCCTCTGTCTCCCCAGACCCACTTGGGCACAATAGCCATACAAAACATTCCCTGTTCATGAACAGATAGGGTGATCCATGACAATTGAGTCACTACTGAAACAGATTTTCTCCTTAAAAAATCATGAGTTCTATGGAAAAAGAGTTTGCAAACAAATGGGCTATTCCTGTGGTTGATCTTATGGTTTACAAACATCCCACTGTACCTTCTGAAGATGTTTCATCTATTAAATTTTTTCTTTAAAAACAAAATTTGGGATGTTCTTGGAAGCTTTATTTAACAGGGTTCGTACGGACCTTGAAAACCTGGAAAAGTTTTGGAATTTGGAGATGACACTTTCCAGGACTGGAAAGGTCATGGAAACTTAGGATTCCACTAAGGTTTTGGAAAAGTCATGGAAATATATACTGGGGAGGAGCGGGGAGCGGATGCTTAATTCGTTTATTTTATTATTTTATTCCGTAATATTTTATTGCTAGTGCCACATACTATTTACTTTGCCTTCCGGGTCCGCGGTATGCCCGTGCGCTGTCACTGGCCAGCAGCAGCCGAGGAGATGATCGTGAACCAATCACTGGCAGCGGGGAGGGTCGGCCACGGTTTGCCTGGAGACACTGTGACTGGCCAGCAGCAACAATAACAGCCGGGAGATAACAAACCAATCACAGGCAGCGGAAGCCTCACTGGAGGGCGGGCCGGCCGCATGAACGTGATGATGATGCGGAAGGGGGCGGTAACCGTTTGGGTGTGACATAGATTTTCTTCTTATTTAACATGTATACATAGACATTTCATGAAACATTAGGTCATGAATATTTACGTGAAGTCATGGAAAAGTCATGAAATTTTATTTGTGAAAATGTGTATGAACCCTGTTTAACCTAGGAAGCCTAGCGCTGCAACTAGCTCTTGCTACTATTTCTGTAAGTCAGACCACAGCTACTGGATTGGAACAATCGACAACAAATTTTATCATGTTTTTCAGGATTGTGTCCTCACAGACCAACTCTAACAGGGGTCCGCAACCTTATTCCACTTAAGGGCTGGATTCAATGTATGTGAATGCACGGTGAGCCGCATTCACCTGCTATTAAATTAAGATAACATTACACAGCCCCCTGCACCTCTGGCCTCCTTTACATTACACAGCCCCCTGCACCTCTGGCCCCCTTTACATTACACAGCCCCCTGCACCTCTGGCCCCCTTTACAATAAATACACAGCCCCCTGCACCTCTGGACCCCTTTTCATTACACAGCCCCCTGCACCTCTGGACCCCTTTTCATTACACAGCCCCCTGCACCTCTGGACCCCTTTTCATTACACAGCCCACTTGCACATCACGCAGCCCCCCCCCCCCACCCCCGCAGCTACATAAGCTACTACTTAAGCCACTTTATGTTTACACAAACGTCCCTGTTTGCTAATGACGACAAGTGTCCCAGTGCCTGTGCTTTACTAATAAATTGTTGCTATATACCTGATTTCCGAGCACATCTCGGCACTCACGTGACCGGCCGCTCATTCCAAAAAACATCATTCGAGATGAAAGACCCGTCTGCTTCGTTTACGTAAGCAGGCGGATCGCGGGAGGCCGGCGGTGATCGCCGCCACTCCTCCCGCGGGCTGCTTCCCACTGTGTCTAATCACGGCCAAGACCGCGTGCACAAAATCACGTACATCTACATGATTTTGCGCAGCCGAGCCGCCCTGCCATAGTAAATCTGCGTGGGGCGGTCGGCAAGTGGTTGATCTACAAACATCCCTTATCTGCATAGGCAGTTTTTTTGTAAAGGTGAGCTATCCTTTTAAAGAATTGTTTGAGAAAATATGTGGGAAGGGTATTTAGAGGTATGAGTTAATTATGCTTGCCTCCATTATTTTCTTTCCAAGATGCAGCTCTTCCAAAACTGTGCCAGGTGTGCAGCATTACTGTTGGCTCAATGCATCATTGCACTTTCTACCTGGTCCCTGCTTATTTATTTAAAGCGGAATTGTACTCCCCTTCACTCCAGTGATTGTGTCCAGGAGCTCCCTGCTGGCTTGCAGCTGGCTTCCTTGCCCCTGGCTTACTATGTGAGTTGGCCATGCAGCCCAAGCACTAAAAGAGCCGTCTCATTATTAGCACTTCTTGGATTTTTTAAAACTCCTGGTTTCTATCGATCCTGTTGCAGAAAGAGTAATGCTGAGGGATTTAGTGCTGACATCATCTGTTAGGTGGAATGCTGTATTCTTGCTATGCAACCTTTGTTCATCATTCAGCACAGAGGAAGACATGGGGAATTTTCTTCAGTTTGTTTCTACTGCCTGCCTATGCTGACTTTGTCACCTTCAGCCGCCTGACCCTACACCTGCTACCTAAGCAGCCGAGTTCTTGAGCATCTGCATCTGAGGTCTAGCCTTGTACCCTGAGCATATCTGATTCTAGAAACATGGAACAGCCCCGCTGTACTGAGTGCTTCCAGCTCACACTCCTGAGGAGCCTGACAGTGGCTGCCTGAAATTTTGCCCTTTGCTCTAATCTATACAATCTTCTGAGTCTTCACATGATCACTTCCTCCACTATAGTCAGGGAGGTTTTCACTATAGTCTTGCAAGATTTTGTGAGCCAAATTGTGCTCTGGGTTGCTGACCAAGACCTTGGTGGCCATAGGTGCACTCCTGCCCTTCCCCTGCATAATTTATTTCTAATCTGCCTCCTGAATTTGGGGCCTTTGTGCTTTGAGCCATTGAGACTGTTTAATGCTGAGTCTCTCAAAGCATTCACAGTTAAACCTTCACCTGAGAAGTTTCAGTTTCCTGCCATTATTTCAAAACTTAGAGACCGAACTCTCTTTGATGGGATATGCACCAGCATAAAACTCAAGGAACAGCCCTCTAGCAGTGCTGTCCTCTGTTTAGGCCCTTTTAGGGCTCCTAAGCACGCCAAGATTGCTCATGCATTCGCTGTTTGCGGTCTCCCTTTATGGAGACCATAAAAATCCTAAGACGTTCTTTGTACTTCCCAAATTTTCACTGTTTGAGGAGAATTTTGTTAAAAAGTGGGCTGCCCCCTTTATGACCCCCTTTGTTTGTTTTTAAAGCACCTATCCTCCCGTTGAGGATGCTCCTTAAGTTTAGGACCCCAGACAAGCAGCTAGAGGCCCTTTCTGTTCTCACTTGCTGGCCCTGCTTTGAAACCTGTTTTGCACTACTGATTTTGCACATTATACTTATATTTTATATTGATATTTTTATGTATTGATTGTTTATGCACCGATCACTTTTGTTTGCGCTGATGAACCTTCGATAAATCAGCATGGGGGGAGGAAACAAAACACCAAAGGAAAGAGAGCCGGCAACTCCGAAGATCTTTATGAATGCTTTATGTTCTGTGATCAAGGCTTATCGCCAAAATGCACTAGACACTTTTTTTTTTACTTACTGATATGTAACCAATAAAGCATTCGTAAGGATCTTCAGAGTTGCTGGCTCTCTTTCCTTTGGCTATCAGTCTTCTGGTGGACGGGAGGACATCTGAGGTGGAGCACCCATTTTTATGGTTTCCATTACTCATTGATTTATTCAACAGCTCCACTGCTCTGAGCATTGCACCTGTATTTCTTCATGGGTTAGACAAAACCTTAGAAAAGTCAGCATGAGGGTGTGCACAGAGTTTCCAAAGTAGGGGGTGGCTTAGTATTTGTGCGGTCAGATGCTTGGTTATAAGAGGTGGTTTTTCAGGGACTACAAAATGGTTTCGCTCCCAGTCCAAACCGATCAACATTCTGGAACTTAAGGTAATTTGAATGTCCATGCAATAGTGGACCTCCTAGCTGATGGGTCATCCGATCCGGATTCAGTTGAACAACCCCACAGCAGTGCCATACATCAATCATCAAGGTGGAAACCGAAGTCTCGTGGCAAGAGAGGTAGAGTGAATCCTGTCCTGTACAAAACTTAATTCTAGCCCTGTACATTGTTTCATTGTAGACAGTTGGTAGACAGTTGGTAGGCAGATTTTTTTCAGCTGGCAGTGCCTGGATTCAGGATGATGGTCCCTACACCAGAAGGTGGTCCAGGATCTGTGTCACTGGTGGAAGATACTGGATTTAGACCTCTTGGTTCAATAGCAAACTGTCTTCAGGTACAGATATGCTATAGCAGAACCAGTGGATGCTCTGGTAGCTCCATGGAATCCGTACACCCTGTTCTACGCCTTGCTTCACATTATCGAGATGTAGGTCATTCTGGTGATCTTTGTAAACCCAGATGGATGTAGTATTCTGACCTATTATGATTCCTGGCAAGACGCTCCGTGTGCTCTTGCAAATAGTTCAGATCTGCTGGCTCAAAGACTATTTACCACCCTGCTTCAGTAGCTGGCTTTAATCACTGGGCTGATAAAGCCCAGGCTCTGAGGGACAGAGGCATTTTAAATCGGCGGCTCCACAAAGCTTAAAGTTAGGAAGTCTACATCCCACAAGGTCTGTCACCACACTGTATGGCATACTCAAATTGGTGCTAGACCAGAAATTGTCACCCAGGAATCTTTTTGTGGGATGAATCCTGGCCAGGCTGAATTAGCATTTGACCCTTGGCACTATTAAGGATCAGTTCTCGACTATTCTTGTTTCAAATATCACTGGCTTCCCATTGTTTGATCAAGACTTTTGTGCAGGGTGTCCCCCATGTGGTTCCAACTGTGTGCTCCCTCATGACTTAATTGATCTAAATTCGTTTTTTTTTTTTTTTTTTCTGGCACTTTAAAAACCGCCATTTGAATTGATTGGATATTCCCCTTCCACTCTAACTCACAAGGCTGTGTTTCTTGTTATCACCTCTGCAAAGCGATCATTTAAGGTATTGATGATCAGGCCTTTTCTGGTGCCAGCTTCATGCATAAGTCTTTCAGGCGGCTTTTTTTTTTTTTTTTTGAGCTACAGACAGTCCCTAGTTCTGTTGTTGCTTTTTTTTGTGGGCCTGTTAGCATTTTGTTTGACTGATTCTGGATGTCCATCAATCTGAGTTTCTGTGTCTCTTAGTGGATGAAAAAGGCACCTTTTGTAGGTGGCAGTGTAACCCAACAGTGTCTGCTTTCCTGTTCCCTCAATGGACTCCAAGAAATGAATTTTGCGGTAAATGCAAAAATCCATTTTTTTTTTTCTGGATTGTTGAAGTCTTGCCACTTGTCCATTCTTGGTCTTCTACTTTTTGTTGTTTTAAAGTGGGTGCAGGGAACACCTTTTCTCAGCACCCTCACATTAGCACATGGGCTATATGTCCCAGAAATCTGTGTGATTCGAGATGCTGGAGTCATGGACACTGTGCTGTTTGGGCCCAAAGTAAAGCACATTTGTTATGGTGGCTACGGCACTGCATCATCCCTGTAGTGCTGAAAACTACAGGAGAGTTTAAGATGTTCACAGAAAGCCATAGCTAGAAAATAAACCATGTTGTCCTAAATGCAGTACAGGGACCTAAAAAAAGTGAGAATCAGGACCTCCTCAGTTGCAACAATCAGACCAAAAATGCAAAGGAGTTCTGGTTTAATTTGTTTTATTTTGCTTCAGAACTCCAGAAGTTTAACAATTTTGTGTGTGTGTGTATGTTACACGAAGACGTTAGCGATAAGTTCTATATTGCTGCAGAAGTGCATAACTCTGGATTACTTGCTTTTTAGATCCAATTTGGAATTTGCACATCTTCAATCCAGAGACCCCAGAACATGCAGCCAGCCTCAGAGAAGCAAGTCTCAGCCGGACTTTCACAAAGCAAAAACTGGTGAGGCTACTGCATGTAGTACAAACCCTCCTTTTATAAAGGTATTGAAAATTAACTTTATTTTCCTGTTCCTTTTAGTTCCATTATCCTTTGACCTTAAAACAATCAATCAAAATCTGTTGGTTACCTGCAATCGAAAATGTGTCAAATATGTAGAAGATCCAATAAGTCGATTTCCATGCGCTGAAAGGTTTGACTCAAAGCCTTGTGTTTTGGCTAATGCTGGATTCAGATCGGGGAGGTATTACTGGGAAGTGGAAGTGGGAGGTGGCATATATTGGACTATTGGGGTTGCTAAATCGTCTGTACGCCGCAAAGGACCATTTAGAATTGAGCCCAATGGTGGAATATGGGCAATAGGTCTCCTTGGCATGTATATGGATCGATACTATGCCTTCACCAATCCTGATACCCTCCTAAATCCTCGGGAACACCCTGAAAGGATTGGGGTCTACCTAAATTGTGATGAAGGCTGTGTTTCTTTTTACAATGCTCTCAACTTTGAACACCTTTTCACATTCAAATCTCTCCAGGTTCATGATAAAATATTCCCATTTTTTTGCGTGGGCGCTGTGGGAACAGAATTGAGACTTGACGACGAATAGATTTCTACATTTTTTTTTTTAACTCCTTGCTGTATGTGCCAACATACCAAAGATGCATGTCTTTTCATACTATTTCACTTATGTGGCAATGGTCTTTTTGCAAAAAATAACTTTTAAAATACTATGCTAGTTAATGAATTCTATGTTTTTAACTTATTTTTTAGGTATTTTTAAATTCAGAGTTTTTTTGTAATTTGTACAACGAGTGAAGTATTACTATATTGTACATTTTTAAAGCCTAAGTTTGCCTAAAACAAAAAATAGAACATTAGCACAAGGGATTATGCTTATCGCCAGCGAGATGTGTCCCTTGTGCTGCTGTGTCCTTCTTTTGCCGAAATCTTCCTCTTCCAATAAACCCCCTTCTACTGCAGCCATAAGCTTCTGTTGCAGTGAGCGTTATTCGAACTAAGGGGCTTTGACAGGCACCCATCTAGATTACACTACTATGCCTGCCCTTTATGCCCAGTTTAACCTTTCATAGAAACTGTACTGCAGTAAAACAAGATTTGACTGGAGGACAAGTGGATGATTAATAGGTCAGCTAGGTCAGCCCTCTCCATTCATGGAGCTATATTATCTATCATTGGAGGAGCTGGGTGAAAAGGGCGGGCATAGTGTGGCACTCTTGATAAGTGCCTGCTACAGCCCCTTAGTTCTATTAACCCCGTCACAATGGAAGATTACATGGATGGGAGCATCAGAGGCTAAAGATTTTGGTGAAAAGGAGGACACCGCAGTGCAAGAGACGCATCTCACTAAAGATAAGTAATGTCCCTTGAACTGATTTTTTTGTTTTAGGTAACCATAGAAATATCCAATATGAGATTTAGAAATATTCTTTCTTCTTCGTTCATTGACGGACACAGCTCCTGATTCTCCTTAACCATTGGGTTATACTGCCCCATACAGGAGTAGGACACTAGGCAGGAAGAAGCTTGACTACGCCTTGGACAGTCCAATGGGCTTTATACCCACACTCAGCTATAGGCACTCTGTTTTTTTTCTGTCTAGTCAGGAGTAAGGACCTAGTTCCTTGCTGGGATCTCTGGTCCTGGCAATGTTTTTCCTGTTAATTGGATTTTTTCTTATCTTTGTTCTTTTGTCCCTGTGAGAATCTACTATCAACTGCCAGACTGGATAATCTAGATCCAGAGGATCCCCCCCCAGTCTGGCCAGCAAGCACATGCAGGCCTCAGCTCCACGCTAGGTCGGCCACGACCTAGCCCCACTGGACAGAGGCTGGCCTGCGAGTCAAACGTCTCACAAGGGTGCGTACCACCTGGCCTCGGCCTGAGTGGCGGTGTTCCTCCTGGCCTCGGCCTGAGTCGCGGTGTTCCTCCTGGCCAGCAGCCTCCCACATTCCGATGGAGCAGTGGTCTGTCAGGAGCAGTGCCAACTGTGTTCCTGCTATGGTAAGAAGCTATCCCCCCCTCTAACCCTGGAGGATTTTTGGGGTGGACGTGGGCCCTCCCTGGGACGGTGGGACCCTGAGTCTCCCCCCCCCCCCCCCCAGCCATCAAAAAATGTGGTGGTCACTGTGGGTCTTCTGGCTCCTCCCCCACCTACCCTCCCTGAGTGAAGTTATGAGCTGGCTTTTGCTACATGCTCTTATTGGGAACTTGTTGGAGTTGCTACTGACCAGGTTTTTCCTGGTGCACAATGGGGGGTTAAGCACGGTTCCCTCGCTCACCCTGAGGGTTGGTGACTAGTGCAGGGATGTCCTCTGGGCTCCCTGCTACAGTTGTTGGGCTGGGGGAGGGATGGTTTGGCATCCTGCGGGTCCGCGCCTCACGTGGCCGGATCCCGCCAAAAATTTAAGCAGCGGATTTGTGGCCTACTGGTCTGGAGTTGTGGGGTGGCTGAAGCCACTACTACCCTCTGTTTGGGAAACCACCCTCCCCTCTGCTGCCCCTGGGTGGTCGGCTCTGTTGAGGCTCGTACCCAGATGGCTGGGCATCCACAAAAATTTAGGCCGCGTCTTGCGGCCTACTAAGCCTCTGTTGGGGGGGGGGCAGCCCCAGTGACCCTGGCTGGGATGAGTGCACATGTGGCTGGGCCTCCACACAAATTGAGGCCGGGGCTTGTGGACTACTGGCCATGTGGCCAGCAATGTGGGAATTAAAAAACATTATTTTAATACTGAAGTGTGCAATAGTGATGGACTCTCCGTTTTACAACATCAAGGAGACAATGATGATCCCTATTTTACATTTAGAGAACAATGTGCACTGGGTGAATTAGAAGATCTGTCACGAGAAAATTCAATAGATAATAGTAATTACCTCTCGTTAGAGTGTGTATCTGTTAGACCATTTAAAATACGCTCAGACTTCTATCCCATCAGTGCCCGCTATGCAGAAATGGATAAATTCTAAAAACGTGTTGAAAGGGATCTAGTGTCACTGTCCGCACGTGTTCTCAATTACGCTGGTGCACACCGTGAAATTTATCCCTATTGGAGAGGAAAGCTCTCAAAATACTACAGGATGATGAGTCCATTGTTGTTCATAATTCTGATAAGGGAGGTTTGGTGGTGGTTTTTGGAATGGATATGTACAGGCGAGAGGCAGAGAGAACTTTTAGATCCTAAAACCTATATGAGATTAAAGAGTGATCCCACAAAGAAATTTAAGGTGTTATCTAATTTAGTGC
This sequence comes from Pelophylax lessonae, assembly GCF_965119305.1. Taxonomy (NCBI): domain Eukaryota; kingdom Metazoa; phylum Chordata; class Amphibia; order Anura; family Ranidae; genus Pelophylax; species Pelophylax lessonae. Next base: position 589,045,373 of record NC_138769.1, on the reverse strand, counting down.
AGGAAAGGGTTAAACTGTGAGTTTTCAGTGAGCAGTTTGCTAGTAACCTTATTCCTGACTGCCCTATTGCACCTATTTTCCACCACCTCCCAAAAACCCACAAGGGGTTGGCTTCACTACAAGGTAGACCTATCATTGCTGGTATTGGTTCTTTTAATGAGAGACTGGGTCAATGGCTTGACCACAATTTACAACCTTTGGTGGTCAAACTACCTAGCTATTTGAAAGACACTAACCATCTTCTTAGCATTGTAAGTGCCACCCAGTGGGATCAGGGTTCTATGTGGGTGACCTGTGATGTATCCAGCCTCTATTCCTCCATCCCTCATCATTTAGCCATTGAAGCTATTGATTTCTATTTTGGACACTATACTGATTTTTCCATTGAAATTTGTATATTCATTTTGGATGTTTTACAGTATTTGTTGAATCATAATTTCTTTACATTCAATGGTGAATGGTTCATCCAACGCTGCGGCGCAGCGATGGGTGCCAAATTTTCACCCTCTTTGGCCAACTTATATATGGAATGGTGGGAGCGTTGGTACATTTATGGTATGCAGAATCCGTTTAGACCTTTCATTGTGGATATTGAGATGGGCTCTATGGACAGTTTTTTTTTTTTTTTTTTTTATTTGAATGACAACAACCTTAATTTGATCTTCACTGGACAGTGTAGTGTTTCAGATATTTGTTTTCTAGATGTGCATCTGTATGGAGATGATAATAGGATTAATACCAGTCTGTATAGGAAACCACTCTCGGGTAATACCCTATTGATGGCTGCATCTGGTCATCCACGACACACCATCAAGGGGATCCCCGTGGGACAATTCCTTAAAGTAAGAAGGATTTGTAGTGATCAATGTTCTTATGAACAGGAGATCAAAGTACTCTATACCTGTTTTCTTCAAAGGGGATATCCTAGATGGATGCTTGATGGGGCTTTGTGTATTGCTAATTCTAAAACGAGAGAGGATCTTTTACAGAAGAATACATCTAGGATCCATTGCCCTAATAATAAGAAACTTAATAAAGACAAACTTACACTCAGTACACCATATAGCGCAGAATTCAATGAAATCAGGGGGATTATTCACAAATGTCTCCCTATCTTGATGGAGGGCAACATTTTTGCACATCTTTTGAAGGATGGCATTAATGTTGTCCCAAGAAGGGCACCTACTTTAGGTCACTCCCTTTCTTTAATCCCAGGGTTTCACGGTCTCTTACGTGGTTACACTTTAACCACTTAAGCCCCGGAAGATTTTACCCCCTTCCTGACCAGGGGGTATTTTGCGATTCGGCACTGCGTGACTTTAACGGACAATTGCGCGGTCGTGCGACGCTGTACCTAAACGAATTTGACGTCCTTTTTTTCCCACAAACAGAGCTTTCTTTTGGTGGGATTTGATCACCTGTGCGATTTTTTGATCATGTGCTATAAACAAAAAAACAGCGTCAATTTTGCAAAAATAACTATTTTTCTAATTTTTTTATATGAAATTCCCCCCCAAAAATGTAAAAATCAAAATTTTTTAACATTTTCGGCCAATTTGTTTTATGCTACCTATGTTTGGTAAAAAAAATTGCAAAAAGCGTATTTTGATTGGTTTGCGCAAAAGTTATCGCGTTTACTAACAAAGGGAAAGATTTTTGCAATTATTTTTTTTTTTTTTAACGCGTAATGGCGGCGATCTGCGATTTTTTTTTTTTTTTTTTTTTTTTTTTTTTTTTTTGCGGTACTGCGACATTGCGGCGGACAGATCGGACCCTTGATTGACATTTTTGACACTTTTGGGGTTACCAGTGACATTACTGCCGTAATCCGTGCTATACATATGCACTGTTACTGCAAAATTACACTGGTAGTGAAGGGGTTAACTTTATTTGAGAGGGAGGGGCTGTGTGTGTCCCTAGGGGCGTGATTCTAACTGTGATTGGCTGTCTGGTGAGCTGTAGAAACAGTGATCAACGGTTCTACATAGTAGAACCGTGTGATCACAGTTTCTACACAGGGGAGAATGACAGGCGGCTTGTTTACACTAGCCGCCTGACTTTCTCCCTCTGCAGCGGCGATCGCAGAGTGACCGGCGGACATCTGGTCCGCCGGTCACACGCGCGGGGGGTCCGTGCCTGCGGCGGCGCGCGCTCGCTCCCTAGACCCTCACAGGCTAGCGACGTAGATCTACGTCACTTTGCCTGTGAGGGGCTGACTTCCGACGTAGATAGTCGTTAGGCAGTCGGCAAGTGGTTAAGGGCAACTGTAAATGTGGAACAAATGGATGCTTTTGCTGTAAACACAATATTAGAGATGACACTATGCATTCCTATTCTACGGATAAAACACACAAGATTTATTCTTTTTTTAATTGTAACATGGAATATGTTATATATATTACATGTCGCCAGTGTAATGTCCAATATATAGGGCGCACTACTAGTCGCCTTAGATAGGTTTTATGAACATCTGAACAGTATATAGAGAGAAAATGTCTGACAAATGTTGAACGACATTTTAACCAACGTCATGATGGTGATATTTCTTTAGCTGGGGTTCAGATTATTGAGCGGGTTAGTGTACCAAAAAGTGGGGGGGAGGTGTGATGTCTTTAAACTTCTCTGTAAAAGGGACGTTTTTTGGATAGATCAGTTTAAGACACGTATACCGTATAGATTGAACTATGAGTGGGATATCACAAATTTTTATGATTAAATTGGCAATATGCTCCTTTTTTTGGCGCTTTGATTCTCTTCCTTTTCTGGTTGCTCCTCTTGGTTCTAATTTTATTTATTGTTGGAGAGTTGTTATGCAACATTTTAGCTAGGGTGCCCAATTCGATCGGCAGCGACATTGTCTGGTGTGTGGTATCGGTAATTTTACTTGATCACACCCAGTGATGTCTGCTGTCTGTATGTTGTTCGGCGTCTTATCTGACTGACAATTCTGGTCTATGGACTAGTCTTCTAAGTAGGCCTTCTCTGATCTCCCCTTTGTTGGGGATCGCCTGTTTGGAGCTTCCTTGGATGACATCTTTAAGTGTCTCACAGGGGGAAGAGTACTCTTCTTCCACAGGCTACCAAGGGCAAGGAGCCCCATCGTAGACAGTAATTTGGTCCAGCTACAAGATCTAGTTTTGGTCTTTTCCTCCTGAAAGGTTCTTCCCTTCCAACCTGCACTTGTCCCCTATGGAATCACTTTGGGGCAGTGCAAGACTTGTTACTTCATGGGGTAATTGTCTCTGTTCCTACTTCGGAATGTTTTCAGGGGTTTTACTCAAACCTGTTTACAGTTCCCTGGAAGGAAGGCAAAGGTACGTCCAATTCTGGACCTCAAGGGGCTAAACTGCTTTGTGCGGGTACAGAAGTTCTGAATAGAGTCCCTACTTCTGGGGGATTTTCTCGCTTCTATCGACATCAAGGACACCTACCTTCACATTCCAATATGTGCCCGTCACCAGCGCTTTCTCCACTTTGCCGTGGGCGAGGAGCATTATCAGTTTGTGACGTTTACTTTTGGTCTCACCTCCGCTCCTCGGGTCTTCAAAAAGTGTTGGCCCCCGTGCTAGCATTGTTGCGTCAGCGGGGGATCGCGGTACTGGGGTACCTGGACAATCTTCTGCGAGCAGAGTCTCCGACTGCTCTGATGGACACCTTGGAGATTACGCTGGGATTCGGCCTCAGCCAGAGTATTGCTTCATCTGGAAAAACTACAGAAATTGCAGGAGGCAATTGAGTCTGTTGTCAAGCAGACGGTCATCCCTCCTGGCTTGCATGCGGGTGCTTGGCCTGATGGTGTCTACCTTCGAGGTGGTTTTGTTTGCACTGCTCCACATAAGATCTCTGCAACAAAAAAATTCTGGTGAAATGGAACAAGAATCCAGTCTCTAGAGGTGGATTCATTCTCCGGTACTTCGACAGGGAAATCCTTCTCCCTCTGTACTGGGCAGTTGTCACTATAGATGCCAGCCTGTCTGGGTGGGGAGGCGTCCTTGGCACAGCTTGTGCTCAGGGGGCCTGGACTCGGAAAGGGTCAGGACTGCCAATCAATGTACTGGAACGCAGAACGAGCAGACTTTGTCTGGATCATTGGACAATTCGTCTTCAGGGGTGTCTGGTATGGCCATGGCCTATGTCAATCACCAGGGGGGCACAAAAAGTGTCCTGGCAGATCGGGAAGTATCGGGCATTCTAAGGTGGTCAGAATGATTGTTCCTGCTCTCTCTGCTGTACACATTCCATGGAAGGTACAGAGATTTGTGGCATGGTCTCGGGATCCTCTGGCCGATGCCAAAGACGCATTAGTGGCTCCTTGGTGTCAGTATCGTTTTGATTTATCCCTTTCCCCCTCTCAAACTTCTGCCAAGACTCCTGTGCAGGATCGAGGCAGCAAGGAATTTCCGGTTTTTCTGGTGGCTCCAGACTGGCCTCGCCGGTCTTGGTATGTCGATCTGGTACGGCTGGTTGCTGATGTTCCTTGGAGACTTCCTCTCAGGGAAGATCTGCTATCTCAATGACAAGTCTTCTATCCTGCTTTACAGTCACTAGTTTTAACAGCTTGGCTGTTTAAAGCCAGGTGCTGAAGGATAGAGGTTTGTCTGAATCTTTGATTCCTACGCTGTTAAAGGTTAGAAAATCTACCTGTAGGAAGATCTACTATTGTATTTGGAAGAAGTACATTGCGTGGTGTGAGCTTTTTGGGGTTCTCCCTCGCTCCTTTTTGGTGGCTCAGATCTTGGCTTTCCCCCAACCCCCCGTTGAGCAGCGCCTTGCCTTAAGTACCATCAAGAGTCAGGTTTCGGCCTTGGCGGTTTTCTTTCATCGTCCATTGGCCACACTTTCCTTGGTGTGTACCTTTATCCAGGGAGCTTGACACTTGGTTCCTCCAGTGCGGTCTCCATTACCTCCATGGGTCCTCAAATTGGTGTTGTCGTTTATCCGGGAATCTCCCTTCGAAAATATCAGGAGGTTCTCCTGCTTACGTTCTCCCACAAGGTGGCCTTTTTGGTGGTGATTACTTCTGCGTGCAGGGTGTCAGAGCTAGCAGCGTTGTCTTGCCGTTCACCTTACCTGTTGGTTTACAGAGCTAAGGTGGTTCTTCGTCCCTGCCTGTTGTTCCTTCCAAAGGTCGTCTCTGATTTCCATTTGAAGACATTGTGTTGCCTTCCCTATGTCCCAGGCATCCTAAGGTAATTGCTCTCTATTCCCTGGATGTCATTCGGCGATTAGGGTGTAACCTGGCAGCTACTAGGTCTTTGAGGAAGTCAAACTCACTATTTGTACTCACGGTTGAACCTCAAAAAGGGTTGGCCGTTTCTGCTGCGACCATTTCCAGATGGATCAGACAGACAGTGTTTCAGGCCTATTCTATTCCTCCTTTCCCTGTTAGGCACACTCTACTCGGGCACTTGGTGCCTCCTTGGCCTTCTGTCATCAGGCATCAGTAATGCAGATTTGCAAGGCAACCATCTGGTTGTCTGTGCACACTTTTACAAAGTATTATAAAGTGGATGTGTTGGCATCTTCTTTTGGCTGCGAGTTTTTGCAGGCTGCTGTTTGGAGGGCCTGGTCCTCTTTCAGGGTGTATTGTATTTTTTTCAGGTGAGCTCCAGTTGTTTTGGTTGAGCTCCATGTTACCTGGTTGACTATGGTTAGCCTTGGGGATTTTTTTCTGCTGTTTTCCCACCCCTCGTGTTTAACACTGCTTTAGGACGTCCCAATGGTTAAGAATCATCAGGAGCTGTGTCTGTCAATGAACGAAAGAGAAAATGGGATTTTTGACTTACCGTAAAATGTATTTTTCTGATGTTCATTGACGGACACAGCACCCACCCCTCTGTGGAGTTGGCTTTTTTCTGACACTGCTTGTATCAAAACGGAGAGCCTATAGCTGAGTGTGGGTGTATACCCCCCTGGGACTGCCCATAGACGTCAAGCTTTTTCCTGCCTAGTGTCCTACTCCTGTAGAGGGCAGTATAACCCAATGGTTAAGAAGAATCAGAAGCTGTCCCTCAATGAACATCAGAGAAATGGATTTTACGATAAGTCAAAAATCCGACTTTTATGGTCCTTGTATATGTGTAACTTGTTGTTGTGTTATCCATTTTACTTTGTTTTACTGCCATTGTACAGTGTAGCAACAAAAGAAGAACTGCCTGTAAATGTCCAAGCTGTAGGTTTTTATTTTTTTGTGCAGAAAGACACTGTCACGTTGCCTGAAGTGATAGTATTTTTGCAGTGAGGCCCCCTGATTCACCTTAAATTTAATAAAAAAAGATTTAAGGTTATTTGGTAAAACTTTAAAAAATTTAGGTCATGTAACACTATTTAACCACCTTAATACTAGGCATTTCACCCCCTTCCTACCCGGCTAATTTTCAGTACTTACACTTTGAATGAGAATTACTCAGTCATGCAACACTGAACCCAAATTAATTTTTTTATTTTTTTTTAACACAAATACATAAAACCCCAAAACATTATATATTTTCTGAAAGTGGGCACTGTAGAGAATAAAATACTGGTAGTTCCAATTATGTCACACAATATTAGTGCAACAGCTTATGAAACACAAACTTTCAGTAAAAAAAAAAAGGAAAACACTGAAATTAATTTTAGGGCAAATAAGCACAATATATTACCCCCATTTTTTGGTAAAAAATAAAAGATAAGTGACGAATAAATAGATATCTAACATGTCAATCCTTAAAATTGCGTGCGCCCATGAAACGGCGACAAATTTCAGTACCATATATTCTTCATAGGCGACTTTTTAAAATACCCTACAGGTCAGCCGTTTTGAGTTAACCGTGAATAATGGGCCTCACTCCAACACGTGCATGTATGTGGGGGAGGGGGGTTCAAATAAATTTTTGGAGGGGATTTTCATCTCTGTGCTTCTAATTTTTTTATTTTTTTTCCTTTTCTTACTAAATTTTTAAAAAAGTCCCCAATGTGAGGCATTTTTGGTAACAGGCTCTCTTTAACAAGAGTCCTTTTAGACCCCTGATGTCTCACCTGCCCTGCGATGTGCACTGAATTAGTTCCTTCAGCCATGAATGTTCATTGGTCTTTCTACCCGGCGGGATCCTTTCAATGGACACTTGGAGCCCAGCAAAGATGGCGGTGGTGGGCCCCACAGTAACAGGGGTGTGTGGAAGCAATCTGACAGCTGTGTAGCCCGCGTAGCGCTTCCACACGCTTCTATCTGACAGCCGGCTTGTCAGATTTACACACACTCCCAGCGGCTTCAGTCCAGAGAGTGGGTGTAAAACCCAATTCAACAGTTAATGCTTTCACCAACAGCATTCTGCAGTCTTTCCTTGTCCCTGGCAGCAGTCTCCAATCATCCCTTTTATCCCTCCCACAATCTGCACTTTTCAATCCTTTCTTGATAGCACTGTCTAACCTTCATTTGATCTGTGTACCTGCACTTTTGCTCTGTCCCAGTCTGGGAAGCTGCAGTTGCTAGTTCTGCCTGTGCCTAATGCTTTGCTATCATTTCCTGCTCCCACTGCTGTCCCGAAGCCCAGGACACTCTGCACCATCAGCTTGCTCAGCAGGGAAGGTGTGACTGATATTTTGGTGTGGCTGGTTGGAGCTATCCCTGATTGGCCAGGGTTCCCTCTGGTACAGGCAAGCATGCTGGGATTTAAACTTGTAGCCAAGTAACTTTTGCCTCTGCAGTTACAGCAGCCACTATGCCAAAGAATACCACAGCAAGACCTGCAGAGCTGTAGCAGCTGTGAACTCTAGGACATATTTCTTGCAGGCTAGTCCTCTCTCACTTAATAAACATTTCCACACCTGTATTCCTCTCCTGCACATATTCCCTGCTGTCATATCCTCCACATTCCCTGCACATATATTCCTGCTGTCATATCCTCCACATTCCCTGCACATATTCCCTGCTGTCATATCCTCCGCACTTTTCTTCCACGCATACTGCTAGCCAAAATTTCTCCAGTCTGTTGTGATTCCCTCTGTATTCTGCTCCTGCACATGCTGACCTCTGCAAACATACACTTGTCTGCTGTGATCCCTTTTTACTTTTTTTGCACATATTTCCAATTTTCATATCTTACACATTTCTCTCCTGCACATACAGTCTGCTTTTATACCCTCTGCACTCCTCTCCTACATATATTTTTCAGTATGATACCCTGTGCACTGCTCTCCTACATGTACTGGCCACTGTCAAACCCCTCTGCGCTCCACTCCCGTTCTTATGCTGACTTTGCCCATCACAGAGATCTTTTTTCCTTTTACGACGACCTACTTGGAGAAAGAAGAAAGAGAATACAAACTCACACAGCAAAATTATTGTTGCTGTGCCCAAACTTTCCCACAACCATGACTGACTAATCATGATCATGTGATCTGCATCCACAAAGCGATTCAGGGCTACCTTTGCAAGGTAGAGTGACAAGGTTTCTCTAAATGCGCAACAGAGCAGGGGGCTTTGTTGAATGCTAGACATAGTAAGTTCCTACATACTTGTACACAGTGCCATTGCTGGGGATAGTTTGCTTTCTAATGCCTGGGTAGGTTAGAATAAGGCATTCATTTTTTAGTACACAGAAACTGTACACAGAAACTGAATAACCATTTGACCCCTGAAAGATTTACCACCCTTCATGACCAGGCCATTGCTTGCTTTTTGGCACTGCATTACTTTAACCACTTCCCACCCAAGGACGTGCCCGTACGTCCTTGGGTTTCAGTGGGTATACCGGGATGATGCCTGCACCTACAGACATCATCCCAGCACCGTTATTTTCAGGCTGCGATTCTCTACAAAGCAGAAGGGATCTGAGTGGCTAATTAGCCACTCAAACACTTCTGTGGGTGGCGGAAGGCGGTTGCTGCGGAAGGGGGTTGCGCCCTCCTCCATTCGCGGCCTCTCCCCGGCTCACCGGTTCCATCGTGGAGGCCCAGAGCAATGCTGCAATGGCCCCTTTGTTTACCTGACCACCAGCGTCCAGAGAAGCAAACGATCGGACCAATCTAATAGACCCCAAATCTCTCCATAAATAGGCATGTCATGGCCCATGCTATCACAATGGATGTTATTCATCCCTTCTGATAGCAATAAAGTTTGTCCAAAAAAAATAAATGCATTTTAAGCCCCCATGCACACTGGACGTTTTTGGAGCTGCTGTTAGCAGCGTCAGACGTTTTTTTTTTTTTGCAGCTGCAGAACACCCATCCATTTTATACTATGGACTCATGCACACATAGAGCTTTTAGGAGCTCCAAGTGGCATAGGCATTTTACAGCTCCAAAAAAAAACCCAGGACCTGTGCGTTCTGGAGCTGCAGCGTCAAGCTGTAAAAACGTCTGACGCTGCTAAAGGCTGAATAACGTTGCTTAACGTGCGTTAAGCCACGTTATACGTTTTTTTTCTTCCATTCAAAATCAATGATTCCCTATGGGAACCCTTTTGACTTGAATGGAAGGCGTCAGGATGATCCAACTTGCAGTGCGACTTGCGCTGTGAGAATCTTGAGGGGGGAACTCCACGCCTCATCAACATGGGGGCAAGGTGCTTTGGGGTGGGGGGGTGCAGAGCCCCCCCTGCCCCAAAGCACCCACACCCCCCCATGTTGAGGGCGTGTGGCCTGGTATGGTCCGGGGGGGTGGGGCCGCTCGCTCGTCCTCTCCCCTTTCCTGGGCTGCATGCTCGGATAAGGGTTTGGTATGGATTTTGGGGGGGGGGACCCCACGCCGTTTTTTTGGCATGGGGCTACCCTCAAATTCCATACCAGACCCGAAGGGCCTGTTTTGGAACCTGGGGGGGGACCCCATGCTGTTTTTTTCCCATTTTGGCGTGGAGTTCCCCCTCAGGATTCTCACAGCGCAAGTCGCATCATCCTGATCCGACTTGCGATGCGCCTTCCATTCAAATCAATAGGCTTTCATAGGGAACCATTTATTTTGAATGGAGGCAGAAAAAACGCTGCTAAAAGCGACGTGGCCAAACGTGCAATAACGCAAATGGAAAAAGCTACTACAAGCACGTTTTTACAGCTGCTTTTTCCTGGCATTAGAAGGGGCTCTGCAGCTCGTTTTTTCTGACGCCCAGTGTGCATGAGGGCTAAAGCGTGACATGTTAGGTATCTATTTACGTGACGTGACATTTCACATTATACAAAAAAATTGGGCTAACTTTACTGTTTTTTTGTTTTTTATTCATGAATGTGATTTTTCCCAAAAAATTGCATTTAAAAAAACGCTGCGCAAATACCGTGTGACATAAAAAATTGCAACACACACTATTTTATTCTCTGCTAAAAAATATATATATATATATATATATATATATATATATATATATATATATATATATATATATATAATTGGGGGTTCTAAGTAATTTTCTAGCAGATTTTTACATGTAGGAGCGAAGTGTCAGAATAGGCTTGGGAAGGAGGTGGTTAACTGACAATTGCACGGTCATGCAACACTGTACACAAAAAACAATATATCATTTGGTGGTATTTCATCACCACTGGGTTTTTTTAAGCTATAAATGAAAAAAAAGACCAAACATTTTGAAAAACAAATAATATTTCTCTAGCGCTCATCGACAGACGTAGTCCTCGGTGATACACCACCTTCGGGTTATGTTACCTCCGCAGGAGCAGGACTAGACAGGAAATTAAAAAGCTCTGGCCACACCCTAGGGGCAGTCCCAGAGGGTATATCCTCTCTCTCTCTGCCTCAGCAAATCAGTTATTTTCTGTCTAGTTAGGAGTAAGGACCTAGACACCTTGCTGGGATCTTAGGTCCTGGCAAGATTTTTTTCTTAAAAAGATTTTTTAGACAGCTTTTTTCTCCAGTGTTCCTGTGAGATCTTCAAGCAAGAAAGCTGAACTGGGCGACGGGCTGGATGTTGAGATCCGGTGGTTACCCCAGTTCAGCCTACGAGCGCGTGCAGGCCATAGCTCCGCGCTGGGTCGGCCGCGACAAAGTCCCATTAAAGGACTGTCCACGCGAGTTAAACGTCTCGCTGAAACGCCAAAGACCATGAGTCACGGCGTCCGTATCGGTCGACAGCCCTCCCGCCCCGGTGGAGAGGGGTACTGTCAGGAGTTGGTGCCCGCCTGGTTCCGGTATGGTGAGTAGTATGTTCCCCCTTTTTCCCTGACGGGTTTTGTGGTGAACGCGGGCCCTCTCTGTATGGTAAGAAAGAGTCCTTTCTATCCTATAACATATCACAAATCCTCCTACTTTGAGTGTGATTTATGTGTGCAAAAGCCAGGAGGCTTGGCTTGGGAGCTAACAATCTATTGTATACATGTTTTAAAGATGTAATCTGTGGCATTCTGGGAATCTTATGGGTTAAGTATAAGCTACCTACCAGTCAGAAGCCACGGACATGTAGACTGCCTTCCTAATCAGATCTCCAGCTAATAGCAGGCCTCCCGAACGGCCACGCGGTCCGCCAGGGCCGGTACCGCCAACCACGCCATATCCCCATGCAGAGAGAGTGTTGTGTGCCCTGCAGCACACCGCTATTCAGTTTAGGCCGCCGCCATTTTTTTTGCTGGATCGCACGAGCCGCCATTTTGGCGTAGCCTCGTGTCTCCAGCATGGGGGCGGCCATGTTTGAGGTGATCCTACACCTCGTGGAGCGGGGGAGGCGCCGGAAGGCGTGCAGAGGGGCGGAGCCGCCTCCTTTCTTCCTGGGCAGCCAGCCAAGAGACTTCCTGTTTGTCAAGACAGCGCTGTAAGCTGTTGCAGTTTAACTCTGAGCATCAAGTGGTGAGCCTGGGGGTCTATCTCTCTCTCTCTCGATCGATAGGGATCCCTAAGCAGGTAACACTAAGGGGCTTTTTGTGGCGCTGGGGGTCAGAAAAGAAAAAAAAAAAGGTTTTTTTCTTTACTTTTGAATTATATTATCCAGGAAGTAACTGGAGTTATTATGGACCCTGCCACACATATTCCCCCACCTGTTTCCCTCGAGGGGGCCTCGGGACCCGCCGGTGCACAGAGTATAGAGTCATTTACAGCTATTTTGGAGTCTATGGTGGCTCGGGTGGAGGCGGCCTGTCAGGGACGGGGGTCTAGGAAGCGACCCCCGCCTACCCCTATACCATCTGACACCTCTGACTCAGATTCAGAGATGGTCACGGCAGTTGCAGGTTCCTCTGCAAGGGCTGTTATCCCAGGTAAAGCCCCCTCAGACAGTGAGGAGGACGCTTCTTCTCTTGCTATAATTCAGGAAGAAGCATTGGTGGACGCACTAGTTGTGGCAGTGCAAGAAACCTTAAAACTTGAGGCTTTACCGGCAGAGGCAACTGAAACAGAGAGGCCTTTTGGGACTAATAAGCCCATCAAGACGGCGAAGGCTTTTCCTGTACCTAAATGTTTTGGTAATCAGATTAAAGGAGAATGGGAGCATTCTAAACGTACCTTTACTATTTCCAAGCGTATTGCTAGACGCTATCCGTTTGAGGAATCCATCATTAAGAAATGGACGGTACCACCAGTCGTGGATCCGCCTATTTCCAGGCTGAATAAAGCCACGGTTATTCCAGTGGAGGACACTTCGTCCTTTAAGGATCCGGTGGATCGAAAGATAGAAGCAGAGTCCCGCACTATCTTTTCTCTGATAGGGTCAGCATTTAGACCAGTAATCGTTATTGGTCTAGTTTCCCAGACACTTACGGAATGGGCGAAAATGGTACGCCAAGATCTTAGGGGAAAAGATATTCCCCAGGAGACATCTGATTTGATGGAACAGATCATACAAGGGCTACGGTTTATCTGTGACGCAGCCTTGGACACTACTCCCCTATTAGGGCATGCATCTAAGTTAGCAGTGATCCTCAGACGTGTGCTGTGGTTAAAATGCTGGTCAGCTGACCTAGGTTCCAAAAAGACCTTGACCAATCTCCCCTTTCAGGGGAATCGTCTATTTGGAGCCAACCTAGATGAAATCATTAAGGATGCCACTGGGGGCAAGAGCACTTTTTTGCCACAGGCTGCAAAAGCTAAGGGACCTCGCAACAAGCGAGGACCTTTCTTTACCGCCCATAAAGGGCGCCCGGCTGGTACTAGCGGGAAAGGCAAGACTCCTCCAGGAGGGTTCAAGAAGGGGACCAACCCAGCCAAACCCGAAGCAAAGGAGTACACAGCCTGAAGGTGCGCCCCCACCCGGTTTCAGGGTGGGGGGACGTTTTCACCGGTATTCAGGACATTAGATCGAGCATCAACCACTACTACCGGTGCGATTCTTCCCTTCCAACATTTAAGTACCACAGGAAGCGGTAGTTACCGTTCCCTGAAAAGATCTTTTCCTTTACCCTTTCCTAAGATTAGTCCCGATACCTCGCAGGAATCGGATCTGGTTGACCAGATAGGCCAAGTAGCCTCTAGTCGGGTGACTTCGGTCCCTGAGGTTCAACCAGAAAAGATCACCCTTCCTGATAGCAATCAGGTATCTGATAAATGTGTGGGAACAGAAAGCGACCAGACTTTCTCGGATGGTCGGGGCCAGATACCTCTAGGGACGCCTGGTTCAGATCCAATCAGCGCCAGTGGTCCTAGAAATTCTAGGCTGGCCTCCTCAAGCCGGCCTGGCCGACTTGGACATGTTAGTCGCAGACGTTCCGTGGGAACTTCGTCTCAGGGAGTGTCTGTGGTCTCAAGGACCAATTTACCTTCGTGCTTTACAGTCGCTGGTTTTAATGGCCTGGCCATTGAGACCCAAGTACTGAAGGACAGAGGTTTGTCTACTTCAGTCATTCCTACCCTTATTAAAGCAAGGAAAGCGACTTCCAGCAAAGTCTATTATCACACATGGAAGACTTATATTGCGTGGTGCGAATCTTTAGGATTTCCTCCACGTACCTATTCGGTGACTCGAATATTGGCCTTTTTGCAACAAGGGGTTGAGCAGAAGCTAGCCTTGAGCACCATCAAGGGTCAAGTTTCAGCATTAGCAATCTTCTTTCAGAAGCCTTTAGCTACCAAATCCTTGGTGCGGAATTTCATCCAGGGGGTGCGGCACCTGGCTCCTCCAGTCCGCGCGCCCTTACCGCCCTGGGATCTTAATTTGGTTTTGTCGGTTCTACAGAAACCTCCCTTTGAAAACATCAGGGAGATTCCCTTGCTTACTCTATCCCAGAAGGTGGCCTTCTTGGTGGCTATTACTTCTGCTCGCAGGGTGTCAGAACTGGCTGCATTATCATGCCAGTCACCATACCTAGTGATTCATAGGGATAAGGTAGTACTTCATCCTAAGCCATCTTTTCTTCCCAAGGTGGTTTCAGATTTTCATCTGAATGAAGATATTGTACTACCTTCCTTGTGTCCTCAGCCCAAGCATCATTGGGAACATGCGTTGCATTCCTTAGATGTGGTTCGGGCAATCAGGGTATACCTGAAAGCTACGGAATCATTCCGTAAGACGGATTCACTTTTTGTGATCACGGATGGCCCCAGAAAGGGTTTGCCTGCATCTGCCGCGACCATTGCCAAATGGATTAGACAGACGGTGGTACAGGCTTATTCTATTAAGGGTCAGAGTCCTCCGTTCCCTGTTAGGGCGCACTCCACTCGAGCGCTCAGTACTTCCTGGGCCTTTCGCCATCAGGCGTCAGTGGTCCAGGTATGTAAGGCGGCCACCTGGTCGTCGGTACATACCTTTACAAAATTCTATAAAATTGATGTGACGGCATCGGCGGATGCCTCATTTGGCCGCAAGGTTTTGCAGGCCGCAATTTGAGGAGACCGGTGGTCTACCTCGAGGGTTTTTTTCTGTTTGAAAAAAAAAAAAAAAAAACATTTTTGTTTTCTCTTTTTTTTGGTTGAGTCTCATCATTAAGGATGAGCATTGTAAACTTCTAGTTGGCACCGGTTGGGCCTTCTAGATTGGGATTGATTTCCATTCTCCCACCCCTCAGTTGTGATACTGCTCTGGGACGTCCCGAAGGTGGTGTATCACCGAGGACTACGTCTGTCGATGAGCGCTAGAGAAAAATGGATTTTTGTAAAATCTTACCGTAAAATCCTTTTCTCTTAGCTCATCGACAGACGTAGTCCCCGCCCCTCTGTTTTGGAGTTGGGTTGGGTTAAATTCTCTAAGCACTGCTTTTTCACATAACTGATTTGCTGAGGCAGAGAGAGAGAGGATATACCCTCTGGGACTGCCCCTAGGGTGTGGCCAGAGCTTTTTAATTTCCTGTCTAGTCCTGCTCCTGCGGAGGTAACATAACCCGAAGGTGGTGTATCACCGAGGACTACGTCTGTCGATGAGCTAAGAGAAAAGGATTTTACGGTAAGATTTTACAAAAATCCATTTATTTTTAATTTTCTGCTATAAAACATTCCCAAAAAAATGTAAAAAATCAAATTTCTTCCAAAATGTATACCAATACGTATTCTGCTGCATGTTTTTGTTAAAATAAAATCCCAATAAGCGTAAATTTGATTGGTTTGTGAACGTAATGGCATCTACAAACTATGGTATTTACAGTTTCTCACAAAAGTGAGTACACCCCCCACATTTTTGTAAATATTTTATTCTATCTTTTCATGTAACAACACTGAAGAAATAACACTTTGCTACAATGTAAAGTAGTGAGTGTACAGCTTGTATAACAGTGCAAATTTGCTGTCCCTTCAGGGTGGGGGGTCAGCCTTTTTGTGCTTAGAGCATAGGCCGCACACTGCATCAAATTGGTCTGCATGACTGTCATCCCAGAAAGAAGCCTCTTCTAAAGATGATGCACAAAAAAGCCCGCAAACGGTTTGCTGAAGACAAGCAGATTAAGGACATTGATTACTGGAACCATGTCATGTGGTCTGATGAGACCAAGATAAACTTATTTGGTTCAGATGGTGTCAAGCGTGTGTGGCGGCAACCAGGTGAGGAGTACAAAGTGTAAAAAAGAGAAAGGACCTGATGCACTACCAATAAAAGTGCTAAAAAAGAGATTGTGAGTGAGATACATTTTTTTATTTTATTTATTGAGATAGAATTTTTATCTCACTCATCTCTTTCTTAGCACTTTTATGGATATGGTTTATTTTGTGACAAATTTTCAATCACGTCATTTTTTTTACACTGTAGCACCTTATTGGAGTGTTTACACTGAATGTTTTTTAGTCTGATTGCATTCATTTATTTAAGTGACATGTTTTATGTTGCTTGTATTTAGAATATTTTGAATTTAGCGCTGATTTATTTACACTGATTTACAAAGTCAAGCGGGTCTTTGCTACAGTCAAGCGTGGTGGGAGTGTCATGGTCTGGGGCTGCATGAGTGCTGGGGAGCTACATGGCACTGGGGGGCTACAGTTATTTGAGGGAACAATGAATGCCAACATGTACTGTGACATACTAAAGCAGAGTATGATCCCCTCCCTTCGGAGACTGGGCCGCAGGGCAGTGTTCCAACATAACGACCCCAAACACACCTCCAAGACGACCACTGCCTTGCTAAAGCAGCTGATGGCAAAGGTGATGGACTGACCAAGCATGTCTCCAGACCTAAACCCTATTGAACATCTGTGGGGCATCCTCAAGTAGAAGGTAGAGGAGCGCAAGGTCTCTAACATCCACCAGCTCTGTGATGTCGTCATGGAGGAGTAGAAGAGGACTCCACACTGTCACTGTACACTGTTGACACTGCTGCTTTTACTAAGGAATGTAATGGTTTTTATTTGCTGCCGTCAGTTATCCATTGGCAAGCACCTGCTGATTGGCTTGTGCTGTGTGCCTGCCCCCTACCCCAAATTTCCTGATCACGTACTGGGTACGTGATCCAGTACAGGAGAACCACTTTGCCACTGTATAACGGCATTTTGTGGTCTGCAAGTGGATAAATTAAGCATTGGCTTTTTGGATGCATTTACATTCTAACTTCGCTTTTATTGGGTTTAGATTTAAGGTTGGATTTACACCATGTCCAATCCATTGCATTTAGCTTACATTGGTGCCTGGTAACACTGTTCATTGAGTGTTGCAGTGTGCATAGTAATGAAGATGGGCATGGGCCCATTCCCTTTCACGCTAAACTGCAGGGCCCCTAGCAAAGAATAGTATTTCTGCTTGAAATGCATTTTCAGACAGTACAATACCAGCTATTAAAACCCAGCTATTAAAAATAACAGCAAGAGCTATTTTTCTCTTTGCTTAGCTAAAACAGACTGTATGAATAGGTACTAAATACACTTTGGTTGACATCTCAGTTTTTTAACACATTGCGTTGCATTGATGAGTATTTTTTAACACATTGCATTGTTGTGCAAGTTTTTTTGAGCCAAAATAATCTTTTTTTTTTTTTTTTTTTTGGGGGGGCATTGTAACGCATTGTGCTACATTTATCAAAATGTTAAGGCATGCAGAGTGAGTGGACAATTTGCTGTGCTTTTTTTTTTTTTTTTTTAACTTTGGCAGCCTGAGTGAGCTAGATGGATCCCTAGGGTTGACTTTTAAGCCTTTTCTGCATCAGACATTACAACTTTAAAGTGAAACTCCAGACAAATGAATACAGCTAAGGAGCTATGAGACCAGATTTTGCTTTTGACTTAAGAGTCCATGTTTTTAGTTCCCATAGACAGCAGGATTTTACATAACACATTCTACCACACCCAGATTGGTGTAGATGAGCAGAATAATATTTGCCAATGATTCTGAATCATTCTAACAGTTCTATCCAAAATAAACTAAAATATGACTGTAAGACATCCTCCATATAATTGTATCTTTCATACTTTTATTAAAAAATAAACTATATTGAATTCTGTATTCTGAGTGTGGTGTGTTCTTTTCATCAAAATCATGTTTTTTTTTTTTTTTGTTTGCAAAATTAAATGGCTTTAATGACCGTACAATACAAAGTGACCTTTAATCTGATGAGCATTTCATAATTAACTGGCATTAGGATACATGCTAAATAAACAGTCCTGTTTGGCTAACTTTTTTAACATGTTCCACCCATTACTCTAAAGCTCAGTATACCTACTTACTGCTAAAGATGCAAAGATGAGGGCTATGGCTATCTAGTATTTACCCTGCCAGTCAGTGGTTTTCAAGTTCTAAAGAGTGCCATGGTAAGTTTATCTTTATCTGCTACTCTGGTAACTATCCTACCCGACACATCCAGGAGTAAAGTGTATTGGTAGATTCGGTTCACCTTTTCACTGCCAGAACCTGCACTCCTCTCTTAACTTCAGGTGGCCAGGCTCAGGTGCACCCTTTGCACTTTTTTTTTATTTTTTAACTTTCATTTACAGCTTTCATAATATTTTAAAAAAAAAAAACAAACCATACATTTTCTGAAAACACAGGACCAGTAGAATAAAAAGATGGGTTAATGAATTTGTAGGTTTTACCATAGTTGCACAAATGTTTATCAAAATGATATTCTCCATAAAAATGCACTAAAATATTTATTTGCACCCTAATCACGCATCGAAGGCTCACTGGATCCACAGTGCCACACATGCACTGCGTTGGTGAGCAGTGTAAAAAAAAAAGTGATGCAGGCACCTTAGCACAGCTCAGAGTTGTACAAAGTGTGGCAATGTGTTGCAATGCTCCACCATGCATAGAGCTATTTAGGTATGCGCTGATTTGCATTATAACAACTGCAGAGCAAGCATGTTATTTGCATCATAACACATACCCACTGGTTTTCATGAGACTTTAGTGTGTTGGTGCATATGTGTGCCGGGGTAGGTGTTTTAGGGTTTGCTTACACGGTCACACAGGGGTGTGTATTTTCGCCCAGGAGTCACAGGTGTTTACGTTCAGCCGTGGGCCACAGTCTCTATAATCAAAGACAAGCTGACACATGCCAGAGTGGTTACATGGAAGATAAAGGGAAGATCCCTAAAGTATGGGTTGGGAGGACCCAAAGGTCAAGAATTCTCCAAACCTAAAGAGATAGAAAAAACGTTTTGTCTTATATTATTGATCTTTTGTGATGCTGACATTCGTGGCCCCTCCTCTCTTTGGGACCACCTGTGTCTTGTATTATTCATGTGTTCTAATTAATATATGGTTTTGTTATTTTCAACATTTGTTGTGTTTTATGTCTTTAGGTTTATGCATTTTTTGTTTAATTAACGTTTATAGGAAGGCTTTTTTGTCTAAATTGTAAATTTAGTAGCTACACTGATCAATATATATTTATTTGTTCATTGAATGTTTCTGTGTTGGAGTATTGGTTAGTTCCTGACTCAGCATTGTAGTAGCACCAGTGACCACAAGAGGGAGTTGACCCGATCCTCTTTTAGGGATCAGACCCGGCGCTGACATCACACGCGGTTGCAATGGATGTCAGGCGCCAGGTTGGAGTGGGAGCACTTAAGTCCAGAGACAACCGTCAGCACACACGCTTGCGGGGAGTCTCTGGATGCTGTTCACGTACGGGGTAAATTTTTTGCCTGACACCCAGATCCTATCATGCACCCCTCGATGGTATAGCTATTTGACTCTATTTATATCCTTGATACAGCAATTTATATGGCCGTCCCCTTCTCTTTGTTTGGAAGCATAAACGCATGCAATTGCGGGGCCATCATTTCTATCTTTTGAACACCGAATAATGGTAATAGGAGGGTGGCTAAACACCCCCCCCCCCAATCTTTTATCATATATTTTTTTATATCATTTGGATACCATGCATATGGAACCTTTGGGTGATGCAATACTATGGTGTAATATATACATCTGTTATAGATGGAGATCCGGTTCGGTCAGTGTCTAAGAAGAACCTGTTGGACATGCCTTTTGGGATAAAATTTATCAACTTTAATCCTGATTTCATAATCTAATATCTGGCACCTGCCCCAAGAGTACAATATAGGACAGCGTTCACACCCCTATTTAAGCCGTGTACATACCGCCAGAATTATAGTGGTATGTAGGATATCATTTTATTATTTAGAAGTGTTATTTTTCTATTCAACCTCTACTTTTATAACCCTTCCCCATCTGCAATGTTGCGTGATGGAGGAGGGAAGCACTTTTGGTAAAGACTCCATTTGAGTATTAATTGCATGATACACTTTATATCATTTTTCTCTCTTTTTGTAACTTAGTCTCCATACTCCCACACTCGTCGGTGAGGCATTCAGGATCTCTCCTTCTGTTTTTTCCAACTGCACGACTCTCCGCATGTAACCATTATATTTATATATGTTTTTGTATTTCCTAGGTGTATTAGTATTGCATTGTTAGTACTATTGAATATCTGTCCCTGAAGAAGCAGTGGAGAGGACTGTGAAACATGTCGGGCGCTAGTCTGGGATAGTCTGTTGGTGTTCTGGCTTTGTATTGCATTAATGGTTCTACAATGTAACTTGCTGTACTATTGTGATGTGTTTTTAATAATGCACATATATGTTTTTATTTTAATTACAGAATAAAAGTTTTGATTGTTTTACACATGATGTACTACTGAGTCATACAACATATTCGTATGGTACCATTAATGTCCCCAAGAGCCCTAATTTTTCCCATTTTTTTTTTCCTCTTTATCTCCTGTTTTGTCTTCATCCTTATCCAGGAACCCTACTGTGCCTCTAGTGGGTACGTTGGACCTCTGGTTCTTTTTCTTTTCTATCTCTTTAGGTTTGGAGGATTCTTGGCGTTTGGGTCCTCCCAACCCATACTTTAGGGATCTTCCCTGTCACAGTTTCATTCAATTGGGATGTAGGTACCCTGCTAATCAGCAACACGCCACCACAATTGCCTTTCTTTGTATGTTTACAGGGAAGGATGAGTGACCTTGGATGCATGGCTACAAACAGCAGCTTGTTATCCTCTAATCATTGTTATACATTTATTTAGCAGAGCCTATGGGACTCTTCTAAGTATTTGGTCGCTGAAGCAATAATGAGCTTACGATAGAAAGGGGATCCTTCCAATGTAAGGCAATCTGACCTGGCTAGCTAAAGGTGGTTCTGTACCACCATGTACCTTATGTCAGTGACGGCGAAAGGGTTAAATCATGTACAAAGGTGATGATTTGTTTCCAGTATCCCTCAATGTGAGGCAACTCCACCACATATGGATAGTGGTAGCAGGAGAACTTTTGACGTGTTTTGCCAAATCAATAGGTTTGGGATAAGTTAAGACCGGACTGTTTCATCCCCTTCCTACCCAGTCCATTTTTCAGATTTGAGAGCTGTCACACTTCAAATGACATTACTTAATCATGCAAAACTGTATCCAAAATTTTTTTTTTTTTTATTGAGACAGAGCTTTATTTTGGTTGTATTAAATCACCGCTGGATTTTTAAAAATGTTTTGCTATATAAAGTTAAAAATACTGAAAATTAGTTTTAAACTTTTGCAAATACATAAACATCCTTTATAAACTTAGACAAAAATGTATCCTGCTACATTTCTATGGTAAACATATTCCAAATCGGTGTATATTTATTTAGTCCAGGTTATAGTCTATAAACTACGGCATATGTATTTGAAAATTGATCAGTCCTTATGTTCTGGCTGCATATATCATTTCTTGAGACCCTGAAATGCCAGGATAGTATAAACACCCCCAAAATAACTGCTTTTTGGAAAGTAGACAAAGTACAGTGAAACCTTGGTTTGCGAGTATAATTGGTTCCAGCAGCTTGCTTGTAATCAAAAACACTTGTATATCAAAGCAAGTTTTCCCATGGGAAAGCATTGAAACTCAGATGATTCGTTCCACAAGCATTTATAGCAATATAAAGATATGCTGTTATTATATAAAGTACATTACTTTACAGTATAAGTATGCCATCTCCTCTGTTAAACATTGTGTCCCTGTGTCCGTGCTGTACATAACAGTTGCCGATTATACTGTATTAGAGCTTGTCTGGCTGTTCACTGCAGCCCTTTGCTTCTCTCCTCCCCTCCTCCTCAGATGACGTCAGGAGTGATCGGCCCCTCCCGCCGGGTAGAGCAGAGAGACGAGGTGAGAGAGAGGCAGGGAAACGAGGAGACATATACAGTAAGTGCAGGGACACTCTGAAACAATATAAATCGGCTTGTTTATATACAGTACAAACACTGGGACACATGGTATGTAACAGAGTGCATTAACAGAGGGGATGGCATGCTTTTAGTGTATAAAACTGCTTGTATATCAAGACAGTGCTCGTAAAAATGTTAAAAAAATGTTGCTCGTCTTTCAAAACGCTCGTAAACAAAGGTACTCGTAAACCAAGGTTCCACTGTATTTGGTAAAAGACATGGTGAGTTTATTGAAGTTTTTATTTTCTCTTTCGTTCATTGACGGCCACAGCTCTCCATTATTTAGAACCATATGGTGATATTGCCCCCTACAGTAGTAGGACACTAGGCAGAAAAAAAAGGCTTGGCTACGCCTATGGGCAGTCCCAGGTGGTATACTACTACATTGCTTTTTTCTCCTGTTTTTTTTTTTTCCTGCAAAATTCACAATCAATTGATAGACTGGGCGAGGGGCTGAATAACCTCGATGCAGTGGTCCCCCCAGTCTGGCCAGCGAGCGCACGTAGACCACAGGTCCGCGCTAGGTCGGCTGCGACATAGCCCCATTGGACGGGGGCTGGCTTGCGAGTTGAACACCTTGCGAGGTCACATACGACCGTGTCTCGGCCAAAGTCGACGCGTTCTTCCTGGCTGACAGACCCCCCCCCATTTAAATGGCAGGAGGTTCTGTCTAAAGCGGTGCCCGCCTGGTTCCTGGGATGGTGAGTAGCTGCCCCCCCCTCTCCCCATGGAGGGTTTTGGGGTGGACGCGGGCCCCTCCCTGGGATGGTCGGACCTCTGGGTTCCCCTCCCTCAGACCCCCCCTTGGATGTTGATGGTCCCTCTGGATCATCTGGTCCCCCCCCTCTCCGTCTAGGGTAGCGTGATGTGCTGGGACAGTGCATGTGGCTGGTGTGCTGTATTGTAGCGGGAGCGGGGGGCATGCCGCCGGCGACTGGGGACTCCACTGGCTGCTATGGGGGCCCTATGCTTTCCTTGCTGATACCCTCCAGACTCCAGGGATCTCTCCTGGGAGCCTTACGGAGCCGTGTACGGCAGCCATTTGCCATGGCCTATGTGTTTTAATGGCCCGTGGAAATGTTTGTGTAGTCCTGTGGTCATTTTTCATTGGAGCGGCGGCCATGGCAGAGGAGCCTCTGGGCGGCACTTTCGGCTGTTGGGTAGCTCCTCCTTTTCCCCTGTTGCTGACTCCTGGGATTCCGCACGTTAAGCAATGTATTCCTGGTGCAGACCGGTGCTACTCCAGTGGGGTTGGTGAGTCTAGTGGGGTCCCTCCCTCTCTCTGCTGCAGGTTGTGGGGTGCTCTTCTTGCTGGTGACCAGTTGTTGCTACCAGCACAGTGGGAGTGTCCCTTTCCAGTGCTAGTCACTTTTTGTGGGGGTTCCCCTCTTTACCAATAGTCTATGGAGCATGTTTCCCCCACCTCACCCTCTCTGAGGCTGTGGGCCCCCCACCCCCGGGGTCCCAGCCATCCATTGATGCACTGACGGCTGTCCAGGAGTCCTTTGTTTCCTGGGAGGAGGTGACTTTTGGGCGGCTGGCTAGCAAAAAGTGTCCCTCGACTTCCCCTGCCTCATCTCATCTCGTCTCCTTGGATCCTGAATCAGACTCGTCCGCCGCAAACGTGGCCCACCCTGCCGGGTCTGCAGCCACCCTCCCTGAATTATCAGATAGTGAGGATGATTCCTTCACACCTGTAGCTATGCACGAGAAAGCACTAGTTGACGCACTGATTGCATCTGTGCGGGGAAACTTTAAAAATGAAAGATGAAGCTGCAGCGGAGGTGCCAGTCCCCTTTGGCACTCACAAGGTGTCTCAAACGGCAAAGGTGTTTCCTTATCCCTCCTATTTTGACGACAGATTTGTTGCAAAAAAGTGGGAGCGTTCATAAACGCTCCTTTGTGGTTCCTAAATGCTTTGTGCTGAGGTACCCTTTTGAGGAGTCCCTCCTCAAGAAGTAGACTGTTCCACCGGTGGTGGACCCCTCGGTTTCCAGGTTGAACAAGGCAACCATGATTCCGGTTGAGGAATCTCTGGCCTTTAAAGGTCTGGCTGACAGAACGGCGGAGTCTGTGGCCTGCAGTATGTTCACTGTTTCAGTCCTGGCTTTTGCCCTGCTGTTGCAAACACTGAGTGGGCAAAACTTTTGCACCGTGACCTAGAGGGTGACCAGATTTGCCCTGCCTTTGCTGAGTTGGCGGACCAGTTGGTCCAGGGGGCTGCAGTTTGTCTGCAATGCCTCTTTGTATGCGGCTTGTATGCTGATTTCTAAGCTGTCTGTTTCGGCAGTGGTGCTTAGGCGTGTATCGTTGCTTAACCACTTGCCGACCGCCGCACGACTATCTACGTGGGCGGTCAGCCCCTCACAGGCAAAGTGACGTAGGTCTACGTCGCTCGCCTGTGAGGGTTTAGGGAGCGAGCGCGCGCCGCCGGAGGCGCGCTCCCGCTCCCGCGTGGTCACGGACCCCCCCGCGCGCGTGACCGGCGGACCCGATCGCCGCCGGCCACTCTGCGATCGGCGGGGGAGAGGGAGATAGTCAGGCAGCTTGTGTAAACAAGCTGCCTGTCATTCTCCTCTCTGTATGAGAGCTGATCACATGGATCTACTATGTAGATCCATTGATCACTCCTCATACAGTTGAAGCCACAGCCAATCACAGTTAGAATCACGCCCCTAGGGACACACACAGCCCCTCCCTCTCAAATAAAGTTAACCCCTTCACTACCAGTGCATTTTTACAGTAACAGTGCATATGTATAGCACTGATTACTGTAGAAATGTCACTGGTAACCCCAAAAGTGTCAAAAATGTCAGTCAAGGGTCCGATCTGTCCGCCGCAATGTCGCAGTACCGCAAAAAAAATCGCAGATCGCCGCCATTACGCGTTAAAAAAAAAAACAACAAAAATGACAAAAATCTTTCCCTTTGTTAGTAAACGCAATAACTTTTGCGCAAACCAATCAAAATACGCTTTTTGCGATTTTTTTTTTACCAAACATAGGTAGCATAAAACAAATTGGCCGAAAATATTAAAAAATTTTGATTTTTACATTTTTTTTTGGGGGAATTTCATATAAAAAAAAGGGAAAAATATTGTTATTTTTGCAAAATTTACGCTCTTTTTTTGTTTATAGCGCGTGATCAAAAAATCGCACAGGTGATCAAATACCACCAAAAGAAAGCTCTGTTTGTGGGAAAAAAAGGACGCCAAATTCGTTTCGGTACAGCGTCGCACGACCGCGCAATTGTCCGTTAAAGTCACGCAGTGCCGAATCGCAAAATGCCCTCTGGTCGTTTAGCAGCCAAATCCTCCGGGGCTTAAGTGGTTAAGTGGTGGTCTGTGGACCAGACTTCTAAAAAAAAAAATAAAAATCTTGGGGCTACCCTGGATGACTTCATTAAGAGTCTCAAAGGGGGGAAGAGTACCTTTCTTCCACAGTCTGGGAAGGGAAAAGAACCTCGTTGCAGATGTGGCCTGACATTCTCAGCTCACAAAATGTTTTTTCGTCCCTTTGGGTCCACTACCTTTTAAGTCCTCCTCAGGAGGTTCCAAGCGCCCCTGGTCTGGCAAGCTTAGAACGGGATTCTCTAGGCCTGCGAACAAGGCTCCTTTAGCATGAAGGTGTGCCCTCACCCTTATCTGGGGTGGGGGGGACGTCTTCGTTGGCTTCTAGGTCTGTGAACCTCCATGGTAAATGACAAATGGGTCCACAAAGTGATACTGTCTGGTTATAAAATAGTTTTGTTCTTGCCCTCCAGCCAGGTTCTTTCCTTCCAATAGGGTGGGTATTTCTGGTGAGTGTGCTACTTACGAGCAGCCCCCCACTATACCCACCACAGGGTCACCACTGTTATCACCACTTGAGGACTTACCATCTAAGTTGCACTATATATATATATATATATATATATATATATATATATATATATATATAATATGGATTGTTCCCATCACTAATATACCATCACCATATTTTTTGCACACTGTCGTTTTATTATATTTTTATTTGTGCACATTGTCACTTTATTTTTTGTGGTTGTATATTAGCCCCATCCAGGGCCACCTTTTTTTATTTTTATTTGATCCACTTTTTTTTTACCTATTTATTTTTATTAGTCTATGCACTGGATATTTGATTCATATTTTTTGTTAAACATCATAGTTAGTCATTTATATTTTTTTTATCTCCAGCGTATTATATACACACCCACTCACTATTTATTATAGTTCAGTGTGTTTACACCTTACGGCACCAGTCACTTTATTATCTTTGTCTGTTTGCATATATCGTATTGTTTACATTGCCTTTGTATTTTTACATTTGTACTGCTACACACCATCACTATATATTTTTCATATTTAATTGTTTAAATAGCACTTTTTAATTTTTTATTTACTCTTGACACACATCTCTACATACCACTATCCCACCATTCATTCAGGCAGCGCCATACCCCTTCTTTCCCCTATCTTTCCTTCCAATGTACGTCTGTCCCGATTGCAAGCTCTTTTCGGGCGGTGCGAGACCTGTTGCTCAGGGTCCCAAAGAAGTAGGGCAGAGTTCAGTTGGCTTTTAAAATACCAGAAGTCTGCTCTGGATTCATTCTTCCTTTTGGACTAGCTTTAGACGTTGCATGCTGCGATTCACCTACTACTGTCCAGCAGGTGGTCCTCTCTCTGGACTTGCATGCGGGTGCTGGGCCTGATAGTATCTACCTTCGGGGCAGTTCTGTTTGCACAGTTCCATATGCAGTCCCTTCGTAGTGGGATCCTGGTAAAATAAGACAAGTGTCCGGACAATCGGATTCGGCTGGGAAACCAGAGGGTCTCTGTCAGAAAAATGGGCGGGGTGAGACTGGCATTTTCGCCAGTACTCATGATGAACGCATCAGGCGCATTCCCACCGGCAGAAGATTGGTGAATGGGCGTCCGCAGGTTTACCGCTGCGTGTGTTCGCGAACGCATCTGTGCAATGGCGCACACTTGACGTCATAGATGCAACCATTTGCTGGCCTCTGCTCAGCCCATCAAGTTGCTGGATTTTCAGCCTTCCTATGTCCTGAGCATCTGCTAACCTACCTTGGATTTCCTGCTTGTTTCTGACCTGTCTGCTCTCCTCTCCTGGCTCTGACCCTTGGCTTGTCTTTGTCTTTAACCTACGGACTTGTTACCTATCTGCCTGCTCTCCAGTATATGACCTTGGCTTGTTTCATGGGCTCTGCCATCGACTTCCTACCTGCCTTCCTGTTGTGACCTTGGCTAAAGTTCCTGTTATCGCTACCTGCCTGTGCCCTTGGACTCAGCTTGCGTCTACACCTGTTTCCTGGCTGCACTAGTTGTCGAGTCCTTTTGAAGACTCCCAGAAGACTTCTGCTCAGCATCCTTCAGGTGACCACCGGTCTACTCATCTGACCGTGTGGGCAACCAGTGCTTTTTTTGGGCGCTACACCTCTTCCATCGTCAGGGGCGTATTGCACTCAGCCGCAAGGGAGCCCTCTCTGCATTTTGGCCTCAGATCAGAGGTCTCTGAACTGGTGGCTTCGCTTTCCCTCTCTTCGGCAGGTCAAATCCTTCTCCCCTTGTATTGGACATTGGTTACTAAGGATGCCAGTGTGTCTGGGTGGGAATGTGTCCTTGGACTGAGCTCCGCTCAGGGTTGTTGAACGCTGTAAGAGTCCAGACTGCCAATCAATGTCTTTGAACTTTGGGCGATCAGGTTGTGCCTGGATCACTTGACAGGTCGACCCTGGGGGCTTCTGGGGCAAATCCAGTCGGACAATGCCACAGTGGTGGCATATGTCAATCACCAGGGTGGAGTAAAGAGTGTTTTGGCAGCCCTGGAAGTAGCTGGCATTCTCCAGTGGACAGATCATTACTTTCCAGCCCTTTCTGCTGTACGCATTCCAGGAGTGGAGTGGCACGCTCGCTGTCCCAGTCGGCAGGTGTTAGACCAAGAGGAGTGGTCCCTTTACCCGGACATGTTTCATCAGATATGTCTCCAGTGGGGCACCCCTGCGGGGGATCTGTTGGCGTCTCAGCTCAACAGAAAGATACCGAGGTTTGTGGCAAGGTCACGGGATCCTCTGGCAGACGACATTGGTGGCCCTGTATTTTCTGATTTAGGCTTTTCCTCTTCTCCAGCTTCTGCCATGTCCTTTGCGCAGAATCCAGGCAGAGGGGATTCTGGGTTTTTTAGTGGCTCCGTACTGGCCTCGTCGGTCTTGGTGCGTCAACCTGGTGCAACAGGTTGCCAACGTCCCTTGGAGACTGCCTCTTAGGGAGGATCGACTGTCCCAAGGGTTGATCTTCCATCCTGCTTTACAGTTGCAGGCTTTGACGGCCTGGCTGTTGAAAGCCAGGTGTTGAAGTTTAGAGGTTTGCCTGGTTCAGTGATTCTGACACTGCTGAAGGTTAAAATGTCTACTTCTAGGAAGATCTACCATCCTACATTGAAAGCCTACATTTCGTGATTTGAGTAGATTGGAGGTCACCCACGCTCTTTTTCGGTGGCTCGGATTTTGACTTTTCTTTAAAAAGGTGTTGAGCAGAAATTGGCCTTGAGTAACCTCAAGGGCCAGCTGCCAGCCTTGGCGGTCTTCTCTCAGTGACCTCTGGCCATGCATTCTCTGTTGTGTACCTTTTTTTTTTATTCTGGGGGTTCTACATCTGCCTCCACCAGTGCAGTCTCCTCTACTGCCTTGGGATCAGAACTGGGTGCTTTTAGTTCTCAAGAAGCCTCCCATTTATTTTGGAGATTCCCCTGCTTACGCTGTCCCAGAAGGTGGCCTTTTGATGGCTATCACTTCTGCTCACAGGGTGTTGGAGTTGGCAATGTTATCTTGTACCCCCTATCTAGCACAGGTTTGCAAGGCGACCACTTGGTCATCTGTGCACACTTTTACTAAGTTCTACAAAGTGGATGTGTTGGCACCTGCGGATGCTTCCTTTGGCCACAAAGTTTTGTAGACTGCTGTTTGGAGGGTATTTTCCCTCTTTGAGGATGTACTCTGTTAAGTTGGGCTCCAGTTGTATTTTGTTAAGCATCTTTTACCTGGTTGGCTATTGTGTTTTAGCCTTGGGATTTTCTGTTTTCCCACCCCTCATGTTTTGGCACTGCTTTGAGACGTCCCTATGGCTCTGAATAATGGAGAGCTGTGTGTGTGTGTGTGTGTGTGTGTGTGTGTGTGTCAATGAAAGAACTAGAAAATGAGATTTGTGTACTTGTGCAAAATCCATTTGCGTTTGAAGGACACAGCTCCCACCCCTCTATGGAGTTGTTATAATTGACACTGCCTGTTACTAAACTGAAGACCTATAGCAGAGAGGGGGAGTATACCACCTGGGACTTCCCATAGGCGTAGCCAAGTTTTTTTTTTTCCTGCCTAGTCCTACTCCTGTAGGGGGCAATATAACCCTATGCTTCTGAATAATGGAGAGCTGTGTCTGTCAATGAACTCGGAGAAATAGATTTACAGTAAGTACAAAAATCCCATTTTTGTTTTTTGTTTTGTATCACAAGTCTTTGTCATTTTAACAAGTTTCTCACACATGATTGATAGTGCAATTACACCCCAAAAAACATCTGCTGCTACTCCTGAGTATGGGGATACCATGTGTGAGACTTGTTCACAGCTTAACTGCAGAGAGGGGTCTAAAATCCAAGGAGCGCCTTCAGGCTTTCTAGGGGAATAAACTAGACCTCCAATTTCCTGACTGCTTATCACATTTTTAGAGGGCCTGGAGAACCAAGACAGTGGAAACTCCCATAAAATGCCTTTTGGAAGGCAGGTAGCCAAAGATATTTTCTAAGAAGCTACCAGAGTGTAATTTTCTTGCCACAACTTTTTTGGAAAATGCAGAAAGAAAATGAAAAAAATTATTTTTTTCTCTTTTCAAACAAAGTTGTCATTTAAGAAGATATTTCTAACATGCCACATAAGCATACTTTGTTATAATTACACCTCAAAACACATTCTTTTAAGCCCCGTACACACGTACCGATGGTCGGCTTACAAATGTTCCTCTTTTCTCCCCGGGATGTCGGTGTCTGCTGAAAAGTGCAAAGACAGCACAAGGACAGCACAAGAATTTTGTCCGCCGACTGCAGAAGTGATGTCATGTAATGGTTAACTTTCCCTGTGTTTTCTATTTTCTGAGCATGCCCAGTCTTGCAAATCTGCGGTCTGTCGGCCGAATTGTGTACTGACAGGCGAACAATCGTCCGTTCTGGTGTCGGCATACAAATATTTTCATGTTTGCACGAAAGACTTTTGTCCGCGGATTGTGCGCAGACATCTGTCGGAGGCACCATACTAACACGCGTACAATCGGCAGATCCTTCGTCCACCGACGTTTGTATGCCGACGATCGGTACGTGTGTACGGGCCTTTACTCCCAAATATTGGGGTACCACATGTGTGGTGGTTTTTCACAGCCTAGCCACATGCAGAGGTCCAAATAACCTAGGAGCACCTTCAGGCTCTCTTAGCATAAAAGAGAGAAAATCTAGTGAAGTGCTCTCGTTCTCAAGAAACTAAAAACTAGTGCACAAAGTAATGCCAAACCACCAACAACAAATATGATATTCGTTAACATCTTGTAAATATCAAATATATTTGCCTAAAAAAAACCTTGATGCCATTTAGACAATATTTTATAATCATTCCAAAAATGTTCACAAAATGTATTTCTTGTGTCAACTGAAGGTCTTTACTGTGATTTTAAATGATGACCCAGATACTGTGCACCACACCACCACCACAGTGCCACTCAAGATGTACTCTCACCTTGAATAATGGACCTCACTATTTTTATAAGTAAGGGGTCAACAGCGCTTGGAAGTAATAAAACTGTTCCCCGGATCGCTCCTCATGGGCAGATGGTTTTCCATTTACACACACCAAATAGCATCCACCTTTAAGTTTACTTCTATCTCTGCCAATGCATGAAATCAGAGAAATGGTTTCATATGATTTTTTTGATTAAGAGGTAGAAAATGTGCTTACAATTTATTGGTATAAAAAGAACATCCACATACTCTTTCAGTATACACTCTAGGGAATTGAAGACGACACCACCTACGACCCGATTTCACTCCACCCCACCCACCTGATGCGTTGTCTCCCTCCCAGATTTTTTCAAAAGGTTTTACACTATGGAACCTTCTCTCTGATTTCCTGCATTGCTGGAGATTGAAGTAAATTTTAGGGTTGATGTGAATTGGTGTGTGGAAACGCGCAAAATGACCACATTTTGAAAAACAAACATTCCAACGTGTTTTCTAAAAGGCATAGTGATTCTTTTGATAGTGTCACATTACCACAAGTTTTTTGAAAATGCAGAGAGGTAGGCGGCCTGTTAGGCTGGGAGCAGTGTGTCGCAGGGCAGCTGCAATGCTTTAAAAGATGTGCTGGAGCCATGTTGCGCTGTGTGACACTTTGTGGTTGATTTACTAAAGGTAAATAGTCTGTGCACTGCAAGTGCAGTTTCTCTAGTTCTGAGGGGAGCATGCAAGGAAAATAAAAAAACTGCATTTTTGCTTGCACATGATTAAATTATAGAAATCAGCAGAGCTTCCCCTCAGATCTAGAGAATGATGAGGTTATTCTAGGTTCCTCCTATGTTTCCGGTCCACACCTCAGATTTTCCCCTTATCTGCTCCGGTACCTCCCATTTTGTCTTTTAACTAGCGAGGAAGTTTCATTGGCAGACCTGATGGGAAAGGGCTCTGCACTAATAGAGACCATGGTACCTTGCACAAGGTTTAAAGTATAACTAAAGGCAAAACTTTTTTTTTAACAGAGTGAAGGATTAGCACCCCTGCCAGTTTTATTGCTGTCAGTATCCCCTTTAGGGAGATTCCCCCTCTATATGTATCCTGTATAACGTTAGCATTAAAAGTGAAAATAAAAAGAAAATCACACATTTTGGGTTGTCCTCAGAAAAGTAATAGTGGGGAAATCCTCCAAGGGGGACACTAGTTCTGGGGGTCCCAAGGAAATTCCTCTTGCTCCTTTTTGAGGCCCTGTTTTGCTATGGGACAGGAAGTAAAGGTAAATCTCCACAATGGGGCACATATGGCAAAAATTAATCAACAGGGGTTATAATCTCCTTACTTTATCCAAAATGAAAAAACACAAAAACAGTTTTTTAATGAAGTGACATAGTTACTTTAAAACTTTAGGTGGGGGGTTTCTGTTGAGTGTATGGGGTACTTAACTACTTCTATTGTAACAAGACGACCAGGAGGGTGTTTTCTTTTCCTAGGTGGATGTCATATGACCTCTTCCTACTCGCGTACGCCCCCACCGGGGAATGCAGCAATCTGCTACTGGTGTGCCCACCTGGCACAGTGGAACAGAGCGATCAGTACCAGGCCACTGTGATTGGCCCAGCTATGATGTGACCAATCACAACGATCAAATGTTCACAAGTAAATAATTTTAATGAATAGCTTTCTTTCATTATTTATTATTGTAATGCTGTGATTGGTCACAATGATTGCATGGTGTGCAGGGCCCATCACATCGGCCCTGTACCTTGTGATAGGCTTGGCCAATCACAGCATCACAATAGTAAACAAGAGTCCTAAATGAAAGCCATTCATGACAGTTAAAATTATTGCTAAGTTCACGTTTTCCACTGAATATAAAGACCTAGTGGCCTAAAGGGACTTGGTCAGGTTGGTTGGCCATCTCTACCCCTCCTGCCCCCCTCCTCCTCCCTTTCCCCTCCTTCCTCCCCCCCCTTCCTCCCCCCTTTCTTATTCTTACCTTTTCTTTCTAGGCTACACTTTTCTTTCTTACTTTTTCTCTCAGTTAAGCCCATCTCCCGGGCATGAAAAAAAATACCACCTTTCCCCCCTGGGCATTCTTGCAGTTGCAATATCATCTGGAAGCTGCTGTGGTCACCAGCCACCTGGGTTGCTCTTCTTTGTTCCCGTATACCTGCCATATGACAGATGCAGGTGGGGATGGTAATTGCCCCAGAGATGTACCACTCTGTCATCATTTATGTTACATGACACAGTTGGCTCTAGAAACAGTAGGATGATCAACTCATATTCGTGGTGTCTGTTAATCTAGATTGCGGATTATTCACATGATTGGATAAACAATGTTTTCACGGCTATTTATGTATTTCACATGTGTACTTTAATGTCTCTGTTCATCTCAACATGTGGTTCTGTTCTACATAATTGTTCCTGACTGTATTGTATGCCTCTATACCTCAATAAATAAAGAATTAAAAAGAAAAAAAAAATTATTGCTGATACAGTGAACACTATAAGCAATCAAAAAAGATCCCGATCACCTCCCCAGAGTAGTACAGTGACACTGCACTATGGTGATAGTATGTAATACATTAAAAAAGAAAGTGTCTAAAAATAAAAATTTGAAAAAAAAATGAAAATTGTTTTATATTCTGTCACTAGTCAGTGTCCCTAATCACCGCCACACCAGTTACAGTGTCCCTGATCTCCGGCACAGCAGTCACAGTGTCACTATAGGGACTTGTTGTTCACATGTACAATGCTCTCTGAAGAGCCTTCAGATTGCTCTTCAGAGAGCATTTGACAGGCAGTGAGAAGGCATTGCCTCCTCACCACCTGCTTTAATCCCTTGGACCCCACAGAAGCAACCCATTCACTTGAATTGGTCACGATCAGCAGGAGTACAAGGGGTATAATTCCCGCCACAGATGCAAAGTAAAGCATCATGTACACCCCCGGCCGCTGCCTCTGCTACTAGAGGGGATATGTGACATGTGAAAGAGCCCTAATTCAGCAGCCAGTCACAATTCTCAAATCAACACCACACAAGCCACAGTGTTGCCAGACTAGTGGAGCTAAAATCTGTGTTCCTGATTGCCACCACACACAGACCAGTGCCACAAGCAAGTTTTTTTGGCAACCACCACACTACTCCCAGTGTCCCCAGACCAGTGCATGTCAGCAACAGTGTTTCTTATAACTGCCACACCAGTGCAGTGTTGCTTCTGCCTGCCGCGCTTACTAACCCTGGCCTGTTTATTGACCACATTTTTGCCTGTTGCCTAGAATGATCCTTTGACTGTTTGCTGACCATGTCTCTGCCTGCACCTGAACTGACCCATCTACAATTCACGCTGACTACATTCCTGCGAGACATTAGTCCCAGCCATCCTTTGCAGATAACTGCACTCCTGGAACCACAGGAACTCTTTTGTTCTTCATTTCTTTAGCCTCCTGTACTTGCCAGTGAACAAGGAATTCCTGAGGACAGCCACGTACCAGTGGGCTAGGCTTGCTTGACTTAGGCTGAGTTCACACTATTGCGAATTGGATGCAGCTTTTCAGGAGATTGTGACTGGCTCTCTGTAGAACAAGTTCACATATCTCCGAATCGGCTGCGGTACAAATTGCATAGGAGTCCTGTGCGTCTTCTGACCTGTTTCAGGTCCGAATTTAGACAAAAGTTCAGACTGAAATCGGACCTGAAACGGTGACCAGTTATGCGCCGGACCCCTGCTGTGAGAGGCTTCATGCAGCAGTGGGAACAGGGGCTTCTATAGGCTATACTACACTAAACTTTATTCCCTGACCACTCATATAGAGGCAACCGTACAATTGTTTTGATACAATTAGTTGATTTGCAAGATCCACAAGATACAATGTTTGGTACGTAATCAGTCCAGACATTGAAAAAGTCTCACCCATGTGGTATTGCCATACTCAGAAGTCGTAGCAGATCATGTTTTGTAATTTTATAGTAATTCTAGGTCTGTCCATGTTGTGTGTGAGAAATATCTTATTAAATTAACAACTTTATGTAAAAAAAAATTTTTCAAAAAAAAAAAAAGACTTCTTCAAAAAGGCTCACCATGCCTCTTACAAAATACCTTGGGTGTTTGCTTTAAAAAATATGGTCATTTTGTAGGTGTTTACACTGTCCTGGTGCTCCAGGGCCTCCATAAATGTGATAGGTAGTCAGAAAATTAGATGCATAATTTATGTGTAATTTATGCTCCTTGGAAGCCTGAAGGTGCTCCTTGGATTTTGGGTCCCTCTATGCATCTAGGCTGTGAAAATGTCTCACATGTGGTATCCCCATAACTGGGAGGCATATCAGGTGTTTTGGGGTGTAATTAAATAGTATACCTACGCTGTGTTTGTGAGACATCGCTTGTTAAAATGACAACTTTGTTGGGGAAAAAAAACACATTTTATCTAACTTCTTCAATTTTCCAAAAAATTTTAACACACACACTATCTCACAAATGTGAGTACACCCCTCACATTTTTGTAAATATTTTATTATATCTTTTCACGTGACAACACTGAAGAAATGACACTTTGCTACAATGTAAAGTAGTGTACAGCTTGTATAACAGTGTAAATTTGCTGTCCCCTCAAAATAACTCAACACACAGCCATTAATGTCTAAACCGCTGTCAACACAAGTGAGTACACCCCTAAGTGAAAATGCCCAAATTGGGCCCAAATAGCCATATTTCCTCCCTGGTGTCATGTGACTCGTTAGTGTTACAAGGTCTCAGGTGTTAATGGAAAGCAGGTGTGTTAAATTTGGTGTTATCACTCGCACTCTCTCATACTGGTCACTGGAAGTTCAACATGGCACCTTATGGCAAAGAACTCTCTGAGGATCTGAAAAAAAGAATTGCTCTACATAAAGATGGCCTAGGTTAAAAGAAGATTGTCAAGACCCTAAAACTGAGCTGCAGCACGATTGCCAAGACCATACAGCGGTTTAACAGAACAGGTTCCACTCAGAACAGACCTCGCCATGGTCGACCAAAGAAGCTGAGTGCACTTGCTCAGTGTCATATCCAGAGGTTGTCTTTGGGAAATAGACATATGAGTGCTGGTAGCATTGCTTCAGAGGTTGAAGGGGTGAGGGGGTCATCCTGTCAGTGCTCAGACTGTACACTGCATCAAATTAATCTGCATGGCTGTCATCCCAGAAGAAAGCTTCTTCTAAAAATGATGCACAAGAAACCTCCAGTTTGCAGATGACCAGCAGACTAAGGACATGGATTACTAGAACCATGTGCTGTGGTCTGATGAGACTAAGATAAACTTGTTTCTCTATCGCTCATTGACAGACGTAGTCTTCTTGATTCTCAAGAGCTGGGTTATGTTGTCTCCGCAGGAGTAGGACTAGGCAGAAAGACAAAACGTTCTGGCTCCACCTTAGGGGCAGTCCCTGAGGGTATATCCTCCCTCTCTCTGCTACAGGGAATCAGTTTTTTTCTGTCTAGTCAGGAGTAAGGACCTAAGTTCCTTGCTGGGATCTTTTGGTCCTGGCAAGACTTTTTTTCTTTAAGAAAAAGACATTTTTTAGGTAGTTTTCTCCAGTGTTTTTTTCCTGTGAGATCTTCAAGCAAAAATGCCGGACTGGGCGACACTTGTGGTCACCCCAGCCGGCCTACGAGCGCGCGCAGACCATGGCATTGCGCTTGGTCGGCCGCGACATATTCAAGTAAGTATGCGGGGCCGGGCGACGGGCTGGATGTTGAGATCCAGTGGTCACCCCGGTTTCTGCCTACGAGCGCGTGCAGACCAGAGCTCCGCGCTGGGTCGGCCGCGACGGAGTCCCAGTGAAGGGACTGACTTTGCGAGTTAAAAGTCTCGCTTGGACGCCAGGTACCAGAGAGTCGAGGCGTCCACAAACCCCCACCCCGGTGGAGAGGGTATTGTGAAGAGAGGGTGCCTGTCGGTTCGGTATGGTGAGTAAACGTTCCCTTTTTTCCTCGTTATGAGGCAGTATGTATTATGGGCCCCTCCATATATGGTCAGTATATATCTGATACTTACAAGTCCCCCTTGTAATACAGCATGTGTTTGTGGGAAGTGGACTTGGTTTAAGAGCTAACACTCTACCCAGCAGACTGTAACATTACAGCAGACATAGGAGGTATAATCCTACCTTATGTGTAGTGTATCTCTGTAGATCCATATATCACCTCTTAGCAGAGTGCAGGTGGATGTGCTGGGAAGACGATTTCGGCGGTCTGCCGCCATTTTGCCGTAGACCGTATGCATGTATGTCCTCAGGTCACGCCGGCCGCCATGTTTTTGGAGTCTTATGTCTCTTCTATGGGGGCGGCCATGTTTTGTGAGCCCAGCTACCTCGTGGAGGGCTGGGAACGCCGGAAGGCGTACACAGGGGGCGGAGCCACGCCTTCTACCCGGGAAAAAGCAAACAGCTCCTTCCAGTCTGTGTAAGACAGACGCTGACTGCAGTTGGTTGGAAACTGCACTGCATCGGTTGGTGAGCCTTGGGGGTCCCTCTCTCTCTCTCTGGGATCGAGAAGCAGGTACTCTGAGGGGCGCTATTGCGCTAGGGGGAGACACACAAAAAAAAAAAAAAAAAAAGAAAAAGTTTTTTTGTTTTGCTGGCAAAGGTGTCCTGTATTAACATGGACCCTGCCACTCATGTATCTCCTCCGGATGCCCTCGAGGGGTCTGCGGGATCCTCCAGCACCCCATTGACAATTGAATCATTGTCAGCTATTATGGAAACTTTTGTGTCCCGGGTGGAAGTGGCTTGTCAGGGACAGGGCGCAAGAAAGCGACCCCCGCCTAACCCCTTATTATCTAAAACCTCGGATTCAGACTCTGAGCCTATTTCTGCAGTTGCAGGTACTTCATCTGGGATTGGTGTCTCGGGTCCTGTCTCTTCAGACAGTGAGGAGGATGTTTCGGCATCCGCCATAGCCCGAGAGGAAGCGTTGGTAAACGCACTTATTGTATCTGTTCAAGAGACCTTAAGGTTACAGGGTATTCCATCGGAAATAGCTGAAACTGAAATCCCTTTTGGGACTAAAAAACGCATCAAAGTGGCGAAGGTTTTTCCATTGCCCAAATGTTTTGGCAATCCAATCGAAGAAGAATGGCGTCTGCCAAAACGCACTTTTACTATTTCTAAACGCATTGACAGGCGTTATCCGTTTGAGGAAACCCTTATTAAGAAATGGACAGAACCACCTGTGGTGGATTCACCAATTGCTAGATTGTATAAAGCCACGGTTATTCCTTTAGAAGACGCTCCGTCTTTTAAAGATCCAGTGGATCGCAAGATAGAAGCTATGTCTCGCACCATGTTTTCCTTGATTGGATCAGCTTTCAGACCTATAATAGCTATTGGTCTGGTTTCGCAGGCTGTAACTGAATGGACCAAGTGGTTACGCCGGGACTTAGAAGAAGTCCCTCAGGCGGTATCAGATTTGTTGGAACAAATGATACAGGGGTTACAGTTTGTGTGTGATGCGGCGTTAGATGCCACTCCATTAATGGCGCGAGCATCAGTCTCAGCAGTGGTTCTCAGGCGTACACTGTGGCTAAAAGGTTGGTTAGCCGACCAAGGTTCCAAAAAAGCATTGGCTAATATCCCCTTTTCAGGAGAGCGTCTATTTGGAGCCAACTTAGATGAGATCATTAAGGATCTCACCGGTGGAAAGAGCACCTTTTTACCGCAAAATTTTAAAGGTAGAGGAACTCGTCAAAGACGAGGGCCTTCTTTTTCTGCTCACAAGAGGTTTTTTCGTCCAGCGGGTGAAAAAACTAAGTCCTCCAAAGCTCCTGCAGGAGGCGTCAGGGGTCGTTGGTCGGGCAAGCAAAAGCCCGCCCCCTCCAGACCTGAAGATAAACCATCCAAAGCCTGAAGGTGCGCCCCCACCCATAACTGGGGTGGGGGGACGTCTTCGCCGGTTCCCGGATCCATGGCTTTCCAGAATCCCGGACTAATGGGTTTGCGAAGTCATAAGATCAGGGTACAAGATCGAGTTTCGATCTCTCCCGCCGGCGCGATTCTTCCCTTCCAATATCCGACTATCCTCAGATCGTTTAGAAGATCTGCGGAGAGCAGTCACAGATCTACTACAACAAGGAGTGGTAGTCCACGTTCCTTGGACAGAACGGTTTCAAGGGTTTTATTCAAACCTGTTTACAATACCCAGGAAAGAGGGCAAAGTGCGTCCAATTCTGGACTTAAGAGCACTCAATTCTTTCGTCAACATAAGAAGATTCAGAATGGAGTCCATTCGCACGGTAGCAGCCTTCCTGCATCCAGGGGATGTCCTAGCGTCCATAGACATCAAGGACGCCTATCTTCACATTCCCATTTTCGCAGGACATCAGCGGTTTCTACGCTTTTCCGTAGAGGAGAACCACTATCAGTTTGTGGCGTTACCTTTCGGTCTCGCCACGGCTCCGCGGGTCTTCACAAAGGTGTTGGCCCCAATGTTGGCACTTCTGCGCCAAAGAGGTATATCGATCCTTGGTTACCTAGACGATCTTCTGCTTCATGCAGAGTCTCCTCAGACCTTGCTACAAAACATAGAAATTACTATGATTTCTTTACAGGAATTCGGGTGGCTGGTGAACCAGCAAAAGTCATTTCTGGTTCCCACCCAGAGGCTCGAATATCTGGGTCTAATCCTAGACACAGTCAGGACAAGAGTTTTTCTTCCGGTAGGGAAACTCCGAAAGATTCAATCAGCAGTCCAGTTGTTACTGTCCAACAACTGGTCTTCCCTTCGGACTTGCATGAGGGTTCTGGGGTTGATGGTGGCTTCATTCGAAGCAGTCCCATTTGCCCAGTCCCATACCCGAATTCTCCAGCAAGAGATTCTTCTCAGATGGAATCGGAATCCGGAATCCCTGGACAATCAGATACGATTGAGCAAACAGACCAGAGAGTCTCTGGTTTGGTGGCTTCGGTCTCCGATGCTCAGCCAGGGAAAGTCATTTCTGCCAATATATTGGACGATAGTGACCACGGATGCCAGTCTATCCGGATGGGGAGGAATTCTCGGTCAGTTATCTGTCCAGGGACTTTGGTCCCCGGAAGAATCCAGGTTACCGATAAATGTATTGGAACTGAGAGCGATCAGACTTTGTCTGATTCACTGGACCGAGCAGCTCCAGGGCAGCCCGGTTCGGATCCAGTCGGACAATGCCACGGCCGTGGCTTATGTCAATCACCAGGGGGGCACCAAGAGTGTCCGAGCGGCCAAAGAAGTGGCTTGCATTCTTCGCTGGGCGGAACGATTTGTTCCAGCAATCTCTGCGGTGTTCATTCCGGGGGTGGAGAATTGGCAGGCAGATTATCTCAGCCGTCAGACCCTGGATCAGGGGGAATGGTCCCTCCATCCAGACGTTTTCCACCAGTTGTGCCTACGGTGGGGCACCCCGGATGTGGATCTGTTGGCATCACGATTCAACAGGAAAGTTCAGAGATTCGTGGCTCGCTCCCGCGATCCTCTAGCAGAAACCGCAGACGCACTGATCGCCCCGTGGGGGCAATACCAGCTAATATATGCCTTCCCTCCTCTCGCGTTACTGCCAAGACTTCTTCGCAGGATAGAGGAGGAAGGAATCCCAGTAATCCTGGTAGCTCCGGACTGGCCTCGTCGAGCTTGGTACGCCGACTTGGTCAGACTGGTGGCGGACGTCCCGTGGAGACTTCCTCTCAGGGAGGATCTACTGTCTCAGGGACCGATCTTCCATCCTGCTTTACGATCGCTGGCTTTAACGGCCTGGCTATTGAGACCCAGGTGCTGAAGGACAAAGGTTTGTCAGCTTCAGTTATTCCTACTCTAGTTGAAGCAAGGAAAGCGACTTCCAGAAAGATTTATCATCGCACATGGAAGTCCTACATTGCATGGTGTGAACCTTTGGGGTTCCGTCCTCGGTCTTATTCGATTAGTCGAATATTGGCTTTTCTGCAACAAGGGGTTGAGCAGAAACTGGCCTTGAGTACTATCAAGGGTCAGGTCTCAGCATTAGCCATCTTCTTTCAGAAGCCTTTGGCTACTCATTCCTTGGTGCGGAACTTCATCCAGGGGGTGCGACATCTGGCTCCGCCAGTGCACGCGCCGTTACCCCCCTGGGATCTTAATTTAGTGTTGTCGGTTCTTCAGAAACCTCCCTTTGAAGATATTAGGGAGATTCCTCTACCCACGTTGTCCCAGAAGGTGGCCTTCTTGGTGGCTATTACTTCTGCACGCAGGGTGTCAGAACTGGCCGCATTATCTTGTTGTTCACCATATCTGGTGGTTCATAGAGATAAGGTGGTTCTTCGTCCGAATCCATCCTTCCTACCAAAAGTGGTTTCAGAATTTCATCTGAATGAAGAAATTGTATTACCTTCCCTGTGTCCTAAGCCCAGTCATCCTCGGGAGTTTGCTTTACACTCCTTGGATGTGGTCCGGGCGATCAGGGTGTACTTGAAAACGACAGACTCGTTTCGCAAGACGGATTCACTTTTTGTGATCCCAGATGGACCCAAAAAGGGGTTGCCTGCATCTGCCGCGACCATTTCCAGATGGATCAGACAGACGGTAGTGCAGGCTTATTCCATTAAGGGTCGGGAGCCCCCGTTCCCTGTTAAGGCGCACTCCACTCGGGCACTTAGTGCGTCATGGGCCTTTCGCCATCAGGCGTCAGTGGTCCAGGTGTGCAAGGCGGCTACCTGGTCGTCGGTGCATACCTTTTCTAAACATTATAAAGTTGATGTAATGGCATCGTCTGATGCCTCGTTTGGCCGCAAGGTTTTGCAGGCCGCAATTTGAGGAGACCAGTGGTCTACCTCGAGGGTTTTTTTCCGTTGGAAAATTTTTTCTTTAGTCTCATTCTTTGTTTATAATGAGCCTTTAAAACTTCTAGTTTGGCACCGGTTGGGCCTTCTAGATTGGATTTGATTTTGTCAATCCCACCCCTCATTTGTGGCACTGCTTCTGGATGTCCCAGCTCTTGAGAATCAAGAAGACTGCGTCTGTCAATGAGCGATAGAGAAAAATGGATTTTTGTAAGATCTTACCGTAAAATCCTTTTCTCTTAAGCTCATTGACAGACGTAGTACCCGCCCCGCTATCATTGAGTTGGGTTGGGTTAAATTCTCTGTACTGCTTTAAACAGAACTGATTCCCTGTAGCAGAGAGAGGGAGGATATACCCTCAGGGACTGCCCCTAAGGTGGAGCCAGAACGTTTTGTCTTTCTGCCTAGTCCTACTCCTGCGGAGACAACATAACCCAGCTCTTGAGAATCAAGAAGACTACGTCTGTCAATGAGCTTAAGAGAAAAGGATTTTACGGTAAGATCTTACAAAAATCCATTTTTGGTTTAGGCTTGCTGGGGACCTACCGTGATCGAATTCAGCTTGAGACCCATCATCCACCTACACAGGCTTTGTTGTTCGCTCTAATCCCTTTTGGGATATGTTTCTATATAAAGATGGTGTTAGAATTGATTTTAACAATTTTGTATGTTATTTTGTTGCTATCATACATGCATGGTAACCCATGCTTGTTTTTTACTTGCTACAATAAAATGTTTTTTTGATTTTACAATTGGTTTTGGTTCTGATCCTTCTACTCCCACTGGCCCGCAAAGCCCCGCCTTTTTCTATCCCAATGTTTTCCACTAAACTTGTTTGGTTCATATGGTGTCAAGCATGTGTGACAGCAACCAGGTGAGGAGTACAAAGACAATTGTGTCTTGCCTACAGTCAAACTCTGTGGTGGAAGTGTCATGAGCTGGGGCTGCATGACCTAAACCCTATCGAGCATCTGTGGGGCATCCTCAAACGAAAGGTGGAGGAGTGCAAGGTCTCTAACATCCACCAGCTCTGTAATGTCATGGAGGAGTGGAAGAGGACTCCATTGGCAACCTGTGAAGCTCTGGAACTCCATGCCAAAGAGGGTTAAGGCAGTGCTGGAAAATAGTGGTGGCCGCACAAAATATTGACACTTTGGGCCCAATTTTGACATTTTGACTTAGGGGTGTACTCACTTTTGTTGCCAGCAGTTTAGACATTAAAGGCTGTGTGTTGAGTTATTTTGTGAGGAAAGCAAATTTATATGGTTATACAAGCTGTACACTAACTATACATTGTAACAAAGCGTAATTTCTTCTGTGTTGTCACATGAAAAGATATAAAATATTTACAAAAAAGTGAGTGGTGCATTCACTTTTGTGAGATACTATGTGTGTATATATATATATATATATATATATATATATATATATATATATATATATATATATATATATATATATATAATCTCAATAAAAAAAAAAAATAATCATGCCTCTTACTAAATTCCTTGTACTGTCTTCTTTCAAAAAAGGGGTTATTTTGAGGGTATTTGTACTGTCCTGACATTTCACTCAAGAAATTAGGTAGGCAGTCAGTACATAAGGATTGATCAATTTTCAAATATACATACCATAGTTTATAGACCCTAACTTTCACACAGGCTAAATAATATATACGGATTTGAGTTATTTTTACCAAAGATATGAAGCAGAATACATTTTGGCCCAAATTTATGAAGAAAGATTATTTATTTGCAAAATGTTATAACCAAAACAAAGAAAAATGTTTTTCTCTATCGTTCATTGACAGACGCAGCCTTATATCTTCTTAGCCATTGGATTATGCTCCTCCCATCAGGAATAGGACACTAGGCAGGAAAAAGCTTTCACCAGCCTATGGGGCTGTCCCTGCAGTCATAACCCCACACACTCTGCTACAGACCTTAGTTTGTTTCTGCCTATTATAGAAGTAGGACCTTGTTCCCTGCTGGGACTTCGGTCTTAGGTGTTATTTTTTGGGAACCTGTTTTTCTTTTATATTTATTCTTTAAGTAGAGAACTACAAGCAACAGCGGGCTGGGTTTCAGACTGGATATTCTAGATCCTTAAGGTCTCCCAGCTTGGCCAGCAAGTGTGCGCAGTGTATAGTCCAGCACTAGCCCTCACCACGACAGAGCCTCGATGGCTGGGGCCGAGCCCAAGAGTGGACCGTCTGGCTGGAACACGAACGACCTGGAACGCTCTGAGTCACAGCGTACCCCTTGGCTGGCAGGGACCCCATCCTGGGTGGGAGGTAGTCTACTGAGTGGCGCACACCTGATCCGTGGTATGGTGAGTAATAGTTCCCCCATTTCTCTGGTGGTCTCGGGTGGATGTGAGCCCCCTCCTTAAAATAGTCAAACCCTCAGGTATCCCTCAGTTCCCCTGGCCTCTCGGATATACCAGGCTCCCCCACCCTTCAACTGTTCCCCCCCCCCTCCCTCCCACTACAGGTTCCTGCCTTTTGGGGGCGGATATATTGTGGCCACTGAGGCGGTTCTGCGGGGGGAGGGCGGTATTTCTGGTGGGGTCCCCTCCTGGGGACCATCCGATTCTTTTGTCAGTGACCCCTTTGGGGGTCCTGTAGACCGCATGGCGTGCCATGGGGGCCACCATTTTGCTGTAGACCTGCCCTACATTAATGTCAGAATTCCTCATTGTAATGTGTAGTGCCATCCTTGGTTGGTGCTAGGTAAAGGCATTGTTTTGCTCCATCTGCTTATCAAG
Source organism: Pelophylax lessonae (assembly GCF_965119305.1). Taxonomy (NCBI): domain Eukaryota; kingdom Metazoa; phylum Chordata; class Amphibia; order Anura; family Ranidae; genus Pelophylax; species Pelophylax lessonae. The sequence goes on along the minus strand of NC_138769.1, from coordinate 589,001,015 downwards.
GGAGCCTGATCAGTAGTTTTGCCTTTTACATGTGTCCATGTGTGATTCATTTGGTCTGAGGGAATGTCCCCACTGTATCCAATAGGGGAGCCTGTTGGACAGTGGAGGAAATCCAGCCAGTAACACACAGGCTTTTGTGGCTTTCCCAGTGGGAAGGCATCAGAGTGGTGCATCCTGGGATAGGCTATAAAAGCCAGGGGACAGGGGGTCTTTGGGCAGGAAGCCAGGTCCCAGGAGGAGGGTGACATTGGTCTCTCCTCCTGTCAGCAAAGAAGGTGGTCACAGGCAGTCGGCCTTGTGGATACAGAGTGTCCACAAGGCCGACTGCCTGTGACCAGGATACTGACAAGTGGAGCTGAAGGCAGAGCAACCTAGGGAAAAACAGTGTCCGTGAGTACCGGGAAGCTTGCCAGGGTTCTGCCCAGGAAGGGAACCACTCCAGTGGAGAGTCAGTGGACAAGGGGCTAGCATGCACGGGAAGTAAGAAAGGGGGTGCCAAGTCAGGACCCTGAAGAGAAATCCAGTCAGGAACCTATTTTCCACTTTACTTCAGTGGCAAGGTGAAGCAGCAGCCTTGCCGCGTTCATTACAGTTAGTGTTCTCAGAATTTGTGCATAGTTCAAGTTGAAGTATCCCACTCATCCCTTCTCCCATCCAAGTTCCAAAATTAAACACAAAAAAACACATCACCTGGACTGTTCACTGTCTGAGCCAAGTCTTAGAGTGATATGTTTTATGGACTGTTGCTATTGGGTAACCCAGGGGAATCCACACCTAGGGGGCAGTGCTACATTTGGTGGCTCGTCTGGGATGTCGCCCTGGGTTACCGGAATGGTTGGTAACGGCAACGGCCGAAGACAATTTGTGAAAATTTCATTTTTCTCTCAAGGACTGTGTTTTAATGCTCAAAAGAAGTGTGAGGCCTGCTCTACAGCAGATAGGGAGAGTGGGATGAAGAATCAAATGCACAATAATGGGTGCCCGTGGCAACGGAAGAATTCCTGTCAGAATCGCAAATTGTTTTTTCAAGTGATGTGCTGGAGAGTGGGAGAGTAGCATCTTGCTGTGAAAACAGACTGTGTCTGCTTAACAGTAAAAAGTGCAAGTGTGGATGGAGAAAATGGCAGCCCAGGGCACGTGGATTGGTGTGCTGGGAGCCATGTGTGTGCCAGAGCTATGCAGGAAAATGTTGACATCTAATGACAGCAGGACATTCTTCCAATATATTGGCAAAGTTGGTGCTGTACAGAAAATCTTTTGACCATGCATCTTATGACAGTGGGACATTTTTCAACTATCATATGGCGAGTCTTGCTTGTACAAGTGCTATGAGGAGATATGTTGGCTGTGCATTCGACAGCGGGACAATTCTACTGACTAGCAAAGGGGGTCAACTGGCTCAGAGTGATGCAGGCGCAGTTGGAGCCCTGGTACAAGTAAGGATGGCGGATGCGTGCAAGCTGAGAGGCATGGCCTGCTTTACAGTAACTTCCATGCAGGCTAAGCTGAGAGAGCAGACATCAGAAGGGTTACTGTACTGTGCGGGAAAGCTAGCAGGAGGAGCCACCGCTAATATGGAGATGTGGGCGAAGACGCCGCTCACGTACAGTCAATCCGAGGAAGGAAGGAAAGTCTATAAATCACTTCCGCCTCCGGGTGGGGCTGAGAGGGAGACACGTGTGCGGAGGAGCAAAATGGCTATCCCACATGTTGGTGGAGAGCCGAAGACATCCACTCTGTGGGATACAGGGGTGCAGATGGTGCCCCACGAAAGACTGGCATTGTGCACCGGAGGAGGCGTAGAGCATTTGGGCCTGGTATGTCCTCAGTGTCTGAATGTGACCATACGTATGCAAGCTTGGGGCCAGTGCGGACATTGCGGCCATTTGCTGCTGCGGGCAGAAGAGAGTGGAGGTCAGCCCAGAAGATTGAATGTGTCTTGGGAGATCAGGGTCACTCACACTCTGTCGGCTGTGGAATCGGGGCCTCAGCTGGGCCGTGGAAGAGGAGTGCAGTGGTTCATGATGCAGTTGGAGTCCATGCAGTCTGTCAGTGGTCCAGCATGCACATGGAAGGAGACCCGAATGTCCGGGCCAGGATGCATGCAGGTAGTATGGGCCGGGAAGTGGCCACCTGATGCATTGAAGACTGCAGCAGAAGAAAAGAAGTCTGCGCCACTACAAGCAGAGGGGAGAAAATGGCCAGCAGTGACCGGGGCTGCTAGTGTTTGTGTGAGCAGCAAAGAAGAGGCCGGGGTCATTGATGTGGTGTCCCCCAGAATTCCAGAATCGATTTGGGTCCTTGGAGGAGGGACTGGATGTTTGTAAGTCTGAGGAAGAGACTGAATGGGACTGGGGGTCCAGATATCGGAGCATTCCAGCCAGTTTTGATACACCTGATGAGGAGACTAGGGATTCCGTGGTGCGAGGAGAGTGCACCAGGAATCTGGGGTTCTGTGAGGCCTATGCTAATCGGGCCCCAGACCTAACCCCACCTTGGGTTCAAAATGAGGCCTACGCTTCCCTCATCAAAGGAGAAGAGAGGTAATTGGAAGACCCTCCCCAAATTTTTCAGGATACAGAGAAAGGTGGCCTTAGAGTATGGGTAGGACTATCCCTATGCTCAACGGGAGGTCATGCTGGAAATAGAGGCCAAAAGAGAGTCCTGCTGTGACAAAGCTATAGGGACTTCCTCTTTGTCTCCAAGCCATATCGGAATTAGTCCAAACTGGACTTTTGGAAGGCCTTCCTGTCAGTGAAGGTGCAGTGGAACCATGGGCGGGCTATCTACTTGGACCGGGTGGAGGTCCGCCGCCCAGATCGATCTGGCCAGGCCTGGTCGATCCGTATCCAGGAAAAGGAGGGGAAGATTGTGTGGATCCCCCATCCAGATTTCTATTGTTGAGGAGAATGTACAGAGGTCAGTTAAGGCTGGCTAGCCTATCTTTGCTGACCAAAAAGACACTTTACCTCAATTTAAAGTTCAGCGTTGCAGGGGCTTATGCTCTCTTTTCCATTACCCCCTCCCCTTCGATCCTTGCAGAAGGGGTTGAGGGAACCACAAGATACCACTGGATGGTGGACTCATACCGGAGGGCTGACCCTCTTAGGAGAAAATAGATTGTTCCATGCTGTTTCAGAGATCCTTTGGGCCACCGGGCCAGGATCAGGGATTACAAAAATTACAGAGTTTCAGGCAAATTGCTTTGGGCCAGTGGGCCAGAAATGGAACTCTGAAAGTGACTGACTGCCCGGAAGAAGTGGGCAAATGTTCCAAGAGTCTTTGGTGGGGGGTGCCCTGGTGCCAGGGGCCCCTGAGGAAATTACCATTTCCCACAGGACTGGTGGCTTGCCCAGGCTCCGGCAACGAGTTTCCTATGGGGGGAGAAAAAGCTAGTGCTCAGTGTCGCTGTGGAAAGGACACTGCAGGCGCCAGCCGGTGAACTGTGTATTGGTAGTCAGATGCAGGGTTCAGGGTCGCCTTGAAGGAGCGAGCTGAGCACCGGGTCAGGACTACAGATGAAAGCTGATCATTTAGTTAGGGATGTTGGATGAGAAGGCCACCCCCGTGGGGAGTTAGAATTGTGGTTATGCAGAGTATGTACCTACAAAAGTGCCTAAAAAGATAAAAATTCCTGCGAGCAACCTCTCTGCTGTGGATCTTTAAAATGCTGCAGACACTTCACTTTTCATAAAAGTGCAAATGAGCTGATAAATATAAAATAGTGTTGCGCAAAATAAAAATCTGCCTAAAAAATAGTTATATGGAGTGTGAATAAATACGTGCAACTCTCAAGCTACGGATTCCAATTCTAAAAATATTTCCTTATATAAAATCTGTCATTAAGAGGTAAAATATTTGTGCTGTATATAATCCTGAAGATGTGTAAAAAACAATAGTGCTATAAGAAAGTGCTATGTGCTAGAGTGCTCTAGTATATCTCAATAGTTTCTATTCCTTTATAATAATCCATACATTATAAGATAATAGTAAATAATTAATAAATGACAGTGAATAAATATATATTAAATATCTAAATGCATATAAATACAAAAAATGTATAGAAAATATAAATTGATGATTATAGTGTCCAATAAAATCCAGTGATAATTAGTGCAAAACTGTCTTTTATGTGTGCTCAAGCCACCAGAGTGTGGCTGTCATCCCGAAACCAAGTGGGTGACCAGGGTGTCACAACCTATTCCTACTCATGCACCCCCTTGTGATTGGGCGCTCACCTTATATTAAATATAACTGGGCTCAAATGCTGGGTTTGTGGAGATTCCAGGTGATCTATTCCCATAGATTAGCCGATTGACTCCTCAGTAATCTTGTATTGGGTTTAACTAGGCTCAAGTACTAGATATCTAGCTATTCCTGGTATCCTTATCCCATAGAGTAGCCTTTTACCATCTCAGAAATCCGTATGACATGGAAGTAGAGAAGCTCACATAGTGCTTATACCGTTTTAAAATATTTATTCCAACAAATAAATGATAGTACACTCACATTTAATGGTGCATCCATGCACCTGTAGACAGCCCTTCAGATGATATGATACCGTTGTGGTATAGTGGGAGACGCCGCAGCTGCGCCCTTATCCCCTGCAGTGGATGTAGCTGACAGTCTTGCAATTAGATTAGCGCAGCCCCTCCCCTGCGCGTGACGACACAAGGGACCACGTGTCTTCCTCAGGGGGATTTGATTCTGAGGAAGACATGTGGTCACGCAGGGAGATTCCCCTGCTTACATTATCTCAGAACGTTGCCTTTTTGGTGGCTATCACTTCTTCTGCCCGCAGGGTGTCTGAACTGGCGGTGTTGTCTTGCCGTTCACCTTATCTGGTGGTCCACAGAGATAAAGTGGCACTTCGACCTAATCAGTCGTTTCTTCCGAAGGTGGTTTCTAAATTCCATTTGAATGATTGAAGGAAGACATTGTGTTGCCTTCATTCTGTCCTAAGCCCAAGCATCCCAAGGAAATTTCTTTGCATTCTTTGGATGTGGTTCGGGCAATTAGAGTTTACCTGGCAGCTACTGAATCTTTCAGGAAATCAGACTCTCTTTTTGTCCTTACCGAAGGACCTTGAAAAGAATTGGCTGCGTCTGCTGCGACCTTATCCAGATGGATCAGCCAGACGGTAGTTCAGGCTTATTCACTGAAGGGTCAGGTTCCTCCTTTCCTGGTGAAGGTGCATTCTACTAGAGCGCTGAGTGCCTCTTGGGCTTTTCGCCATCAGGCGTCAGTGATGCAAGTTTGCAAGGCGGCAGTTTGATTGTCAGTGCACACGTTTACAAAATTCTACGAAGTAGATGTGTTAGCATCTTCGGATACCTCTTTTGGCCGCAAAGGTTTTGCAGGCTGCTGTTTAAAAGGGATCTTCTTTTTTTCTCTTTTGAGGGTGTATGTTTTTTCTGGATGAGCTCAAATTTTTCCTGGTTGAGCTCCTTGTTACCTGGTTGGCTACATTTAGCCTTTGGGGAATTGTGTTGTTTTTCCCACCCCTCAGGATAATACTGCTTTGGGATGTCCCAATAGCTAAGAAGATATTTAGCTGCGTCTGTCAATGAATGATAGAGAAAACTAGATTTTTTACTTCCTGAAGATTATTGACAGACGCAGCACCCGCCCCTCTTATTATGAGTGGAATGGGGTTATTGTCGTCTAAACACTGCTTGCAACGAAACTAATGGCTGTAACAGAGTGTGTGGGGTTATGCCTGCAGGGACAGCCCCATAGGCGTGGTGAAGCTTTTTCCTACCTAGTGTCCTATTCCTAAAAAGAGGAGCATAAACCAATGGCTAAGAAGATATAAAGCTGCGTCTGTCAATGAACGTCAGCGAAAAAGATTTTACGGTAAGTCAAAAATCCAGTTTCTTCACCGTTTTCAGTATTTTCTCATCCATATAGCAAAAAAAAAAAAAAAAGCAGGTGGTGATAACATACCAAAAAAAGAAAGCTCTATTTGTCTCATTTGCTCAGTAGCATGACTGAGTAATTGTCATTTAAAGTGTGACAGAACTGAAAGCTGAAAATTGGCCTGGACAGGAAAGGGGTAAAAATGTCTAGTACTAAGGTGGTTAAAAACATTTTTTGGACCTTCCTTGTATGGTGCCTCTACTCTGGGTGATGAGAAAAGGTACTTTTCTTTTTCAGATAAAATGTTTTATGTAGCTCCTTGTAACTCTTAGTTCTCTTTAATCAGACCCTTTTCAACTATTTCTCATCCTATACTATTCCTCTTGGATGCAAGTATTTAGTTTAGAAGCCAAGGTTATACTTGGGTGCATCCCAACTTGGGTGTGATTGCAGCCTCAAGCTGCTATTCATGCAGAAATCCTTAACAAACTATATATGAGAATTCACTAACATCTTCTCACAGCTGTAAATTTTACAATGCTATGTGTTCTGCAACTTTATTGAGCCATGGTCTAAAGGTGTTTTTCATGGTCATACTAATGATCAAAGCTTTTTATGGCTCGTCCTTGATTATTTTCCAGAAGAATACAGGAGGATGAAAATTTTTTCTGTTTTCCCACATGCCTTTGTTAAAGTTCTTGTAGTGTCCCATGATAATTTAATGAAACGTGTTGCATTTAATTGCTAATGTATTGTTTATATCTAAATTATATCTTCAGAGAATATCTGGTTGTTATCTTTCGAAGCACAGGGAATTATTTTATTTATGCATTACCACTAATAACATCACATCTCTGTGGGTAATACATTGGTTCCCTTGTTGCAGTGCTGTGTACAAAAGGATTTAATCCAATTCCACAAAGTATTTGGCAATAAAACAGACTTTTAAAGTTTTGAACCTAATGCTGAATAAATGTCAATATTGCAGATATTATATGTTCTTTATATAGAAAGTACATACTGTATGTTAATGCTGACTTGTACTTTTATATTTATCATATGAATCTACAATAACGTTTGTCTTCATTTGATGTTTATTAGATACCGGATGCATTGGCATTAATGTAGAGAAACACAAAAAAAAGGTGTATAATCAACCAGATTTTTTTTTTTTCCATAAACAAATTTTTATTTTGTTAAAAGCAAGATGTAACAAGAAATGTACACAATACAGTGAATTGGAAGATAATGAACCCACATAATATCAAGATACATAATAGCACAAAAAACTTATGAGATCACGTGGTTACAGACACAAGAAGACATAATCAAAACAAAAAACTTATAAGGTTGAAGCACTCTATTAAAGAAAGGGATGAAGCTTCAAATATTCTGGCAGAGAGATGTGTTGAGAAAAAATTATTGGGGATTAGTGTCCATCTGATAGGGTGGGTGATCTCGTTTGTTGTACAGTAAGTAAGTTTGATGGGCAAGTTTTATTGCGGACAGATGGGTTGCCGCAACGGTTCATGAGTCTGCTTCCTTCATGTGTCTGAAACAAGGGAGCTGGCTTCTTGGTAACCATCTGTGGGAGTGCAGAAATATAGCTTGTCAAAGAGATAGGAAAAGGTAGGTAGAGAGGAATAGAAAAGAGAGAAAAATAGAGAAGAAAATGTTGGGAAGGTGGGAGAGGTGAGAGAGAAAAAAAAAATAAAAATGTAGGTATAAAGGGGGGGGGGTGAGGGGGATTGGAGGGGTTTGTGGGTATGAGGATCAGGAGAGGAGATCAGGAGGGAGTGAATATGAGCATAATTTCCCTGCTCTTATTCCTCCGGGGAAACCGGCTCCATAGTAATATTAAAATCTATGGATTCAAATTAAGGAGAGCTGATGAAGGATTTGTATTCGTCTGTCTCTTTGTAATGGATCCAGTCCAGCCATTCCGCAGAGAACTTGGATATTTCTTCCCTTGAGATAGCTATCAGTTCTTCTATTTCTTCAATTCTATTTAGTCTGCGGAACCATTCTTTGAGTGAGGGTATATCAGATGTGCGCCAGTGGCACGGAACACAAAGTTTGGCAGCATTCATCATGTGTCGCGCCAATACTGTTTGAGGGTAGTTGGAGGTTCTAGGGGAGTAGTTAAGAAGAAATTTTTCCGGGGTGAATGGAATTTCACTGGATGTGACTTTTTTTATGGTTTCCTGCACTTTTTCCCAGAAGGGTTGCAATATTGGGCATGCCCACCATATGTGAAGCATGGTACCCGGAGACTCAGTGCATCTCCAACAGGTGTTGTCAACTGTTGGGGCAAATCTGTGGATTTTGTCTGGCGTCCTGTACCAACGGGTAAGGATTTTATATCCATTTTCTTGTGCAGTGACATTAATCGAGGTGCGATGGGGTGAGCGACAGATCGTTTCCCAGTCTTTTTTGGAAAGGGATAATTGTAGGTCTTTCGACCAAGCAAGGGCAAAAGTGGCAGAGGATGCAGACGGGGCATCAAGAATGTGACCATATAATTCTGAAATTATATGTCTTTGAGGAAGGGTGCGTTCACATATGGTTTCCAATGGTGACCGGGGTCTCGACCATAATGTTGGGGTGCCTTTGGAGGAGAGGAAGTGGCGTACTTGAAAGAATATCCACAGTGGTATGCCTGGGGGGGGTAATGAGGAGTTAAGTCTTTCCCATGAGATGGGTGCTCCATCTTTGTAAAAATGTTTGGCTAGAACTTCCTGGTGCGGCCATAGGGAGCGCAAAAAGCCGGTAGACATGCCTGGCGGAAAGGCAGGATTTAACCTAAGGGAGGTCAATGGACTACAACGGGGATCAATTTTCATCTTCTTACGCCAAGCATCATGAATGAGTAGCGGGGGCCCAATAAAAGGGTGTATTTTGAGAGGTTGAGGTATGTCTGACAGAGGAAGCCACGGTAGAAGATGTAGCGGAGTAGTTGTCCAGACATTTTCCATCTTAACCACCTCTTTTTGGTCGGCATGGAGGGTCCAATCAACTATTCTGGTGAGAAGACAAGCTTTATAATAACTGGTCACATCTGGCAGGTTGAGACCTCCTCTATGTTTAGGGGCTGTAAGGCGGGAAAATTTAATCCTCGGTGGTTTATCTTGCCAGATAAAAGTCCGCCATGAAGTGCGTAGAGAAGAAAAAAAGGCTGAGGGTATATGTATGGGAATTGTTTGGAAAAGGTATAATAGTTTGGGGAGAATGGTCATTTTAAGAATAGCAGCCCTTCCGAACCATGATACCTGAATGTTTCTCCATAATTTCAAATCTGTATTGATAGATGACAAAAGGGGTTGAAAGTTGGAAGCATACAGATGTGACAGGTCGCGAGGGATATGTATGCCTAAGTATGGGAGTGTTGTGTTTGCCCAAAGAAAAGGGAAATTAGATTGACACCGACTAACCTCAGCAGAAGGAAGGGAGATGTTTAGGGCCATTGATTTTGAATGGTTAACTTTAAGGTTGGATAGAGAACCATAGTATTCCAGGTCTTTCATTAGGTTCGGGATAGAAATGTGCGGTTGTGACAGAAAAAGGAGCATGTCGTCCGCAAACGCAGCTACTTTATGGTTGGTATTACTTATCTGTATACCATGAATGTTAGGGTTTTGGCGAAGCATGTTCAGAAAGGGTTCGAGGGACAAAACAAAAAGGATGGGGGAAAGTGGGCATCCCTGTCTTGTGCCGTTGGATAGGCGGAAGGCGTCCGACAGGTGGCCATTGACCCTGACCCTAGCAGTTTGATCTGTGTAAAGCGCCTGAATGTTTGATAGCATCCTAGTTCGGAATCCAATGGACTCCAGGGTCTTCATTAAGTAGTCCCAGGCCACCCTGTCGAACGCCTTCTCTGCATCCAAGGAGAGAAAGAACCCAGGGGCTTGTTTTGTGGTCAACCAGTGGTGAATGTTGAGGGCCTTTGTGGTATTATCTCTCGCCTCCCTACCAGGAATAAATCCAACCTGGTCTAAGGAGACGAGAGACGGCAGAAAGGGGAGTATCCTATTAGCCAAAATTTTGGCATATAGCTTGGCGTCAACATTTAGAAGGGAGATTGGTCTATAGCTTGTAACCAGGGAAGGATCTTTTCCTGACTTCGGGATAACAGAAATATGTGCCTCCAGGAGTGAGGGTGGGTGGTTAGGGGATGTGGCTAAGCTCCCAAACGCACGGAGAAAATGTGGTGTGAGAGTATCAGCAAAGGAACGGTAGTACTGAAGTGTAAGCCCATCCGGGCCCGGGCATTTCCCCGGCTTCATTTCTTTAAGAGCGCGGTGCAGTTCTTCTCCAGTTATGGGGGCTTCCATGGAAATCGCATCGGACTCAGAAATGGGACTCATGCCGTGATCTTGGAAGAACTTATCCAGTTGAGTTTTTCTGGCTTCTGAAGAGGGTTTAAGAGCAAGTGAGTCAGTAAGATTGTACAATTTCCTGTAGTAGCACTCAAATTGCTTTGCAATGTCAGGGTTAGAGTGGTGGTCCTTACCAGAAGCATCTCTTATGAGGTGTACTTGGGACGATGTATGCTGTGGGCGTATGGAACGTGCCAAAAGGCGACCACTTTTATTCCCCTGCTCATAAAATAGTTTGCGGGAAAGAACGAGTCTGCGGTGAGCTTGCAAGCCCAACTTATCTCGCAGTTCAGTTCGCACCGCGGTTAGTTCTGATAGAGTGGATTGTGCCTGCGAATGTTTAAACGATTTTTCAAGTCCTTCGAGTTTGGAATAAAGATCCGTGAGGTCCTTCTGCCGGGCCCGTTTAAGTGTTGCTGATAATGCAAGGAATTCTCCCCGGATCACGCACTTGTGCGCCTCCCATTGGGTCAGTGCTGAGGTATCTGGGGTATCATTCAGCTTAAAATATTCTTTCAAGGTGTTTTGAATCCTTGTGGTTGCCGCGGCATCTTTTAGGAGTGAGGTATTAAGTCTCCAAGACTTACATCTTGTCTCCACTTCTGGAAACAGCAAGGTTAAGGTGATAGGATTGTGATCTGATAGCACACTGGTTTCTATTGAGGAGGAAGAGAGGTAAGGAAGGTCTGGTTGGGATAGAAAAAGGTAATCGATTCTAGAGAATTTCTGATGAGGTGAAGAGAAAAAGGTGTAATCCCTAGTATCTGGATGGGTCAATCTCCATGTGTCATGGAGTCGGAGGGATTGAAGTTGTGTGATGATTTGTCGCAAAGCCTTGTAGGGGAGGACCGAATTGCCTGTGGAGGAGTCAAGTAAGGGGTTCAGAGGGGCATTGAAATCACCTCCAAGAATTAAAAGGCCGGATGTGAAATCTTGAAGCTCCTGTAAGGTTGAGCGAAAAAAGGCCACCTGCTTGGTGTTAGGGGCATACACATTTGCGATTGTAATTGGGCGGGAGGCAAGAAGTCCCTTTACAAAAAGGAATCTACCGTTAGGATCTTTTTTAATGTCAATCAGTTTAAAGTCTAGTTGACGTGCAAGTAGAATCGAGACTCCTCGTGATTTGGTGCCTTCTGTCGTGGAGTGAAATCCCGTAGGGTATCGTTTGTTGGAGAGATAAATTGGGTCACCAGTTCGAAAATGGGTTTCCTGCAGTAAAATAATTTGTGCCCGGAGTCTATGGGCTTCTGATAGTGTTTGCGAACGTTTTTCTGGCACATTTAGGCCATGTGCGTTCAGCGAGAGAATTTTGACGCGATTTTGTATTTGTGTTAACTTGGGGTTGGTCATGATGAAAGGAGAGTATGGAAAGGGGAGCTAATTCGGAAAAGGAGGGAGAAAAAAAAAAAAAAAAAAAAAAAGGGGGGGGGGATGGGGGGGGGGAGTGAGGAAGAAAGGAAAGATCAGGAAATTAAAGATAAAGAAGGAAGAAGTCGAGATATGAAAGATGGAGGAGTTATTAGAAGTATCAGAAAAGTGATATAGAAGGAAATGCCCCCAGAAAGCTTACCAAGATTACCGGGAAAGCCTTATTCTAAGGGGCGAGGAAATGCGCACTTGGTGCTAGGGGTCAACGGGGGTCCGGAGTGAAACACTGGCACCCGTTGTGGTGCGGGGAGGGGTCTTAGAACAGAAACTAGATAACCGTGGGACTGCACGGCACTGGGGGATAGCAGGGTAATGTAAGGATAAGAAAAATAATAATTTCGGTGTCTCTAGAAGCAGATAAAAAGTGATTTGAACAGTGACAGATACAGATAATGGTCTTGTAGAGCCATAGTCATTAGAGGGTCTTCTAGGAGTCTGTATGGAGTGCCTAAAGGAGAAAATTGTCTCGGGAAGACCTAGGGGTCTGTGCAGTACGAGGTTGTGAACACCCCCACGCCCATATTGGATCCAGGTCAAATGAAACGGTGACCGGCTCAAGATGGGCGCAGATCAGTGATATATAAACAGTGCAGTATATCTAAACTGTAAGGATGGATGTAACATCAAATAAAAATTGCATAACAGTTAAGGTATTTGAATCAACCTGGCAAAAGATAGTAACAGCGTATAAACCTTTAACCAAGTATTTAAGATTAACAAAGAAGTTCTGGTGAGCCTGGATGTCAAGTTGCGGTTGACTGAGAGGTCCGGCAATGTTAAGCGGGTAGGGAGTGAAGCTAGATCACAGAGGAGGGTGCAGGGGAATGAATGGGATATGGGGGGGGCTATTGGGATGTGGGGTATTTTAGGGGGTAGGGAGGTGAGAACAAGAGGAGGGGGATTGGGGGAGGGGGGAAGGAATAAGGGAGGGGGGGAGGGGGGATGAGGAAAGGAGGGGGAAGAAGGGGGGAAGGGGAGAGAGGGTGAGGGAAGGGACAAGGGGAAGGGGGGATTGTGGAAAGGAGGGAGGTAAAAAGGAATGAGGAGAGGGTGAGGGAAGTAATCTATGGGTCCAATATTCCATAACCTTAGATCATATCATGTCTGGATTACTATATTGTGTGTCGACTCTGGAGCCGTCTGATTGTGTTCTGTAGTCAGGTTAGGACATTGGACATATATCACCTTAATAGTTGCAGTACATTAGTTAACCTGATGATAGTTATTATCAACATATGCACTTTTAACAGAGTACCTCAGATTTAGCAGTATAGTTCTAGTGAGCCTGGATGTAAAGTTGTATTCCGATGGGAGATTTAGCAAGGTTAAGTAGGGAAGAAGCAAGGTCAGATCACTGAGGGGATTATAGGAATTTATAGGAGTCTTGTAGACTATATATATAACCCATATAGTATAATGTGACACAATGTAGTACAATACTATATCACACTAAATAGCACAACATAATATACACACATAATCCCATAGATTAAAGGAGTAGGAGTTTGACAGAGAAGGGCTAGTGTGAGGAGGGGGATTGGGGAGTAGGAGAGGTGAGAATTTGAGGAGGGGGAATTAAAGATAAGGGGACAGGGGGAAGGGAAGGAGGGGAAGGGGAAAGAGAAGGGGGGATGAGGTGGATGAGATGATGGAGTGATTGGAGTGGAAAGATAGAAAAGTGTCAGCCGACAGTTATCAGAGGAGACATATAGCACAATTGCACTTTCTGCAGTTAACTGTCAGAATATAAAATCCCACTCATATCCATATCTCCCCCCCCCCCCCCCCAACCACACCAACACCACCAACCATCATTTAAACCACAGTTGAGAGGTGTAGAAGCCTGATTTCGCCAGCATGCACAATATTCCCATATCATACTTTACATTAAATCCTGCTGTGGGGACAGTAACCTTCTTACAGCAGGGGTTCAGGAAGCAGGGTTCAGCCGCCCCTACGATCGGTAGAAAGTTTCAGATTTGAGGATCTGGTCTGGAAATGCTTTCTAGAGATCTTCTCTGGGGTCAGACAGGTCCTGTAATCAGTTCAGCTAGAAGCAGTGACATGGTATTTCAGGATGTCAGGGATAAGATTTATTGCTGAGATGCGGTATGATAGTGGCTTGTGTGTGTAAGGGAATAAGCGGCAGGCTGTGGTGACAGTCTCATGCTCAGACTGATAGCGGGGGCTGGAGGGGGGGGGGGAGAGGACTCCAAGTGGATGTAGCAGAGTCTGATTGTAGCTTCTATGGGGAGAATTCAGGGCTTGTGATCGGGCAAGGGGACAGGGGAGCAGTATTGTGAGGATCCATAGTAGGTATGAAATGGTTAGGAGGTCTGTGAATCAGGGGAAAGGGCATCTTAGGGGAAAGCAGGGAGATAGAAAAAACTCACATTTGCAGACATCCAGGCTGCGTGAAAGAGAGGAGTCAGAGATCGGCATGTTCCCTCTGCTGAGCTGGGGAACGGAGGGGGCTGTTCCGATGGTCATCTCTTCCACGGTTGGGTGTTGAGCCAGGATGTGATTGGCGACGTCTGTGTCGATGGCGCTGGGACTTCGGAGTTGATGAGGATGTTACTGAGATCCAGGGTTCCGGAGTATAGAAGGTGCTGTACCAGTCAGGTAAGTCCATTATCGGGACCTCCATGGCTTCACAAAAGGCGGGGAGATCTTCTGGGATTCTGAGAGCTGCAGATCTGCCACGGAATGATGCAGATAGGCAAAAGGGAAAGCGCCATCTGTAAGTTATGCCTTTAGAACGCAGGGTTTCTAGCAGGGGACGAAGAGCCCGTCTGTTTTGCAGGGTGATGGTTGATAAGTCCTGGAAAAGCTTTACCTCGGACCCCTCGTAGGAGATGTGATCTCGGGCTCTCGCTTTCTTCAGGATAGCCTCCTTCACTTGATAGCTAACCAGGCATGCCACCACATCTCTCGGGGGATCAGTTTCTGCTCCTCTTGGTCGGAGGGCACGGTGGGCTCTCTCGAATTCTACCGGAGTGTCTGCTGGGCGCTCAAGTAGATCGTTGAAGATGGCGGTCAGTGCAGGCACCAGAGCAGGGGGTTCCACTGACTCAGGGAGACCTCTCAGGCGAATATTGTGCCTCCGACCCCGATTATCAAGATCTTCCATGTGTCTGTTGATCTCGATAAGGTGTGCTGTGTGGGCATCTGTTGAACGCTGGAGCTGTTTAATGGCAGTAGCCTGGGTGACTGAAGACTTCTCTGTCTCAGTGAGGCGGGCTGTTACAGAACGCAGCTCAACTGAAAGCTCTGTGATAGCTGATCCCAGGGTATGCTTAATGTCGGCTGCAACTGATTGTAGGTCTGCCAGGCTGGGCAGTGGAGTCGCCATATTCGTCCCTAGTTGGAGCGGTGTGGAGGAGACAGGCAGCAATTCAGGAGAGCGGGGTGCTGGAGATGGTGAGGCCGCTCGTAGGCCTTCCCGCTGAGCTCTGAAGATCGCTGGAATGTTGCCAGAGTTCTGGATAGTCTGGTCGGGTGGTACTCGGCTGGCTGAAGCGCTGCGACCCGATCTGACCATGTTGGGGTGAAGATGAGACACCGAAAAGCTGATTTTTAATCCCCCAGTGCAGAGAGCTCCTCTACCATGCGGCCATTCAGGTCCGGTGCCAAGCCACGCCCCCCATAATCAACCAGATTTAAAGCTTAAAGAGGTTGTAAACCGAGAAAATGTTTTTTTTTTTTTTTTTTACATCCTGAAAGGGAAAGACATAATGAGCTAGTATGCATCGCATACTAGCTCATTATCAAATACTTACCTTAGAACGAGCCCTCGCCACGCCGCTCTCTTACCTGTATGACGGGCGACATGTACAGTCGCCCGTCTTCCGGTATCGCGGCATCCGGCCATCTGATTGGCCGGAGCCGCGGTGACGTCACTCCCGCGCACGCGCGCGGGAGCCGACGGTCACGGCACAGGGCTCTGAAGGAACGGCACGATCGGCCGTTCCTTCAGAGCGCATGCGCCAGTGACGTCACTGGCTGCATCAAATGTAAATATCTCCTAAACGGTGCAAGTTTAGGAGATATTTACAGTACCTATAGGTAAGCCTTAATATAGGCTTACCTATAGGTACAACTTCCCGAGGAGGGTTTACTTCCTCTTTAATAATTGAAAGCTCAACTTTGACCACAAAAACATTTATTGAACTATATGCCTTATGTAGCACTCCTCCTCTTGGTGTGATGTAGTGTTGCATGCTAACATTTCCATCTCAGGGTTGGGTTCTTCGTGTATGGTGAGGAGAAAAAATAAAGGGATCATCAGTCACTTGTGGCCATAACACTTTGATAGAAGTCAAAGGTACCTTGATTTATGGGCAATTAAAGGGGTATTATACCCGATAGCGGGGGGGAGGGGGCGTAGCTAGTCTGTGAAGTGGAACGGACGTACATCACTTGAGCTCCTAAACCCACGGAGTTCATGGAGCAGCTCCTTATCACTCACTTTGTCCGAGACAAAATGCCACCCACCTTTGTGGCCCCGGCTCGCCCTTTTGTGCTGCGCCTGCTAAAATATAGAGACCGTGATCGCATCCCGGCGGTTGCCCATGCCTTACCTGAACTAAAATATGAAAATGCCAAGCTATTCTTTTTCCCAGATTATTCCCAAGAGGTACAACAACATCGCAAGTCCTTTACAGAGGTGCGGCGGAGGCTGCGGGGAAAAAAGGGATCCGTTTCGGCCTCTTATACTCCAGCAGATTGACTAGCGATCAAACCTGGTTCTTTGACACTTCTGAGGCTGCTTCCGCATAACTGCACACCTGCTGAGGCCTCTTCTTCCATGATGCCATGGTACTTTTCCTTCACTTTAGATGGCAGTTAAGTACTATTAGCTTTTATACTAAGATGCTTTTCTGTGCTGGAGAATCCTGCACTCAACCCTAATCTATTCCCTACCCCCCTTGGTGGTCCCCAATGCTCCTGTAACAGTGCCCCCTAGGGAGCTGCTGAGTGTGGATTCCCCTGGGTTACCCATAGCAACAGTCCATAAAACCTATCACTTTAAGACTTGGCTCAGACAATGAACAGTCCGGGGGATTTGGTTTTTGTGTTTTATTTTGGAACTTGGATGGGAGAAGGTATAAGTGGGATACTCCAACTTGAACTATGCACAAATTCTGAGGACACTAACTGTAATGAGCACGGCAAGGCCGCTGCTTCGCCTTGCCACTGAAGTGGTGGAAAATAGGTTCCTGACTGGATTTCTCTTCAGGGTCCTGACTTTGCACCCCCTTTCTCACTTTCTGTGCATGCTAGCCCCTTGTCCACTGACTCTCCACTGGAGTGGTCCCCTTCCTGGGCAGACCCCTGTCAAGCTTCCAGGTACTCACGGACACTGTTTCTGCCTGGGTTGCTCTGCCTTCAGCTCCACTTGTCAGTCCCCTGGACCTCTTGGCTCAGCATCACACACTGGATCCACAAGGCCGACTGCCTGTGTCCACCTTCCTTGCTGACAGGAGGAGAGACCAACGTCACCCTCCTACTGGGACCTGGCTTCTCGCCCAAATATGCCCTATCACATGTGCCCCTGGCTTTTATAGCCTATCCCAGGATGCACCACTGTTGTGCCCTCCCACTGGGACAGCCACAAAAGCCTGTATGTCACTGGCTGGGTTTCCTCCACTGTGCAACAGGCTCTCATATTGGATACAGTGGAGACACTCCCTCAGACCAAGTGAATCACACATGGACACATGTAACAGGCAAAACTACTGATCAGGCTCGCCTGATAAGCAGATGGAGCAAAACAATGCCTTTACCTAGTACCTACCTGGGAGGGTGCTACACGCCTTTTTTCTGACTGAACGTTCTTTGTTTGTGGTGATTTATCTTCATGGTTTTATTTCCTCCTGACTACAGAGCTCTGGTTTTATCCCAGAGATCATCTGCGTTACTCCGGTCAAGTATTTTGTTCCCCCTCTCCCAGTTTCCCTCCACCCCAAGCATTGAAAAGACGTTGCTGTTTTGCTTAGCAACCCCCCCTTCAGGTTAAGGTTTGGCTGAAAAGAGGATCTCTGCAGGTTATTGGACATGGTATTGCACTATTGCCTATTTCTGTTTTTGTTTTTTGGGTATAGGCCCTGTCTGAGCCTTTCTAAGTTCCCGTGGTCGGTTTCAGACAAAGGGCAGGGTAGGCACTTCGGTGCCCATTGGGGTAATGTCTATAGTTTATTTCGTTTTTTCATTTTTTGTTTGTGTTCTCCTTTGGTGCTGGCTCCCTTGGTCTTTGCTGCTCCTGAGATGCCCTACTAGGCCTTTATATAACTCACATACGAATATTTCACCTTACATGCATGATGGCATCTCCTAATGACACCGTGTTCACTATCCTGTCCTGGAATGTGCGTGGTTTGAACTCTAAACTTAAAAGAGCAGTGCTATTTCGTTACCTTAAATCCCATTCCCATTATATAGTGCACTTGCAAGAGACTCATCTCGTGGGCAGCAAATTATTAACACTTATGAAACCATGGATTTCGAGAATGTTTCACGCCTCATATTCCACTTTTGCCTGGGGAGTGTCAGTGTTGATCAGCAAGTCCTTTCCATGTGTGGTCAAACATGTCCCCACGGATCCCCAGGGCAAATATATGATTGTATGGTCAACGCTACGTTATTGTCAATATATATATTCCTCCACCCTTTTCCCCAGTGCTACTGTATATTATCATGGAGAGGATCACCCCATATTGTCCTGCCAAATTACTGCTTATGGGCGATATTAACGCCATCTTAGTCCCAGACCTTGACAGGCCTACTCCACTTAATAATTTTTCCACAGACCTGGCCGCTTGGGCCCAAGCGATGGGAGTTGAAGTATGGAGATGGAAGCATCCCACAACCAGATCGTACTCCTGCTTTTCTACCCCATTCAAAGCAGCCTCCCGAATTGATCTGGCATTTACTAACCCGGCCTTCTTGTCAGATGTGTTGGATGCAACATATCTGCTAAGTGCACTTTAAGAGCATTGTCCCCTGGCCCTCACTATTCGCTCTCCCTGCTTCCGCAACACCACCCTGTGGTGCTTGGGGTCTCACTGGATTGCCCACCTGGACATAGTTGACAAAATCTCACCACTTTTTACTGAATATTGGGAACTCAATTCAGGGTCCTCCTCTCCAGGAACTATTTGGGACGCTTTCAAAGCATTCACTCGAGGACAGTAAATTTCCTCCATCTCTGCAGTCAGTAGAGATCAAAGATCATGTAACCAGCTCCCTTTAAGATGCAGTAAATTCCCATACCAATGAATAGGAGAAGCTCCACCTCCATTTAGCAGCGATTACTAGGTTAGACCTCTACAACAACAGACAAAGATTTTTTTTGAGCAGGGGGACCGTAATGCCTGCCTGCTGGCAATGTTGGCACAACATGACTGGCCCCTGACCTTGATACCTGAAATCAGGGTCCCCCGCTGGGGAGTTGGCCTCCTCACTGCCAGCTGTTTTTAATGCCTTTCAATAGTTCTACAGCTCGCTTTACACCTCCACTTTGTCAGGGTCCCAGAGGACCCTGACTGCCGGGCTAGTCTCCTTGGCCTTGTGCTGGCTTTCGGATGTGGAATGCAAAGCTTTGGTGAGGCTGATTACCACTGATTGGGTCCTGGCAGCAATCAAATCCTTTCCTGCAGGGAAGTTCCTGGGCCCAGATGGCATCCCCATTGAGTTCTTCAGAACCCATGTGACCTCCTGGCCCCCGTTCTGGCCTCCCTTTACTCTGTGTTTGACTGCTGGAGACCTACCACCCTCCATGAGCCATGCTCATGTTATCCTAATACATAAACCACTAAAAGACCCTACTTCCTGTGCCTCCTACAGGCCAATTGCCCTCCTTAACGCCAATTTTTTTTACTAAACTGCTTACCCTACGACTGCAACCCTTTTTACCGACCATTATTGAGACGGACCAAACTGTATTCATGGCTAATAGAACAACTCATATCAACCTGTGAAGGTTGCACACCAATATCCATGCACAACACCTAAACATGTACACCAGAGTTGTGGCCTCCCTGGACATTGAAAAGGTCTTTAAAACAGTCGAATGGCCATTTCTATGGGGGGTCCTCCGTAAAATAGGTTTCCCTCTAGTGTTTATTAACCGCTTTACGACCGTCAACTGCAGTTATACTGCGGCAGGCAGCCGCTCCTGCGCAAACCGCCGTAACTATACGTCGGTCGCGCGCAGGAGGCTAGGGGACGAGCACGGAGGCGGCGAGCACCCGCCCCCGCTCGTCTGCGGGGAAGCCGATGCAGCGGGCAGGTGGCTCGGATTACCGCCTGGTTCCCCGCTGAGAGAGAACGGTCAGCGGTTGTAAACACAGCTGACCGGTCTTCTCCCTGGAAAGATCATAGAGCCCCTGTGATCCTTCTAAATAGGAACACAGGTCTCTATGGTCATTTCACAAGTCACGCCCCCCCCAAAGTTAGAATCACTCTCCTAGGCTCACATTTAACCCCTTGATCACCCACAATGTTAACCCCTTCCCTGCTAGTGTCATTATTACAGTAACAGTGCATATTTTTAGCACTGATTACTGTAGTAATGTCACTGGTCCCCCCAAAAGTGTAAAAAATGTCAGTCAGGGGTCTGATCTGCCTGCCGCAATGTCGCAGTCCCGCAAAAAAAAAAAATCGCAGATCGCTGCAATTACTAGTGAGGAAAAAAAAAAAACAATAAAAATTACATAAAACTTTCCCGTAGTTAGTAGATGCAATAACTTTTGCGCAAACCAATCAAAATATGCTTATTGCGATTTTTTTTTTTTTTTACAAAAAATATGTAGCAGAGTACAAATTGGCCTAAAATGTTAAAACATTTTGATTTTAAAAATTTTTTTGGGAATGTTATATAGCAGAATGTGAAAAATATTGTTTTTATTTTTTTCAGAAATCGCACAGGTGATCAAATACCACCAAAAGAAAGCTCTATTTGTGGAAAAAAAGACCTCAATTTTATTTGGGTACAGCGTCGCACGACCGCGTAATTGTCTGTTAAAGTAACGCAGTGTCGAATCGCAAAATATGGCCTGGTCATTAAGGGGGCAAATCCTTCTGGTCCAGAAGTGGTTAAATGGCTACAGGTATTATACAAAACACCCTACTATTAAGTTTGGAGGGGGACTATCCTGTTCTTTTTCCCAGTCTAAAGGTACCCAGCAGGGCTGCCCTCTCTCTCCAGCCCTATTTGCCATTGCCATTGTACCCTTGGCGGAGGCTCTCCGTACCTCTCCACACATTAAAGGTGTGCGCATCGGCTGGCTGGAGCAGGCACTGTACGTGGATGACCTCCTGTTATTTCTAAATTATGCTGGCCCATCTCTAGAGGGAGCCCTTCAGGTCTTAAATTCATTCTCCTTAGTCACAGGTCTTCGGGTAAATTAGACCAAATCACTATTATTTCCCATAGACCCCGCAGCTTGCAGCATAGCACCTCCAGACCTCCCATTACAGTGGGTTGAAAATGTTAGATACCTAGGGGTTGAAATATCTAGGCAAGCCACAGATTTTCTGGCCCTGAACGTAGCCCCGGTACTGCAGGAGGTCTGGCTAAAGGTAAAGGCATGGTAGTCCCTACCCTTATCCTACCTAGGATGCATCAACCTAGTAAAAATGAAATGTCTGCCCAAATTTACATATCTTTTTCTACACTCCCCGCAATGGATCCCCAAGTCCTTTGTTCGGCTTAATCAAATGTTCTCTTCTTTTGTTTGGGGGGCCCCTAGACCCCCAGATACAGGTGGTCCACCTTAATGCATCCTACCTCCCAAGGTGGCCTGGCATTTTCAGATTTCTATAAATATTTCCTGGCCACCCAGCTTGTCACAGCTGTCTGGTGGTTGAGCCCTGATGTCACCAACTCCTCCATACTGCTTGAGGCAGCTGTGGTGAACTCCTTGGAAGCATTGAAATTCCTATTTTCTCTTTCGATTGTTGATGAACACAGCTCCTGTCATTCTTGACCATTGGTTATACTGCCCCCTACAGGAGTAGGACACTAGGCAGAAAAAAACTTCTGGCTACACACATGGGCAGTCTTCTAAAAGGCCTGGACTGATCTTCCTCCTAGATTTTTCCTGTGAGATCTACTATCTACTGCCGGACTGGGCAACGAGCTTGATAATCTGGATCCAGTGGTCACCACAGTCTGGCCAGCGAGCACACGCAGACCTCAGCTTCATGCTAGGACGGCCGTGACATAGCCCCACTGGACGGGGGCTTGCCCTGAGACTTAAACGTCTTGCGAGGTCGCATACGACTTGGCCTGGGCCTGAGTCGCAGTGTTCCTCCTGGCCGACAGCCCCCTCATTTCAATGAAGAGGAGGATCTGTCTGGAGTGGTGCCCACCTGGTTCCTGGTATAGTGAGTAGCTGCCCCCCCTCTGCCCCTGGAGGGTTATGGGGTAGAAGTGGGCACCTCCTTGAGACAGTCGGACCCCGGGGTCCTCTACTTCCCGCTGGCATCCCCCCCATTTTGCAGAGTCCCTCAGCCTGCCCCCCCCTCCACATATACTGGGACTGTTTGGGTGGTCTGGTCTCTGGCCTGGGATGGGGGCAGTGTGCCGCCAGCGATGGGGTATCGACTGTGCGAGGGGGGGTTTGTACCTGGTGGGGGCTCCTGTCAGGGCCCCCTGTCCTGTCTGGATCTGTCTTTGAGGCCTGGCTCCCATTTCTGAGTCCCTGTATACCTCGAGGCCCCACGCAGGACTGCTATTTTGTTGTAGCCTGTGTATTCCTATACACAGCAGCCATTTTCTTGTGGTTTGCATTGCAAATAGCGGGGGTCATGACAGCGGAGCCCTGTGGGCGGCAATTTCGGCGGTAGGAGCCCTTCCTTATCCCCTGGTGTTGACTCCCGGATCACTTAGCTTCCTGATTGCCGCGCGTGTAGTGCAGATTCTCCTGGTAGGTGCAGGTGCCTGTGTTGGCCCATGGTGAGTCTGGTGGGGTTCTCTCTCTCTCTGCTGAGGATCACTCTGTGCCCTGTGCTTGGCAGCTGGGTGGTGCTGCCAGCACGCTGGGGATCGTCTCTTAGCAGTGTGTTACACTTTTTTGTGGGGTCCCCTAGTGACTTATGGAGTCTTTGGGGCACATTTCCCCACCTGATCCCCTCTTTGAGGGTTCCAACCAACCATCCATGCACTGACAGCGGTCCTGGAGTCCCTTGTGTCCTGGGGGGAGGCGGCTTGCAGGCAACGGGTCCCCCGCCTTTCCTTGCCTCATCTGTCTCTGATCCTGAATCTGATTCGGCCGCCGCAGACGTGTGTCACCCTTCTGGCTCTGTGACTACGCGCCTGGAATTCTCTTATAGTGAGGATG
Source organism: Pelophylax lessonae (assembly GCF_965119305.1). NCBI lineage: Eukaryota > Metazoa > Chordata > Amphibia > Anura > Ranidae > Pelophylax > Pelophylax lessonae. The sequence continues at coordinate 588,978,007 of NC_138769.1, read as the reverse complement.
ATTCCTCCACGTCTGTGACCGCCCATGAAAAGGCGCTGGTGGATGTATTGATTGTATCTGTATGTGAGTCCCTGAAGATGGAAGGCGCAGCTGAAGCTGCGAAGGAGGCACAGGTACTCTTTACCACTTGCAAGCCATCCAGAGCGGCAAAGGTGTTTCCTTTCCCTGTTTATTTAGACAGAATTGTCACAAAAAAGTGAGGTTGACCAAAGCGTCCCCGTGGGGTTCCTAAGCACTTTACTAGGCGTTACCCTTATGAGGAGTCTCTACTTAAGAAGTGGACTGTCCCACCCGTGGTGGACCCTCCAGTTTCCAGATTAAACAAAGCAACCATGATTCCGGTTGAAGAGTCCCCAGCTGACCAGAAGGAGGAAGCTGTGGCCTGCAGTACAGTGGGGATCAAAGTTTGGGCACCCCAGGTAAAAATTTGTATTAATGTGCATAAAGAAGCCAAGGAAAGATGGAAAAATCTCCAAAAGGCATCAAATTACAGATTAGACATTCTTATAATATGTCAACAAAAGTTAGATTTTATTTCCATCATTTATACTTTCAAAATAACAGAAAACAAAAAAATGGCGTCTGCAAAAGTTTGGGCACCCTGCAGAGTTAATATCTTGTACTGCCCCCTTTGCAAGTATCACAGCTTGTAAACGCTTTTTGTAGCCAGCCAAGATTCTTTCAATTCTTGTTTGAGGTATCTTTGCCCATTCTTCCTTACAAAAGTCTTCCAGTTCTTTGAGATTTCTGGGCTGTCTGTCACGCACTGCTCTTTTAAGGTCTATCCATAGATTTTCAATTATGTTGAGGTCAGGAGATTGTGAAGGCCATGGCAAAACCTTCAGTTTAGGCCTCTTGATGTAATCCCCTGTGGATTTAGGATCATTATCCATTTGTAGAAGCCATCCTCTCTTTAACTTCAGCTTTTTCACAGATGGCATCAAGTTACCATCCAAAATTTGCTGAAATTTTATTGAATCCATTTTTCCTTCTACTCGTGAGATATTCCCTGTGCCACGTGAGATATTCCCTGTGCCACTGGCTGCAATACCACCCCAAAGCATGATTGATCCACCCCCATGCTCAACAGTTGGACCGAGGTTCTTTTCAATAAATTCTGTGCCCCTTCTTCTCCAAACGTCCCGTTGCTCATTCTGGCCAAAAAGTTCAATTTTAACCTCATCGGTCCACAGAACTTGTTTCCAAAATGCATCAGGCTTGTCTATATGTTTATTTGCAAAGTTCAAACGCTCATTTTTGTGGTGAGGACGTAGAAGAGGTTTTCTTCTGATGACTCTTCCATGAAGACCATATTTGTACAAGTATCTTACAAGTATCTCTTTATAGTGGAATAGTGTACCACAACTCCAGTGTCTGCCAGATCTTTCTGGAGGGATCGTGCAGTCAAACGTGGGCTTTGAATTGTTTTTCTCACAATCCTGCGAGCTGTTCTGTCTGATATTTTTCTTGGTCTTCCAGATCTTGCTTTAACTTCCACTGTTCCTGATGACTGCCATTTCTTAATTACATTCCGAACAGAGGATATTGACATCTGAAAACGCTTTGCTATCTTCTTATAGCCTTCTCCAGCTTTGTGAGCATTAACTATTTTCAGTTTCAGTTTTCTAGACAACTGCTTAGAAGATCCCATGGTGCTGATTGTTGGGGCAAGGTCAGATGAGTCTGGGCATTTAAAACCTTTGAGATTGACATCACCTGGTCTTCCCAGACTATGATTGAGAACAATCCATGACACTGGCAGGTCTCAGCCTTGCAAAGGGGGCAGTGCATGCTATAAATTCTGCAGGGTGCCCAAACTTTTGCAGACACCATTTTTATGTTTTCTGTAATTTTGAAAGTGTCAATGATGGAAATAAAATCTAACTTTTGTTGACATATTATAAGAATGTCTAATCTGTAATTTGATGCCTTTTGGAGATTTTTCCATCTTTCCTTGGCTTCTTTATGCACAATAATACAAATTTTTACCTGGGGTGCCCAAACTTTTGATCCCCACTGTATGTATACCCTAGCTGGTTCGGTGATGAGGCCAGAATTTACCATTGCCCTGCTGTCACAAACTCTGACCGAGTGGGCTAAGCTCCTACGCCGTGACCTGGAGGGAGAACAGCTCCCCCCTGACTTTGCTAAACTGGCGGACCAGCTGGTCCAGGGGCTGCAGTTTATCTGTGATGCCTCTTTGGATGCGGCTCCTCTGATGGCTCGCCTCTCTGTTTTGGCAGTGGTCCTTCAGCGTGTCTTTTGGCTTAATTGCTGGTCTGCAAACCAGACTTCTAAAAAGGCCTGAACTGATCTTCCCTTTTCAGGGAGATCCCCTGTTTGGAGCTACCCTGGATGACATCATTAAAGGTCTTATGGGGGAGAAGAGTACCTTTCTTCCGCAGGCTACTAAGGGCAAGGAACCTCGTCGTAAACGTGGACCTTCCTTCTCGGCTCATAAGAATTTTTTTTCGCCCCTCAGGGGCGACAGACAAGGGCTTGAAGCCTTACAGGACCTCCTCTGGTGGATCCAAACGACCCTGGTCTAGCAAACCGAGAGCGGGCTTCTCCAGACCCGGGGACAAGGCTTCTTCTGCATGAAGGTGTGCCCATATCGGTGGTGGGGGGATGTCTTCGCTGGTTTCCGGACCCGTGGACTTCCCTGGTACAAGACAAGTGGGTCCACAAAGTCATTCGGTCCGGCTACAAAATCGAGTTTTTCTCTTTTTTCCTTCCAACCTGCGCCTGTCCCCAGACAGGTTACATGGTCTGTTTGGGGCGGTACAGGACCTGTTCCTTCAAGGGGTGATTGCTCCTGTTCCGACTTAGGAATGTTTTCAGGGTTTTTACTCAAACCTGCTCACAGTCCCCAGGAAGAAAGGCAAAGTGTGTCCAATCCTGGACCTCAAGGCGCTAAACTGCTTTGTGCGGGTACAGAAGTTCAGAATGGAGTCCTTTCGAACGGAGGTGGCATCCCTGTGTCAGGGGGATTTCCTTGCCCCTATAGATATCAAGGATGCCTATCTTCACATTTAAATATGTGGCAGTCACCAGCGTTTTCTCCGCTGCTGTGGGAGAGGAGCATTATCAGTTTGTGGCGTTACCCTTTGATCTCTCCTCTGCTCCTCGGGTCTTTACAAAAGTGTTGACTCCGGTTCTAGCCTTGCTACGCCAATGGGGGATCGCAACACTGGGCTACTTGGCCGATCTCTTTTGTGAGCAGAGTCTCTTTCTGCTCTGATGGAGAACCTAGAGATCACAATATGAACTCTGCAGGAATTTGGCAGGATTCTGAATTTTCAGAAGTCTTCCCTAGTTCCGTCCACAAAGCTGGACTATTTGGGCCTGACTCTGGACTTGGCTGTAGCCAGAGTGCTCCATCCTCTAGACAAACTCCAGAAATTGCAGGCTGCAATTAGACTTCCGCTTTCCAACAGATGGTTATCCCTCTGGACTTGCATGCGGGTGCTGGGCCTGATGGTATCTACTTTTGAGGCGGTTGCGTTTGCCCAGTTCCATATGGGGTCCCTGCAAGGAGAGATTCTGACCAAGTGGGACAAGACTCCGCAGCCTCTGGACAATCTGATACGGCTGAGTCGGGGAATAATGGAGTCCCTGATATGGTGGCTTCGCTTTCCGGAGCTTTGGCTGGAAAAATCTTTCCTCCCCATGTATTGGACTGTGATCACCATGGATGCCAACCTGTCCAGCTGGGGAGGCATCCTCGGCAAGCATTCTACTCAGGGGATCTGAACGCTGGAAGAATCCAGACTGCCGATCAATTTCCTGGAAATCCGAGTGATCAGACTGTGTCTGGATCATTGGATGGACCATCTCCAGGGATGCCCAGTGTGCATTCAATTGGACAATGCCACGGCCGAGGCTTATGACTTATGTCAATCACCAAGGGGGCACTAGAAGTGTCCTGGTGGCTCTGGAGGAAGCCGGCATTCTAAGGTGGGCAGAACAGTTTGTTCCAGCCCTCTCTGCCGTACACATTCCCGGGGTGGAAAATTGTCAGGCGGACTACCTCAGTCAGCAGGTGTAGGACCACGGGGAGTGGTCCCTTCATCCGGAGGTGTTTCATCAGCGGTGTCTCCAGGAGGGCACTCCCAAGGTGGATCTGTTGGCATCTCGGCTCAACAGAGAGGTCCAGAGATTTGTGGCTCGGTCAAGGGATCCACTTAAAAATTATTACAAAAATGTGAGAGGTCTACTCACTTTTGTGAGATACTGTATCTCTCTGTATGTACTGTATGTATGTTACAGTATCGCACAAAAGTGAGTACAACCCTCACATTTTTGTAAATATTTTATTTTATAATTTCATATGACAACACTGAAGAAATGACACTTTGCTACAATGTAAAGTACTGAGTGTACAGCTTGTATAACAGTGTAAATTTGCTGTCACCTCAAAATACCTCAACACACAGCCATTAATGTCTAACCTGCTGGCAATAAAAGTGAGTACACCCCTAAGTCAAAATGTCCAAATTGGGCCCAAAGTGTCAATATTTTGTGTGGCCACCATTATTTTACAGCACTGCCTTAACCCTCTAGGGCATGGAGTTCACTAGAGCTTCACAGGTTGCCACTGGAGTCCTCTTCCACTCCTCCATGACAACATCACAGAGCTGGTGGATGTTATGCCCCGTACACACGTGCAGATTATCTGAAGACTTTTGTCTGCAGACTTACCAAAACCATATAATATGAGGTCAAACCTAAACACTTTCAATTTGTATGCAATCAGGCAGGCCCTTGCACTACATAGAAAAGGTAAGTCTGCAGACAAAAGTCTTCAGATAATCTGCACGTGTGTACGGGGCATTAGAGACCTTGTGCTCCTCCACCTTCTGTTTAAGAATGCCCCACAGATGCTCAATAGGGTTTAGGTCTAGAGACATGCTTGGCTAGTCCATCACCTTTACCCTCAACTTCTTTAGCAAGGCAGTGGTCATCTTGGAGGTGTATTGGGGTCGTTACCATGTTGGAATACTGCCCTGTGGCCCAGTCTCCGAAGGGAGGGGATCATGCTCTGCTTCAGTCTGTCACATTACATGTTGGCATTCATGGTTCCCTCAATGAACTGTAGTTCCCCAGTGACGGCAGCACTCATGTAGCTGCAGACCATGACACTCCCACCACCACTGCTTGACTGTAGGCAAGACACACTTGTCTTTGTACTCCTCACCTAGTTGCCGCCACACGCTTGACTCCATCTGAGCCAAATATGTTTATCTTAGTATCATCAGACCACAGGACATGGTTCCAGTGATCCATGTCCTTAGTATGCTTGTCTTCAGCAAACTGTTTGCGAGCTTTCTTGTGCAATATCTTCAGACAGCCATGCAGACCAATTTGATGCAGTGTGCGGCGTATGGTCTGAGCACTGACAGGCTGACCCCCCACCCCTTCAACCTCTGCAGCAATGCTGGCAGCACCCATACGTCTATTTCCCAAAGACCAACCTCTGGATATGACGCTGAGCATGTGCACTCAACTTCTTTGGTCGACCTTGGTGAGGCCTGTTCTGAGTGGAATCTGTCCTCTTAAACCACCATATGGTCTTGGCCATCGTGCTGCAGCTCAGTTTCAGGGTCTTGGCAATCTTCTTATAGCCTAGGCCATCTTTATGTAGAGCAACAATTCTTTCTTAAAAAATCCTTACATAGTTCTTTGCCATGAGGTGCCATGTTGAACTTCCAGTGACCAGTATGAGAGAGTGAGAACGATAACAAAATTTAACGCACCTGCCCCCCATTCACACCTGAGACCTTGTAACACTATCGAGTCACATGACACTAGCTAAGCTAGAAAATAGCTAATTGGGCCCAATTTGGACATTTTGACAGCAAATTTACACTGTTATACAAGCTGTATACTCACTACTTTACATTGTACTCACCTTTGTGAGATACTGTATATGTTTGTGGCATCACAATGAATGAAAAAGATTTGACAAAAAAAAAAACCAAAACCAAAATTGTTATATTGCAGTTAACTGATTCTTAGCTGTGGTGGCTGCTATGGTTATCTTTTTTTAGGCTTTCTTTTCTTTATTTTCACCTGGTGATCTAGTAAATAAGTCTGTTGTTTGTCAAAGAAACAAGCTGTCCTGCAGATGTAGATGTAACAGTTAGTGGGCCAAAACAAACCATTCACCAATGACAGGGGTGCTTACAATTATCAGCTTTTATTTATTTATGTAAAGCCTTTATCCCAAAAGGAAAAAAAGTGCTGTAACTGCTTAAAGAACATTTGCTGGAGTTTGGCTTCAATTTGTTAGTGTATTTAAATCTGCTAGTACATCTAACACCCCCCCCCCCAAACTGGCAAAATTGCTGTTCAAAGGTATCTCTTTTGCTTCTTCATCCAGAGTGTAGGCATCGTAAAAGAAAAGGTGTGTCTGGCTGGCCATATTAACAGGTGAAAACAGAAGGGGAAAAAAAGGTCAAATAACCACTTGACCTCCGGAAGATTTACCCCCCTTCATGACCAGGCCATTTTTTGCTATACAGCACTGCGTTAATTTAACTGATAATTGCAGGTTCGTGCATTGCTGTATATAATTGAATTTTTTTAAAAAAAATTTCCCACAAATAGAGCTTTCCTTTGGTGGTATTCGATCACCACTGGGTTTTTTTATATATATTTTGTGCCATAAAAAAAAAAAAAAGACTGACAATTTAAAAAATATATATATATATATTTTTACTTTCTGCTCTAAAACATATCCAGTAATAAAAATTTGAAAATGAAATTTCTTCATAAATTTAAATTCATAATGTATATTTTGCTACATATTTTTGGTAAAAAAATCCCTAAAATAAGCTTATATTGATTGGTTTGCATAAAAATGATAGGGTCTACGAACTATGGTATATATATAATGGAATTTTATTATACTAGTAATGGTGGCAATCAGCGACCTATTGTGGGACTGCGATATTGTGGTGGCCAAACTTACACTAACTGACACTTTTGACACTTTGTGGGAACCAGGGACACTAATACAGTCTGCACCGCAAGCCGATCCGTCCATCTGCCCCTGGTGCAGGCACTTTTTCACTAAGGGAAACAGGAAGTGAAGTCTTGCAGCTTCACAGCCCGTTTCCTACTGCACATGCTTGAGTTGTGTTGGCTTTCTGAATGGTCCTGCTGTCTTCTGGGAAATGTATGTCTCCCAGAAGGCAGCGGGGATAGTGTGTGGGGGGCGGAGGGCCTGGAAATTTCTTAGCTTGCCGCACAACGATTGCGGCAATCTTACCCAGAGGTGGGAGTGGGTATCTGGTTTTGACAGGTATCCGCTCCCCCCGAAAGGTGCCAAATGTGACAGTGCAGGGAGGGGGGGGGGGGGGGGAGGAAGCAAACAAGTGGAGCTTCCTCTTTTGGGTGGAGCTCCGCTTTAATCATTTCCAAAAGGAACATTTTTTGTAGCTTTACCTAGTACCATTGTTTATAAACTCCTGAACTAATTTGAGGTGTGTCCTTATAGGTAGGTGTCCTTGTCATAAGCCCATAAACATTTGTTTATAAATGTATTTTCTCTTTTTATCCTGGAATGTCAGTGCTTCTATTCTAATGTAATTGTCAAAGTGTGGTGGTTGCAGTTCAACTACACCAGAGTATAGGATTTTGAATATTATACTGCTATTAACATAATGTCCTTTTTATTTGCATATCTGATTTATTTTTATATGTTTCATTACAGGACAGGATCCAAGGAACTGAGGAAGAGTTTACAGAAGAAGTTGCAACATCTTCTGCTTCCAATTCACACACCTTGACGAGTGAGGAGAGAGTAAGTTATTTATTTTAAGTTTAACAAACAATGTAGTGAAATGTATGCTTGTTTTGGTTAATGTACCTTTATTTTTGAAATATGCTTCCAGAGGAACATTCTTCTTAATAGGCTGTGGTCCACATTTCCTGATCCAAAAAATGATCCAGCCTTCCCTGTTAATCCAACCAGAAAGAGAAAGCAAAGAAGACATAATCAGGAATAGGAGTACTCCCTAGCATGCACTCATAAAAAATGTAAGCAGTATTTAAGTGTCATTGCTTCACATACTATTATGACATGCAGCTGTAGACAACGCTCCTACTTAAACTGGTGATATAAAGCTAAGATGCTGTCAGCAAGTGCTTAATTTTTTCAGTAGGATTTTTAGGTGCTCTGTTTATCACATCTGCATGTCTTCTGCATTTTATATATAACATATCAAATTACATTTTTTGTATTTCAGCACCATTTTAACTAATCTTTTTTTTTTTTTTTTTTTTTTTACTGAAGATGGAGGAAAAAGACTTAAATGAGCTTTATTGCTTGAATTTAAAGTTACTTAGGACAGAAAAATAGAAAAATTGTTCCTTTATGTGCTGTAAATTGTTAGAAATTTCTCTTTCAAGCGGTCCTTTTGGGATTGGGTTCGATTAATACTGTTCATAATGCTAGGCTGTTTTTTATATAGTTTATCCAATATACTGTAACTGCCATTTGCAGACAGCTTGTGGATACAATTTATAAGCCCCCTTAGACCTATGCTTTTATTGTAAATTGGTCTGATATTGGCTTTATATGATGTACTTTCTATTTTCTCCTTGTTTTATAAAAGAAAAAAAAATGTAATAAAAAACTGTCAATTATAAAAAATAAAAATGTTAGAAATGTTCTCTTAGACTTAAATGTTTTTTATGGTTTTTTTTTAATTATTATTTTGATGACTACGATGAGCCTAAAATGGATTTTGAGTTCTAAACAAAGTTACATAGTTACATAGTCAGGTTGAAAAGAGACAAGTCCATCTGGCTCAACCAATAAAAAAAAAAAAAAAAAAAAAAGCAGTAAAGAAAACCCAACCATACAGTCCCATATATACACAATCCTTTACTCGCAGTTGATCCAGAGGAAGACGAAAAAACCCCAGCAAAGCATGATACAATTTACTACAGCAGGGGAAAAATTCCTTCCTGATCCCCCAAGAGGCAATCGAATATTCCCTGGATCAACTTTACCTATAAATAATAGTACCCATATATATTATGTACACCCAGGTAAAAATCCAGGCCTTTTTTAAAGCAATCTAGTGAGCTGACCAGAACCACCTCTGAAGGGAGTCTATTCCACATTTTCACAGCTCTTACAGTGAAGAAACCTTCGTATTTGGAGACGAAATCTGTTTTCCTCTAGACATAAAGAGTGCCCCTTGACATCTGTGTTGACCTTAAAGTGAACAACTCAACACCAAGTTTACTATATGGACCCCTTATGTATTTATACATGTTGATCATATCCCCCCTTAATCTCCTCTTCGAAAGATAGAATAAATTCAGTTACTCTAATCTTTTCTTATAGCTGAGGTCCTCCGTGGCTCTTATCAGTTTAGTTGCCCTTCCAGTTTGGTTGCACTTTCTCCAGTTCCCCGATATCTTTTTTAAGAACTGATGCCCAAAACTGAACTGCATATTCCAGATTAGGTCTTACTAATGATTTGTACAGATGCAAAATTATATCTCTCTCTCTGGAGTCCATGCCTCTGTTAATACTAGAAAGGACTTTGCATGCTTTGGAAACCGCAGCTTGGCATTGCATGCTATTATTAAGCTTAGGATCTACTAGAACAACGAGATCCTTCTTTGCTACGGATTCCCCCAGTTCTACTCCCCTTATTATGTATGACACATGCATATTCTTAGCCCCCAAGTGTATAACTTTACATTTATCAACATTAAACCTCATTTTCCACATAGTTGCCCAATGAAAAGTGCATTGAGGTCAGCTTGTAAGATGGAGACATCCTGTAAAGAAGTTATTCCACTGCAAAGCTTGGTGTCATCTGCAAAGACTGAAATGGTACTTTTAATCCCAGACCCTATATCATTTATAAAGATATTAAAAAGTAAGGGTCCCAAAACTGAACCTTGGGGTACACCACTGATAACCTTAGACCATTCAGAGTAAGAATCATTAACCACTACTCTCTGAATTCTATCTTTTAGCCAATTTTCTATCCGTTTACAAACTAATCTTTCTGATCTTTGCTGATATAATTTTTGTCAGTTTTTGATTATTAATACAGTGCCTTGCGAAAGTATTTGGCCCCCTTTAACTTTTCGACCTTTTGCCACATTTCAGGCTTCAAACGTGAAGATATAAAACTGTAATTTTTTGTGAAGAATCAACAACAAGTGGGACACAATCATGAAGTGGAACGAAATTTTTTGGATATTTCAAACTTTTTTAGCAAATAAACTGAAAAATTGGGCGTGCAAAATTATTCAGCCCCCTTAAGTTAATACTTTGTGTCAGAATATTTATACTGCTCTGAATATAACAGTGTCTATTTATGTCAATAAGCTAAGATCTGTGAGGAAGGAGAATCTCAACTTATTTCCACAAATCAATATGTAACAAGTTTGTTTTAATTGATTAATTTCTTTTTAATTTTCAATAATTTTTATTGAGTTTTCGGAAAAAGTACAACAGTGCATAATGAGCCAATGTGGCTCAACCATATAAATTGAAGGCAGCATAGAACTTAGAAAACATAAAACATGAAATATGCATATGCAGAAATTGGTAACAGCAGGAGTCAGAAGAACATAACAATAGGAGCAATAGCAGGTTGACCAAGTTAAAGCAGGTACTAGGCTCCCACTCCATAACACGAAGGGGTGGATAGTCCAGGTCCCCCCCCCGGGCGCCCCTACGGGAACACACTGCGCCCCCAGGGGGAAGCAGACCCCAACCCCCACCCTCAATCCAGCGCACCTGACTATGGAATGCGACATCCCGCTATCAATGCACTGATAGAAAAATAAAAATAAAAAAAGGGAAAACAAGAAAGAGAGGGAAGACAAGACAGGATAGAAAGATAGAAAAGCAAAGAGAAGTGTCAGGGAGGGAGAGGGACGGGGGATGGGGAGGAGGAGCAACAGCGGCTGGGTAAAAAGGAGAAATGGTCGACATCCAGGTCCATCAACCCCCAAGGGGTCGAGTCCCCAGAGCGCGCGATCCGAACGTATTAAGGCGCCGAACCCCCCCCTAAGAGGGGCCGGCCAAATAGCGAATCCATGGATCCCAGGTCTTGTCGAACAATTTCATCTTATCGTTCAATAAGGCTACCATCCGTTCATTTATCATAATCCAGGTCAGTTTGGCTTTGAGCAGCTCGAGCGGCACCACAGGGGTGCGCCAGGATCGTGCGATTGCAATTTTAGCGGCTATAAACACGAAAGCTATAAGACGTTTGTTATGCTTGGGTATCCCCGCTATCGGTTTTCCCAGAAGAGCCTGTTGGGGGTCTTTTGTCGAATTAACTTGCGTCAATGAATAAATAAAGTTATAGACACTGATCCAAAATCGACGCACCTTCAAGCAGGTCCACCAGGTGTGGAGGACCGTGCCCGCTTGTCCACATCCCCGAAAACAGTTGGGGGATGCAGTGCGAACCGCCGCTGCCAACCTGATCGGGACCATGTACCATCTTAGGAACACCTTGTAATTAGCTTCTATTAAGGATGGATTTAGAATTAAACTGTGCTAGAGTGTTCCAATCAGCTCGGTCCAGGCTCTCATCCAGATCCTCCTCCCAGCGCAACATATATGACAGTTTAGTGTCGTCACCATGCAATATATTATAAATCGTGGATATATAACTCTTTTGTTTATCCAGCATTTGGCAGAGATGCTCCATTTGGGTGGAGGTGGTGATGTCACTCTTGCGCTTAAGGGAGGCTACAAAATGAGAAATCTGGGCATAGCGATAGCACTCTCCCTCAGGGAGGGAATATTTCTCCCGCAATTGAGCCTTATTAAGCAGGCCCCGGTGGTCGCACAAATCAGCCAGCCGGAGGAACCCCTTGTTTGTCCACCACTCAAACACTGAAGGATGCAGGTCCGGCGGGAACAAGGGGTTGCCCAGCAGGGGTGCCAATGGGGCATGTGGGGACCGGAAGGCATGCCTGCCCGACAGCCTATCCCAGAGACCCAGGGAAAGAGACAGGGTGGGACAGAGTATACCCGGCCTGTCTCTGGCCCGTAACCACATCGCATGGTGAATGGGGACCCGCAGGTGGGCCGCCTCCATTTGCATCCAGATGGGGAGAGGATCCCGGGAGTGGAAGTGGATCAAATGAGCCAATTGGGCTGCGTAATAGTATTTGCCCAGGTTCGGGGACCCCCAAACCTCCTCTCAGCTTTGGGGTAAAAAGAGTGCGCCTATTCACTCTGGGCTTCTTGTCTCCCCAAATGAACCGAACAACTGTCCCCTGGAAGTCCCTAAGATCAGGCATGTTAAGCATTACAGGTATAGTACGAAATAAGTACAACAGACTAGGCAATATATTCATTTTTACCAAATTCAACCTTCCGAACCACGACGGGGGGTTGGCTGACCAAGTTGCAAGGTCCTCTCTCAGTTTTTTGTACAATGGCGGATAATTGTGTGTGTAGAGGGTGGCTATAGATGTAGTGAGGTGTATCCCAAGGTACGGTAGCGATCGTTCCTGCCAAGCAAACGTAAAGTTAGCTCTGAGAGTAGACAGAGTGGTCCCATCCAATGTTAAGTTCAAAGCCTGCGACTTGGAGGGGTTAACCTTAAGACCAGAAATGGACGCAAACTCCTCCAAGTCCCGAAGCAGGTTGGGAATTGAGACAAGGGGGGACGAAATGTACAACAAGATATCGTCCGCAAATTGGGCGCACTTGTGTTCAATTCCCCCGCACTGTATGCCCCGGATATCCGGATTAAGGCGTAACCTAATGGCCAACGGTTCCAAGGCTAAAATAAATAGCAATGGGGACAAGGGACACCCCTGGCGGGTACCCCTACGGATGTTCAGGAAGGGGGACCCATAACCCTTGATTGACAACCTTGCGATGGGGTCATCGTACAGCGTGCGAATGAGAGTGAGGAAGTTACTTCCGAAGCCAAAACGCTCCAACGTCTGCAGGAGATAGTCCCAAGACAAGGAATCGAACGCCTTGTGCAGGTCTAGGGATAACAACATGCCTTTCCGACGACCCAAGCCGTCCCAATTGGACTGGAGGGCCGATATAACGTCGATCGCACGTCTCGTCTGGTCAGGCGCTTGCCGACCCGGTACGAATCCAGTCTGGTCTGGGTGTATATAATCCGCCAAAAAGGTGTTAAGCCTGGTCGCTAACACTTTCTCCATAATTTTAAGATCCACGTTGATAAGTGAGATCGGCCTGTAGTTAAGGCAATCTCCATGGTCCTTGCCAGGTTTAGGAATAACGTGGATAAACGCGTTATTTTCGTACTTTGGGATCGGGGCCCCCGCTCGAATGGAGTTGAAATAGGAACAGAGATGGGTAGCTAGGATCTCATGGAATTTCTTATAGTAGTGGCCAGAAAACCCGTCGGGGCCGGGCGCCTTATTAGGATTAATAGTCTTAATAGCTGCCAGTATCTCAGAGTCCGAGAATTCACGGTCCATGATGGTCACATGCTGGGAGGAGAGTTGAGGGAGGGGGATGTCTCGAAAAAAAGCATCGAAGGAGGACTGTCTAGGCGGTTGCGGTTGGGAATAGAGCTGCGAATAGAAGTGATAGAATTTGTTAACTATTAATTGCGGGTCCTGTGTCCGGAGACCAGTCCGGAGCCGCAATTTCGGAAGTGCCGGGGAATGTAGTCTCGGGGCCAACCTGCGGGCCAGGAGGCTATTTCTCGACCAGCGAATGGATTTTTCGGCTTTGGTGGTTAGGCTAAAATTGAGCGCTACACGTGCTGCATCAATCCTATGCCTAATGTCCACCCCAGGGGCCCTTCTCTGTTTCCGCAATAGATCCCTCAACTCAGCATCCTGTCGCTGTATCTCCCCGTCACGTTCCTTCTTCTTCCGAGAGGCGATTTGAATAAGCTTACCCCTAATCGTCGCTTTGTGCGCCGCCCACACTATAGCCGGGGAAGTGTCAGTAGCTGGGTTGTCAAGAAAGTATTGTTGCAAACAGTCAGATACCTCCTTGAAGATGAGTAGGTCATTCAGTAGTGAAGCATTAAGCCTCCAAGAAGAGGGCTTAGGTTTAGTCCACAAGTCTGAGACGGTCATAACCACGGGGGAGTGGTCAGACCACGGGGTGGAAATAATCTGTGCTTTCAGCACAAACGGGAGGAGAGCCGACAAGGCATAGAGATGATCGATGCGGGCATAAGTCTTATGGGCGTGAGAATAGTGGGTAAAGTCGCGCATCGTGGGGTGGTCATTCCTCCACACATCCACCAAGTCAGTGGAGTGCAGTAAATGAGCCAATTTAACCCCCTGTTGTGGGGCGTGCTTCAAAGAGGCACGCAAGGAGTCAGATTTATCCATGACCTGGTCCAAGGGGACATTACTGTCTCCCCCAAATACAACGTGACCCGTTGCACGTGGCATCACTACCCTCAACATTTCTTGAAAGAAGGGAAGCTGTCCCACGTTTGGGGCATAGTAGGAGACAAAAGTTACATCATGCTCATTTATTTTGCCTTGGACCATAATGTATCTCCCCTCCTTGTCTCTGATCACCTCCCTGGGTGTGAATGGGACCCTCTTGGCTATACAGATCGCTACCCCTTTTTTCTTGTCAACACTATTTGACATGTAACAAGTTGGGAATTTGGCACTAAGGCGTTTAGGTGCTGATGTGCAAGAAAAGTGCATCTCCTGCAAGAGGAGGACATCTATACCCTGTTTATGATAAAATTGGAAGGCTTTCGCCCTCTTCACAGGTTCATTGAGGCCCTACACATTGTGTGTAAGGATTTTAAAATTACAAGTAGAAGGACGTGTCATGGTGGCTCGGAAGGTTGTACTCGCCTGTATGCCGTGAAGGTCGGTATGTTTCGCCCTCTCGCCACTGGGGAGCTCCGAAGATCAGAAGCTAAGCAGGAGGAACCTGGATGTCGATCAGCCGCCGTCGGGGAAAGGAAGAGGAGAGAGGGGTTAGGAGAGAAACAAGACAACAGGAAGAACATGAAAAAAAAAACAGAGAATCCCCAGCCCCCGTAAAGGGGGAGGGGGGGCAGAGGATGCGCCAGTAAATCAAGCATATAACACATAGTGGGCTGGTTGTGGGGTCCAGCACCCCTTAAGGTTGTGCGAGGTTGCTCACCGCCCAAAGCCGTGAGCAAGGCCGCAGAAAGTGGCATGCGGAAACAACCCGAGTTGCTTCACTCCCAGCCTGTGAACTAGTTAACAACACAGGGGAGAGAGGCAATAGACTCCCAAAACATGAGCCCAGTCCGGCAGGGAACAAAAGTCAGGAGGGAAGCATCCCCCCACATGTCAATGGTACAGCAAAACGGTCTTGAAATCACAACTAACAGTGTACAGTTAAATCAACAGCAATGAGTTGCAGAAAACAGTAAGCGACTGTAATAATACCTAGAGCCGGAGCTCTCCACGAGCGCCTGCTATGAAAATCAGTCCGGGCGGTCAAACCCGGTAGGGCCCCCCCTCTCAAAAAGCTGTCCAGGAATCCAGTGGCAGATTAAGTAAATAAACAGGTACCCAGGTCACGGCGACTCGGGCCAGAGACCCAGGGATGTCCATCAGACCAATAAGTCAGCAGGCACCCCTGGGGTATAGAGCACCAAGAATCCGAGACCAACCCCAAAAAATGGGGAGCAAAAACAGGGGGAGAGAGAGGGGTGAGATACAAAAACATGAGGGGAAGTTAGAAGCCTGATCAGGCTAGTAGGCAGTCAAACGGTCACGGTGGGGTGCGTGACTTGGCGTTACCCCTCTTCGTAGGCTGCGACCATAGGGGTGACAATGGCCTGGGGGCCTCCTCCGAAGAACCCGGAGGTGATCTAGCTGCGGGAACGTCTCTGGAGATGATGCCCAGGCCCAGGAGGACATCCTCCCCCTCATGTAAACTGGAGAATGAGTGAGACTTTCCTTTGAATGAAAAGGACAGTTTAAATGGGTAGGACCATCGATATTTAATTTGGCGGTTGATCAAATGGGTCAGCAGCGGTTTCAGGGATCGTCGTTTTTGTATGGTCGTCTGGGAGATGTCCGCAAACAGTTGTACCGGGTGATCAAGCAGAGTAACATCATTGCGAAAGCAGGCAGCCGCCATGATCTTTTCCTTGATTCTATAGAAATGGGGTTTCACAATAATGTCCCTGGGCAGGCCATCTGAACGCGGAGCCGTCAGGGCCCGATGAAAGCGATCCAGTTCTAGGTGATGCGGCGAAATGTCAGGGACAAGATCAGTCATAAGCCTATGAATAGCTGGTTCCAGGTCAGTTATCGATTCAGGGAGCCCCCTGAGCCTGAAGTTATATCTGCGGGATCTGTTTTCAAGATCCTCAATTTTGTCCTTGGCCTGGTCCAGCTGATCCTGAAGCGAGACTATCAGCCTGTGGTTCTGGTTGACCCTCTTGACAGTGCCATCTACTTTGGATTCAATAGTGTCAAGTCTGCTTCCTATCTCCTGAAAGTCTCCCTTTAAGTCAGCAGTAATGGTGGCACAGGCCTTAGAAAGTTCCTGTTGTAGCAGGGCTGAAAATCTAGCAATAAGTACTGAATCGCCCGAATAAGTAGCCTGGGGAGGAGGGGGGAGGGCTGCGGAGCTTCCCTGGCTCAAGGCCATCTCTGCAATGTCAGCCATTTGCCGATCCAGTGAAGACGCTGGGGATGAGGCCCCCTCCATGTCCCCATTCAGTGAGGCCCGATAAGGAGAGAAGCCGCAGGATGTGGCCCCCTGGGATTGTGATGAAAAGGGATCCCCTACCTCATCCATCCGGGGTGTCGCCGGTGAGGGGTGCTCCGTGCTGTGTGGAGGCGATGTGGCTGCCCTCAGAGATGGCGATGCAGGAGGTAAGGTGGCAGGGGATGGGCTGCCACGTGCAGCCGAGCCGCGGGTCGCGGCCATCTTGGATCGCTGTGTGGAGCTAGGATGGGACAGGCGCGGCTTGCAGGGTGGATGTGCCGGCGTAGCGGATTTCTTTTTGCCTGCTCCTGTGGCCCTCCGGTTCATCCTCACTTCGCCTCCGTCCTGCGCCCAGTTAGGAGTCCGTGCCTCCGATCTATCCGCTGGTTATATGCTGTGAAGCTGGCGGGTTGTGCGGAGCGCGGTCAGTCCATGTCTTGACCCGGCGCTGCGCGCATGTGCACTTCATACTTAATTTCTTTTTAAAAGCATATACCAATCTTAGTGAGTACAGTCTACAGTATGGAATATATAAAAATATTTATTCACAAGACATGTATTCACAATAAATGATCAAAAATGGAAATGACACAAAAAGATAACTGCACAAAATACAAACTTAAAACAATAATGCAATGTGATATTTAGCTCAATGATGAAAGCAAAAATAAAACAAAATTACCTTTTCCCCCAGGTATAGCATAAACCATAGGTAAGTGTTCTAAATAATCAGACCACAAATGTCTGCGAATGGCGTTGCCCACAGTCACTCCACTGCAGATGGAGCGAGAATAAGCTATGCAAAACGGAAGACTAAAATTGCAAATATTGCGCTAACTCTGATATTAATAAAAATTAAAAAAAAACAAAAATCAGCTTTTTAGAGAAAAATCTACTATGGTTTATACGCCTGGGATTGTATTACCCTTGAATATGCAATAATTTACCACACTTAAGATGGCTGCTAGCTTCAAATGGTCATTACCAGAGTCCTTAAGATGGATGCCTTCCCAAGATGGTGGCCAGTGAAGGAGGAGTTTCGTTTGGCTTCCCTCAAAGTTTCAGATAAATCATGGAGCAAGATGGAGTATGTCTAGATGAGTCTATAGATGGATGTAGTAGTGTGTGTGTTGCAAATGTAAGGGGTGTTGTCAGTATGTGTAATGTGTCCCTCACATCTGGGTTCTCCTTTTTATATGGTATTGAACAAAGGACTATTAAAATTACCATAAGTTAAACCCAGAGGGATAAAACATTATCCCCATTGGTTGGGACATTCTACCCATTAACTGGTGAGGTCATAGTCACACCTCTCCTAATAACCCAATATTTTGTATATAAAATTAAAGGATGATTTCTTTATATTCAAGATTAACCATAAAAGCAACATAAAAACTTGTCCATACTCTCAGTACATACATAAATGTCCATCTATATCTCCATCATTCATCTTGGCAATTATTGGATCTGGTAAGCCATTTATAAAGATAATTATTAATGCAATATAATATTTATATTGTAAATATCTAATTTACCCCGAGACTGCATTTAGCAGCATGTCCATAGGAGGCAGTATTGTAATGGCCCAAATCATTAAAAATAAAAAGCTAGCATTTTGTAATTATAAAAAACCCAGAGCAATGAAGATAAGGAAATCTACAAGATTAGGCAGAAAGAGGCCAAGCAAGTTATAAGAACTTCTAAAGCACAGGCAGAAGAAAAACTAGCTCAGTCTATGAAAAAGGGGGATAAGACATTCTTCAGATATATAAATGAAAAAAGGAAATTAAAACAAGGAATAACTAAATTAAAAACAAAGGACGGAAGGTATGTAGAAGAGAATAAAGGGCTAGCCGACTGCCTTAATGAATACTTCTGTTCAGTTTTTACAGAAGAAAAAGGAGAAGGACCTCCACTTGAAAGGATGACTAATGAATCATTTGATGCATGTGTCTTTACAGAGGAAGACGTTCTAAGATTGCTGTCTAAAGTGAAGACAAATAAGTCACAGGGTCCTGATGAGATACACCCAAGATTATTAAAAGAGCTTAGTAGTGAGCTGGCAAAACCATTAACAGATCTATTTAACCAATCATTAGTAACAGGAGTCGTCCCGGAAGATTGGAAATTGGCAAATGTTGTGCCCATTCACAAGAAAGGTAGTAGGGAGGAATCGAGCAACTATAGACCAGTGAGTCTGACATCAATAGTAGGCAAATTAATGGAAACCCTATTAAAGGATAGGATTGTGGAACATCTTAAATCCCATGGATTGCAAGATGAAAAACAACATAGGTTTACTTCAGGGAGATCATGTCAAACAAATCTTATAGATTTTTTTGACTGGGTGACTAAAATAATAGACGGTGGAGGTGCAGTAGACATTGCATATCTAGATTTTAGTAAGGCTTTTGACACTGTCCCACATAGAAGACTTATCAATAAACTGCAGTCATTGAGCATGGACTCCCATATCGTTGAGTGGATTAGGCAGTGGCTGAGTGACAGACAACAGATGGTTGTAGTCAATGGAGAACATTCAGAACAAGGTCATGTTACCAGTGGGGTACCTCAGGGATCTGTACTGGGACCAATTTTGTTTAATATCTTCATAAGTGATATTGCAAAAGGCCTCGATGGTAAGGTTTGTCTTTTTGCTGATGACACAAAGATATGTAACAGGGTTGATGTTCCTGGAGGGAAACGCCAAATGGAAAAGTATTTAGGAAAACTAGAAGAATGGTCAGAACTCTGGCAACTGAAATTTAATGTGGATAAGTGCAAGATAATGCACCTGGGGCGTAAAAACCCAAGGGCAGAATATAGAATATTTGACACAGTCCTGACCTCAGTATCTGAGGGAAGGGATTTAGGAGTAATTATTTCAGAAGACTTAAAGGTGGGAAGACAATGTAATAGAGCAGCACGAAATGCCAGCAGAATGCTTGGATGTATAGGGAGAGGTATAAGCAGTAGAAAGAGAGAAGTGCTTATGCCGCTGTACAGAACACTGGTGAGACCTCACTTGGAGTATTGTGCGCAGTACTGGAGGCCATATCGCCAGAAGGATATAGATACTCTAGAGAGAGTTCAGAGAAGAGCTACTAAACTAGTACATGGATTGCAGGAAAAAACTTACCAGGAAAGGTTAAAGGACCTTAACATGTATAGCTTGGAAGAAAGAAGAGACAGAGGGGATATGATAGAAACTTTTAAATACATAAAGGGAATCAACTCGGTAAAGGAGGAGAGCATATTTAAAAGAAGAAAAACTACCACAAGAGGACACAGTTTTAAATTAGAGGGGCAAAGGTTTAAAAGTAATATGAGGAAGTATTGCTTTACTGAGAGAGTAGTGGATGCATGGAATAACCTTCCTGCAGAAGTGGTAGCTGCAAACACAGTGAAGGAGTTTAAGCATGCATGGGATAGGCATAAGGCTATCCTTCATATAAGATAGGGCCAGGGACTATTCATAGGATTCAGATATATTGGGCAGACTAGACGGGCCAAATGGTTCTTATCTGCCGACACATTCTATGTTTCTATGTTCATTAGATTCAGTATTTAGACTAATTAGAACATACAATGAGACCACTATTTAAAGATAACCTTTGACCTGTCTGGCCATTGAAAATCCATTAATTATTTGAATTCTGACATTACTGTCAGACATTTAGGCTAGGATTGGAAGATCTATAGCGGTCATAAAAACGTAACTACAAACTTCTCTAAAATGAGGTAATTAGTATTTACTCTTTATCTAAGTAAAATTACTATGTGCAAGAATATAAAACCAAAATGTGATATAACATTCCTAATTATATATGTATACATATATGTATAATTATTACTCAGGTTTTCTTACATACGATAT
Source organism: Pelophylax lessonae (assembly GCF_965119305.1). Lineage (NCBI taxonomy): Eukaryota > Metazoa > Chordata > Amphibia > Anura > Ranidae > Pelophylax > Pelophylax lessonae. The sequence continues at coordinate 588,957,461 of NC_138769.1, read as the reverse complement.
AATGCATCTTTAACACTTATATATATTTTAAATGTCTGATAGAGTACACTGGGCTATTGTCCATTGTTAAATACAGACAAACTAACCTCTGGCTAAAATCACCCTTATCTGATGAGATGTCCATGTACCACCTTTTTTTATGACTACAAGAAATACAAAGATCTCTGTTGAAATTCTACTCTCTCTTGTAACAGACATTTTGCAAAAGTACATATATGAACTTTCATTCACCTCCAAAACAAGATGGAAGCTGTGCTGTTCAAAATCTATATGCATAAGATGGAATATACATGGCTTTTTAAATCCATATTTTTTTTCTATTTAATCACCCCAATAACCCTGACATTTGTAGCGCCACCTTTTGCTGCGATTACAGCTGTAAGTCGGTTGGGGTATGTCTCTATTATTTTTGCACATCGAGACTGAAATTTTTGCCCATTCCTCCTTGCAAAACACCTCAAGCTCAGTGAGGTTGGATGGAGAGTGTTTGTGAACAGCAGTTTTCAGTTCTTTCCACAGACTCTCGATTGGATTTAGGTCTGGACTTTGACTTGGCCATTTTAACACCTGGATATGTTTATTTGTGAACCATTCCATTGTAGATTTTGCTTTATGTTTTGGATCATTGTCTTGTTGGAAGACAATTCTCTGTCCCAATCTCAGGTCTTTTGCAGACTCCATCAGGTTTTCTTCCAGAATGGTCCTGTATTTGGCTCCATCCATCTTCCCATCAATTTTAACCATCTTCCCTGTCCCTGCTGAAGAAAAGCAGGCCCAAACCATGATGCTGCCACCACCATGTTTGACAGTGGGGATGGTGTGTTCAGGGTGATGAGCTGTGTTGCTTTTAACGTTTTGCATTGTTGCCAAAAAGTTCTATTTTGGTTTCATCTGACCAGAGCACCTTCTTCCACATGTTTGGTGTGTCTCCCAGGTGGCTTGTGGCAAACTTTAAACAACACTTTTTATGGATAGCTTTAAGAAATGGCTTTCTTCTTGCCACTCTTCCATAAAGGCCAGATTTGTGCAGTATACGACTGATTGTTGTCCTATGGACAGAGTCTCCCACCTCAGCTGCAGATCTCTGCAGTTCATCCAGAGTGATCATGGGCCTCTTGGCTGCATCTCTGATCAGTCTTCTCCTTGTATGAGCTGAAAGTTTAGAGGGACGGCCAGGTCTTCGTAGATTTGCAGTGGTCTGATACTCCTTCCATTTCAATATTATCGCTTGCACAGTGCTTCTTGGGATGTTTAAAGCTTGGGAAATCTTTTTGTATCCAAATCTGGCTTTAAACTTCTCCACAACAGTATCTTGGACCTGCCTGGTGTGTTCCTTGTTTTTCATGATGCTCTCTGCGCTTTAAACAGACCTCTGAGACTATCACAATGCAGGTGCATTTATACGGAGACTTGATTACACACAGGTGGATTCTATTTATCATCATTAGTCATTTAGGTCAACATTGGATCATTCAGAGATCCTCACTGAACTTTTGGAGAGAGAGTTTGCTGCACTGAAAGTAAAGGGGCTGAATAATTTTGCACTCCCAATTTTTCAGTTTTTTATTTGTTAACAAAGTTTAAAATATCCAATAAATTTCGTTCCACTTCATGATTGTGTCCCACTTGTTGTTGATTCTTCACAAAAAATTACAGTTTTATATCTTTATGTTTGAAGCCTAAAATGTGGCAAAAGGTCGCAAAGTTCAAGGGGGTCGAATACTTTCGCAAGGCACTGTATATAGTAAAAATACAGTGGTTATCAGATACCGCAAAAGAAAGCTTGTATTTGTTTAAAAAGTTATTCAAAATTCATTTGAATACATGCATTGTTCAAGCAGGTATTATCAGCAAAGGGCTCAACAAGAGTCCTGATGGAATTGTGCATATATACATACCTGGCCATTTATATAGTTATTAAAGAATAAGTCCAGGCAAAACCTAACTAACACTAAACCTGCTCTCTGTCACATTCTAAACCTAACCTATCTAACCCTGTAAAGCAAAAAATCGCTGTACTTACCTTTTCTGCACCCGATCTGATCCAGTCTCCAGCGACGGAAGCTGTGTGCAGGAGAGGACCGACAACAGCTGTGAAATGAATGGGAAGTGACATCACCTATAGACTTACTTTACTGGGGCTTCCGTTGTCGAGTGCCTCTCCTGCACCCCCTTCCATGCTTAAGCCCCCGCTGACAGCTCAGCATGGGACCAGACTGGATCAGCTGGAGAATAAGTACAGTGATTTTTGCTTTACAGGATTAGATAAATTAGGTTTAGAATGTGGCGCAGAGCAGGTTTAACGTTAGGATTTGCATGGACTAATCCTTTATTAAAGAGGCCTCCACATGATTATTGCATCAAAGTTCAGTTTCAGGGGCCCCTGAGGATGATCACAATGCGGCATCCGTCCTGCTGTCAGACACCTGAAGAAAAGATCAGCGGTAATGGGGAGATCCTCCAACCATTGTCCAACTGGCTTGGAACGCAGCTTCTCACCAGAAGAAACTGTGGTGTGACACTGGAACTCAGTCAGCTTTTCTATTCTGCATCTTAGTCCCTAGCAGGTTCTAATTTGTCATGCAACCTGACTTCTAACTATCATGTGGCCGTTGGATGCCTAACTTTGCTCCAGCCAATGCTATTTATTGAGCCCTGAGCTAAAATTAGCATTAGAATTCCAGAAGGGACAGGGTTAAAAAAAATAACAGGAGCTGCATATAAATCCTGAAAGGTGACCACTACACACATACAGTAGCACAAACCTATCTATCTATGTGAGAGCTGGCTTCCCCACTGACGGCTGAAATGTAAACAAAACTATTCCGGGAATAGAAAAAAAAAAACAGCGTGGGGTCCCCCCAATTAATACCAGGCCCTTCGGGGGTCCTGTATGCATTCCAAGACAAACCCCACACCAAAATGAAAAAAAAGAAAGAAACAGCGTGGGGTCCCCCCTAAAGTCCATACCAGACCCTTATCCGAACATGCAGGCCTTACCTCTCCTGAGCCATACCAGGTCACATGCCCTCAATATGGGGGGATGCTTTGGGGCATGGAGGGCACTGCCCTACCACCCCAAAGTACCTTGTCCCTATGTTGACAGGGACAAGGACCTCATCCCCACAACCCTGGCTGTGGGGGTCTGCAGGCAGGGGGCTTATTGGAATCTGGATAAGGGGGCAACCCCAAATCCTGCCCCCCACCATGTGAATTTTTTTCTTTAGAAATATCATTTTTGCAGCAGCATGTCCTATGCATGCTACAGATGCGCCACTTTACATGCAGACTAAGAGGACCTCCAGGCACTATATTTAAAGAAATTTTTCATTTTATTGTAGGGTCTCCACTTCAAGAGATAAAATAAAAATGAAAAAATCCTATAAATATAGTGCCCAGGGGGTTCCTTTAGTCTGCCTGTAAAGTGGCGCATCTGAAGGATGCATAGAAAATGCTGCAGCAAATACGACATTTCTAAAGAAAAAAAAATGTACATTTGACTCCTGGTTGCAATTGCTGGCACCCAGTTATTATAAAAAAAAATGTACATTTGACTCCTGGTTGCAATTGCCGGCACCCAGTTATTAAAAAAAGAAAGAAAAAAAACTACATGGGGTTCCCCCCAAAATCCATACCAGACCCTTATCCGAGCATGCAGCTTGGCAGGGCAGGGAGGGGGGCGAGCAAGCAGGGGGGTGGGGGCTTTGGTGCTAGGGGGGGCTCTTTGGGGACAAGGGCCTTTGCCCAACAACCCTGAGCGGTGGTCGTGGAGGTATGTGGGCAGGGGGCTTATCGGAATCTGGAAGCCCCCAGATCCAGCCCCCCCATGAGAATGGGGTATCCTACCCGTTTACCAAAAATTTGTAAAAAGTGAACAAAGACCATAAACGAGTTTTTGGCAACTCCTTTATTAAAAAATAAAAAACAATGTTCCCCAATGTAGATCCGTCCCACGCCACCCACCACACCGGGAAACCTGACTCCACCCCTTAACTATTTAAGATATGTCCGATGGAGGAGCAGCTAGTCTGTGGGAAGTGTTCATAGAGACCGGGTTTTTTTTTTTTTTCGGGTGCGGCGTGAGATGGATCTACATCGGGGGACATTGTTTTTTATTTTTCAGTAAAGGAATTGCCAAAAACTTGTTTATTGTCTTTATTCACTTTTTACACAATTTTGGTGAATGGGTAGGGGTACTATGTAATCCATACTCATTCACATGGGGGGGGGCTGGGATCTGGGGGCCCCCCTTTAAAGGGGGCTTCCAGTTTACAATAAGCCCCCTGCCCGCAGACCCCCACAACCATCAGCCATGGTTGTGGGGATGAGGCCCTTGTCTCCATCAACATGCACCCACTCTCCCCCCCCCCCATGTTGAGGGCATGTGGCCTGGTATGTTTCAGAAGGGAGGGGCCGTTCACCCATCCCCCCCCTTTCCTGACCTGTTGGGCTGCATGCTCGGATAAGGGTCTGGTTTGGAGTTTGGGGGGGACCCCACACAACTTTTGTTTTTTTTTTTTATTTTGTCATGGGGTTCCCCTTACTAGACCAGAAGTGCCTGGTATAGATTGGGGGGGGGGGACCCCACGCTGTTTTCTTTTTTTTTTTTCCAGTATTTTTTATTGCCAGGATTGTTTTTTTTACATTTCCCCACTGACAGCTAATGACTCATCAGTTGTTAAGGACCAGCTATATTTCACACCGAATTCTAATCATTACTATTTCATTCAGAGATTTGAATATCTCTGAATCTCCGAATCACCAAATATTCATCCAAATTTATATTTGAACTGAAACGAATTGCACATGTATAATCCTTAGCCTTCTCTCCTTTTTGGGGACCGAGCAGCACCATAGTCTTGAACATTTTTTGTTGGCCTCTTACTAACTGACTAGTCTTCATAGAGTCTACAGCACAAGGAGGTATAGCAGTGTGATATACTAAAGTGGAGACATCTTCCTATTCTTTCTCACAAGCATACGGTAGTCAGCAACCATCTGCTCATGATCATAGTATGGCTCAAAGTGATCAGACTATACCTGTGTGCAACCCATTGCACTTATTCCATTGGGAGTGTCTTAATAATGGTGGATTTATTCCACAGCTGCAGATCGCAGACTTTTAGTGACACACTGTCTCTTGCCTTCTGAACAGGACCACTCACTTAGACATTGGAAAGTGTGCTCTTTGAAGACTTCAAATCTATCTTCTCCTTGTGGCACAGGAACATTTGGAACTTCCTGTAATGTGCTGCCTGTAAAACCTATGCTAACATTTCAGTCAGTTTGGCTAAAGTACCACTTGCATTGTTACTAGGGTGTTCACTATCATTATCCATCCTGTGAGAAAATCTAGTTGTTGCAGGTTCCTTTTTTACATGAACCAGTAGGAAGGCACAGTCTGTCTACCATTGCATCTAGGAATGGGTTACATCCTTTAGGAGCAGGTTGAGGATGCTGCTCTGGATTATATACTTCAATCTCAGCAGTAAAGCATTATGCTAAATAACCCAAAGAGGAATCAGCATTAGTAGCGCTAGTAGGTGACCATGAAAATAATAGTCCATGCATGAAATTAGTCCATATCACGAGATGACACCGGATAGAAATCCCTGCAATGGTGAAAGCACAGAGGCAGAACACGGGGGTAGGATGTTAAGCCGTCACCACACCTTGTGGGATCCTCTCACCTTAAGAAATGCACTCACCACAAAGCAGATTCACAAGGCCATAAAGCTTATAATCACAGATGACTGGCACAGATCTCCTGATGGAATCACCCTCCAAACTAATGGCTAATACAGATGCTAATCCTCACAGATCAAAGATGACCAAACACAAAATCTCAGCAGTGCCTCCAAATGTAGACCTCTTATGAGGGGACAATGAGAAATGGTCCTCCCCAAACAGGATATTGCGCTAAACCTGTTGGTAAATAAGAAAACCAGAATCTTTGCTAAGTTGAAGAGTCAGTTTGATAATTAAAGTGTTTGATACCCTAAAGAAAAAAAAATGGATCCTCTTCCTTTGAAGCATCAAAGTGCTTGTGCTGTGTATTTTGGCCCTTTGTATCACATACAGTAAAATACCTGGTTGATCCTGCCTGGTTCTGCCCTCCCCCCTGTAAACTGACCACGGTTTATCAGGGCTGCCAAGCCCTGACACCATGTTCAGTTTACGTGCCTCCATTATCTGCTTTCTTCTTTGTTCCCCCCCCCCCTCCCTGCTTGTCAGCCAGTAACCGTTCTGCTCCCTGTGCCTCCCCTCCTACTGCTAAAATTACTTTTACATTTTCATACAATCCTATGTGTTTAATAATGTTAGGTTCCCCAGAGTCTGTGCTTTATAAAAAAAAAATGCTGCTCTATACCTTATTTCAGAGCGGCGCTCTTGTGACTGCCTGCCTCTCTCCTCCAGACGGACGTCAGTAGGGTATTCTTGGCCCCTTCCGCTGTAGCTGTCAGATCGATAGGGGGGGAGAGGCAGCCGGAATCATGGGCACTGAGTGGCACTCGGAAAAAAGGTATAGCTTGGCATTTTTTTTATAAAGCACAGACACTGGGGCATCTAACATTATCAAACATAGAGGATTATATGAAGACAATACCCACGTTAAGTTGGCAGTACCTCCACCCAGGACAGGGCATCTTTACACTCATCTTGAACTCTAAGTTAGACAAATACCCTGCAAATAACCACTACTCGTTTAAAGATAACAGCTCGTTCAACAACCTGGTTGATGTCTTGCGAGAGTTGCCCGCTCACCCATCTATGTTTAACTGACCAAGCTTAATGTTCAATGCAATGAATTAAACAGAAATGTTATGCCAAAGGAAGATAAGCAGATTCTGTTAGCCAACAAAAATTGGGAATATTTTCCAGCACATTCACCGCTATAGTCTTAAAAAAACTGATTTAATTCTCTCACCAGTAATCCCCTTAAAATTCTTAAAACAGTTAATCATCATTTATCCAAACTTTTCACAACCTCCCAACACCTACAGATTATTACTAAAACAATTAAACAAACTTCTAGATACCTGGCAACATTACCATATGTTGTGGATTGGCAGGACCCATGCTTTAAAATTACATATCAATCCCTATCCCCAGACATATAATTCATATTCAGCAACACAAGACTTAACCAAAACAATTCTGCACCAGAACTGACGAGCGGGGCCATTGCAGGGCATTCTGGGAACCGAAAAGGACACCGAAGAGGACGCCCTGTCTTCAGCTGCCCACACCTGAGATGGTAGCGCCGGACAAGAAATTTTCAAGGTAAGTATTTCTTCTAAAAAGGTAAGTGCAACCTGGGACAGTTCAGAGGCTATCCATTCTGAAATGCACTAGCCCTGACTGTCCCGGAGGTATTTTTATTTAAAAAATGTTTCTGAGGCCGGAACTCCACTTTAAGAACCCATGGGAAGCACTCCTTAACAAACCCATTGCAGGAGTTGCACAAATCTTCACTACTACCAAACCGATCAGGAAAAAATAGGAGACCCCCAACCTAAATTTGGATTTTAAATTGAATAAATAAAAACATAGACTTACTAACCCTACTCCTAGTTGTAGCTTATGACCCAAATCTCCAATCGAATAATATTCCAAGCATCCGAGTTTCACTAGAGGCATGGAGATGATTACAAAATGTGACGGCTTCTAATCCTGGCCCTCTACAAATCCCTCTGTCGCTAAAGCTGTACGAGCACCTGATTCCCTCCCTAGACTACGTGGGCGAGACTAGGATACAACGATCTGGCTGAGATATCAGTAGAATTATGGAATAGCTCATACACAAAAATACAAATCCATTATTTCCACTCAAAATCCCCCTCTAAATTGGTGCCAATTAACCCAGCAGTCTGGGATTACCTAAGCACTAAACAAAAGATGAAAGGTGGAATATTGTGGTTTTATATTGAACTTCAATACCCGGATCAGAACAAAAAAAAACAAGATTTTCCTCCGTTGGGAAAGAGAGCTGGGCGAATCCTTTTCCTTAAAAATTGGTTACTGGTGTTTCAACAAAATGTAGTGGCTACCAGATGTACGGACTATTGGGATAACTATCTAAAGATCCTTCACAAAAGTTCTCACACCGTACAAATTGTCCACCATATACCCAGATTATTCCCCCCTATGCTGGCGCCACTGCGGACACATTGAGAATCTCACTCATGTTTTGTGGGATTGTCCTAACTTGTGCAGTTTCTGGAACTCGGTATTTACACTGATATCGGCAATCACAGGTATCTTGACTAAACCTACTCCAGGCCTTGCACTATTGAACTTACATATTTCCAGATTCCCAAAGCAATTCAGAACTGTAGTGTCCGACCTTCTAATAGCATCAAAACTAACTATCACAAAAAAATGGAAGACCAACTTTGCCCCTGAGATTTCAGAAGTTATCCATAGGGTGAATCTCCACTGTCTATACGAAAGGACGATTGCATGGAACCATGGTTCCCTTCGCTACTTTCATACCCAATGGTCAATTTGGTTCCAAACATATCTAAAAGATATGGAGCTCTAAGTAACATTGCTGATCCTCAATTGAAAATTTACAAAACTAGAAAACAACAACCTCTGTGCCTACTGTTACTCACGGAAGTATCCTGACAAAGACAAGTGATTGTCACTTCCTGGAACCCCCTTCCTCCCCCCCAAAACCCACCCTATATCCCCCCTCAACAATCTATCTGTCCCTAGTTGAATTTTATGTTTGTTAATTTATTTTCGCTATAAATGTGTTCCTACTTAGTACTAACCAACCCTGATATCCAACTCTATAACAAGTTTGAAGTTTCTTATATCAACAAGAAAAATATTGAAACATAATTAAGGTTAACAGTGTTGCCACCCTCCCCAGGACACAGTTTGTGCTCCTAATGGGGTGTCCGGAGTTGGGGAATAGCACCCCAATTACCAGTCTAGCATTTTTCTTTTATCCATATTTATGTTCGATACTACAGAGAACTTCTACTTGGTATTGTGTTTATACAAGTATTCTTTGTAGCTACTCCTTCCAGGCAGAGTGTATTATTGTATTATTGTCGTTTTTTGTATGTATCTTTCTTTATGAAAATGTAATTTAAAAAAACTATTGAAAGTAAATTGAATGAGAAATGAATGTCTGTTTCTAACAACACTCATGAAAACTTTAAAGGTTTGACAATCTTGGATAACGTACTTACAATCTATTCATTACCAATAGTGATGTCGCGAACATAAAATTTCGCCGTTCGCGAACATCGGCGAATGTTCGCGAACCGGCGAACATTGCGAACCGCCATAGACTTTAATAGGCAGGCGAATTTTAAAACCCACAGGGACTCTTTCTGGCCACAATAGTAATGGAAAAGTTGTTTCAAGGGGACAAACACCTGGACTGTGGCATGCCGGAGGGGGATCCATGGCAAAACTCCCATGGAAAATTACGTAGTTGACGCAGAGTCGGGTTTTATTCCATAAAGGGCATAAATCACCTAACATTCCTAAATTGTTTGGAATAACATGCTTTAAAACATCCAGTGTGTGTATACGATCAGGTATGATGTTGTATCGATCAGGTAGTGTAAGGGTTACGCCCGCTTCACAGTGACAGACCAAACTCCCCGTTTAACACACCGCAAACAACCGCAAACAGACCAGAACCGACCAAAATGGGACAGGAACTGGGCTTTAAGGGTTAGGGTTAGGTTTAGTGTTAGGGGCTAGGGTTAGGGTTACGGTAAGATACTTAGGGTTAGAGTTAGTAACCCTACCCCTACGCCTCTAACCCTAACCGTCTAACCCTAAGCACTAAAAATAACCCTAACCCTAGCCCTAACCCTAATTCTAATTTTATTTCTGGTTCTGGACATGCTACAGAGCTGAAACTTCACAGGTACACTTTTTAGACCCCCAGACACTGAATCACACAAAAAAAAGTTCTTAAAAATTGTAATTTTTTGTTAGAGAGACAATTATTGGAAAAATTAAAAAAAATAAAAATAAAAAATTTCTTTGGATTTAGCATCTGGGGGGTCTAAAAAGTGTACCTGTGAAGTTTCAGCTCTGTAGCATGTCCAGAACAAGAAAAAAATACGAATTAGGGTTAGGGTTAGGGCTAGGGTTAGGGTTAGGGTTAGGGCTAGGTTTAGGGTTAGGGTTAGGGGGTTAGGGTTAAGGTTAGAGGGTTAGGGTTATGGTTAGAGGGTTAGGTTTAGTGTTAGGGGCTAGGGTTAGGGTTACGGTGAAATACTTAGGGTTAGAGTTAGTAGCCCTACCCCTACCCCTCTAACTCTAACCCTAAGCACTAAAAATAACCCTAACCTTAGCCCTGACCCTAAACCTAACCCTAACCCTAATTCTATTTTTTTTCTGGTTCTGGACATGCTACAGAGCTGAAACTTCACAGGTACACTTTTTAGACCCCCCAGACAATAAATCCAAAGAATTTTTTTTTTTTTTAAGTTTTTTTTTTTTAAGTTTTCCAATAATTGGCTCTCTATCAAAAATGACAATTTTTAAGAACTTTTTTTGTGTGATTTAGTGTCTAGGGAGGTCTAAAAAGTGTACCTGTGAAGTTTCAGCTCTGTAGCATGTCCAGAACCAGAAAAAAAGATAATTTTTCAGTAGAGCAGGGATGGTGGGAACCCCTTTTACACCTATATGATCTTTTTTTCTGGTTCTGGACATGCTACAGAGCTGAAACTTCACAGGTACGCTTTTTAGACCCCCCAGACAATAAATACAAAGAATTTTTTTTTTTTTTAAGTTTTTTTTTTTTTTTTAAAATTTTTCCAATAATTGGCTCTCTATCAAAAATGACAATTTTTAAAGAACTTTTTTGTGTGATTTAGTGTCTAGGGGGTCTAAAAAGTGTACCTGTGAAGAGTGTACCTGTGAAGTTTCAGCTCTGTAGCATGTCCAGAACCAGAAAAAAAGATAATTTTTCAGTAGAGCAGGGATGGTGGGAACCCCTTTTACACCTATATGATCTTTTTTTTCTGGTTCTGGACATGCTACAGAGCTGAAACTTCACAGGTACGCTTTTTAGACCCCCCCCCCCAGACACTAATCCAAAAAAGTCATGCCTGCCACCGTATATATCAGTGGTGGGTGGGCAGTGGCACTGCAGTGGGCACAGTACACTCTGTGGACCTGACAGTCACTGGCACCCAGGCAACTGCAATTATAAAAAAATATATATATTTTTACTTTGCAAGCTGCTGTGCCACCATATATATATATCAGTGGTGGGTGGGCACGCAGTGGCACTACAGTGGGCACAGTACACTCTGTGGACCTGACAGTCACTGGCAGCCCAGGCAACTGCAATAATAAAAAATATTTTTTTTTTTTCAATTTGCAACAAGATGCTGTGCCACTGTATATACATTAGTGGTGGGCAGTGCACTGCAGTGGGTACAGTACACTCTGTGGACCTGACACAGCACTCACTGCAATTATGACAGAGGAAAAAAAAAATATTTTTTAAAATGCAAGGTACTGTGCCTGTGCCACCCGAAATGAGTGTGGTGTGCACACAGTACAGTCTGTGGTGGGTCTGTGGCCTCTCACACACAGCGGGCAGGCAACTGCAGTGTACAATAGATATATATATAAATATATATAAAAAGAAAAAACTCAATTACCAGCCCTTAAAAGGGCTTTTGGGGACACTAGATATATATATATATATATATAAAAAAATTACACAAATACCAGCCCTTAGAAGGGCTTTTTGGGGTGCTGTCAGGATGCTGTCCTTACAGCAGTAGTGGACCAAGAACACTGACTAGCAAGACCAGGAACACTGACTAACAACTGTCCCTAGCTATTAACAGCAGCAGCAGCAGCAGCTCTCCCTGCTCTCACTAACACACACTGCTTCAGAATGATCTAAGATGGATACTGCCCTTGCTTATTTATAGGAGGTGGGAGGGTGTGGGAGGGAGGTATGCTGATTGGCTGGAAATGTGCCTGCTGACTGTGAAGTTCAGGGTCAAAGTTTGCCTCAATGATGTATTATAGGGGGCGGACCGAACATCGCATATGTTCGCCCGCAGCGGCGAACGCGAACATGCTAAGTTCGCCGGGAACTGTCCGCCGGCGAACAGTTCGGTACACCTCTAATTACCAAGCCTCACTATTATCCATCTAAACATAAGGTGACTTCCCCATTGTTTACCCTGGTGAAATTTGGTACCCCACTTAATTTCCCCCTCCCTCCCTAAAGATAACTTTTTGTACCAATATACAGCCCAACATATGCATACATGTATTTTTTTTCTTTCAGTCATCTGGAATGTATGTTTTATTTTTAACAATGCATTTGTGTATGGACATAGATTGAGCAAAACATGTGCCAGCTGGGGATTTAGAGACTCAAGGGAAGAGGACCACAAAGGGTTTAAACTAGAATATATCCTCCCTATATCTGAATGCCAACTCATCGTTACATGAAAATATCTGATCAGGTAGGTGCAGCTTTGCCATTCCACATATGTACTGCACGGTCACAATTGCTAAGGTAAATACCCAGGATATGACATTACACATAATAGTTATGTACTGATATAAAACTGATTTAACAAAATGTTGAGCATTGTACAAATCTGTATAGATTCTAATATGCAAATACTATATGTGGATCAACTGATTTATTTTGACAGATGGACTGTAATTTCTTAAATTTTATGTCCTTTCCGCTATGAAATAAACTGGAAAAACAGGATACAGCTAAGATTGATTATTTACACTATATGCTCAATTCACAAGGCTTTAAAAACAAGAATAAGGATCTATAATTTAGCCATATGGCTTTTTTCAAATACTTTTAGGACTCGATTGTTAGCATTTAAAAAAAATAAGTATTATTATCTTGGTGTGTTGGCTTTGTGAATTATAACGCTTTAGCACACAGGCATTGAGTACGTTTTATACATAGAAATACATTTTTATTGATTTTCTTATTTCACAGAAGCAAGATCATGAAGCTTTGCTACTTTTGCCTTTCTTTTATTATTATTCATTATGAGAAAAATATTTTGCTTTTCCTTCAGATTTATATACAGTATATTACCATTGAATTGACATTATGTGTAAATACATAACATATATATACTGTATATACAGTATCTGTTAATATATTCTACTTGGTTACTTGCAAATTACTCTAAATATTTAGATTCCTAAACAAAGCATTAGTTAAAGTTTATATATTGTTTCTGAAATAAATAAATAAAATCCCAATTTACTTTTATATATCTAAAGCCAAAACTTTTTTTCTTAATTTTGAATAGAGAGGGGGAGGATTAAAACAGTTGTGTTTCTTTTTGTTTACCTCTGATTAAGCAGACTTCCCTTCCCTTTTAGCACTGAGTAACAATCTCTTTTAGACAGTTGTCACCAATACAGATGTCCCCATTGACTGGTGATCAGTAAAGTTAGAGAGAGTGAATTTCCTTAAGGCCAGGTTCACACTAGTGCAATGCCAGACATCTCATGTAGGTTCGCACCACATTGCTGTGCAGATCACATGCGATGTCTGTGCAATGCAAATTCAGCCATACAAGCTGTATGGCTGAATTCACATCGCATTCAGACCAAACTCATGCAGGACCCTTTTTTTTGTCCATGCCAGAATCGGATCGCATGGCTTTTTACACACATGCGATCCAATTCCTGTTCGATTTCACAGTTCGCATTGCATTCTGCGAACCCATTTGGGGGTGTCAATAACTTTATATTGACACCTGCAGCGGTTCACAGAACACAGTGTGAACTGCTTGTCACAGGGACACAGACTGCAAAAAAAAAAATAAAAAAATTAGGAGTGATTCTATTCCTATACCACTCTATCCAAACTTGAAAAAAAAATATTTTTTATTTGGTATTATGTTTTGATAAAATCCCCTGCTCAGATTTTTATAATAAAGGTAACAAATGGGCAATAACTTGAAAAAAATGCATTTGTCACTTTAACAAATAATCATAATAATCATGCAAAATGTGCAAAGTTTATATGCAGAGGGTGGGTGGCAAGGTGATAAATCTTTGGTAGAACTACATATTTATTATGTGTGCTTATTTTTTGTATATGTTGCTAATAACTTACTGTATATTTTAAGAACTTTTTAAATTTCTTAAACAGGCGCAAACCTGAACATATCATTAACCACTTCTGGACTGGGCCTTTTTTAGACACTTGTTGTTAGAAAAATACTTAGAACCCCCAAACATTATATATTTTTTTTAGCAGAGACCCTAGAAAATAAAATGGAGATCGTTGCAATTTTTTTTTATCACACCATATTTGCACAGCAGTCTTACAAACATATTTTTCTTTTGGAAAAAATACACTTTTTTGAATTAAAAAATAAGAAACTGTAAAATTAGCCCAATATTTTTCTATAATGTTAAAGATAATGTTACATGGAGTAAATAGATACCCAAGATGTCATGCTGCAAAATTGCACATGCTCATGGAATGACGACAAACATTGGTACTTAAAAATCTTCATAGGCGACAATTTAAAAACTTCTACAGGTTACTAGTTTAGAGTTACAGAGGCTCAAATTATTGCTCTCACTCTAACAATTGCAGCGATACCTCACTTGTGTGGTTTGAACACCGTTTACATATGTGGGCGCGACTTACGTATGCATTCGTTTCTGTGCGCGAGCTAACGGGGACAGAGTGCTTTAATTTTTTTTCCTATTTATTTTATCTTTTATTTTCTATTTTTACACTGTCCTTTTTAAAAAAAAATGTTTTGATCACTTTTTTTTCCTATTACAAGGAATGTAAACATACCTTGTAATATAAATAAGCATAACAGGACCTCTTTAATGTGAGATCTGGGGTCAAAAAGACCTGGGATCAAAAAGAAAAAAAAAAAGTATTTTTTTCATGATAAAAAAAATGGGCTCTTTAAAACCGTTGCTAGGTTTTACTTCTTGCTATATAAATAAAATAAAAAAATACAGAAAATTAAAAGAAAAAAAAAAAAATTTAATTTCTGTTATAAATTTTTGCAAATAAATAATCTTTTTTCAGAAATGTAAGCCGAAATGTATTTTGCTGCATTTCTTTGGTAAAAATAACCCAAATCAGTGTATATTATTTAGTCTGTGTGAAAGTTATACCCCTCACATTTTTGAAAATTATATTATTTCTTTTTATGTGACAACACTAAAGAAATTACACTTTACTACAATGTAAAGTAGTGAGTGTACGCTTATATATAACAGTGTAAATTTGTTTTCCCCTCAAAATAACTCAACACACAGTCATTAATGTCTAAATCGTTGGCAACAAAAGTGAGTACACCCCCAAGTCAAAATGTCCAAATTGGGCCCAAAGTGTCATTATTTTGAGTGGACACCATTATTTTCCAGCACTGCCTTAACCCTCTTGGGCATGAAGTTCACCAGAGCTTCACAGGTTGCCACTGGAGTCCTCTTTTACTCCTCCATGATGACATCACGGAGCTGGTGGATGTTAGAGACCTTGCGCTCCTCCACCTTCTGTTTGAGGATGCCCCACAGATGCTTAATAGGGTTTAGGTCCAGAGGCATGCATGGCCAGTCCATCACTTTTATCCTCAGCTTCTTTAGCAAGGCAGTGGTTGTCTTGGAGGTGTGTTTGGGGTCGTTATGTTGGAATTCTGCCCTGCGCCCAGTCTCCAAATGGAGGGGGATCATGCTCTGCTTCAGTATGTCACAGTACATGTTGGCATTCATGGTTCCCTCAATGAACTGTAGCTCCCCAGTGCCGGCAGCCCCAGACCATGACACTCCCACCACCATGCTTGACTGTAGGCAAGACTTGTCTTTGTACTCCTCAACTGGTTGCCGCTACACACGCTTCCTTCTGGGACGACAGTCACGCAGACCAATTTGATGCAGTGTGCGGCGTATGATCTGAGACCTGACAGGCTGACCCCCCACCTCTTCAACCTCTGCAGCAATGCTGGCAGTACTCATACGTCTATTTCCCAAAGACAATCTCTGAATATGACGCTGAGCTTGTGCACTCAACTCCTTTGGTTGACCATAGCGAGGCTTGTTCTGATTGTAACCTGTCGTGTTAAACCACTGAATGGTCTTGGCCACCGTGCTGCAGCTCAGTTTCAGGGTCTTGGTAATCTTCTTATAGCCTAGGCCATTTTTATGTAGAGCAACAATTTTTTTTTTTTTAGATCCTCAGAGAGTTCTTTTCCATGAGGTGCGATATTAAACTTCCAGTGATCAGTATGAGAGAGTGAGAGCGATAAAACCAAATTTAACACACCTGCAACTCATTCACACCTGAGATCTTATAACAATAAAGAGTCACATGACACTGGAGAAGGAAAATGGCTAATTGGGCCCAATTTGGACATTTTCACTTAGGCGTGTACTTACTTTTGTTGCCAGCGATTTAGACATTAATGGCTGTGTGTTGAGTTATTTTGAGGGGACGGCAAATATACACTGTTTTACAAGCTGTACACTCAATACTTTACATTGTAGCAAAGTGTCATTTCTTCAGTGTTGTCACATTAAAAGATGTAATAAAATATTTACAAAAAATGTGAGATACTGTTTATGTCTGAAAATTTATCAATCCTGAGGTACTGATGGCCTATCTCATTTTTTGAGGCCCTAAATTACCAGGACAGTACAAATATACCCAAGAAAAACCCTTTTTAGAAAGTAGACACCCCAAGGTATTTAGTAAGAGGCATCATGAGTTGTAATCTTTTTTCACAATTTTGTGGCAAATTAAGAAATAAACAAAATGTATTTTTTCCCCACAAAATACAGTCATTACAACCTGAAAAATAACAATTCTGCTAGACCCTATTCTACCACAATATAACACAGAATCTATCAACTGTGGGAAAATGTAACTTTTTCCCTTTCATTTCTGCTAATTCAGCTTTGATAAGTTGAAGATACACTATACTGTCTCAAAAGTAGTCATGAGGAACTTGGTCAATGTGCAGTGAATGCTGTATGTGCAGGCCAAGCAACTGTTCCTTTTTTTAGAGAACTAGGTACCTGATCATTTCCAAAACAGAATGTCTCCTTTACATGGGTACACATTTTCCTGTTTTAACCACTTGCTGACCACCCCATGTACATATACTGCAGGGCAGCAGCTCTTCTGTGCAAAATCACGCATGCACGCCACCGGCAACCAGTTCTCGCTATGATTAGACACAGTCAGAGTCAATCAGTGGGTCTGGCAGAATGTCATTACCGAGAGAGGCAGAATGGCGGTCTGTGACAAGGGAAGACAAATATGCTGTGTTTCTGCTAGGCAGGAACAAGCATCTCTGTCTTCCTACAGGTAAAGCACCCCCCACACAGTTATATAGCACTCCCAGGGAACACATTTAACCCCTTGATCGCCCCTGATGTTAACCCCTTTCCTGCCAGTGTCCTTAGTACAGTGACAGTGCATATTTTTTAGCACTGGTCACTGTATTAGTGTCACTGGTCCCCAAAAAAGGGTCAGTGTTCAATTTGTCCGCCGCAATGTCGCAGTCCCGCTATAAGTCGCTAATTGCTGCCACTACTAGTAAAAAATAAATAAATAAAATTCCATAAAAATATCCCATAGTTTGTAGATGCTATAACGTTTGCGTAAATCAATCAATATCCCCTTATTGGGTTTTTGTTTTACCAAAAACATGTAGCAGAATACATATTGGTCTAAACTGATGAAGAAATGTGATTTTTTTTTTCATTTTTTATAGGATGTGTTTTATAGCAGAAAGTAAAAAAAATATTTTTTTTTCCCCAAAACTGTTGATCTTATTTTGTTTAATGCGCAGAAAATAAAAACCACAGATGTGATCAAGAACCACCAAAAGAAAGCTCTTTTTGTGGGAAAAAATGACATCAATTTTATTTGTGTACAGCATCGCATGAGCGCGCGATTGTCAGTTAGAAAAGTAACGCAGTGACCTATTGCAAAAAAAGCTTGGTCATAAAGTGGGGTAAACCTTCCGAAGATGAAGTGATTAATAGTTGTTAAAATAAAAAAAAAACGTATTAGGTCCAACATTACTCACAAAGTAATAACGCCCCATCTTGCTGTTGATATTCACTGACAATACTTCTCTTAATATATTTTTTAACCAATTATATGTGCTTAGGGTTAGCATCACAGTTTGCTTTTGTATGCGTGTCTTTTATTCAGTAAATCAGTTGAATGACAAAACATTTCTTCATTTTAGGAATATTTTACATGGCAAAGTGGAATAACACTGAATTTAAGGAATTTATTTTATTAGGACTGACAGACAATCCCACACTTGAGATTATTCTCTTTGTTCTTTTTCTAATTTTCTACATTGTCACTCTTCTTGGTAATATTGGCATCATTGCAGCAATCAGGCTTGATTCTCGACTCCACAACCCCATGTATTTTTTCCTTAATAATTTATCATTCCTAGACCTTTGCTATGCCACAATTATAACCCCTAAAACATTGGTCAACTTTCTGTCAAGATCAAAAACCATTGGTTATTATGAGTGTGCTGTACAGATGTATTTTTTTGCTGCGTCTGTCACCACCGAATGCTTTTTATTGGGTGTCATGGCTTATGATCGCTATGTAGCAATATGTAATCCACTCCTGTATTCCACTATAATGGCAAAGAGAATATGCATGCAGCTTGTAGCTGGAGCTTACACTCTGGGCTACCTCAATGCAACACTGCATACAATTTGTACTTTCCAGTTGCCATTTTGTAAGACCAACAAGATTGACCACTTCTTTTGTGATGTTCCTCCTCTCCTAAAACTATCATGCACCAAGACCACCATGAATGAAATCCTGATGTTCATATTTGGAGGCTTTGCTGAGTCAAGCTCACTCACTACCATTATTGTCTCCTACAGCTATATTATATCGACTATACTTAGAATCCGCTCCAAGGAGGGAAGGAAGAAGGCATTTTCAACATGTGCCTCCCACTTATTGGCAGTTACCATATTTTACAGCACCATCCTTTTTATGTACTTAAGACCTACCTCTACATACGCCATGAGCCAGGACAGAGTTGCTTCTGTTTTTTATAGCGTCATTATTCCCATGTTAAACCCACTTATATATAGTTTGAGAAATAATGAAGTAGCCCAGGCTTTAAAGAAGATTAAAACAAAATATTGTTGTAAATAATGTCATCACAACTAATTAAAAAAGAAATTACTGTCAAATATTTTAATGTACAGTGTAAACATTATAGTGTGTTATAATACAATATTATTCACTGTGTATTTCCTGTAATTTATTAAATGGCTTTTTAAAATCAATTATATAAATTATCAAATAAATATGATGTTTTTTTTTTTATTGTCTTTGTGTACATTGGTCAGTTTTTATTTAAATCCATATTAAAGTATATATGTAAAACTACATACTACATACTCTATACACACACACACACACACACACACACACACTATATTACCAAAAGTATTGGGACGCCTGCCTTTACATGAACTTTAATGACATCCCAGTCTTAGTCCGTAGGGTTCAATATTGAGATGGCCCACTCTTTGCAGCTCTAACAGCTTCAACTTTTCTGGGAAGCTGTCCACAAGGTTTAGAAGTGTGCCTATGGGAAATTTTGACCATTCTTCCAGAAGCGCATGTGTGCGGTCAGGCTCTGATTTTGGACGAAAAGGCCTGGCTTGCAGTCTCCATTCTAATTCATCCCAAAGTTGTTCTGTTGGGTTGAGGTGCAGCCCAGTCAAGTTCCTCCTCCCTAAACATGCTCATCCATGTCTTTATGGACCTTGCTTTGTGCACTGGTCCCAATCATTTGGTGATTCTACTCCTTGTGTGCCTCCCAGAGGAATATCCTCATCTGTACCTATGGTGGAGACCAAGCGACGGGAGGCAACTCAAAATCGCGGGCCAACATTTTGCAGCAGATTCCTTCAAACTCCAAAATTCTGCACATAATCTACAAGGTCAGTAATTGCATCTCTGAGGCAAGGGAAATACCTGGCATCAGTGGATGTCTAATATGCCTATCTTCATGTTCCCATTTATTGACCTCATCGGTGCTTTCTTTATTTGGCAATGACATAAAATCCAGTTTGTTGCACCTCCACGCGTTATGCCACCAACGCACGTGGCTTCATCTGAAAGAAGATATGTTTCCCCTCTAGATGAAGCCATGAGAAGCCTGACTGCATTGAAGGAAGCAAACCAGATTCTCTCATAGGGAGAAACTCACTCTTCAGCGATTTCTGCAGTCCACATCCCAAAGGTGGACAATCGGCAGATTCGCTCAGCCGCCTCTACTTGGACCAAGGAGAATAGTCTCTTCATTCAAATGTGTTCATTTTGATATGCCAGAGATAGGGGATTCCAGATGTGAACATCCTAGCCTTCAGAATCAAAAGCAATCTACCTCTGTTGCCAAACAGTTCAGGCTAATTTATACTTTTGCTCCAGTGAGAATTCTGTCTCGCCTGCTCCACAAAATAGGGCAAGAGAGAAAACAGCGATTCTTCTAATTGCATCAGACTGGCCCAGACATACTCAGAAATCTAGCAGACAACCCTTGGCCCTTTCCCAACAAACCAGATCTGCTATTTCAAGGTATTCTATTCTATCCTGCATATAAGGCTCTGGCTTTAATGGCACGGCTGTTGAAACACAGCTTCCATGTTAAAAGCAAGAAAATCCATTTCCAGGAAGATCTATTATCATACCTGGAAATCGTATTCTGCTTGGTGTGAACGCAGTCAATTCAGTCCCAGAAATTGCTCTTTGTCTTCCCTTCTGGCCTCCCTGCAAAGAGGTCTTCACCAGAACTTAACTCTGTATACCCTTAAAGGGTAGGTATCAGCCTTATTCAACTTCTTTCAAAGGCCCCTGGCTTCACACTCCCTTGTAAAAAAACTTTATTCAAGGTGTTTTTTGTATCAGGCCCTCTTACAGCACCCTGTGCTACCCTTTGAAACTTTCAGAGAAATTGCCCTAGAGGTTCTTGCCAGCAAAGTAGCCGGTTTGGTAGCTAGCATGCCTGTCAGACATGTTTCTGAACTGGCAGCCCATTCCTGTAAAAAGCCTTTCCTCTCAATTAATAAGAGCAGGGTTTTTTTTTATCTCCAAACCATTCTTTCTTCCAAAGGTCATTTCAGTGTTCCAACTCAATGAGGACACTGTACTGCCATACTTGTGCCCTGCTCCTAAACATCCTAAGGAATTGTTGTTACATCACTTGGACATAGATCTATTAGAGTAAACCTCAAAGCTAATGGTTCCATCAGAAAAATATATTCATGTTTGTTCCCTCCTCTGGATATAGCAAAGTCTGGATCTAGCACCCTGCTTCAAAATCCACCATTGCACGATAGACAAGGAACTTGATTGCAAGATCTTACTCTTAAGCTTAAAGCCAAACTCCAGGCAAAAAAAAGTTTTCCTTTTCACTGGGGCTATGCCTACACTGCAGGGGTTAAATGCTCATTTTGTCCAGGGGAGAGAAGAAGGCCTTATACTCACCCGATCCTCCGCTCCACTGGCAAATGTCTCTCCCCCAATACAGAGGTGAAGTATTACTGGCGTCCTCACATCCAGAGCATGTCTATGGACCCTACTTTGGGCTAGATCATAGGCCTGCGCACGCTAGTGCTGTATCATCCAGTTTGCAGAGCACATGGCCCAGAGGGAAGGGGGGCCCAAGGTTCCATGTCAAACAGTATATTTCCGAGTAATCCACTGTATCAGCAGCGCTGGATCTGCTCCATTTCCGGCTGCAGCGTTTTTGCCTGCGAACTGCAGACGGGTGCAGTGTGTCATTCCTGTAATACCTCTCTCACAGACAGGATCGGCAGTCCAAGTGTACATTGTGCTACACAAAGAGCACAATATACAAAAAATTGTGCTCTCCCTCTTTCTTACCCTTCTCTCTATCTCCCTCCCTCCCTCCTCTCCCCCCTCTCCCCCCTCTCTGTATCTTCCCTCTCTAATTTGTCCCCTATCTTTCTCACCCCTTTCTCTCTTGCCTCCCTCTCTTACCCACCTTCCTCTCCCCCCATCGCTCCCCCATCTCCTACATTTCCTCCTCTCCCATCTCTTTCTCCCTCCTATTATTGTCTCTTTTTCCCCTTCTCCCTCCCCCTCCTTCCCCCTTTTGTTTCTATCCCTCCACTCCTTCTTCCCATCTTATTTCCTAATAGGAGTTTCTGCATTATTTCAGATCCTTGATAAAAGTCAGTAGATTTTCTATGTTTTGCTAGTAAAAAAAAAAAAAAAGTTTTGGGAGGCTGACAGCCTAGTCAGGAAGGGGAGCCGAACAGCCGCAAAAGGCAATTAAACCCTCAATCCTTGGGCATTTGTACTGTAACCAGCGGGTGCTGCCTACAAAACCACCCTGAACTTTTGCCACAGCACGCTGCGAGCGCCTCATTTTTTTCAAAAATATTTTAATACATTTTAAAATGTCTGTTTACATTTAATTTAAATAGTGTATGTGTGTGTGTGTATTTATATTATATATATATATATATATATATATATATATATATATAAGTGGGATCAGTGGCGGCTGGTGCTCAAAATTTTTGGGGGGGCGCAAAAAGAAAAATTCGCGGCAAAAAACGCGGTAAAAAATTGCCTGACTTTGATGCCACACAAGTGTTAAAGGGGCCATGAGTGATCAAGGAAGAGTGCCTTGATAAAGCATTCATAGTTACCCCTTTAAATAATCCATATTTTGTCATGTTATTTACCACCAAAAAACGTACATGTATTTCATGTGATAGACCGGCACAAAATTGTGAACTGGAAGGAAAATGGAAGAAAAATGACAAATGTATTGCTTTGAACATTTTATTAACAAAATTCAAACATGAAAGAAGAAAACTAAAACAAAACCACAAAAAGCCAGCGTCCTTATCTGAAAATAAATTTTGCTCTTCTTTCCTTAAGGGATGCAAATTTCTCGATGACCTTCTGGTTGAAATCGGTCGTCTCTGTCACCAGTCTCTTTTCCATAGACAGCATGGCCAATGCATTCAACCTCTCCTGGGTCATGGTGTTCCTCAGAAAAGTCTTGATCCTTTTTAGGGTTGAGAAGCACCTCTCAGCCTCTGCTGTGGTCATGGGTGTGGTGATGAGGATCTTGAGGAGAGTGAAAGTCTCTGCAAAGACATCTGTAAGATTGTTCGCCACAAAAAACTGGAATAAGTCCACAGCTCCCTGACATGTTCGGAATTGCTCCTCGGAGTAGAGGAGACTAAGCTCCGTTTTTAACCTACTCCCATCAAGTACAGGATAGGTTTTCACAGTTGTGCTAAGTGCATCCTTTGGGAATTCCCTTGCATACTGCTCAAACTTGTCCGCTTGAAGCAGGGTGGCACTAACCAGATGGTCTGTGAACGAGAAGCGCTCCATGGTGTGTAGGAGGATGGTATCACAGACCTATCAAGAGTGAGAAAAAAACAAAATTAGGTACTGGTGACAAAATGTCAATGTCATGTGTTAGCTCCCTGAGCATCAGAAATGCATGAAACGTAAAATATGTACTCAGAATATCTTGGGCATTTGTATGGGATGCAGAGAAATTATGATTTCAAAAAGCACTTGTTAAAATTTTAAGGTTTAAGTTATTATAAAGGAAGATCATATTCAGTGTTTTTGAATCCAGAATTTCTCAGAACTCCATACACATCAACACAGGACATTCTAAGTAAATGTTTCTAAGTTGTATGCATTTCTGATGGTCTGGGAGCTATGAATGCTGTAATACCAATTTTGTCCACTAGAGGGAAAAAAAAAACATTATTTTCTACAAATAAAAACTAACCTCTGTTGCAATAACTTTATGGGTTGCTGGGTCAAACGGGCACCGCCTCTTCGGTTGGGAACCACCTTCACTCAGTTCACCAACCAGGGAATGCAGAGAATCTCTGAAAAATGTAGAAGTAGTAAGAATAATTAAAACAAAAAAAAACAAAAAAAAACAAAAAAACATGGAAAGGGATGAATACAGCTGCTACCTGATGTTTTGTATGGCCTGCTGGAACTGCTGGATGCTCCCCTTAATGTGGACTGAATCTATGTCCTTCCGCTGGAGTTTGGCATAGAGGAGGTCCACATGTGGCATGATTTTGTGGAAAAGGTTCAGAAAAAAAATAAACTCCTGATTCTCCAGCATCATGGCAAAGGCTCCTGCCTCTCTGGTGGTAGTAAGGTCAAAGTCACCAGATTCCTGGATTTGTTCAAAACAGCGAATGAGGTCCTCTCTGTGCTCAAACACAGTATTGACAGCACGGCTGTGGAAGTTCCATCTGACACTGCTTGATGTTGGTAGTCGATGGGCAACTACTTTATCCAGAACATCCGTGCGCTTTGGTGATCTGGAGAAAAAGCTGGCAAACCCTCCAAGGTTAGAGAAAAAAATTCTCACTTTGGATATACGAGAAGTGGCCTGCTGCATTATCAGATTCAGCTGATGTGCATAGCAGTGGATGTAATGGGCATTTGGGTAAACATCCTGGATCTTCCTTTGCACACCTCCAGTGGCACCCCTCATCACACTAGCTCCATCATAGGCTTGGCAGATGAGTTTACTCTTCTGATCCTCTGGAAGGATGACAGCAAGACGCTCTTGTAGTGCTGTAGCGATGGAATCAGCTGTCGTTGTATGCAGAGGAATAAACTCAAAAAACCTCTCTTGGATGCGGTTGTTGCCATCAATGTAGCGCAGCACAAGCACAAGTTGGCACTGTGTGGCAATATCAGTGGTCTCGTCGGCCTGGATGGAAAGAAAATCACTGTTTTGTGCTTCTTGGACAATTTGGTCTTTAATAACTGACAACATGCAGTCCAAGAGCTCGTTCTGCACAGTTTTTGAAGTTCCCTTAAACACAGTGGCGTTCTCAAGGTGCTCTTTCAAAACTCCATCCAGAGAAGATACAAAGTCAACCAAGCCACGGAATATCCCGGGATTATCTGAAGTGGCACTCTCATCATGGCCACGCAAAGCAAGCTCAAAAGCACCACAAAATTTCACGCAGTCTATAATTCTAGACAGGATGTGTCTATTTTTGGTGACTTCCTCATTGTGCTTTCTTATGGCAGTCCTGTAGCTTTGATCTAGCTGTTCAGCAATGCTATGGCTCCCAAAAAGCTGGAGCCTCATAGCGTTGGTCAGATGACTTCGGCTACCTTCATGCCGCTTGCACTTGTCAGTGAGATGTTTCAGGTCAGAAACCCCTGTTGATATCCACAATGTGTCAGTTCCATGAGCTTGAAACAGCAAACAGGGAAAGCAAAAGAAGGCATTGCTAACATCACATCCAGCAAGCCAACTCCGTCTCTCATAGCAAGTGGTGGAAAAGCTCCGAGTGTAAACTCGACCACGATCACTTGCCTGCTGCTTAATTTGCAAGTTGGGACGATCTGGTCCAAGCTCCTTTAGCCTCTTTTTCTCAGCATCAGAACGCCGTGAGAAGGGGTTTTCTTTTAAAGCTACCACAGAATTTTCTCTATTACTCATCATGGCTGACAAATGTGCCTCACTTCCAAAATGATCAGTACCTAGGAGTCAGATGACAATATGGGAATGTTTAAAAGAGAGATCCGTATGGCAATTCTATATGCAAGTGTCTATTTAATCAAGAGTTATGATAGTTAGGCTAGGAGGTTTGAAGGTGTTTTGCACGTCACCCTGAAGCCTCGCACACACATTTTTTGTTCGCCTACTTAATGATTTTTACAGCGGTCGTTATACAGTGACATGTTGTACTGACTACATGCAAATGATCAGAAGTGGTATTGCTGAGACAAGCAAGAAAAAAGGTGCAGCAGCATATGGAAACTGACATAAATATACAAAAGCTGATCATTGTGAGCACCTCTGTCAGTGTAAATGGTTTGTCAGAACCTTCTAACTGCAACATTTGCAGGACTGCTTGTTTTGTTGAAAACAATGCACTTAGTCTTACTAGCAGGATCAGCAGGTGAACATAAAGAAACTAATTACAGGTCACTATAAAAAAGTCCTCAAGATCCATTCCCTCATCCAGGACAGGGAAGGTGCCACTGCCCACTCTGCTATTAGGGATTTCTCCAACCCCCTCCTATGATAATAAGGAGTCCAGACAGCCTGCTGAGCCACCCTCCCATTCCTAGACTGTGTGACCTCCATCAGTGATAACTATTAAAACTGAATTAAAATGTGGCAAGTTTACTCATTTTTTCTTTGTGTGAATCTAGGAATAGGAGGGTGGCTCAGCAGGCTGTCTGGACTCCTTATCATAGGATGGGGGGGCATCCCTAATAGAGTGGGCAGTGTGGCATCCTTCCCTGTCCTGGATGAGGCCAGAACTTCTACAAGGACTTCTCATCATGCCACCAGTCCATAACCATGATGGAACCATCTTCTACCAGGCCGCTGTCTGTGTAAATTATTTTACTTTTTAAATGGGACAATTACTCCTCTTCAGAATATTAACTTTATGTTTTAATAAATTTACTGAGTAAGGGCTCTTTCACACGGTCCGCCTCCGTAGGCAGATCCGTGTTGCTCAGCGGGGATCGATCCGCAATCCCCGCTGAGCCGGCAAATGACAGCTCCGTCTCCGCTTGCAGAGCGGAGAGGGAGGTGTCTCAGCCCCCGCTGCCCTCTATGGGGGATCGGATGAGAGCGGACCGCCTGTCAGCTCTCATCCGATCACTGAACGGATGGAAAAATAGGGTTTCCATCCGTCCAGATTTCACAGACAGGATCGGATACAGATGGCAGCGGGTGTCAGCGGAGCTGCATGGAGGATCCGATCAGATCCGCCTAAAAAATTGACAGGCGGATCTGATCGGATCGCCCGTGTGAAAGAGCCCTTAGTGAGTTTTATACCATCTTCTAACAGGCCGCTGTGTACCATTTACTATTAATAAATATATAGTGCCAGGCCAGCAGCCTGCTTAGCAGTGAGTGTACACCATATAAGACAGTGCAGGCCAGGCCAATGACATTGTACACTGGTAAAGTGCTATGCTAACTTAGCCAGTGTACAATGTCATTGGCTTGACCTGCACTGTCTTATATGGTGTACACTCACTGCTAAGCAGGCTGCTGGCCTGGCACTATATATTTATTAATAGTAATTGGCACACAGCGGCCTGGTATAAGATGGTATAAAACTCACTAACTCAGTAAAATTATTAAAACAAAGTTAATATTCTGAAGAGGAGTAATTGTCCCATTTAAAAAGTAAAATAATTTAGAGCCTGCACACTGAATTCACATACATTAGTAAATGTCTGCACATGAAGTAACTCCAACACAGATATATATACTGTACACAGGCTGTTAATATTTATAGGCCACAGATACCCTGTGTATGTAGGCCTCATGCCCCGTACACACGTGCAGATTATCTGCAGACTTTTGTCTGCAGACTTACCTTTTCTATGCAGTGCAAGGGCCTGCCGGATTGCATACAAATTGAAAGTGTTTAGGTTTGACCTCATATTATATGGTTTTGGTAAGTCTGCAGACAAAAGTCTGCAGATAATCTGCACGTGTGTATGGGGCATTAGACATGACCAGCATGCCGTGCTCCCCCACCCAATCATCAATGCAGACTGACCACCAGCTTGCTGTGCCCCCAATGATCAGACATCAATGCAGACTGTGACCACCACCATCTATCACATATATCATCATAAATGGATGGATGGATGGATGATCCATCCATGATGATATATATAATGATATCTGCACACTGTGGTCTGGGCCCGGCCTGGGTAACTTGATAAATCTTGCACCATGACATGCCTGTACCTACCTGTTCTGGCCTGGCCTGGGTCCATCCAACCATCCTTGATGGATGGATGGATGGACCCAGGCCAGAACAGGTAGGTAGTACAGGCACTCAGGCAGGTCACGGACGGTGCAAGATTTATCAAGTTACCCAGGCCGGGCCCAGACCAGAGTACAGATATCCTTATCATCATGGATGGATGGATGGACCCAGGCCAGGGGAAAACAGGTAGGTACAGGCATGTGAGGTCACGGTGCAAGAAGAATAACATCAAGTTACCCAGGCCGGGCCCAGACCACAGTGTGCAGATATGATTTTATATATATATATATATATATATATATATCAATCCATGGATGGATGTATCATCCATCCATCCATGATGATTATATATATATATATATATATATATATATATAATCTCAACGATATCTGTGCACACTCTGGTCTGGGCCTGGCCTGGGTAACTTGATAAATCTTGCACCGTGACCTCACATGCCTGTACCTACCTGTTCTGGCCTGGCCTGGGTCCATCCATGATCCAACCAACCATGATGGATGGACCCAGCCCATGGCAAAACAGGTAGGTACAGCAGGCATGGATGGCATTGGTGATGGCAAATTGGCAAGGCATGGCAATCTAATTTGGCATGGAATGGATGGCAATGGCTGCCCAGTGCCCACAGTGCTGCCCACTGCCCAGCATTTTTTTTATGGTCTGGTCAATATAGTTGGTACACAAAAATGCAAAGTCTACATTGGCACACAATTTGGAATAGCAGCACCCAGACCTCGTGCTGACTGTGAAAAGCAGTGTTATTCAATGACTGGCAATGTTCGCTTTTCGGTTCAAATGGATATTCATTTTTAACTGCACTGACCATAAAATTCTAAGGACAGGATGCATATATTGTCTTGACTCTTGAACGAATTAAATTCTGACTGTCAATGTTGTTTGCATTAGGGGAAAGGTTATACATATTATAATGAAATCTGTTTAGAAGGAAACCTCACTCCAAAAGGGAAAGTTCTACTCTCCCAAACCCTTCTCCCTCCTTTCCAACATATTTGTCTTTTTTTTTTTTTTTTTTTTACAAAATGTGACAAATATTTTTACCCAAATTCTGGTGTATGGTGAGCTCAGCTGAAGCTTATTTTGGGTGACACTGCCCTTCTTGTACACTTTATGGCCCGGGGTTTCCCTAAAATAATCCATCAATGGGAGGGAGCCAAGAAGAGGGAGAGATCATCTGGAGTGAGTTGTATGGCAAATGGCAATGCTTGCCGACTATCAGATTCAGATCCCTCCATTGCCGGCCGCTGAGGAGGACTCACTTACCGGGGTGATCGAGTTTGTGCACTGTAGTGTCTGTCTTCTCTTCCAGATGACCTCCGCTCCTCTTGAGACGCTGCGTGGCTGCGGCCTGGTGAGGTGACTGGTCGGGTCGTCCGTCTCTGAATCCGATTCCGGTCTCCTCTCCGCTCTGCAGTGCCCGTCCGTCCACTCCAGTTGTAACTGACGCACGCGACGTCAGCGGGGTCATGGGTCAGCATCGGATGTCCTGGATGATGATTGGTCCGGGCTGGAGACTGGACCAATCACAGCCAGGATATCACGAAAGTGGGGGTGTCCTAGTGCTGTGCCCTGCGCCCAGGTTACGCCCCCAAAAGGCAGCCAATCGGCGCCTCTTCTGGGTCGTAAACCCCACCCCCCCACAGCTTCCACATAGGCCGGCGAACACAATTTTTTTTTTTGAAAACTTTATTGATCTTTTTGTAATTTGTTTTTCTTTTCTTTTTTTAGGGGGGGGAGGCGCCCTGGCGCCCCCTATGCACAGGCCGCCACTGATTCTGACACTGCTAAATTGGGGACAGGGCATCCATAGCCTGTGGCCATGAAAGAGTTAACACTTTATTATTCTAGTCTTGGGGCTGCTGATTCCCCCCCTCCAATTATTGCCCTGCTTGTTGTACAGTCAATCCCGAGTACACATCCTGCCACCCCTCCCAGCAGTCATATGGATGCACACAATGAGCTGAATAGAAGTCACAAAGCAATATGGGGGCTGAGTTTGTGCTGCTGATATTTTTAGCAGTTTCCAAACTGAGCTGAAGAACACGGTGAACCCAGGCATCATTCGTCTGTAGAAATCATGTCATTCTGCATCCTGACACAAAGCTCAGCTCTGCCCACACACTGAGGACAAGGACACATCCCACTGTCACAGCGTTACATTATTATTGAGCTTGGATACTATGGTTTGACAATAGATTTAGTAATGTATACCCAGTTTGCTTAACTAGAGTGCAGCTATTTGTAGGGAAATAACTTTACATTGCCACTTGCCAGTCTCTTCAATATATATAAATATATATAAATACAAATTGCTTCATCTATGCTGGATATCTCCAGCCTATTGTACATTTTGGCAGGCTTAATATTTCACGGCTTACTTTACACTGATGGGAGTTTAATATGCGCCCAAGGACGTTCATAATGAACCCTTACCAAAGAGATTTTATGTCTTTTGGATAAGTTTACCAAAGCGGTTGGGATACAGTAAAAACAGGCAGCCGAGCTGCATTTTTACCCCCCCCCCAACCATATGGGAGTATAAACATGCCTCTGAAAAAAAGATCCAGCATTGATCGCTCTTCAGAGGTCTACTGCTAGTGTAAACAAGCACTTTCTGTGCAGCAGGAAACCTGTACTGAATAAATAAAAAGGCTGAGGCTCGGTTCACACTATTGCGATGCGGGAAGGCTGCGAATTTGCAGCCTGTTCCCGCATCGCACAGGCACCCCCGGCAGTTCACACTGCCATATGCGATCCGCTGGGGTTGTCAATGTAATCTTAACGACACCCCCAGTTTGATCGCATATCGCAGTGCGATCGTGCAGTTCGCACAGGATCGGATCGCACAAGTGTGAACCGCTGTGCGATCCGATCCTGATGCGGCAGCAAAAATGCCTCCTGTGCGTCTTTGCTGCGGGTGCGGTGCGAATTTAGCCATACAAACTGTATGGCTAAACTCGCACCGCACAGCCGATCGCATGTCATGTCGGAGCAGTGCGCTCCGACATGACATGCGAACCCGGCACACGCAGAAGTGTGAACCGGGTCTGAAAGTGCTACTGATGTCCTTCACTGGCTGCCATGTCAGTCCTCTTCTACTTTCTGTGTATTGAACTGGAAATAGTTATGCAGATGAGGACTTCTAAAGTCAATCTGGCTCTCCCAGTCTACATGCTTGTTTGGGTCACTCTCAAACAGTACTAAACAGTCTTGCAGTTTAGAATTGTTTAAAAGAAGGTCACCAATCATAGGCTTTAATATTTCTCTCAGTGAAGGGATCCTTTAAAGCTGGCAGACAGCTAAATACACAACAGATAATGCAGCAAAAGATGCCACGCAAGTGCAAGTGGGCTAACCAACGCTGCCTGTGACCCAGGGGGTTCCATAGCCTTCAGCCTTGTGCATCCCATAGGGGTCTCATCAAAGTTTTGCAATGGGGTCCCATGAATTGTAGTAACCCTTCTGCTCTCCAGGAACACATTTTATAATATAAGGGGTGCTGTGCAGCATGCACAGGATCCTGGATGGGCTCTATGTATGGGGTGGGGGGACCATGCTGAGAAGATGCCACCCACGGAGTGCATCATCTCCCCAGAGCACAGCGGGCACTTACCCAGGACGGCAAGCCACAGAAGTCCCCCGGGAAGAGACGGCATGGTGCAATGGCTCTCAGTGTTGTCTGGTTTGGAGCGCAAAAGTTGACACATCATACGCCTCCTCCATGGGCACATAGGGAGGGTTCTCTATACCTGGGCACATAGGGAGGGTTCTCTATACCTGGGCACATAGGGAGGGTTCTCTATACCTGGGCACATAGGGAGGGTTCTCTATACCTGGGCACATAGGGAGGGTTCTCTATACCTGGGCACATAGGGAGGGTTCTCTATACCTGGGCACATAGGGAGGGTTCTCTATACCTGGCCACATAGGGAGGGTTCTCTATACCTGGGCACATAGGGAGGGTTCTCTATACCTGGGCACATAGGGGACCTCCAGTCCCCAGTGCATCAGGACTACCTCTGCGCTAAGAAGCCTCTGACCTTCCCAGTTTCAAAACTGTGCTGTACCTTACATACTGAGTGCTGTACTCTGTAAGCTGCAACCGGAAAGTATTCACAGAACACGTGGTTTTCCTTTCATTTTGCCGCTGAGAAGGACTCACTTACCGGTGGTGAGTCTTCTCTTGCAGTCCAGATGACCTCCGGCTCCACTCCTCTGGAGACGCTGCGCTGCTGCGGCCTGGTGACGAGGTGACTGCCTGGTCGGGTCTCTCTCTGAAGCAGATTCCGCTCTGCTCTCCGAGTCTCCGCTGCTGACTGAGTCCGCTCCGCTCTGCCGTCCACCGCACTGACTCGTGACTGACCGACGTACGCGACGTCAGCGGGGTCACGGGTCAGCATCGGATGTCCTGGATGATGATTGGTCCAGGCTGGAGACTGGACCAATCACAGCCAGGACATTCCGAAAATGGGGGTTTCCTAGCGCTGTACCCTGCGCCCAGGTTACGCCCCAGAAGGCAGCCAATCGGCGCCTCTTCTGGGTCGTAAACCCCACCCCCCCACAGGGTCAACATAGGCCGGCGAACACAATTTTTTTTTTTTGAAAACTTTATTGATCTTTTTGTCATTTTTTTTTTTTTTTTTTTTTAGGGGGGGCGGCGCCCTGGCGCCCCCTATGCACAGGCCGCCACTGAGTGGGATACTCCTCTGGCTCAACTAGGTTTAACTGGGACACTTTGTAGAAAATGCCGGTTAGCGTTGCCCTGACGCCAGCTGAATGCCGACCAACGCTTCTTGGCGCTTTTAAATACTGTTCTGCTGAAAGTGCTGAAACTTCGATTTTAACTCCTTGGTCAACTCAGAAGATCCAGGATTGTAATGATCCTTGACTCTAACACTCTGTCTAGCTCAAAAGTCCTTTGTATGACTCCCTCCAGCCCTTAACTGACTGAGGTAGTTCCTTGTAACTGCTTGTACTGCTGCAACTCTTAACACTGCACACTTAACTTTTCAGGGCCCAACCGCTGGCACCCCTTCTACACTTCCAGGGTCCTTTCACTAGACAACCCCCTTGACACTTCAGGGTCCTTTCACTAGGCAACCCCCTTGACACTTCAGGGTCCTTTCACTAGGCAACCCCCTTGACACTTCCAGGCTCCAGGATCCCTGGGACCTTCACCAGAGTGGTCCCCTCTACACTAGGCAGACCCCAGGCGCAGTTCACAGTACTCACAACCTTGGAAGGCTTTCCTGGAACTGAACCCCTCTTTCTCCACTGGTCCTCGGCACACCGGATCCTTTCTGCAGCTCATCTCTCTCTTCTGGATACTCTGGAGACAGCCGTACTCTCCCTCCTGGGACTCTGCTCTCCGCCAAAGACTCTGCGCTATGCGTTCTCCTCAAACTTATACCTGCTCCCAGAATCCTCTGGGGCAGGTGTGTTAAATTTGGTGTTATCACTCGCACTCTCTCATACTGGTCACTGGAAGTTCAACATGGCACCTCATGGCAAAGAACTCTCTGAGGATCTGAAAAAAAGAATTGTTCTACATAAAGATGGCCTAGGCTAAAAGAAGATGGTCAAGACCCTGAAACTGAGCTGCAGCACAATTGCCAAGACCATAGAGCGTTTTAACAGGACAGGTTCCACTCAGAACAGACCTCGCCATGGTCGACCAAAGAAGCTGAGTGCACATGCTCAGTGTCATATCCAGAAGTTGTCTTTGGGAAATAGACATATGAGTGCTGGCAGCATTGCTGCAGAGGTTGAAGGGGTGAGGGGGTCATCCTGTCAGTGCTCAGACCATGCACTGCATCAAATTTGTCTGCATGGCTGTCATCCCAGAAGAAAGCCTCTTCTAAAAATGATGCACCAGAAAGCCTCCAAACAGTTTGCGGATGACCAGCAGACTAAGGACATGGATTACTGGAACCATGTGCTGTGGTTTGATAAGACCAAGATAAACTTGTTTGGTTCATATGGTGTCAAGCATGTGTGGCAGCAACCAGGTGAGGAGTACAAAGACAATTGTGTCTTGCCTACAGTCAAACTCTGTGGTGGGAGTGTCATGATCTGGGGCTGCATGAGTGCTGCCGACACTGGGGAGCTACAGTTCATTGACTGAACAATGAACGCCAACATGTACTGTGACATACTGAAGCAGAGCATGATCCCCTCCCTTCGAAGACTGGGCCACAGGGCAGTATTTCAACATGATACCGACCCCAATCACACCTCCAAGACTACCACTGCCTTGCTAAAGAAGCTTAGGGTAAAGGTGATGGACTGGCCAAGCATGTCTCCAGACCTAAACCCTATTGAGCATCTGTGGGGCATCCTCAAACGAAAGGTGGAGGAGTGCAAGGTCTCTAACATCCACCAGCTCTGTAATGTCATTATGGAGGAGTGGAAGAGGACTCCATTGGCAACCTGTGAAGCTCTGGAACTCCATGCCCCAGAGGGTTAAGGCAGTGCTCGAAAATAATGGTGGCCACACAAAATATTGACACTTTAGGCCCAATTTGGACATTTTGACTTAGGGATGTACTCACTTTTGTTGCCAGTGGTTTAGACATTAATGGCTGTGTGTTGAGTTATTTTGCGAGGAAAGCAAATTTACAGTATATGGTTATACAAGCTGTACACTAACTATAAATTGTAGCGAAGTATAATTTCTTCTATGTTGTCACATGGAAAGATATAACAAAATATTTACAAAAAAGTGAGCGGTGTATTCACTTTTTTGAGATACTATGTGTGTATATACAGTATATCTCAATAAAAAAATAATAATAATCATGCCTCTTACTAAATTCTTTGTACTGTCTTCTTTCCAAAAAGGGGTTATTTTGAGGGTATTTGTACTGTCCTGACATTTCACTCAAGAAATGAGATAGGCACTCAGTACATAAGGATTGATCAATTTTCAAATATACATACCATTGTTTATAGACTCTAACTTTCACACAGGCTAAATAATATATACGGATTTGAGTTATTTTTACCAAAGATATGAAGCAGAATACATTTTGGCCCAAATTTATGAAGAAAGATTATTTATTTGCAAAATGTTATAACCGAAACTAAGAAAAATGTTATAATCTATCGTTCATTGACAGACGCAGCCTTATATCTTCTTAGCCATTGGGTTAAGCTCATCCCATCAGGAATAGGACACTAGGCAAGAAAAAGCTTTCACCACGCCTATGGGGCTGTCCCTGCAATCATAACCCCCAAAAACTCTGCTACAGACCTTAGTTTTTTCTGCCTATTATAGGAGTAGGACCTAGTTCCCTGCTGGGACTTCGGTCTTAGCTGTTATTTTTTGGGCACCTGTTTTTCTTTTGTATTTATTCTTTAAGTAGAGAACTACAAGCAACAGCGGGCTGGGTTTCGGACTGGATATTCTAGATCCTTAAGGTCTCCCAGTTTGGCCAGCAAGTGTGCGCAGGTTATAGTCCAGGACTAGCCCTCACAATGACAGAGCCTTGATGGCCGGGGCTGAGCCCAAGAGTGGACCATCTGGCTGGGATGTGAACGTCCTGGAACGCTCTGAATGCAGCTTACCCCTTGGCTGGCAGGGCCCTTATCATGGGTGGGAGGTAGTCTCGTGGTGGCAGGTCTCGGGGTGGATGTGGGCCCCCTCCTTGGAATAGTCGAACCCTTGGGTATCCCTCGGTTCCCCTGGCCTTTAGGACATACCAGCCCCCCCCTTCAACTGTCCCCCTCCCACTACAGGTTCCTGCCTTTGGGGGGCAGATATATTGTGGCTACTGAGGCGTGTTGCGGGGGGAGGGTGTTTTTTTCTGGTGGGGTCCCCTCCTGGGGACCATCTGATTCTTTTGTCAGTGACCCCTTTGGGGGTCCTGGAGACTGCATGGCGTGCCATGGGGGGCCACAATTTAGCTGTAGACTTGCCCTACATTAATGTCAGAATTCCTTATTGTAATGTGTAGCACCCTCCTAGGTTGGTGCTAGGTAAAGGCATTGTTTTTCTCCATCTGCTTCTCAAGGGAGCCTGATCAGTAGTTTTGCCTGTTACATGTGTCCATGTGTGATTCACTTGGTCTGAGGGAATGTCCCCA
The DNA here is from genome assembly GCF_965119305.1 of Pelophylax lessonae. Taxonomy (NCBI): domain Eukaryota; kingdom Metazoa; phylum Chordata; class Amphibia; order Anura; family Ranidae; genus Pelophylax; species Pelophylax lessonae. The sequence continues at coordinate 588,921,515 of NC_138769.1, read as the reverse complement.
CTGTATCCAATAGGGGAGTCTGTTGGACAGTGGAGGAAACCCAGCCAGTGACACACAGGCTTTTGTGGCTGTCCCAGTGGGAAGGCACAAGAGTGGTACAATCTGGGATAGGCTATAAAAGCCAGGGGCACATGTGACAGGGGGTCTTAGGGCAGGAAGCCAGGTCCCAGGAGGAGCGTGACGTTGGTCTCTCCTCCTGTCAGCAAGGAAGGTGGTCACAAGCAGTCGGCCTTGTGGATACAGAGTGTGATGCTGAGCCAAAAGGGGTCCAGGATACTGACAAGTGGAGCTGAAGGCAGAGCAACCTAGGGAAAAACAGTGTCCGTGAGTACCGGGAAGCTTGCCAGGGTTCTGCTCAGGAAGGGGACCACTCCAGTGGAGAGTCAGTGGACAAGGGGCTAGCATGCACGGGAAGTAAGAAAGGGGGTGCCAAGTCAGGACCCTGAAGAGAAATCCAGTCAGGAATCTATTTTCCACTTCACTTCAGTGGCAAGGTGAAGCAGCTGCCTTGCCGCATTCATTACAGTTAATGTTCTCAGAATTTGTGCATAGTTCAAGTTGGAGTATCCCACTCTCCCATCCAAGTTCCAAAATAAAACACAAAAACCACATCCCCTGAACTGTTCATTGTCTGAGCCAAGTCTTAAAGTGATAAGTTTTATGGACTGTTGCTATGGGTAACCCAGGGCAATCCACACGTAGGGGGCAGTGCGACATTTGGGGGCTCGTCCGGGGTGTCGCCATGGGTTACCGAAATGGTTGCGAATGGCAATGGCCGAAGAAAATTTGTGAAAATTTCATTTTTCTCTCAAGTTTTAATGCTCAAGAGAAGTGTGAGGCCTGCTCTACAACAGATAGGGAGAGTGGGATGAAGAATCAAATGCACAATAATGGCTGCCTGTGGCAACAGAAGAATTTCTGTCAGAATCGCAAATTGTTTATTCAAGTGATGTGCTGGAGAGCGGGAGAGTTGCATCTTGCTGTGAAAATGGACTGTGTCTGCTTAATAGTAAAAGGTTCAAGTGTGGACGGAGAAAATGGCGGCCCAGAGCACGTGGATCGGTGTGCTGGGGGCCATGTGTGTGCCAGAGCTATGCAGGAAAATGTTGACCGTGCATCTAATGACAGCGGGACATTCTTCCAAAATATTGGCAAAGTGGGTGCTGTACAGAAATCTGTTGACCATGCATCTTATGACAGTGGGACATTTTTCAACTATCATATGGCGAGTCTTGCTTGTACAAGTGCTATGAGGAGATATGTTGGCTGTGCATTAGACAGCGGGACAATTCTACTGACTAGCAAAGGGGGTCAACTGGCTCAGAGTGATTGAGGCGCAGTTGGAGCCCTGGTACAAGTAAGGATGGCGGATGCGTGCAAGCTGAGAGGCATGGTCCACTTTACAGTAACTTCCATGCAGGCTAAGCTGAGAGAGCGAGGCATCGGAAGGGTTACTGTACCGCGCCGTAAAGCTAGCAGGAGGAGCCACCACCAATATGGAGATGAAGGGAAGAAGGGAGAAGATGGGAAGGAAGGAAAGTCTATAAATCACTTCTGCCTCCTCTGGGTGGGACTGAGAGGGAGACACGTGTGCGGAAGAGCATGATGGTGAGTACCGGAGTGAGCCTGGGATACAGGGGTGTAGATGGTGCCTGATGAAAGACTGGCATTGTGCACCGGAGGAGGCGTGGAGCATTTGGGCCTGTTATGTCCTCAGTGTCTGAATGTGACCATACGTATGCAAGCTTGGGGCCAGTGCGTGCATTGCAGCAATTTGCTGCTGCGGGCAGAAGAGAGTGGAGGTCGGCCCAGAAGATTGAATGTGTCTTGGGAGATCGGGGTCACTCACACTCTGTAGGCTGCGGAATCGGGGCCTCTTTTGGACCGTGGAAGAGGAGTGCTGCGGTTCATGATGCAGTTGGAGTCCATGCAGTCTGTCAGTGGTCCAGCATGCACATGGAACGAGACCCGAATGTCCGGGCCAGGATGCATGCAGGTAGTACGGGCCGGGGAGGGGCCACCTGAATCATTGAAGACTGCAGCGGCAGAAAGGAAGTCTGCTCCACTACAGGCAGAGGGGAGAAAATGGCCAGCGGTGACCAGGGTTTCTAGTGTGAGTGTGAGCAGCGCGGAAGAGGCCGGGGTCATTGATGTGGTGTTCCCCAGCTTCCAGAATTCCAGAATCGATTTGGTTCCTTGGAGGAGGGACTGGATGTTTGTAAGTCTGAGGAAGAGACTGAATGGGACTGGGGGTCCGGAGATCGGAGCAGTCCAGCCAGTTTTGATACACCTGATGAGGAGACTAGGGATTCCATGGTGCGAGGAAAGTGCACCAGGAATCTGGGGTTCTGTGAGGCCTATGCTAATCTGGCCCCAGACCTAACCCCACCTAAGAACTATGCCTGGGCTCAGGATCAAAATAAGGCCTACGCTTCCCTCATCAAAGGAGAAGAGACTCCATACTCCCCATCTGGAAGAGGTAATCGGAAGACCCTCCCCAGATTTTCAGGATACAGAGTAGGTGGCCTTAGAGTATGGGTATGACTATCCCTATGCTCCAGGGGTGGTCATGCTGAAAATAGAGGCCAAAAGAGAGTCCTGCTGTGACAAAGCTATATGGGACTTCCTCTTTGTCTGCAAGCCATATCGGAATTAGTCTAAGCTGTACTTGTGGAAGGCCTTCCTGTCGGTGAAGGTGCAGTGGAACCATGGGTGGGCTATCTACTTGGACCGGGTGGAGGTCCGCCACCCAGATGGATCTGGCCAGGCCTGGTTGATCCGTATCCAGGAAAAGGAGGGGAAGATTGTGTGGATCCCCCATCCAGATTTCTATTGTTGAGGAGAATGTACAGAGGTCAATTAAGGCTGGCTAGCCTATCACTGCTGACCAAAAAGACACACTACCTCAATTTAAAGTTCAGCGTTGCTGGGGCTTACGCCCTCTTTTCCATTACCCCCTCCACTTCGATCCTTGCAGAAGGGGTTGAGGGAACCACAAGATACCACTGAATGGTGGACTCATACCGAATGGCCAACTTTCTTAGGAGAAAATAGACTGTTCCATGCTGTTTCAGAGATCCTTTTGGCCACCGGGCCAGGATCACGGATTACAAAAGTTACACAGAGTTTCAGGCGAACTGCTTTGGGCCAATGGACCAGAAATGGAACTCTGAAAGTGACTGACTGCCCGGAAGAAGTGGGCAAATGTTCTACGAGTCTTTGGTGGGGGGTGCCCTGGTGCCAGGAGCCCCTGAAGAAATTACCACTTCTCACAGGACTGCAGATGAAAGCTGATCATTTAGTTAGGGATGTTGGATGAGAAGGCCGCCCCCGTCTTCTCATCATCATGAGTTAGAATTGTGGTTATGCACAGTATGTACCTACAAAAGTGCCTAACCTTTCTTTCTTCCTTCCAGATTGTGTAGAGTTATTAGCGTCAGTTAATTAGGATGCTATATCTACTAACCAGAGCAGAGTTTGCTTGGTGGGGGGTACATTGCCTAAAATGCACTTAACTAGCATATTGTACAGCAGAGAAATATATTTTTCCATGTAATTTATTGTATATTCGTTCTTCCCATTTCCCCCTTTCCAGGTTTGTGGGATACTCCTACGTTTTTTGTAGGGATTTTGGGGACATGGCTCATTCTTGGTGGGGGGTGGATGTAGCACCCTCCTAGGTAGGTGCTCCATCTGCTTATCAGGGGAGCCTGATCAGTAGTTTTGCCTATTACATGTGTCCATGTGTGATTCACTTAGTCTGAGGGAGTGTCCCCACTGTATCCAATAGAGGAGCCTGTTGGACAGTGGAAGAAACCCAGCCAGTGACACGAAGGCTTTTGTGGCTGTCCCAGTGGGAAGGCACAAGAGTGGTGCATCCTGGGATAGGCTATAAAAGCCAGGGGCACATGTGACAGGGGGTATTTTGGCGGGAAGCCAGGTCCCAGGAGAAGGGTGACGTTGGTCTCTCCTCCTGTCAGCAAGGAAGGTGATCACAAACAGTAAGCCTTCTGGATACAGAGTGTGATGCTGAGCCTAAAGGGGTCCAGAGTACTGACAAGTGGAGCTGAAGGCAGAGCAACCCAGGGAAAAACAGTGTCCATGAGTACCGGGAAGCTTGCCAGGGGTCTGCCCAGGAAGCGGACCAATCCAGGGCAGAGTCAGTGGACAAGGGGCTGGCATGCATGGCAAGTAAGAAGGACCCTGGAGAGAAATCCAGTCAGGAACCGAATTTCCACTTCACTTCAGTGGCAAGGTGAAGCAGCGGCCTTGCCGCATTCATTACAGTTAGTGTCCTCAGAATTTGTGCATAGTTCAAGTTGGAGTATCCCATTCATCCCTTCTCCCATCCAAGTTCCAATTGTCTGAGCCAAGTCTTACGTTTTATGGACTAATGAAAAGTGCAAATTACTGCGCTAGAATGAATGGAAATAATACATCAAAGCAATGAATCAAAATATAAATAAAAAGTCCAATGACAGGATCCTTGAGCCGCTAGCACTAAACCCAATTGGTGAGGGACAATACAAATGTTCATATAAAAGCAGCGCTCAAAGTGACAGTAATCCAGAAGGAATAAAATGGGAGCAGCGCCAAAATTAAATACATATATAAAAAATATGCAAATATACAAAAAACAGTATAGACAAAAGTCCCAAAGTCTTAGATGGAGTTGACAGAGGTGAGGGAGGAAACCAGTCCAGATCATCCAATCACCAGTGTGTAGTGGGGAAAGTGCCAGCCCCCAACCCGGAAATGACATACCCGGAAGTGATCAATTCCTGCACTCCACCTGGTGAATTGAATTGATCACTTCCGGGTATGTCATTTCCGGGTTGGGGGCTGGCACTTCCTGTTTAGCTGGTTGCTGTTCTGGACCAAGTGGAGTGCAGGATTTGAACACTTCCGTGAAAAAATCCTACCCTTGAAAATTCCCTACCCTCGTCACTTCCTGTGCACCTACGTCATTGAACACATTTTATATATACAGTATGTATTTAATTTTGGCGATAAGTTACCCATTTACGTCTGGTAAGAGGCTGTCTATGTGGTTTCTCTTGGTGGTGGACCTACTGGACTGTTTTCACAGAATCCACTTTGTCTCACGGGAGGAATACTTCTGGATAACTAAAAAAGGGAGAAAGATACCTGCACTCAGAATTACATCAAGATAGCATAGGCAGCCAGCTCAATAGGTAGATTACAAACCCATACACTGATAGTAATAAAATGGGAGCAGCGCCAAAATTAAATACAAATCTAAAAGAAAAACCAACGCTGGAACCCCTTTAAAACGGTGAACCACACATCACTATAAATAATAATTGTAAAAAACTTGCACAGTATTCTTAAACAGATTGATAAAACACTCAATAACTTAATATAAGAGGAATAAAGTGCCAAGTGCAAACAAAATGTGCAACAGTGCTCAATTGTTAAAAGCAGTGGCTGAGTTGAGGTCAGAGGATGATCTCTGTGCTCTAGGAAAATATTGGTGGAATGTAAAATAAGATATGTGCAGATAATGAGCGATTGTACAGGTTCTATAGACCCAGAACTGTTCAAAGGCTCAAACTGAAACAATTAATATAGATAAATTAACACATGTCCTAGGAAGGGTGAGCTGTTAACAGCTAAAAAGGTGTAAGGGCAAAACTGCCCTGTGCAAAAGGAGCGAGTTTCACAGGTTCTATGAGTGGAAGAACTGTTTTACACACTCCAAAAATGAGGAGAAAATGAAGAAAAAATATATATAGAAAAAAGCATAAAGAAACAGTGCCCTATAAAGAGTGAACTAAAGAAGTTCTTCCGGGTGTAATAAAAAGTGGTATAAATCACAGTGATATAAATAGTGGTGATTACATCCAGAAGTGGAAATAAACAATAATCTTAAATTTGAAAAGTGCACAACGCCCTATGATGGGCGAACCACTGTGACAGAAATGATATATATTAAAATATATAAAGAGAGAATCACACGTGGTGTGAAGTGATATTTCAAAGAACGTGGTCCATAATATTAAGTGAATAAGTCCAATAAAAATCTTCTAATAGTTAAAAGTTTATAATGAGTGCAAAAACAGCAAGCGATGTCCAGTGATCCCAGTGCCAATGTGAGTGAGCAAAGAATCCTCAAAACAGGTGCAGTGGCCGCTCACCTCACTTATCTCTCATATGGGTGTATCAGCTATCTCGTGTTAACCTGCAGACCTTTGGGGAAAGAAACACTTTCCCAGGATCAACCGCAATCTCCGCTGATGATATAGGTATCAAGGCTCTAGTCACATAGGTTGGTCTAGGATATTACTGTTAAAGTTGTTGCTCAGACACTCGGTGGTTGAGGGGAAAAAATGGAGAGGGTCTCATGGTGTAGTAGGTTTATACATCATTTATTTCAGGTATACAATAAGTTTAGACTCACATTTCAGTAGATAGGTACGAGCATGTAGATAAAATCAAGCCGCCGATGCGGTTCCTATGTTCTCACAGCGACTTCCGGTCTCGGCCGTAGACCAGGAAGTGACGTCACCACGGCGTCCCGACGCGTTGCGTAACCAATCAGGTTACTTTATCAAGACCCTTGATAGGAACTGCATCGGCGGCTTGATTTTATCTACATGCTCGTACCTATCTACTGAAATGTGAGTCTAAACTTATTGTATACCTGAAATAAATGATGTATAAACCTACTACACCATGAGACCCTCTCCATCTTTTCCCCTCAACCACCGAGTGTCTGAGCAACAACTTTAACAGTAATATCCTAGACCAACCTATGTGACCAGAGCCTTGATACCTACAGTGGGTACGGAAAGTATTCAGACCCCCTTAAATTTTTCACTCTTTGTTATATTGCAGCCATTTGCTAAAATCATTTAAGTTCATTCTTCTTCCTCATGAATGTACACATAGCACCCCATACTGACAGAAAAACACAGAATTGTTGACATTGTTGCAGATTTATTAAAAAAGAAAAACTGAAATATCACATGGTCCTAAGTATTCAGACCCTTTGCTGTGACACTCATATATTTAACTCAGGTGCTTTCTTTTTCTTCTGATCATCCTTGAGATGGTTCTACACCTTCATTTGAGTCTAGCTGTGTTTGATTATACTGATTGGACTTGATTAGGAAAGCCACACACCTGTCTATATAAGACCTTCCAGATCACAATGCATGTCAGAGCAAATGAGAATCATGAGGTCAAAGGAACTGCCTGAAGAGCTCAGAGACAGAATTGTGGCAAGGCACAGATCTGGCCAAGGTTACAAAAAGATTTCTGCTGCACTTAAGGTTCCTAAGAGCACAGTGGCCTCCATAATCCTCAAATGGAAGACGTTTGGGACGACCAGAACCCTTCCTAGAGCTGGCCGTCCGGCCAAACCGAGCTATCGGGGGAGAAGAGCCTTGGTGAGAGAGGTAAAGAAGAACCCAAAGATCACTGTGGCTGAGCTCCAGAGATGCAGTCAGGAGATGGGAGAAAGTTGTAGAAAGTCAACCATAACTGCAGCCCTCCACCAGTCGGGGCTTTATGGCAGAGTGGCCCGACGGAAGCCTCTCCTCAGTGTAAGACACATGAAAGCCCGCATGGAGTTTGCTAAAAAACACCCGAAGGACTCCAAGATGGTGAGAAATAAGATTCTCTGGTCTGATGAGATCAAAATAGAACTTTTTGGCCTTAACTCTAAGCGGTATGTGTGGAGAAAACCAGGCACTGCTCATCACCTGTCCAATACAGTCCCAACAGTAAAGCATGGTGGTGGCAGCATCATGCTGTGGGGGTGTTTTTCAGCTGCAGGGACACGACGACTTGTTGCAATCGAGGGAAAGATGAATGCAGCCAAGTACAGGGATATCCTGGACAAAAACCTTCTCCAGAGTGCTCTGGACCTCAGACTGGGCCGAAGGTTTACCTTCCAACAAGACAATGACCCTAAGCACACAGCTAAAATAACGAAGGAGTGGCTTCACAACAACTCCGTGACTGTTCTTGAATGGCCCAGCCAGAGCCCTGACTTAAACCCAATTGAGCATCTCTGGAGAGACCTAAAAATGGCTGTCCACCAACGTTTACCATCCAACCTGACAGAACTGGAGAGGATCTGCAAGGAGGAATGGCAGAGGATCCCCAAATCCAGGTGTGAAAGACTTGTTGCATATTCCCCAAAAAGACTCCTGGCTGTATTAGATCAAAAGGGGGCTTCTACTAAATACTGAGCAAAGGGTCTGAATACTTAGGACCATGTGATATTTCAGTTTTTCTTTTTTAATAAATCTGCAACAATGTCAACAATTCTGTGTTTTTCTGTCAGTATGGGGTGCTATGTGTACATTCATGAGGAAGAAGAATGAACTTAAATGATTTTAGCAAATGGCTGCAATATAACAAAGAGTGAAAAATTTAAGGGGGTCTGAATACTTTTCGTACCCACTGTATATCATCAGCGGAGATTGCGGTTGATCCTGGGAAAGTGTTTCTTTCCCCAAAGGTCTGCAGGTTGACACGAGATACCTGATACGCCCATATGAGAGATAAGTGAGGTGAGCGGCCACTGCACCTGTTTTGAGGATTCTTTGCTCACTCACATTGGCACTGGGATCACTGGACATCGCTTGCTGTTTTTGCACTCATTATAAACTTTTAACTATTAGAAGATTTTTATTGGACTTATTCACTTAATATTATGGACCACGTTCTTTGAAATATCACTTCACACCACGTGTGATTCTCTCTTTATATATTTTAATATATATCATTTCTGTCACAGTGGTTCGCCCATCATAGGGCGTTGTGCACTTTTCAAATTTAAGATTATTGTTTATTTCCACTTCTGGATGTAATCACCACTATTTATATCACTGTGATTTATACCACTTTTTATTACACCCGGAAGAACTTCTTTAGTTCACTCTTTATAGGGCACTGTTTCTTTATGCTTTTTTCTATATATATGTTTTCTTCATTTTCTCCTCATTTTTGGAGTGTGTAAAACAGTTCTTCCACTCATAGAACCTGTGAAACTCGCTCCTTTTGCACAGGGCAGTTTTGCCCTTACACCTTTTTAGCTGTTAACAGCTCACCCTTCCTAGGACACGTGTTAATTTATCTATATTAATTGTTTTAGTTTGAGCCTTTGACCAGTTCTGGGTCTATAGAACCTGTACAATCGCTCATTATCTGCACATATCTTATTTTACATTCCACCAATATTTTCCTAGAGCACAGAGATCATCCTCTGACCTCAACTCAGCCACTGCTTTTAACAATTGAGCACTGTTGCACATTTTGTTTGCACTTGGCACTTTATTCCTCTTATATTAAGTTATTGAGTGTTTTATCAATCTGTTTAAGAATACTGTGCAAGTTTTTTACAATTATTATTTATAGTGATGTGTGGTTCACCGTTTTAAAGGGGTTCCAGCGTTGGTTTTTCTTTTAGATTTGTATTTAATTTTGGCCCTGCTCCCATTTTATTACTATCAGTGTATGGGTTTGTAATCTACCTATTGAGCTGGCTGCCTATGCTATCTTGATGTAATTCTGAGTGCAGGTATCTTTCTCCCTTTTTTAGTTATCCAGAAGTATTCCTCCCGTGAGACAAAGTGGATTCTGTGAAAACAGTCCAGTAGGTCCACCACCAAGAGAAACCACATAGACAGCCTCTTACCAGACGTAAATGGGTAACTTCGCCTTCAACATAGCATGAGCCAGATTATTCAATCGATGGATCTCACAGAAATCAGCCACATCAGCCCAAAACCTCATAACATGTTCCAGGAAAGAGTAAAAAATTATCATTGCACAGACATCCTTAAAATTGTTTATTAAAGCATCAAAAAACTGCACACAAGATACTCACATTTCCTTAAAGCAGACAGAGCATTATAACATGATATGAATGTGGTGTGGAGTTGTTTCCAACCAGGAAAATTCCGACCTCCTATGATACACAGCACCAGCGTCGTGTAGCTTACCTCCTCCCGATGTGTTTTGTCATATCTGACATCATCAGGGGAAGTTTTATGGACTGTTGCTATGGGTAACCCAGGGGAATCCACACTCAGCAGTGCTACAAATGTATGGGCAGCAATTTTCTAAATCTTCCCCGTAGGAATTCATGGGGCGGACATTTTCTTGTGGTCCATGGTGCTGGACAGCATAGGCAAGGCTTCAGACACTCTAGGCATGACCCAGCTGCTTTCACTTCCTCTGTCAGATCGTTTCTCTCCACTGTACAGATTGTTCCTGCAAGCCTCCTGATCGGTTTGGTAACGTTTTTTGGGGCCTCTTGTGGGTTTCCTCACACACACTGCTAACAGACTGTGTTAAGCTGGGACTTGTTGTACCGCCAGCAGCGGTGCAGTTGCGTTTTTGCGACTTTTTTAAAGTGACACTACATATTTTTAAATTTAGTGAACATGAAGTCCCAGGACAAAATTTCACCTACAGACCCCCTCAGTGCGACTGCTGAACTTTCTGGGTCGCAGCTTCTGTCAGCTCTTATAGCAGTTTTGGAAAGCCTAGTATCAAAAGTGGATTTAGTGTTAAGAAGTAAGCGCCCTTCTCCTCCTTCTGCTGTATCTTCAGATTCTGAGGCAGATATGGCCACCACAGATGCAACCCACCCTGGTGGCTTTGCGTCATCGCATTCTGATGGCGAAGAGTAACCTGTCCTCGTCAGATGCTGCATGGGAAAGCTCACTGGTGAAAGCACTTATAGTTTCAGTGGGAAAAACTTTAAAAATGGCGGATGAGTCTACAGTGTCAGGAACACAGGTGTCTTTTGGCACCCGCAAATCCCAGAAATCAGGCAAAATGTTCCCCTGTCTAGAACTTTTTGACAATATTGTCAATGAACAGTGGGGGCACATCAAGCACATGTTAGTGGTGCCCAAGCGTTTTAAACGCCATTATCCCTTCGTGGATAAGGTCTCCACTTGGTGGACCATACCACCAAAGGTAGATCATCCAGTTTCCAGACTGAATAAGTCTACTATGGTTCCGGTGGAAGAATCCCCAGGCCTTTACGGACCCCGTTGATAGACAGATTGAGTCTCTGTCCCGCCATTTACATGTTATAGCGGGTTCCATATTGAAACCAATTTTTGTGACCACCCTGGTGTCGCAGACTGTCACTGAATGGGTGAAGTTACTAAAAGGTGTCTTGGAAACGGAACAGCTCTCCCCGGGGCTGATTGAGCTCTTGAAACAAATGGCTCAAGCCCTTCTGTATATATGTGATGCCTCGCTGGATGCGGCTCCACTGGTAGCAAGAGTGTCCGTGGTGGGAATTGCTCTTGGAGCTTTTTAGCCATGGTGTGGCTAAAAAGCTGGTCAGCGGACCAGGCTTCCAAAGGTTTTTTCTGACCTTCCCTTTATGGGGGGGACAGGTTGTTTGGATCCTCCCTGGATGAGTTGATCAAAGGCCTTACAGGTGGGAAGAGTACTCTTCTCCCTTAATCCTCTAAGGGCTAGGCACCACGTGCTAGACGAGGGCCTTCTTTTACTGCTCATAGGTGGCTTTTTCGTAACTCCAGGTTAGCACGAAAAAGGAAAGCTATTCAGGTCTTCTGGGAGTTCCAAGGAGAGGTGGTCAGGCAAATCGAAGACAGGCTAATCTGGATCTGCAGACAAATCCTCGTCTGCATGAAGGGACTCTCTCACCCGATTCTGAGGGTGGACATCTTTGCTTCTTTCCAGAACCATGGAATTCCTTGTTTCAGGAAAACTGGGTTCACAAACTGATCCAATCAGAGTACAAGATCGAATTCCGGGCTTGACCGTTGGACAGGTTCTTCTGTCGAATCTGCACTTATATCCAGACCATTTAAGGGATCTCCGAGAGGCAGTGCAAGATCTGCTGTCAAAAAAGGTAATTGTGCCGGTTCCCTCTCAGGAACGTTTTCAAGGGTTTTGTTCAAACCTGTTTACTGTGCCCAGGAAGGAAGGCAAAGTGTGTCCAGTCCTGGACCTCAAGGCTTTGAACCACTTTGTGCGGGTACAGAGGTTTTGAATGGAGTCCATTCGCACGGTAGTGGCGTCCCTACACCAGGGAGACTTTTTGGCCTCTATAGATATCAAGGATGCATATCTACACATCCCTATCTACACTGGAAACCAGCATTTTCTTCGCTTCGCTATAGGAGAGGAGCATTATCAATTTGCAGCGTTACCCTTTGGTCTCTCCTCCACCCCCAGGGTCTTCACCAAGGTGCTGGCTCCGGTTTTGGCATTACTGCGCCAACGGGGAATTTCAGTACTGGGGTACCTGGATGATCTTCTATTGAGGGTGGACTTTCACTCAGCCTTGTTGGTCGACTTGACTGTCACTGTCCGAACACTGCAAGAGTTCGGTTGGAACATTAATTTCAAAAAATCTGCCCTGACACCCTCAATAAGACTGGATTATCTGGTTCTGGACTCCGCTTTGGCGAGGGTCTTTCTTCCCCCAGACAAGTTGCAAAACTTTCAGGGGGCGATCCGGTTGTTGTTAGCAAACAATCTGTCCTCTCTGCGGACTTGCATGCGGGCCTTGGGTCTGATGGTATCAACCAGGGCCTGACTGGCCTACCGGGATACCGGGAAAAATCCCAGTAGGCTGCCTGCCTTGGGGCCGCTTTGTGCTGTGGGCGGCTGCAGTGGTGCCCAAGACCGATCCTGGGTGGTTGGCCGGGTGCACAGCACAGCGGGTGCGCCGTGATCTGTGACAGAGGGGAGGGGTGTCAAAGTCCTCTTCTCCCTCCTCCTCTCCTTGTGTACGACGCTTGAGTCAGAAATGTAAGAAAGTCCCGCCTCCTAGACCAGGTCCTGTGATAGGCGGAACACTGATCCAATGCTGTTAAAATGAATCAGTGAGATGTGTATCATAGGAGCCGGTCTAGGAGGCGGGGCTTTGTTACTCTGGCACTGCAGCCCGGGCAATTCAAATCCAAGCTCCCTGACAACGCAAGAAATTGCTGATGTGTGTAATCCAGGCACTGGTAGGCTGCATTTGGTGGGCACAGATTAGGCTGCATTTGGATTTGGTGGGCACAGATTCTGCTGCATTGGGTGGGCACTGATTAGGCTTCATTTGTTGGGCACAGATTTGGCTGCATTTGGTGGGCACTGATTTGGCTGCATTTGGTGGGCGCTGATTAGGCTGCATTTGGTGGGCACAGATTAGGCTGCATTTGGTGGGCACTGAATGGCTGCATTTGGTGGGCTCTGATTAGGCTGCATTTGGTGGGCCCTGATTAGGCTGCATTTGGTGGGCGCTGATTAGATTGCATTTGGTGGGCACTGATTAGGCTGCATTTGGTGGGCACTGATTAGGCTGCATTTGGTGGGTGCTGATTAAGCTGCATTTGGTGGTCACAGATAAGGCTGCATTTGATGGGCATGGATTTGGCTGCATTTGGTGGGCGCTGATTAGGCTGCATTTGGTGTGCGCGGATTAGGCTGCATTTGGTGGGCACAGGTTAGGCTGCATTTGGTGGGCACAGATTAGGCTGCATTTGGTGGGCACTGATTAGGGTGCATTTGGTGGGCAATGATTAGGCTGCATTTGGTGGGCACAGGTTAGGCTGCATTTGGTGGGCACTGATAAGGCTGCATTTTGTGGGCACTGATAAGCTGCATTTTGTGGGCACTGGTAGGCTGTATTTGATGGGCACTGGTGAGGCTGCATTGATCACTTGTATCATGTCTGCTGCCTCGGACCATCTCTTGTATTGTGTCTGCTGCCTCTGACCATCTCTTGTATCCTGTCTGCTGCCTCTGACCATCTCTTGTATCATGCCTGCTGAATCTGATCATCTCATGTATCATGTTCTCAGTCTCTAACCATCTTTTCTATAATGTCTGCTGCCTCTGACCATCTGAGCCCTGCGCAGTGCACCTGAGACAAGGTCAGGGACAGCGCCACCAGGCCAGTCTGAGGGGGGGGGGGGGGGGTCAGTGATGTAAGGCAGGAGTGAATACAATAATGTAAGAGGTCATTGATATAAAGGCTCTGCTTATATCAGTACTCCCCCCCCCCCACACACACACACATTCCCAGAGTTCCTGGGGTCCCCCTTGATTGCTCCACTTTCACCACTTTTAACCAAAATTTTTTCTTTTATATATATATATATATATATATATATATATATATATATATATATATTTATTTATTTATATATATAATATTATATAAAATAAAGCCCAATGTGCTTTCATATCTGTCTTATCTATATATAATACACTCTCCAAATGTGCTTTAAAATGCATGATTTTCCCTTTTATGAACAAAAAATAATGACGTTATGCTGTTGGGCCGGTATAATAATGCTATGGGGCTTGTATGAAATTATTTCCAGGGCTGAATTTTATTCCCAGTCCAGCCCTGGTATCAACCTTCGAGGTTCATTTGCTCAGTTCCACACAAGACCCTTACAAAAGGAGATTCTCGTAAAATGGAACAGGGACCCAAAGTCCTTGGTTATTTTGATTCGGTTGAGTCACAACACCAATTATGCTCTTCTGTGGTGGCTTCACTCGTCAGCACTTCGCCAAGGCAAGTCCTTTCTGCCTGTCAGGCTGGGGAGGAGTGCTGGGGAAACTCTGCGCCCAGGAATCCTGGATGGTGGAAGAGTCCAAGCTGCCCATAAATATTATCACGTACCTGAAGGTGAGCCTGAAACAGTGAGGAAGGCCTCTCTTACACCTCTGACTCAGGGCCCCTGATAGTGCAGACAGGAGGCGCCGGAGTGTAGAGTAGCACGAGTGCCTGATGTAAGCTGGAAGCAGGCCGGTGTCCACAGACAGGGATAGCCAGGTAGATCCAGTGGATAAGCAGGTGTGCAGGCAGCAGGTGCTGGAGGCAGGAGTCAGGATAGCAGGGTAGACTGACAGAACCTTCCCTGGGCAGGTGATCGGATCTGGAGAAGACAGGAGCATAGTGAGACAAGCCGGGTAACAGAAGCCAAACGGTAATGCAGGAGCCAGAAGGAGCAGACTGGAGCAGAGGTCAAAGGACAAGCCGGGGTTGGTACAGGCGGAGAGCAGAGGATGGTCAGGACAAGTCGGGTCTGGAACTAGTAAACAGGATACAGGTTGCAGGTACAGGTCAACAAAGGCTGAAGACAAAGCAGCACTGGAGCTGAGCCAAGGCTGGGTTTAAATAGCCCATTTGGCGCCAGCATCTGTCACACGTTGCGTGCTTGCATGCGCTGGTGCGCGCATTCGTGCATGCGCATTAGCCAAGACTCTGCGGGATTTCACAGGAGCATGTCTTTGCCTATGAAAAGCAAACTTCCTCTTACATTGCCCCCTCCCAATGGGCAGCCTCCGGATGCCCAACTGGGCCAGTCTCTCTGGGTGATTGCGTTTAAATGCTTGGATTAGATCTTTAGCATGGATATTGTCCACTGGTTCCCATGAATTCTCCTAGGGTCCATAACCCTTCCATTTGATTAAGTATTGAACCTTGTTACCACTCTTTCTGCAATCAATGATACCTTCCACTTCAAACTCCTCTTCTCCATCCAAGTGTCGGCTTTGGCTGTGTTTTTCCAATGTCCTTTAGCTACGCATGCCCTGATTCGCACTTTTATTCAGGGGGGTGCGCCTCCGAGACGATCCCCGTTACCTCCATGGGATCTGAATTTGGTGTTATCAGTTCTTCAAAAACCTCCTTTTGAGAACATTAGGGAGATTACCTTGCTTACATTATCTCAGAAGGTTGCCTTTTTGGTGGACATAACTTCTGCCCGCAGTGTGTCTGAACTGGCGGTGTGGTCTTGCCGTTCACCTTATCTGGTGGTCCACAGAGATAAAGTGGCACTTCGACCTAATCAGGAGTTTCTTCCGAAGGTGGTTTCTAAATTCCATTTGAATGATTGAATGAAGACATTGTGCTGCCTTCACTCTGTCCTAAGCCCAAGCATCCCAAGGAAATTGCTTTGCATTCTTTGGATGTGGTTCAGGCAATTAGAGTTTACCTGGCTGATTTACTGAATCTTTCAGAAAATCAGACTCCCTTTTTATCCTTACCGAAGGACCTTGAAAAGGATTGGCTGCGTCTGCTGCGACCAAATCCAGATGGATCAGCCAGCCAGTTCAGGCTTATTCACTGAAGGGTCAGGTTCCTCCTTTCCCTGTGAAGGTGCATTGTACTAGAGCGCTGAGTGTCTCTTGAGCTTTTTCGCCATCAGGCGTCAGTGATGCAAGTTTGCAAGGCGGCAACTTGGTCGTCAAGCACACGTTCACAAAATTCTACGAGGTAGATGTGTTGGCATCTTCGGATACCTCTTTTGGCTGCAAAGGTTTTGCAGGCTGCTTTTTAATAGAGATCTTTTTTCTCTTTTGAGGGTGTATTTTCTGGGTGAGCTCCAGTTGTTCCTGGTTGAGCTCCTTGTTACCTTGTTGGCTACGTTTAGCCTTTGGGGAATTGCATTGTTTTTCCCACCCCTCAGGATAATACTGCTTTGGATGTCCCAATAGCTAAGAATATATGAAGCTGCGTCTGTCAATGAACGATAGAGAAAACTGGATTTTTGACTTACTGTAAAATCCTTTTCTCTGAAGATCATTGACAGACGCAGCACCCGCCCCTCTTATTATGAGTGGAATGGGGTTATTGTTGTATAAACACTGCTTGCAACTAAACTAATGGCTGTAGCAGAGTGTGTGGGGTTATGCCTGCAGGGACAGCCCCATAGGCGTGGTGAATCTTTTTCCTACCTAGTGTCCTATTCCTGATGGGAGGAGCATAAACCAATGGCTAAGAAGATGTAACGCTACGTCTCTCAATGAACATCAGAGAAGAAGATTTTACGGTAAGTAAAAAAATCAATTTTTTCACCGTTTTCAGTATTTTTTCATCCAAAAAAGCAGGTGGTGATAGCATACCAAAAAAAAGAAAACTCTATATGTCTCATTTTCTAAGTTGCATGACTGAGTAATTGTCATTTAAAGTGTGACAGAACTGAAAGCTGAAAATTGGCCTGGACAGGAAAGGGGTAAAAATGTCCAGTACTAAGGTGGTTAAAATACATTTTTTGGACCTTCCTTGTATGGTGCCTCTACTCTGGGTGATGAGAAAAGGTACTTTTCTTTTTCAGATAAAATGTTAGTGTAATGTAAAGTGTTTTTTACATGGTCATACTAATGATCAAAGCTTTTTATGGCAGGTGGATGATAACTTTTTCTATTTTCCCACATGCCTTTGTTAAAGTTCTTGTAATGTCCCATGCTAATTGAATGAAACGTGTTGCATTTAATTGCTAATGTATTGTTTATATCTAAATTATATCTTCAAAGAATATCTGGTTGTTATCTTTCGAAGCACAGGGAATTATTTTATTTATGCATTACCACTAATAACATCACATCTCTGTGGGTAATACATTGGTTCCCTTGTTGCAGTGCTGTGTACAAAGAGATTTAATCCAATTCCACAAAGTATTTGGCAATAAAACAGACTTTTAAAGTTTTGAACCTAATGCTGAACAAATGTCAATATTGCAGATATTATATGTTCTTTATATAGAAAGTACATACTGTATGTTAATACTGACTTGTACTTTTATATTTACCATATGAATCTACAATAACTTTTGTCTTCATTTGATGTTTATTAGATACCAGATGCATCGGCATTAATGTAGCGAAACACAAAAAAAAGGTGTATAATCAACCAGAATGAAAGCTTAATTAATGAAAGCTCAACTCTGACCACAAAAACATTTATTTAACTAAATGCCTTATGTAGCACTCCTCATCTTGGTGTGATGTAGTGTTGCAGGCTAACATTTCCATCTCAGGGTTGGGTTCTTAGTGTATGGTGAGGAGAAAAAATAAATGGATCATTAGTCACTTGTGGCCATAACACTTTGATAGAAGTCACAGGTACCTTGATTTATGGGCATTTAAAGCAGTATTATACCAGATAGCGGGGGGGCGTGGCTAGCCTGTGAAGCGAAACGGACATACTTCACATGAGCTCCGATCCTACACCCTGCTTTCAGGCTTCCTTCCAGCCCTCGTTTTGCTCTCCAGTGACCACCACCCACTTCCCTGGCTGCCTGAGCTTCTCCTTCACCACTCAGCGTAGAGTAGATGGGTCCTCCCAAGACCTGATCCATGCAGCCAGGCCCGAGTGCTCTCTCTGCCCCTCTTCTTCAGCAGCCATCTTGTCCATGAGGTCTCCTGTTTCAGTGATGTCTACCAGCACCCAGACCGCTGCTGAATTGGCTGAAACTGACTCTCCCTCCAGTGCAGAGATCCTGGCTGCAATTACAGCTTGTAAGAAGACACTGACAGCCAAGATTGATAGATTTTTTGATGACAGATGTTAGCTTCACCTGTCAGGACCTGGACAAGTTTTGGTCCCGGGTCTCAGAAGTGGAAGACAGGGTCTCTACGGTGGAGGACACAGTCTGGTTGGACTCCAGGGATCTAAAGGCCCTCTAACTTCAGGTAAAGGCGCTTCAGGAGCGGGAAATTGACACAGAGAATTGCTTGAGAAGGAACAACTACTTGGCATGCCTGAAAGGATTAAGGACCCTAAACCCACAGAGTTCATGGAGCAGCTCCTTATCACTCAGTTTTTCTAGACAAAATGCCGCCCACCTTTGTGGCCCCAACTCGCCCTTTTCTGCTGCGCCTACTAAATTATAGAGACAGTGATCGCATCCTGGCGGCTGCCCATGCCTTACCTGGAATAAAATATGAAAATGCCAAGCTATTCTTTTTCCCAGAATGTTCCCAAGAGGTACAACAGCGTCGCAAGTCCTTTACAGAGGTGCGGCGGAGGCTCCAGGAAAAAGGGATCAGTTTCGGCCTCTTATACTCCTGCAGATTGACTAGCAATCAATCCTGGTTCTTTGACACTTCTGAGGCTGCTTCCGCATAACTGGACACCTGGTGAGGCCTCTTCTTCCATGATGCCATGGTACTTTTCCTCCACTTCAGATGGCAGTTAAGTACTACTAGCTTTTATACTAAGACGCTTTGCTGTGCTCGAGAATCCTGCACTCAACCCTACTCTATTCCCTACCCCCACTGGTGGTCCCCAATGCTCCTGTATCACTGCCCCCTAGGGAGCTGCTGAGTGTGGATTCCCCTGGGTTACCCATAGCAACAGTCAATAAAACTTACCACTTTAAGACTTGGCTCAGACAATGAACAGTCCAGGGGATTTGTTTTTTGTGTTTTATTTTGGAACTTGGATGGGAGAAGGGATGAGTGGGATACTCCAACTTGAGCTATGCACAAATTCTGAGGACACTAACTGTAATGAGTGCGCAAGGCCGCTGCTTCACCTTGCCACTGAAGTGGTGGAAAATAGGTTCCCTGACTGGATTTTTCTTCAGGGTCCTGACTTGACACCCCCTTTCTCACTTCCTATGCATGCTAGCCCCTTGTCCACTGACCCTCCACTGGAGTTGTCCCCTTCTTGGGCAGACCCCTGGCAAGCTTCCCGGTACTCACAGACACTGTCTTTCCCTGGGTTGCTCTGCCTTCAGCTCCACTTGTCAGTCCCCTGGACCTCCTGGCTCAGCATCACACACTGGATCCACAAGGCCGACTGCCTGTGTCCACATTTCTTGCTGACAGGAGGAGAGACCAACGTCACCCTCCTCCTGGGACCTGGCCTCCCACCTAAAGACGCCCTGTCACCTGTGCCCCTGGCTTTTATAGCCTATCCCAGGATGCACCACTCGTGTGCCCTCCCACTGGGACAGCCGCAAAAGCCTGTGTGTCACTGGCTGGGTTTCCTCCACTGTCCAACAGGCTCCCCTATTGGATACAGTGGGGACACTCCCTCAGACCAAGTGAATCACACATGGACACATGTAACAGGCAAAACTACTGATCAGGCTCCCCTGATAAGCAGATGGAGCAAAACAATGCCCTTCCCTAGCACCTACCTGGGAGGGTGCTACACGCCTTTTTTTTTTTTATCCCAGAGATCATCTGAGTTACTCCGGTCAAGTACTTTGTTCCCCCTCTCCCAGTTTCCTTCCACCCCAAGCATTGAAAAGATATTGCTGCTCTGCCTAGCAACCCCCCCCCCCCATTTCAGGTTAAGGTTTGACTGAAAAGAGGATCTCCGCAGGTTATTGGACATGGTAGTGCACTATTGCTTATTTCTGTTTTTGTTTTTTGGGTATAGGCCCTCTCTGAGCCTTCCTATGTTCCCGTGGTCGGTTTCAGACAAAGGGCAGGGTAGGCACTTCGGTGCCCATTGGGGTAATGCTTACAGTTTATTTCTTTTTTTTTTTTCTTTTTTGTTTGTGTTCAGAATTCTGTCTCCTTTATGATAGTTTGTGATCTCTTTTGGTGCCTGCTCCCTTGGTCTTTGCTTACTTCTGAGATGCCCTACTGGGCCTTTATATCCCTTACATACGAATATTTCACCTTACATGCATGATGTCATCTCCTAATGACACCGTGTTTACTATCCTGTCCTGGAATGTGCGTGGTTTAAACTCTAAACTTAAAAGAGCGGTGCTCTCTCGTTACCTTAAATCCCATTCCCATCATATAGTGCTCTTGCAAGAGACACATCTCGTGGGCAGCAAATTATTCTTATCGTGTTATTATAAGTATTATAAGTGTTATTATTAACACTTATGAAACCATGGATTTGGAGAACGTTTCATGTCTCATATTCCACTTTTGCCCGGGCAGTGTCCGTGTTGATCAGAAAGTACTTTCCATGTGTGGTCAAACATGTCCACACAGATCCCCAGGGCAAATATATGATCGTGGGGTCAACGCTACATTATTGTCAATATATATATTCCTATCCCCTTTTCTCCAGTGCTACTGTATATTATCATGGAGAGGATCACCCCATATTGTCCTGCCAAATTACTGCTTATGGGTGATTTTAACGCCATCTTAGCCCCGGACCTTGACAGGCCTACTCCACCTAATCATTTTTCCACAGACCTGGCCACTTGAGCCCAAGCGATGGGAGTTGAAGTATAGAGATGGAAGCATCCCACAACCAGATCGTACTTCTGCTTTTCGACCCCGTTCAAAGCAGCCTCCCGAATTGATATGGCTTTTGCTAACCCGGCCTCGTTGTCAGATGTGTTGGATGCAACATATCTGTAAGTGGACTTTCAGACCATTGTCCCCTGGCCCTCACTATTTGCTCTCCCTGCTCCCGCAACTCCGCCCTGTGGTGCTTGGGGTCTCACTGGATTGCCCACCTGGACATAGTTGACAAAATCTCACCCCTTTTTACTGAATATTGGGAACTCAATTCAGGGTCTTCCTCTCCAGGAACTATTTGGGACGCTTTCAAAGCATTCACTCGAGGACAGTAAATTTCCTCCATCTCTGCAGTCAGTAGAGTTCAAGTAGCTGTAACCAGCTCCCTTCAGGATGCAGTAAATTCCCGTACTGATGAATATGCTACTGACCCTACTGAGACCCACTTTGACCTACTTTAGGCTAAAAAGCAGGAGCTCCACCTCCATTTAGCCGCGATTACTAGGTTAGACCACTACAACAACAGACAAAGATTTTTTGAGCAGGGGGACCGTAATGGGCGCCTGCTGGCGATGTTGGCACAACATGACTGGCCCCTGACCTTGATACCTGAAATCAGGGTCCCCCGCGGGGGAGTTGGCCTCCTCACTGCCAGCTGTTTTTGATGCCTTTCAATAGTTCTACAGCTCACTTTACACCTCCACTTTGTCCCACGATTTTCAGCCAGAGGACCCTGACTGCCGGGCTTGTCTCCCTGGCCTTGTGCTGGCTATGCTATTTATCTTTTATCCTTAATATATCATTTTTTTATGAGTGGATATGGATTCTTTAAGGGTGGTCTCTTGGAGCACTAGGGGTTTGAATTCACCGCAGAAAAGCTCCTTAGTGTTCCAATATTTAAAATCTTTTAATCCTCATATATGTGTCCTTCAGGAGACCCATTTGGTGGGTACCCTAACACTGGCTCTCAAGAAACCATGGGTTGGGCATCATTATCACTCTACATTTTCTACGTATGCACGGGGAGTCAGTGTTCTTATCCATAAGTCTCTTCCATTTAGACTTTTTGGATCTTTCCCTAGACCCGGATGGAAGATATGTTTTGCTTAATTTGCAGGTGTCATCTTTTACTTTACTGCTGGTGGGGATATATATACCCCTGCCGGCCTCGATTAGGCTGCTGCATAGAATCTTTAAAGAAAGTGCAAAATTTGAGAACGATAACATACTTATTGTGGGTGACTTTAATATGGTTCCAGATCCGAGTATGGATATAATGACTGGAGATTCTTCTTCCAGATCAGATCTAGCTGAATGGGCTGAGACCTATGGGTTAACGGATCTATGGCGTTGGCATCATCCCCACTCTAGGGAATATACCTGCCATTCCGCTTCCTATAAATCCTTCTCTCAAATTGATTTAATGTTTGCAGGTGGCTCTCTCCTATCTCGGGTGCGGGAGATTCGGGTTCTTCCTCGAGGGATCTCAGATCATGCCCCACTTCTTTTGAATATGGAGCTATCTGGGAACCCCTCTGATAGATTATGGCGATTATTCAGATATTGGATTTCTGATCCAGATATAGACCCTCTTGTAGGACCTCAAATAGCGGCCTTTTGGGAGATAAACCCTGGTACGGCACCAGTGGCTATGGTCTGGGACGCCTTTAAGGCTTGTACCCGGGGATATTATCAGATAGCCATTGGTAAGATCCAACGATATAGGCGCACTAACTTATTGCAAAAAGAAAAAGAAGCTAGAGATATGGAAAATTTGTACATTCACACTAGAGATCCTATTTATTATACAAGATTTCAATCTCTGACCGGAGAAGTAATGGGAATACGTACAGCTCTTACCCAGAAGAAACTACTTTTTCAATCACAACGTATTTTCGTACAAGGAGAGTATAATGGTAAACTGCTTGCGCAGATGTCTAGGGAGCAGACGACTGGGTACAGCATAGAACACATTCAAGATCAATTAGGCAATCTTAATTTTAATCCAGAAACCATTAACCACAATTTTATTGACTATTACCAGGCCTTATATAATACTAGGGTTGATTTTTCAGAAGACGAATTGGAACAATATTTGCAGGTAGTTGATTTTCCAGTCTTAACCGATAAAGATGCCCCTATTACCCTTTTGGAGATCCAGGAAGTGGTGGCCTCTTTACAATCTGGTAAAACACCAGGCCCGGATGGAATTCCTGTCGAATTCTACAAGGCCCATTTGGACCTTTTGGGACCGCATTTACTAGCCACTCTTGCTGGATCTTTGAAGGATGGTGAACTCCCTAAATCTATGAGTGAAGCGGTCATTGTGGTGATCCCTAAACCGGGCAAAGATCCATCATTATGTTCATCATATAGGCCTATCTCTTTATTAAATGTAGATGGGAAGATCCTTTCAAAAATCTTGGCCACTCGACTTAATAATGTTATTGTAGACCTGATTCATCCGGACCAAACTGGTTTCATACCGAGCGGGGCACGGATATTAATATTCGGAGACTATTTACACATATGGCCTTGGCGTCGGGGGAGGGGCAGGTGTGGTGGCCTCCCTCGACACCGAGAAAGCATTCGACTCTGTTGAGTGGCCATTTCTTTGGAAGATCCTAGCTAACTTCGGGTTTGGTCCTAGGTTTGTGTCATGGATTAAGCTTCTTTATGGTAACCCCACGGCTAGGGTGCGTACTAATTCAACCCTGTCGGATAAATTCCCCTTATTGAGGGGTACCAGACAGGGATGTCCGTTATCTCCGGCCTTGTTTGCCTTGGCCCTGGAGCCGCTCACGATTATGTTGCGGGCGGACCCACGGGTCCGAGGCATTAAAGTAGGTGTCATTGAGGAGAAATTGTCCCTATATGCAGACGACACTTTGATCTACTTGGCTGATGCCTCTACCTCCTTACAAAGGGCCCTACAATTATTTATCATCTTTGGTCGCTTCTCAGGTATACGTATTAATTGGTCTAAGTCTGTTCTTTTTCCATTACATCCATTGGTCCCTTTAATTGATACCCATCCACCGTTGAAATGGGTGCAGGATATGATGTATTTGGGCATCAAAGTGGGTCCAACGTTGGATGTTTACCAGCAAGACAACATTGAACCCCTAGTCTTAAAAATAAATAAGAGGTGTGCGTCGTGGCGCATGCTTCCTTTATCCCCGGTAGGTAGAATTAACTTATTAAAAATGAGTTACCTTCCGAAGTTTTTGTATTTTTTTCGTAATTCCCCCAATGATATGTCTAAAACGTTCTTTTCCAGATTAGACAGTATGGTAACAACTTTTGTGTGGGCTGGGCGTACCCCGCGTGTTGCAAGGCGTACGCTGTACCTCCCACCCTCAAGAGGGGGTTTAGTGCTTCCTAATTTCAAACTGTATTTCTGGGCAGCAGTACTGGTGACGGTTCGCTGGTGGTTCTCCCAGCCCAAGTTTAACTCAGCAGTCACACTAGAAGCAGCACTATTGGGATCTTATGCGGCTCTTAGTAATCTCGTTTTTCGGGGTGAACGGGCACATCCTCAGATTACCAGTCTGATGAAGACGGTGCTGCGGATATGGACTTGGGCACGGGTGGTATATAAGAAACCTCTATATATATCCCCCCACACTCCGTTGTGGGGTAATCCGAATTTATCACATTTGCAACAACTTCCTGACCCCCAGGTTTGGGCCGCCAAAGGGATTGTGACCATGAAACATATTATCAAAGATGGAAGACTCCCAGGGTTTGAGGTTCTCCAGCTCATGCATTTACTCCCTAGCACTATGGAATTTCATTACCGGCAGCTTAGCCATGCTATGCGGGCTCAGTTCCAGGGCCTGGTTGTCTTGGAATCGGACCCTTTGGAGAAAATGTTAACTTTAAATGTTATAGGGAAAACTCTCTCTGCTATATATATCTTATGCTTTCAACAGACTATAGTCAGTCTCTTGAGAAAATTTACAATAAATGGAAGGAGGACATTCCAGACTTGACTGTTGAAGACTGGGAGGACTCGGTTAATACTTATATTCCCTCAATGATAGCGGCCAGGGATAGATTTATACAACTAAAATTTTTACACAGAGCAACGCCTTGCTAGGATATACCCTATGAATGATCCCTCTTGTACTAGATGTGGGCATGATATTGGTACCTTTTTACACGTTGTTTGGTCATGCCCTGAGCTGGTTTCTTTTTGGAAAGCGGTGACGGACACTATTGGGGAAATTTTTGATATTATGATTCCTTTGGACCCAAAGGTAACTTTATTGAGCAATCTTACAGAAGTGGTCGGGGATAAATATGCTAAAATGTGCATTACGTATGCCCTGTTTTATGCCAGGAGAGAAATCCTTTTGCGATGGAAGTTACCTGAGTCTCCCACCCGGTCAACCTGGATAGCCGCCGTTATTAAGACACTTCCATTCTACCGTTTTACATACGGTAGTAGGAATTGCCCAAAAAAATTTGATTAATTGTGGTCAGCCTGGATTGATGCTGTAGGTGTGCCAATGTCACTGTTAGGAACCTGTCAGG
Organism: Pelophylax lessonae; assembly: GCF_965119305.1. Taxonomy (NCBI): domain Eukaryota; kingdom Metazoa; phylum Chordata; class Amphibia; order Anura; family Ranidae; genus Pelophylax; species Pelophylax lessonae. The sequence goes on along the minus strand of NC_138769.1, from coordinate 588,896,000 downwards.
AAGGCTCTGGCAGATGATGAGTTAAGACTCACAGTGTTAGAACCTGTCAGGAAGGCTCTGGCAGATGATGAGTTAAGACTCACAGGCTATTCCGGCTCCACCCCTCTCATCTAGAAAGAGCTCTATTTAAGATGGATCAGCACACAGGTTCAGTGCTGTCTTGTCTTCAGCTCCTGCCGTTGTTTCTGAACCTGTGACCTGTTTGCTGCTGATTTCCTGTTGACCTTTTGGCTTGTTCCTGACTCCGCTCGTCTGCTGCCCGTCCTGACCCCGGCTTGTTTGACCATTCTCTCGGATCTCCCTTGTCTGTTTACCCGCCTTTGGACCTTGATCGGTTCACCCTTGGTGGGGCGACCCTGAGGACCGCGACCTGGTATCCACACGCAGCAAACTCCATCCTCACCACTAGAGGCTCTGGCGAAAACCGGTGGATACTTAGACTCCGCACCTCAGGCTAGCCTGTGTCACTTACCTTGGGGGTTCCGTCCAAGCTCCGCCCTCTAGCGGACATCGGGGCCTATCTCTGTCGCCAGGTTACCACCAGCACCCTAACAGTACATGACAGCCATGTCGGAACCTGCAAGAGAGGCTTCACCGTTAGAGGAGATCTGCCAACACCTAGCAGCCCTGTCTCAAGCCGTGAGGACGCTTCAGGATGGCTATACACAGTTAGAGGGACGATTACGCTCTGTAACCCTCACGGCAGATTCCACTGCGCCATCTGCTCCCTCCTCCGCTGCCGCAACCGCAGCACAGGCCTCCAGCCCCACAGAAGTGATGCTGCCACTGGAACCTCGGGTCCCTACCCCTGAAAAATATTCCGGAGATCGGGGTAAATTCCGAGCGTTTCGCAATGCCTGCCAGCTCTACTTCTCCTTGCAACCCCGGACCTTCTCTCTGGAGGCCACCAAGGTGGGGTTTGTTATTTCATTGCTACTATGCGGACCCCAGTCCTGGGCCCATCGGCTCCTTGAAGAGGGTAGCCCCCATTTGAACTCTCTATTGTCATTTTTTGAGGCTATGGCCCAACTCTATGACGATCCACAGCGATCTTCCACCGCAGAAGCTGCGCTACACGTTCTCCAGCAGGGGCGCAGACCCGTAGAAGACTATGTCACGGACTTCCGTCGCCTGAGTTCCGACACTTCCTGGAACGAGGCTGCACTCCGGTACCAGTTCCGTCTAGGCTTGTCCGAAGCACTGAAGGACGAATTGGCCCGGTGGGCATCCCCGACGCACTAGAGGATTTGATCTCCCAGGCCATTCAAATCGACCGTCGGCTCCGAGAACGCCGGGCGGAACGATCAACGCAGCAGTTTCGGCCAGCCTGGATGTTGCCACGAGTAGCACCTCCTGTACACTTCCCTTCCGCTGGGGCAGTCTCTCCCAGCCCTGCTCCCGCCGGAGCCATGCCTGATGCTCCTGAACCCACGCAACTTGGGGTTATGCGGCCTGTCTTGTCTCCGGAGGAGAGACGTCGCCGCCAGCTGGGTAATCTTTGCCTGTATTGCGGAGAAGCTGGCCATTATGTGCGCTCCTGCGCAGCGAAACACCATAAGTCTTTGCCAGTCTCGCCCTCCAGTTGTGTGGCATCAGTTACCTCTACCTCCTACTTAGCCTTTCCTGTGTCTTTGCAACTCCCAGAAGGACCCGTCCAGGTTACAGCAATCATTGACTCGGGAGCCTGCAGTTGTTTCATTGACCGTTCCTTTGCGGGGCAGCAAGGCATACCTCTCCAGACCAAGACCCAGGACCTCACTATCTTCCTGGCCGATGGCTCCCACATCAAGTCTGGACCTGTGACCCAAGAAACCCTTCCTCTTCCAATGGTCTCTCCATCTGGCCATAAGGAATTGATACGTTTGGATGTCATCGCATCTCCCTTATTTCCCATTATCCTGGGATTGCCATGGTTGCAGGCACACAACCCGCAAATCAACTGGATCACAGGAGCCGTCCAGTTCCCGTCTCCTTACTGCAGGAACTCCTGTCTACCCGCTCCATCCAAGTCCCCCCAAACTCTGTTCTGTCTCGAATCTGAGCCTGATTTACGTTCTGTTGTACCCAAGGCATATCACGACTTCCTGGATGTTTTCAGTAAGCGGGGAGCTGAGACCTTACCTCCTCACCGTTCATATGATTGCCCCATCGACTTGCTCCCGGGAGCCGAGATCCCATTTGGCCGAATTTACCCACTATCTGAACGTGAGCTGGATGTTTTAAAGGACTATGTGGACGAAAGTCTGAAGAAGGGGTTTATCAGTCCTTCCACCTCTCCGGCAGGGGCAGGTATCTTTTTTGTAGAAAAGAAGGATCACTCCCTTCGACCTTGTATCGATTACAGAGACTTGAATAAAGTTACCATTAAGAACCGCTACCCTCTCCCTCTGGTTCCCGAGCTCTTTCAGCGGCTCAGATCTGCTGTCCTGTTCACTAAGTTGGATCTCCGCGGGGCCTACAACTTAGTCCGTATTAGAGAAGGCGATGAGTGGAAGACAGCTTTTCGTACCAGGTTCGGGCATTTCGAATATCTCGTGATGCCTTTTGGCCTCTGCAACGCCCCAGCTACATTCCAACACTTTGTGAACGATATTTTCCAGGATTGGCTGGATATCTTTGTCATAGTTTACCTAAATGACATCCTAATCTTCTCTACATCCCTGGAGCAACATCGCGAGCATGTTCGAAATGTCCTCAGCCGCCTTCGTCAGCATGGTCTCTATGTTAAGGCCGAGAAGTGTGAATTTGAGCGGAGCAGCATCCCGTTTCTGGGGTTAATAATTTCTACAGAGGGTATAGAGATGGATCCCCAGAAAGTCTCTGCCATCCTGGATTGGCCACCTCCATCTGACAAAAAGGGAGTGCAGCGATTCGTTGGCTTCGCCAACTTCTATAGAAAGTGCATTAAGGGTTACTCTCATATCATCACTCCCATTACTCAGCTCACCAAGAAGAGTGTTCGCTTTCAATGGACCCCCGAAGCCCAGTCCGCCTTCTTGGTCCTTAAGAAGCTCTTCACGTCAGCCCCTGTGTTGAGTCACCCGGATCCCACCTTACCCTACCTCCTCGAGGTTGACGCTTCTGAAGTTGCTGTCGGGGCAGTCCTCTCCCAAAGACAGGGAACCAAGGACTTGATACACCCGATAGCCTTCTTTTCCCAGAAACTCTCCTCTGCAGAGAGGAATTATGATGTTGGGGACCGGGAACTTCTGGCGATCAAAGCCGCACTTGAAGAGTGGCGGTATTTGCTTGAGGGGGCTGTACACCCTATTCTTATTTTTACGGATCACAAAAACTTTGAGTATCTGAGATCTGCAAAAGGTTTGAGACCCCGTCAGGCACGGTGGGCACTTTTTTTTTCAAGGTTTTCATTTCATATCACCTATCGGCCTGGGTCTAAAAATGTTAAACCGGATGCCCTGTCCCGGATGTTTGATAGCCCGAAGGAAACTTCAGTACCTGACACCATCCTATCCGAAAAGAACTTCCTACTTTTATTCACAAATCTGAAGGCCCGTCTTGAGCAGGCCTCTGCCCACATTCCTGGTCCACCCGGAATGCCCCTGGTGCACAAGAATGGCTTGTTATGGGTTAAAGACAAGATCTTCGTCCCGGAAGAGGTCAGAACGGCAATTCTGGCTGCCTGTCATGATCACCCTCTGGCCGGTCATTTTGGCGTCCATAGAACCCTTGACCTCCTGCAGCGTTCTTTTTGGTGGCCTGACATGGAAGAGAGCTGCAGGAGTTATGTACTCTCCTGTACCACCTGTTCCCGGTGTAAAACCGCCAGAAGTAAGGCATGGGGCCTTCTCAGACCTCTTCCCATCCCTGATCGGCCCTGGCAAACAATTGCCATGGATTTTATCGTGGAACTTCCACCTTCTGCAGGGTGCTCTGCCATTTTTGTGGTGGTAGATCGACTCTCTAAAATGGCCCATTTTTTGCCCCTCAAGGGTACTCCCTCTGCAAGGGAAACTGCAGAGATCTTCATTAGGGAGATCATAAGACTCCATGGGATTCCCAGGAACATCATCTCTGACAGAGGGGTACAATTTTCGTCCCTCTTCTGGAAGGCTTTATGTAAACTGTTAAAGATCGAGCTGTCTATGTCCTCAGCCTACCACCCACAGACCAACGGACAAACTGAGAGGACAAACCAAACCCTGGAGCAGTACCTGCGGTGCTTTACCACCTTTGTCCAGGACGACTGGGTAGCCCTGTTACCATTTGCAGAATTCTCCTACAACAATTCCAAGCACTCTGTTACTGGCCAATCTCCCTTCTTCGCTAATTACGGATTTTATCCCTCCTTCTTACCAGATATTCCATGTGAATCTGGAGTTCCTGCAGTCCAAGACACCGTCAACTTCTTTTCCCGGAATAATAACCTTCTGCGGGAGACCTTAGCCAAGGCCCAAACTGCGTCCAAAAGGATCTTTGACAAGAGAAAGAAGGGAGAGTTGATTCTTCAACCTGACGATCGGGTCTGGCTTTCCACGGCTAATCCCCGCCTAGCCTGTCCGTCCAAGAAACTGGCTCCCAGATTTATTGGTCCATTTCCAGTTAGGAAACTGGAAACTCAATGATGTGTCCTATGAACTATCCCTACCCGATACCCTTCGGATCCATCCCATATTTCATGTTTCCTTACTGAAGCCCGTGATCCCCGATAACTTCCCTGGTAGAAGTTCAGGTATCCCAGAACATGTGATCGTGGATGGAGATGTTGAGTATGAGGTTGAGGCTGTGGTGGACTGTCGAAAGAGAGGCAACCAGCTACAGTTTCTCATCAAATGGAAGGGTTATGGTCCGGAAGAGAACTCCTGGTAACCTGAACGGAACGTCCATGCTGCGGACCTAATCCAAGCATTTTTTCGTGCTCATCCACAAAAAAGGAGCTTGTTGGGCACCCGGAGGTTGCCCTTAAGGGGGGGGCAATGTTAGGAACCTGTCAGGAAGGCTCTGGCAGATGATGAGTTAAGACTTACAGTGTTAGAACCTGTCAGGAAGGCTCTGGCAGATGATGAGTTAAGACTCACAGGCTATTCCGGCTCCACCTCTCTCATCTAGAAAGAGCTCTATTTAAGATGGATCAGCACACAGGTTCAGTGCTGTCTTGTCTTCAGCTCCTGCCGTTGTTCCTGAACCTGTGACCTGTTTGCTGCTGATTTCCTGTCGACCTTTTGGCTTGTTCCTGACTCCGCTCGTCTGCTGCCCGTCCTGACCCCGGCTTGTTTGACCATTCCCTCGGATCTCCCTTGTCTGTTTACCCGCCTTTGGACCTTGATCGGTTCACCCTTGGTGGGGCGACCCTGAGGACCGCGACCTGGTATCCACACGCAGCAAACTCCATCCTCACCACTAGAGGCTCTGGCGAAAACCGGTGGATACTTAGACTCCGCACCTCAGGCTAGCCTGTGTCACTTACCTTGGGGGTTCCGTCCAAGCTCCGCCCTCTAGCGGACATCGGGGCCTATCTCTGTCGCCAGGTTACCACCAGCACCCTAACAGTCATCTGCTCTACAATGATAGAAGCAGGATAGGATTTAAATCCCCTTTTCCTTTTTTTTTTTTTTTTTTTTTTATTATCCTTGCTTTGTTGATATTCCCCTCCCCTCTTCTCCCAATTTTTTTTTTTGTCTGTGTTTGTATGTATGGATATTATTTGTGCAGAGTAATGTTTTGTAGTTGTAACTATGTGTTTTGTTTAATAATAAAAGGAAAATTTATTTGTAAAAAAAAAAAGAAAATTCAAGATAGCACAAAACCCCCCCAAACGACCCCATTTTGCAAAGTAGACACTCCAAGCTATTTGCTGAGAGTCCGTGGAATATTTTATATTTTGCCACAAGTTCCGGGAAAATTATTATTATTATTTTTTTTTACACAAAGTTGTCACTAAATGATATATTGCTCATACATGCCATGGGTATATGTGAAATGACACCCCAAAATACATTTTGCTGCTTCTCCTGAGTATAGGGATACCCCATGTGTGAGACTTTTTTGCAGTCTAGCCGAGTACAGGACTCCGAAAACCAATCGCCACCTTCAGGCTTTCCAAGTGCAATAATTGTTGATTTCACTCCTTACTACCTATCACAGTTTTGAAGGCCATGAAATGCCAAGATAGCACAACCCCCCCCCCCCCAAATGACCCCATTTTGCAAAGTAGACACTCCAAGCTATTTGCGGAGAGGCATGTTGAGTGTTTTGCAGATCTCACTTTTTGTCACAAAATTTTGGAAAATTAAAAAAGAGTAAAAAATGCATTTTCCTTTTTTTTCTTCATTTTCCAAAATAAATAAGAGCTGCAAAATACTGGCCATGCATCTTAGCAAATACAGTGGGGTCATTTGGGGGGGGTTTGTGCTATCTTGGCATTCAAAACTGTGATAGGTAGTAAGGAGGGAAATCAACAATTTTCACCCTTAGAAAGTCTGAAGGTGGGGATTGGTTTTCGGGGTCCTGTACACAGCTAGACTCCCAAAAAGTCTCACATATGTGATATCCCTGTACTCAGGAGAAGCAGCAGAATGTATTTCACAATATATCATTTAATGACTACTTTGTGTAAAAAAAACAAAAAAATAAATAAATAAATAATAATAATTTTCCCGAAACATGTGGCAAAATATAAAATATTCCATGGACTCACCATGCCTCTCAGCAAATAGCTTGGAGTGTCTACTTTGCAAAATGGGGCCATTGGGGGGGGGGGGGGGTTGTGCAATCTTGAAATTTCAGGGCCTCTGAAACTGTGACAGGTAGTGTGGAGGTAAAATAAGCAATTTACGCCATTAGAAAACCTGAAGGCGGCAATTGGATTTCGGGGTCCCATACACAGCTAGGCTCCCAAAAAGTCTCACACATGTGGTATCCCTGTACTCAGGAGAAGGAGCAGAATGTATTTTGGGGTGTCATTTCACATATACCCATGGCATGCGTAAGCAATATATCATTTAGTGTCAACTTTGTGTAAAAAAAAAAAATTGTCACCTTCCCGAAACCTAGGGCAAAATATAAAATACTCCATGGACTCAATATGCCTCTCAGCAAATAGCTTTGGGTGTCTACTTTGCAAAAAGGGGTCATTTGAGGGGTGTTTGAACTGTCCTGGCATTTTATGCTCAATCTTAGCCACACATCACCCACTCTTCTAACCACTTGAAGACCAAGCCTTTTCTGTGACTTTTTGTTTACATGAAAAAATATTTTATTTTTACTAGAAAATTACTTTGAACCCCCAAACATTATATATTTTTTTAAAGCAGAGGCCCTACAGAACAAAATGGTGGATGTTGCAATTTTTTTTGCCACACGGTATTTGCGCACAGATTTTCCAAACGCAATTTTTGCAGAAAATTTTTTTTTTTATATTTAATGAAGAAATACACTATATAATTCCAAATTGTTTGGTAAAATTTAAAAGATGATCTTATGCCGAGTACATAGACACCAAACATGACATGCTTTAAAAATTGTGCACGCCCGTGCAGCGGCGACAAACTACGTACGGTTTTAAAAGCTTTTAAAAGTCTTTACAGGTTACCACTTTGGACTTACAGAGGAGGTCTACTGCAAGAATTACTGCCCTCAACCTGGCGTTCGTGGCAATACCTCACATGCATGCTGCAATTGCGGTTTACATATGACACTAGACCAACGCTTGCGTGCACCTTTGCGCGCAAGCACGGGGGGACAGGGGGGCTTGATTTATTTATTTATTTATTTTTATTTTGCCTTTTATGTTTTTTTGACACCTTTACTTTCATTTTTTTTTTCAATCATTTTTATTGTTATCACAGTGAATTTAAATATCCCCTATGATAGCAATCTGTAGTGACAGGTATTCTTTTTTTCTTAAATTGGGGTCTTTTAGACTCTAGATCTCTCCTCTGACCTTAATGCATCTGAGCACACCAAAATTGGTGTGAAAAAATGCTTTCCCAATTTGCCAATGGCGCTGATTATTTCTGGCGAAACAGAAGTCATGAAATGCTTGTGGCTTCCGGTATCTTAGGCCATAGAGATGATTGGAGCCATTCTCATCTTCAATCAGCTCTATGGTTAGATAATTGAACCACCGGCTGCACTCTCGGGTTAAGCGGTGGGACAGGAGAGCCCGAGAAAAACCACTGAAGGCGGCGGGAGGGGGGGAGTCCCCTCCCACTGCTTGTAAAATCAGTCTAGCGGCCAATTATCCGCTAGGATTGCTTTTACATGTAAGCCGACCGCTGGCTGTAAAAAACGATACCAAGATGATGGCTAAATCTGCAGGTATCATCCTGGTATAACCATTCAAAGTCCAGCAATGTACCAGTACATTGCTGGTCCTTGTTTGGCATATTGTGTAGGTTTTTTTTTTTCATGCAGCCTGTGGGCTGAACGAAAAAAAAGAGAACCTAACAGAAATCTCTGCCTGAAATTTGTGTAGTATATGCACCATTAACCGCCCAAACATCCAAACCCACTTATTTAATGGCGGGTATACATGACAAGCAGGCTCTCTCCCCCGGACTCAGTGGGGCATTTACTAGCCATTGGGAGAAGCCCCGGCGATTAGATTGCACAGTGCCACAAGGTGGTGTCTAAAAAGTGGCTCAGTGCCACCCACGAGGTGTCTAAAAAGTGGCACGCTCGAATAAAAATTGTCCACGTACAAGTGGTACCCCTTTCCGAATAAGGGTGACACCAAGTCCAAAACCACCTTACCACTGCTCCCTATGTAGTATGGGCAGTTGGGGGGCTCCACAGTGCTATCTTTTCCCTCACACAGAAACTAACTGTATAGCCTGTGGCCCTGTCACACAGCTTATACAGCTTGACCCCGTATCTGGCATGCTTGCTGGGGAGACACTGTTTGATAGCAAGGCGGCCAGTAAACTTAATCAGGGACTCGTCTACGCAGACATCTTGTTCGGGGTTAAACAAGGCTGCAAACCGCTGATTGAAGTGGTCTACGAGGGGCTGAATTTTGTGGAGCCGGTCATATTCAGGGTCTCCCTGAGGACGACAGAGTTCATTGTCGTTGAAATGCATGAACCGAAATATTTGTTTGTATCGAGCCCTGGACATAGCAGCAGAGAACACGCACATTTGGTGAATTGGGTCAGTAGACCAATATAACCGCAATTCACTCTTTTTTGTAACGCCCATGTTGAAGGATAGGCCCAGAAAGGTCTTAAATTCGGAAACCGTTATAGGTTTCCAGCCGAATTCTCTGGCAAGGGGTGAATTTGGATTGGGGGTAATAAATTGACTAGCATACAAATTACTTTGATCCACAATAGATCTGTAAAGATCTTCAGTGAAAAACAGCTCAAATTAGGATATGTCAGCGCTTCAGGGAGGGCACTATGGGCTCTACGGGTCTGTCTTCGAATACGCCGTGGCTGCGGGCCACTACTCGTGCTGGCCACCGCACCAGCTTCAACTGCACTTATGGGACTCGCCACGTCACCAAGTGTTACTGCAGTGCTGGTTGTTCTAGGTCCAGGGTGTACTAGGCCACTCGTGTTTGCCAGATCACGAGAAGTGTGAGCAGCACTAGTACTGGCACTCTGCTGCACACGAGAAACATCCAGATTTTGGAAATCTCAGCAACTCCAGAATGGGGTCGGGTACGCCTGATCTTAGCAGGGACCCATCCGTCGTTGGAGCTATTTGTCAGGGATCCGCTGTTCTCTAAAGGTTCGTATACTGACCCTGATTCTGCCAGTGAGGCTTCCCCTTCGCTCTCATCTGACACGGTCAGTATACTGTAGGCCTCTGCACTACTGTACCAGCGTTTGGCCATTTTATCAACTAAATTTAAAGGTACAGTAGTGTGACTAACAGGTAAAAAAGCACCTGGTTGTCAAGGACTATTTGGTCGCTACAAAAAAAACTGCTAGTGCTTGCAGAGATCAGGCCTGACTCTGCTAATGCAGCGGTTTTGTGTGATTTGTGTTTTTTGGAAGTGACAGTAATCTATTGATTACTGCACTTGCCTGGGTAGGGTGGGCTGGGAGGAGGGGCTAAATGCAGGTGCTGGCAGGAATCAGTGCTGATCGTGCTAACAACGCGTTTTGGGAACACTAAACTATGGGGACGTTAGTATAGTTCTGATCAGATCAGATATTGATCTGGTCAAACACTATACTAGTTAATGGAGGTGTATATATGTATGTGTATGTGTGTTAGTGTAATTGACTCTAACTGACGCTAAATAACGGTGGTGTGGTGGGACTCTGACGCTAACTAGCCTAACTAGCGTCACCCTTGACACTAATACAGTGATCGGTATTCACTGTATATAGTGAACACTGTGACAGGGCAGTGAAGGGGTTAACTGGGGAGATCAAGGGGTTAAACCTTTTTAGGGGATAGATGGCGGGTGGCCTAAACCTACAGTATTTGGGCCTAGCGTAAGTGCAATTTAGGGTCACAAGTGACACTAAATACAGTGATCAGTAAAAGATCTGTATACCACTGTATATAGTGTACACTCTGAGGGGTTTTGGGGGTGATCAGGGGGGATCAAAGGGTTAAATGTGTACCTATGTGTGTTAGTGTCCGTGTAGTGTTGGTGGAACTCACATTTAGCTATCTCTCCTTCTTCTCCTGGAACCGAAAGCACTCCAGGAGGGAAAATTACATCACTTCCCCTGCCTGTGTTTACATTACAGAGGCGGGGGACACGATGCCTTTGCATACCCCCCAACAGTCCCGGATTCTGCAGGACAGCCCTGGATTCTGACATGTGTCCCGCAGTCCCGCTCAGCTAAGCATTGTCCCGCATCAGCTCCACTGCCGCTCACTCTTCTCCTGCCCAGCAGACACAAAGCAGGAGAAATGACAGCCGTTTGTTTCTCTCTAATATTTTTGCATTAATTTGCCATGTGTTGCCCCTTCAGTTTCAGTCTTCTTGTTTTTAACAATCTTCCATTGTTTTGCCTTTAACTCACAATTAGAGTTGAGCAGACACCTGGATGTCCGTGTTCGGTGGGTCCGGCCGAACTTGAAAAAAAAGTCCGGGTCCGTGACCCGAACTTGACCCGGACACCGAACCCCATTGAAGTCAATGAGGACCGGAACTTTCAGGCACTAAAATGGCTCTAAAAAAACCAATGGAAAGGGCTAGAGTGCTGCAAATGGCAGAAAATGTAGTTAAGAGCATGGCAAGTGCTCTGCAAACAAATGTGGATAGGGAAATAACTTAAAACAACAAAAAAAACAGAAAAATAAAACAATTTTCTTCATCTGTGAAGGACGAGGCCCATATGGAGTAGGAGGGAGGTTGAGGTGGCGGTGGATGTGGCGGTGTAGGTGGAAGCGGCGGTGGAGGGGGACAAGGTAGCCAACACTGCTATTTTTTTAGTCATTTTAAATTAGGGTACACCCCAAAAGAGTGAGAAAGATCAAAAATATAACAATGGCTGGGTAACCATCTCTATTCTGCACAAGGTACGGAAAAGTCCTGTGGGATCCATGCCTGGTTCATTTTAATGAATGTGAGCTTGTCCACATTGTCTCTGGACAGGCGGCTGCGCTTGTCTGTGATAACGCCCCCAGTCGTGCTAAATACACGTTCAGATAATACACTGGCTGCAGGGCACGCCAGCACCTCCAAGACGTAAAGGGCAAGCTCAGGCCATGTGCCCAATTTGGAGACCCAGAAGTTGAAGGGGGCAGACCCGTCATTCACTACATGTAGGAGTGTGCACACATACTGCTCCACCATGTTGGTGAAATGCTGCCTCCTGCTAAGACGTTCCATATGAGCTGCTGGTGCTGCTGTTTGTTGTGGCGTGCTGACAAAGCTTTTCCACATTTCGGCCATGCTAACCCTGCCTTCTGAGGTGCTGGCGGTGCCCTGGTTGCGTTGGCGACCTCTTCCTCTGCCTTGGCCTTGTGCTTCCACTGTGGCCCCGCTGTCAGGTGGGAATGCCAGCAGCATTGCGTCTACCAGCGTGCGCTTGTACTCGCGCACCTTGCGATCACGCTCCAGTGAGTGAATTAAGGACGGTATGTTGTCCTTGTAAAGGGGATCCAGCAGCGTGGCCACTAAGTAATCAGCACAAATTAGAATGTGGGCAACTCGGCGGTCGTTGTGGAGACACTGCAGCATGTAATCGCTCATGTGTGCCAGGCTGCCCAGAGTCAACGAAAGGCAGTCCTCTGTGGGAGGTGTATCGTCTGTGTCCTCTGTATCCCCCCAGCCACGCACCAGTGATGGCCATGAGCTGGCCTGGGTGCCACCCTGCTGTGAACATGGTTCCATCTCCTCCTCCATCTCCTCCTCATTCTCCAGAACTGTGCCCTTGCTGTCTTTCCAGCATGTGCAAGGTGAAGTTCCACCTTGTGGGCACGTCACATATGAGGCGGTGAGCAGGAAGGCCGAAGTTACGCTGCAGCGTTGACAGGCGAGCAGCAGCAGGGTGAGAATGCCGAAAGTGCGCACAGACGGCCCGCACTTTCTGCAGCAGCTCTGACATATCGGGGTAATTATTAAGGAACCTCTGCACCACCAAATTCAGCACATGCGCCAGGCAAGGGATGTGTGTCAAACCGGCTAGGCCCAGAGCTGCTATGAGATTTCGCCTGTTATCGCACACCACCAGGCCGGGCTTGAGGCTCGCTGGCAGCAACCACTCATCGGTCTGCTGTTCCATGCTCCTCCACAACTCCTGTGCGGTGTGTGGTTTTTTCCCCCAAACAGGCAAGTTCTCAAACTGCCTGCTGTCGTTTACCCCTGGCTGTGTTGAAGTTGGTGGTGAAGGTGTTACGCTGACTCGAAGAGGAGGCGGTAGAGGATGAGGAAGCGGAGTAGGAGGAGTTAGGAACAGGAGGCAAACTGAAGCGCCCTGCAATCCTCGGTGGTGGAAGGACATGCGCCGAATTGCTATCCGCCTCAGGCCCAGCCGCCACTGCATTTACCGTGTGCCGTTAGGGAGATATAATGCCCCTGACCGTGCTTACTGGTCCACGTATCGGTAGTTAGGTGGACCTTGCCACAGATGGCGTTGCGCAGTGCACACCTGATTTTTTCCCCCACTTGGTTGTGCAGGGAAGGGATGGCTTGCCTGGAAAAGTAGTGGCGGCTGTGCACAACTTACTGTGGGACAGACACCAACATAAGGCTTTTAAAACTGTGCGTCTCCACCAGACGGAATGACAGCATTTCTCAGGCCAAGAATTTTGAAATGCTGGCATTCAGGGCCAGGAATCACGGGTGGGTAGGGGGGTACTTCCTCTTCCTCTGAAGTGTTTGGGAGATGGAAAGCTGAACGCTTCCATGGGACATTGTGGAGATGGTTGGTGACCCAGGTGGTGGTGTTGCTGACAGATCCTCTGTTTGCGGGGTGGCAGGTGTCGGTATCACTACAGAGGTGGATGAAGAGGCCGAGACTGCAGCAGAAGAGGAAGCAGGAGGAGCCAGAGACCTTTCTTGGTTTTGAAGGTGTCTACTCCACTGCAGCTCGTGCTTTGCACTTAGATGCCTGATCATGCAGGTTGTGCTCAGGTTGAGAAGGTTTATGCCTCGCTTCAGGCTCTGATTGCACAGCGTGCAAACCACTCGTGTCCTGTCATCAGCACATTGTCTGAAGAACTTCCACGCTAGAAAACTCCTTTGACCTGTCTTTGGTGCACTTGGTCCCTTGCTGCGTTGGGCAGTAGCAGGCGTAGTGTCTAGGGCACGGCCGCTCCGCTTCTGCACCCTGCTTCCTCTTCTGCTGTGCTGGTGGCTCTGTGCGACCACCGCCTCTTCCTCCAAACTATTCAGGTCACCTGCATGACCTTCATTCCATGTGGGGTCGAGGACCTCATCGTCCTCCACATCATCTTCCACCCAGTCTTCACCCATGCCCTCCTTGTCGGTCTCCACAAACCTGAGTGCCGCAGCAGTTGGCACCTGCGTTTCGTCATCATCGGAGAAGTGCTGCGATGGTCCTTCCATGTACTCATCTTGAGAAATAAGTGGTTGGGCATCGCTGCACTCAATCTCTTCCACTTCTGGGGCAGGGCTAGGTGGATGGCCCTGGGAAACCCTGCTGACAGAGTCATCAAAAAGAAGAAGAGACTGCTGCATGACTTGGGGCTCAGACTGCTTGCCTGATTTGCAAGGGGGTGAGGTGAAAGACGGTTGGACATCGGCTGCAGGTGCCAACTCTGACCTTTCTGCAGTAGACTGGGTGGGAGACAATGTGAAGGAACTGGAGGCACTGTCAGCAACCCAATCTACTATCGCCTGTACTTGTTCTTGCCTCAACACTTGTAGAGGCGCATGATGCCCTACCAAATACTGCTGCAGGTTCTGTCGCCTACTCACACTTGAGGAAGGTGTTTCACTTGTAGCTGGCACAGATCGACCACGTCCTCTCCTTGCAACAGGAGCTCTACCAGCAGCACCACGACCCAGGCCACGGCCCCTATTTGACGTTCTCCTCATATTTCTGTAATTTATGATCTTGCCCTAGAAAGGTGTTTATTGAATAGCGGAACAAAACAACAACAGTAACTCTGTTCAACAGTACGGGTGTATCAACAGTACGGGTGTATCTTACAGTCAAATATGCAAAGTATGCCGCAATTTAATTTTTTTCACCCCAAAAGGGTGTATATTGAATAGCGGAATAGAAAAAAGGATATAAAACGGTGTATCTCACACGTACAAACACAGACTAGGCCCCGATTACAATTTTTTGTACCCTAAAGGCAGGATGAGGATGAGGAAGAGGAGTAGGAGGAGTTCGGAACAGGAGGCAAACTGAAGCGCCCTGAAATCCTCGGCGGTGGAAGGAGATGCGCCAAACAAATTTAAAAGGTTTATCTCACACGTACCGATACAGACTATGCCGCAATTTAATTTTTTTCACCCCAAAAGGGTGTATATTGAATAGTGGAATAGAAAAAAGGATATAAAACGGTGTATCTCACACGTACAAACACAGACTAGGCCCCGATTACCATTTTTTGTACCCTAAAGGGAGGATGAGGATAAGGAAGAGGGGTAAATGTAGGAGGAGTTCGGAACAGGAAGCAAACTGAAGCGCCCTGCAATCCTCGGCGGTGGAAGGAGATGCGCCAAACAAATTTAAAAGGTGTATCTCACACGTACCGATACAGACTATGCCGCAATTTAATTTTTTTCACCCCAAAAGGGTGTATATTGAATAGCAGAATAGAAAAAAGTATATAAAAAGGTGTATCTCACACGTACCGATACAGACAATGCCACAATTTAATTTTTTTTACCCCAAAAGGGTGTATATTGAATAGCGGAATAGAAAAAAGTATATAAAAAGGTGTATCTCACACGTACCGATACAGACTATGCCGCAATTAAATTTTTTTCACCCCAAAAGGGTGTATATTGAATAGCGGAATAGAAAAAAGGATATAAACCGGTTTATCTCACACGTACAAACACAGACTAGGCCCGATTACAATTTTTTGTACCCTAAAGGGAGGATGAGGATCAGGAAGAGGAGTAGGAGGAGTTCGGAACAGGAGGCAAACTGAAGCGCCCTGCAATCCTTGGCGGTGGAAGGAGATGCGCCAAACAAATTTAAAAGGTGTATCTCACACGTACCGATACAGACTATGCTGCAATTTAATTTTTTTCACCCCAAAAGGGTGTATATTGAATAGCGGAATAGAAAAAAGGATATAAAACGGTGTATCTCACACGTACAAACACAGACTAGGCCCCGATTACAATTTTTTGTACCCTAAAGGCAGGATGAGGAAGAGGAGTAGGAGGAGTTCGGAACAGGAGGCAAACTGAAGCACCCTGCAATCCTCGGCGGTGGAAGGAGATGCGCCAAACAAATTTAAAAGGTGTATCTCACACATACCGATACAGACTATGCCGCAATTTAATTTTTTTCACCCCAAAAGGGTGTATATTGAATAGCGGAATAGAAAAAAGTATATAAAACGGTGTATCTCACACGTACAAACACAGACTAGGCCCCGATTACAATTTTTTGTACCCTAAAGGCAGGATGAGGATGAGGAAGAGGAGTAGGAGGAGTTCGGAACAGGAGGCAAACTGAAGCGCCCTGAAATCCTCGGCGGTGGAAGGAGATGCGCCAAACAAATTTAAAAGGTTTATCTCACACGTACCGATACAGACTATGCCGCAATTTAATTTTTTTC
Organism: Pelophylax lessonae; assembly: GCF_965119305.1. Classification (NCBI taxonomy): domain Eukaryota; kingdom Metazoa; phylum Chordata; class Amphibia; order Anura; family Ranidae; genus Pelophylax; species Pelophylax lessonae. The sequence goes on along the minus strand of NC_138769.1, from coordinate 588,879,854 downwards.
ACCCCAAAAGGGTGTATATTGAATAGTGGAATAGAAAAAAGGATATAAAACGGTGTATCTCACACGTACAAACACAGACTAGGCCCCGATTACCATTTTTTGTACCCTAAAGGGAGGATGAGGATAAGGAAGAGGGGTAAATGTAGGAGGAGTTCGGAACAGGAAGCAAACTGAAGCGCCCTGCAATCCTCGGCGGTGGAAGGAGATGCGCCAAACAAATTTAAAAGGTGTATCTCACACGTACCGATACAGACTATGCCGCAATTTAATTTTTTTCACCCCAAAAGGGTGTATATTGAATAGCAGAATAGAAAAAAGTATATAAAAAGGTGTATCTCACACGTACCGATACAGACAATGCCACAATTTAATTTTTTTTACCCCAAAAGGGTGTATATTGAATAGCGGAATAGAAAAAAGTATATAAAAAGGTGTATCTCACACGTACCGATACAGACTATGCCGCAATTTAATTTTTTTCACCCCAAAAGGGTGTATATTGAATAGAGGAAAAAAAAAAACGATATAAAATTGGTGATTTTTCAATAGCACATGTGAACACAGCGGTGTCTTATGTTTTATGTCACGGTCAGCAGCAGGCTATGAAGGGGAAAAAAAAAATTCCCCTTTAAATTTGTAATTTTTAAATAGCAGATTAGAACAGCACTCTGTCGTAAAATATAGCTGAACGCTGCACACAACAGACTGATAAAAATATTTTTTTTTCTCCCTCCTCCTCCTCCTCCTCCTCAGTGGGCTCAAGTGAGGGCAAAAAGATAGTCCACTGCACCACCCCCCACACAGCAAAATCGATGTAGATCGCTAACGGATGATTGTTCTGTCCTGTGTCTCCTAATTTCTCCCTGCCTACTCTCTCCAGCCTGTCCCTAAAATGCTTTTCTATCTTTCCCTGCCTACACTCCGACTTTCCTGTCCCTGCATTCTTTTCAGCCACAATGTTTTTTTTTTCCTGTCTCTGTCCCTAATCAGCAGCAGCCAGCACCGTTGTGTGTGCTCTCTCCCTACACTAGAACAGACTGACGCACACCGCGCTGTGTCTCTAGTTTATAAAGACCTAGGTCACATACTTCAGCTGGCCAATCACAGCCATGCCATTAGTAGGCATGGCTGTGATGGCTTCTATGGCACACCAGTTAAACGCTTGTTGATTGGCTGTTGAAACTGCGCCATTAAAACCGCGCCATTATATACAAAACAGGAAATAAAATTACCGAACTCGGATTTTAAACCCGAACATACAGTAAAGTTTTTGGGTCCGTGTCCGGGTAACAAAAATCCAATTATCTGGTACGGACCCGAATAATACAGTCCGCTCAACCCTACTCGCAATCCCTGCAGGGTTATATCTGTGTACACTCCTTCCAGCTCCCTGATCTCACACATTAACGAACAGCCCCAATCCAGCCATGCAATATGACCCTGCATCCACATCTGTGTGTCAGTATCCCATCACCCCCTGTCATTTAACATTTTAGATGCCAGCATCCATTTTGACACACCGGTTATCTGCTATGTGACAGGTTTGGGATCTCTGTGCTCCCACTGCACCTACACACTCCTCATCGGCAATCTCCCCCCTTCTATACCATCCAGCTCATCCAATCTTCTTCGGTCTTCTCTCTTCCCCTCTATCCTGGTCACACGTTATCAGCTTTCCTCCTCTCCTTCCCTACCACTGACAGTTCCAGCTCAGTAACTTCTCTCTCTCTGCAATTAGTTACCTTGTTCTCAGCTGTCCTCCCCTGCCAGCAGCAACTCCGATCCCAATATAAAGAAGAATAAAAATCAGCGCTAGACTCTGAGTGAGGGGGACCACTCCCTCTATCTTCAGTAAACAATGTCGGATGGTCACCAACAGCTAACGATGATCAGGTGATAGGTAAATATGTATACGTATATAGGTGAATCACAAACAAAAAATGGTGAAAAGAAGAAAAAAAAATATATATAAGGAGTGGAAAACTCAAATGCAATATACTCAAATGAACATCAAATGGGGACACTATCAAAATCAGCTGCTCACTTTGGAGGAGTTCCACGTCCTTTTTATAGCTCCCTGCTTATAGTAGTCATCGGGTCGCTTACCTCAATATAGCGCATAAGTTTATTTCTCTATTCTCTGATCCCAATATACATCTCCCCTTCCCAGTCATCAGCAAGTCCTGTCCAGACACACCAGACCCCCCATTTTCTCTTTACTAGATGCCTGCTACCTTTCCTCACCAACAGGCACCATGACCACAAGCCCTCTTTTCTAGCCAGAAATTCACTGAATTCCTCTGTTTCCCAGATACTTCACCTGGTCCATAGCACTATAATCAAGCCCCCAGAATCTCCCTTTTATCTGCCTGCATTCCAGCACCAGGCTGTTTGTACCCACAGCCCAGCTGTATGCCCCAGCTTTCTGCATCTGTAATCAGTACAATGCGGTTCCTATCTATTTAGTTCATATCTTAGACCACCTCTACCAATACTATTACTACTTAATCCTCCCCACACACTCTGATGTAAAGAGGGGCTCTTGATGTAATTGGGGGTGCCTGATGTAAGGGGGAAACTACTGATGTAAAGAAGGAATTGAATGTGAAAGCGGGGCTCCTGTTGGTAAGTAGGGAGCTCCTGGTGTAAAGGGGGACTCCAGATGTGAAGGAAAGACTCCTAATGTAAGAAGGGACTACTGATGTAAAGAGGGACTCTAATCGGAAAAGGGAGCTCCTGATGTAAGGGGGGACTCCTTATGGTAAGCAAAGTCTCCAGATATAAAGGGGGTGACTCTTGATGTAAAGGAGATCTATGATGTGAAAGAGGGACACCTGATTTAAAGGAGAAATTCTGATGTAAAAGATGGGGGGCTTTGATTTGAAGGAGGAGGCTTCTGATGTGAAAAGGGAGTCTTTGATGTGTTCCATATGTGAACAGGGGAATCTGATATGAAGGGAGGGACTCCTGATATGAAGGGGGGCTCCTAATTTGAAAGGGGACACCTGATGTGAGGGGTCTTCTATTGTGTGTGAAGAAAGGGACAAATGGTGTGAAAGAAGGACTCTAATATGAAGGGGAAGGGGCACCTAATGTGAAAGGGGGAATTTCTAATGGGAAAGGGGGACTCTGATATAAGGGGTGACTAAGTATACCTCAACCCCTGACTGTATCTGAATGTATACATGGCAGGGCTTTTTCTTGTTAGGGTATAGGGTACAGACCAGGGTGTAGTATAGGGTTATGTCAGAGAGCCTTATAGCGCAGTAATTATAAAGTATTTTGTAGGCTTAAAATCTATTTAACCCTACTCCTTTAAGCCATCTGAGTATTTAGTGAATTTTAGCCACGCCTATTTTTGCCACAGTGCGCGACGCAGATCTTCTCTATCCCTAAGTGTCCCTCATTCTCAAGTTCCAAAGTTGGGAGGTATGCCTTTGGCCAGAACCGATCACCAGATCCAGACCAAAAATCATTGGTGACCGGTTCTGAGCCGAATGAGAAGAGGATTGGCTAGCAGGGCGGGCGGTAGCGCGCCCTGTGAGCAGTGAATGTGCCCAACGTAGGTCTACATTCCTGGACCTAGCCGAGCCCAGTGGCGGATCCAGGGGGGGGGGGGCATCGGGTCAATTGCCCCCCCCGAAAAACATATTACCCACGGCACTCTTACTGCAGGAGCAGGCCAGCAGCGCGGCGGAGCTGAAAAACTTCTCTTGTAGTCCCGCCGCCGCGCCGCTGGCCTATACAGCAGCCGCGGCCCGCCCGCCGCAGTGAGTGCACTGGTTGCTATGCCAATCGCCGATTGGCGTCTAGCAATCAGTGACGTCACCTCACCGGTCCTAAGGAGTGGAGGAGAGCGATGCCCCAGCATCCACAGCGGAGCCTCCGAGTCCTTCCTCGCGCGCTGAGTGCTGGCTCCACCCACCTCCCCCCTCCAGGCTCCAGCAGCTTCTATCCAAGTAGCCAGGCAGTGAGGCAGCCAGCAGCCCAGCACCTGACCGAAGGAGAAGAATCTGAGCAGTAAGTACAATTTAATGGATGTAAGAAAAAAAAAAAAGCGCCCTGCCCAGGCTGCCCTTTGCCATTAATGTTAAAGCAGAGTTCCACCCATATGAGATGAACTGACTGACTGACTGAATCCCCTTTTAAAATGCTTTTATTAATGCAAACAATTTTTTTTTTTGTAAGGAAATACTGTTTTTCTCCTTTATTCATCCGCACTTCCGGGTCCTGTTGCCTATAGGTGATTTCGTCACTCGGCGATTCGCAAGGGCTCCTGGGATAGCGGAGTCATGTATCCCAGCAGCCCTTGCGAATCGCCTAGTGACGAAATCTCGCATTATTGCCAGACCAGCATCAGCTGTTATCAGGGATGTATTGCATTCAGTCCGCGCTCTGCCCCGCCTCCTCTCTGTGAGCGCGGACTGAAAGCATTACATGCCGTTGAGGTCACTGAGAGGAGGCGGGGCAGAGCGCGGACTGAATGCAATACATCCCTGATAACAGCTGATGCTGGTCTGGCAATAATGCGAGATTTCGTCACTAGGCGATTCGCAAGGGCTGCTGGGATACATGACTCCGCTATCCCAGGAGCCCTTGCGAATCGCCGAGTGACGCAATCACCTATAGGCAACAGGACCCGGAAGTGCAGATGAATAATGAAGAAAAACAGTATTTCCTTACAAAAAAAAAATAGTTTGCATTGGTAAAAGCATTTTTAATGGGGATTCAGTCAGTTCATCTCATAATAAATGGGTGGAACTCCGCTTTAACATTAATGGCAAAGGGCAGGGAATGGTTGTTTTGGGAATGGTTGTTTCTCATTCAAAATTAATGCAGCACAGCGCTTTAAACGTGAGTAAAGTCCATAACATTAGGAGATGAAAAGTTGATAGATAGGGATCCAGTAACTGTGGTTCCACACGACAGGTGCTAGTGAAAAGCTGCCACTGGTAGAGGGGACACACACTGACCCTTACCCCAAATGTTGGACTACTCAAAAGTAGTAAATAAAGCGTTTATATAATGAACTTCAAGCTGTCGTACTCCTGGGGTCTTTTGGTAACTGTGTCCAATCAAACTATAACACACTCCTTCCAGGACAATACTCTATTCTTTTTTGCCAAAAATTTGAAGAGTGAGGCGCGAGCTGAGGAGAGATATAAGAACCCTGGTTTCACATTTTCAACAAAAAAGAATAGAGTATTGTCCTGAAGGAGTGTGTTATAGTTTGATTGGACACAGTTACCAAAAGACCCCAGGAGTACGACAGGTTGAAGTTCATTACATAAACGCTTTATTTACTACTTTTGAGTAGTCCAACATTTGGGGTAAGGGTCAGTGTGTGTCCCCTCTACCAGTGGCAGCTTTTCACTAGCACCTGTCGTGTGGAACCACAGTTACTGGATCCCTATCTATCAACTTTTCATCTCCTAATGTTATGGACTTTATTTACTCACGTTTAAAGCGCTAAATGTATTTATTATTATTGATATTGTTTTTACCAGGAAACTGTGCTGGCTGCTCCTATTTGGTTATTGATATCACCTTTTTATTACGAGCACATGTATTTTTTTGTTTATCATCTGGCTAATTTTTGTGCTGCAAGTGTATGTAGTTTGGGATAGAGATATAAGGTTTGGAATCCCTGACAAGTATTTTTTTTACTACTGTTGGGCACTGATGAGGCTGCATTTGATTGACACTGGTGAGAATGCGTTTGATGGGCACTGGTGAAGCTGCATTTGATGGGCACTGATGAGACTGCATTTGATTGGCACTGGGGAAGCTGCATTTGATGACCACTGGTGAGGCTGCATTGATACATTGATCTCTTGTATCATGTCTAGTCGCTGACCATCTCTTGTATAATGTCTACAGTTTCTGACCATCTCCTGTATCATGTCTGCAGTCTCTGACCATCTCTTGTATCATGTCTACAGTCGCTGACCATCTCTTGTATAATGTCTACAGTTTCTGACCATCTCCTGTATCATGTCTACAGTCTCTGGCCATCTCTTGTATCATGTCTGCAGTCTCTGACCATCTCCTGTATCATGTCTGCAGTCTCTGACCATCTCTTGTATCATGTCTACAGTCTCTGACCATCTCTTGTATCATGTCTGCAGTCTCTGACCATCTCCTGTATCATGTCTGCAGTCTCTGACCATCTCTTGTATCATATCTGCAGTCTCTGACCATCTCCTGTATCATGTCTGCAGTCTCTGACCATCTCCTGTATCATGTCTGCAGTCTCTGACCATCTCCTGTATCATATCTGCAGTCTCTGACCATTTCCTGTATCATGTCTGCAGTCTCTGACCATCTCCTGTATCATGTCTGCAGTCTCTGACCATCTCCTGTATCATATCTGCAGTCTCTGACCATCTCCTGTATCATGTCTGTTTGTCTGTTTGTAATGTAATATTCTAATCTGGAATGATAAATGTGTCACTGTTTTAAACAAGGTTAGGACCGTATAATACGTTAAAAACAGTTCTGTAAGCAACACATTCTTTTCTGGCAGTGCCCCTCCCAAGACTAGACTCTGGATCCGCCCCTGGCCGAGCCGCTCAGTAGAGCGACAATTTTGAAAAAAAAAAAAAAAATATTTTTCACATTCTGATATAACATTCTCCAAAAAAATTTACAAATCAAAATGTTTTAACATTTTAGGCCAATTTGTTTTCTGCTACATATTTTTGGTAAAAAAAAAATCACAATAAGCTTATTTCGATTGGTTTGCGCAAAAGTTATCGTGTTTACTAAATACGGGAAAGATTTATGTAATTTTTATTGTTTATTTTTTTTTACTAGTAATGGTGGCGATCTGCGCTTTTTTTTTGCGGGACTGCGACATATTGTCGCGGACAGATCGGACCCCTAACTGACATTTTTGACACTTTTGGGGGGACCAGTGACATTACTACAGTAATCAGTGCTATAAATATGCACTGTTACTGTAATAATGACACTGGCAGGGAAGGGATTAACACTGTTGGTGATCAAGGGGTTAAATGTGTGCCTCATGCTTACTGACGTGTGTGGGGGGAGGGGATTGTGTGACACAGACACAGATTGCAGGTTCAGCTATGCTGAATCTTGTGACCTGTCCCTGCCTGTCACAGAGGAGATCCGCTTTGTTGTGTCTCCATCAACATCCTTCCAAAGCTGTGTGATTTTTGTGTGGAGGAACATTCCTTTTAATTATTGGAATACAACACTACATCAATTCTCAATCTTTGCTGAAAGAGAACTCTTCTCCATTCATCATTACAACCTAGGAACACTGTTATTTTATTGACCCACATGAGCCTTATATCATGAACCTATGCTTCAACCATGTCCCATGCTGCACACAGCCTAGCAACTTACTAAACTAAATGGGAAGAATTGGGATGGAACATACAGGCAGAAAAAACAGTGATTTTGACAACTGCAAAAAGCTCCAGAAAAGTTTTGGCCCTAGAAAACTTTGACAAAATTCTCCTTAGGTAGTATTACACTCTAACTCACTTAGCTAAATACTGCATATCCCCCATCTACCCACAGTCATGTTTTAGAGGCTGCCCCCACTCTGGTATAGTGGTGATCCTGTCCCCATCTGTGTAGACCATAGATAAGTGCATATAATCTTATATGCTCACTTCTCAACATAAACCTACTTAAGAACCCATGGGAAGCACTCCTTAACAAACCTATTGCAGGCGTTGCACAAATCTTCACTACTACCAAACTGACCAGGAAAAAATAGGAGACACCCAACCTAAATTTGGATTTTAAATTGAATAAATAAAAACAAGGACTTACCAGCCCTACTCCTAGCTGTAGCTTAGGACTTTAACCTCCAATCAAATAATATTCCAAGCATCCGAGTTTCACTAGAGGCATGGAGATCATTACAAAATGTGACGGCTTCTAATCCTGGCCCTCTACAAATCCCTCTGACGCTAAAGCTGTACAAGCACCTGATTCTCTCCCTAGACTACACGGGCGGCGATACAACAATCTGGCTGTAATACCGGTAGAATTATGGAATAGCTCATACACAAAAATACAAATCCTTTATTTCCACTCAAAATCCCCCTCTAAATTGGTGTCAATTAAACCAGCAGTCTGGGATTACCTAAGCACTAAACAAAAGGTGAAAGGTGGAATATCGTGGTTTGATATTGAACTTCAATACCCAGATCAGAACCAAAAAACCAAGATTTTCCTTCATTGGGAAAGAGAGCTGGGCGAATTGTTTAACTTAAAAAATTGGTTACTGGTGTTTCAACAAAATGTAGTGGCTACCAGATGTAGGGACCATTGGGATAACTATCTAAAGATCCTTCACAAAAGTTATCTCACACCGTACAAATTGTCCACCATATACCCGGATTATTCCCCCCTATGCTGGTGCCACTGTGGACACATTGAGAATCTCACTCATGTTTTGTGGGATTGTCCTAACTTGCCCAGTTTCTGGAGCTCTGTATTTACACTGATATCGGCAATCATAGGTATCTTGCCTAAACCTACTCCAGGCCTGGCACTATAGAACTTACATATTTCCCGATTTCCAAAGCAATTCAGAACTGTAGTGTCCCACCTTCTAATAGCATCAAGAAATGGAAGACCAACTTTGCCCCTGAGATTTAAGAATGTATCCATAGGGTGAATCTCCACTGTCTATACGAAAGGATGATCGCATGGAACCACGATTCCCTTCGCTACTTTCATACCCAATGGTCCATTTGGTCCCAAACATATCTAAAAGATATGGAGCTCTAGGTAACATTGCTGATCCTCAATTGAAAATTTATAAAACAAGAAAACAACATAACCCTAGTGCCTACTGTTACTCACGGAAGTATCCTGACAAAGACAAGTCATTGTCACTTCCTGGAATCCCCTTCCTCCCCTCCAAAACCCACCCTATACCCCCCCCCCTCAACACTCACCCTATCTGTCCCTAGTTGAATGTTATGTTTGTGTATTTATTTTCGCTACCGAATATTTACTAGGAATGGATTCTTTTTTAAATGGATAAATACGTACTAAGCACAAATGTACTAAATGTACTACTTAGTACTAACCAACCTTGATATCCAACTCTATAACAAGTATGAAGTTTCTTATATCAACAAGAAAAATATTGAAACATAATTAAGGTTAACAGTGTTGCCACCCTCTCCAGGACACAGTTTTTGCTCCTAATGGGGTGTCCGGAGATGGGGAATAACACCCCAATTACCAGTCTAGCATTGTTCTTATATCCATATTCATGTTCGATACTACAGAGAACTTTTAATTGGTATTGTGTTTATACAAGTATTCTTTGTTGATACTCCTTCCATGCAGTGTATTATTGTATTGTCGTTTTTGTATGTATCTTTCTTTATGGAAATTTAATTTTAAAAAACTATTGAAAGTAAATTGAATAAAGATTAATGAGAAATTAATGTCTGTTTCTAACAACACTCATGAAAACTTTAAAGGTTTGGCAATCTTGGACAACGTACTTACAATCTATTAATTACCAAGCCTCACTATTATCCATCTAAACAAATTACCCTGGTGAAATTTGGTACCCCACTTAATTTCCCCCTCCCTCCCTAAAGATAACTTTTTGTACCAATATACAGCCCAATATATGCATACATGTATTTTTTTTCTTTCAGTCATCTGGAATCTATGTTTTATTTTTAACAATGCATTTGTGTATGGACATAGATTGAGCAAAACTTGTGCCAGCTAGTAGTGATGTAGAGACTCAAGGGAAGAGGACCACAAAGGGTTTAAACTAGAATATATCCTCCCTATATTGGAATGCTAACTCATCGTTACATGAAAATATCTGAACAGGTAGGTGCAGCTTTGCCATTCCACATACTGTATGTACTGCATGGTCACAATTGCTAAGTTAAATACCCAGGATATGACATTACACATAATAGTTATGTACTGATATAAAAATGAGTTAACAACATTTTGAGCATTGTAAAAATCTGTATAGATTCTAATATGCAAATATATGTGGATCAACTGATTTATTTTGACAGATTGACTGTAATTTCTTAAGTTTTATGTCCTTTCCAATATGAAATAAACTGGAAAAACAGGATACAGCTGATAAGATTGATTATTTACACAATATGCTCAATTCACAAGGCTTTAAAACAAGGATAAGGATCTATAATTTAGCCATATGGCTTTTTTCAAATACTTTTAGGACTCGATTGTTAACATTTTAAAAAAATAAGTATTATTATCTTGGTGTGTTGGCTTTGTGAATTATAACATAGAAATACATTTTTATTGATTTTCCTATTTCACAGAAGCAATATCATGAAGCTTTGCTACTTTTGCCTTTCTTTTATTATTATTCATTTTGAGAAAAATCTTTTGCTTTTCCTTCAGATTTATATATACAGTATATTACCATTGAATTGACAATTATGTGTAAATACATAGCAAATATATGTATACTCTATATATCTGTTAATATATTATACTTGGTTACTTGCAAATTACTCTAGATATTTAGATTCCTAAACAAAGCATTGGTTAAAGTTTATATATCTGTTTCTGGCATTTCAAAAATGGAAACTTTTTAGAATAAATAAATAAAATCCCAATTTACTTTTATATATCTAAAGCCAAAACTTTTTTCTTAATTTTGAATAGAATAGGGAAGGATTAAAACAGCTGTGTTTCTTTTTGTTTACCTCTGATTAAGCAGACTTCCCTTCCCTTTTAGCAGGGAGTAACAATCTTTCTTTTTAGACAGTTGTCACCAATACAGATGCCCACATTGACTGGTGATCAGTACAGTTAGAGAGAGTTGATCTCCTTAAGGCCAGGTTCACACTAGTGCAATGCCAGACATCTCATGTGATTCGCACCACATTGGTGTGTAGATCACATGCGATGTCTGTGTGATGCAAATTCAGCCATACAAACTGTATGGCTGAATTTGCATCGCATTCAGACCAAACTTGTGCAGAACCCTTTTTTTGTCCCCGCCAGAATCGGATCGCATGGCTTTTCACATCCATGCGATCCAATTCCTGTCCGATTTCACAGTTTGCACTGCATTCTGCGAACCCATTTGGGGGTGTCAATAACTTTATATTGACACCTGCAGCAGTTCGCAGAACACAGTGTGAACTGCCTGTCACAGGGACACAGACTTAAAAAAAAAAAAAAAAAACACATTGGCAGTGATTCTATTCCTATACCACTCTATCCAAACCTGAAAAAAGTATTTTTTATTTTGTATTATGTTTTGATAAAATCCTCTGCTCATATTTTTATAATAAGGAAACAAATGGGCAAAAACTTGAAAAAATGCATTTGTCACTTTAACGGCTCATAATAATCATGCAAAATGTGCAAAGTTTATATGCAGATGGTGGGTGGCAAGATGATAACTCTTTGGTGGAACTACATATTTATTATTTGTGCTTATTTTTTGTATATGTTGCTTATAACTTACTGTGTATTTTAAGAACATATTCATTTCTTAAACAGGCGCAAACCTGAACATATTATTAACCACTTCTGGTCTGGGCCTTTTTCAGACATTTGTTGTTTACAAGTTAAAATCATTTTTTTTTTTGCTAGAAAATTACTTAGAACCCCCAAAAACGATATATTGTTTTTTAGCAGAGACCCTAGAGAATAAAATGGCGATCGTTGCAATATTTTTTTATCACATTATATTTGCGCAGCAGTCTTACAAACGCATTTTTTTGGGAAAAAATACACTTTTTTGAATTAAAATAAGAAAACAGTAAAGTTAGCCCAATTTGTTCTATAATGTTAAAGATAATGTTACACGGAGTAAATAGATACCCAACATGTCATGATTCAAAATTGCACATGCTCATGGAATGGCGACAAACCTTGGTACTTAAAAATCCTTATAGGCGACAATTTAAAAATTTCTACAGGTTACTAGTTTAGAATTACAGAGGCTCAAATTACTGCTCTCGCTTTAACAATTGCAGCAATACCTCACATGTGTGGTTTGAACACCGTTTACAAATGTGGGCGCGACTTGCGTATGCGTTCCCTTCTGCGCGTGAGCTAATGGGGACAGAGCGCTTTCATTTTTTTCCTATTTATTTTATCTTTTATTTTCTATTTTTACACTGTTCTTTTTTTTAAAAAAAAATTGATCACTTTTTTCCTATTACAAGGAATGTAAGCATACCTTGTAATAGAAATAAGCATAACAGGACCTCTTTAATATGAGATCTGGGGTCAAAAAGACCTCAGATCTCACATCTACACTAAAAAAAGAAAAAAAAAAAAAAGTATTTTTTTTCATGATGAAAAAGAAAATGGGCTCTTTAAAACCGTTGCTAGGAAGCGATGTATGCTGTTGCTCCTGTCCTCCAAGGCCATAGAGTCGAGTGAGGGCCATCTTGCTCTCACTCGACTTTCTGCCTGAGAGGACAGAGAACCGGATAGTTTTCCCCGCTACCGACAGGTCCAGTAAGCAGAGAAAACGTCTGAATCCTTATGTAAAAGCGGACCGCCCGCTGTTTAAAAAAATACCGGGGTTATGGCATCAATTTGCTGCGATAACCCCGGTGCTTAATGTCAAAGTACCGACGTAAAACTGCGGCGGGCGGTCAGTAAGTGGTTAATACATAGTTAAGGACATAAAGGGGGATGTAATGTCCTATACCTAGAAGTTCATGTTTTTTGTCTCAGTAGGCTGTGGCACCTTAGGGTACTTATTATATAGCATCATTGTTACTTTAACCATTTCTGGACCTGAAGGTTTTACCCCCTTAATGACCAGGCCATTTTTTTTGTGATACAGCCCTGCGTTATTTTAACTGACAATTACGTGGTCGTGCGACACTGCGCCCAAAAAAAATGTATGTCCTTTTTTTCCCACAAATAGAGCTTTCCTTTCTTTTTGTGATATTTGATCACCTCTGCTGTTTTTATTTTTTGCACTATTAACAAAAAAAGAGCGACAATACTGGAAAAAAAAAAAAAAATTCTCTGTCGTTCATTGATGGACACAGCTCCTGATCTTCTTAACCATTGGATTTTACTGCCCCCTACAGGAGTAGGACACTAGGCAGAAAAAAAGCTTTACTATGCCTATGGGCAGTCTCAGGGGGGTATACTCCCACTCTCAGCTATAGGCACAGGTTTTTTTTTGCCTAGTCAGGAATAAGGACCTTGTTCCTTGCCGGGATTTTTGGTCCTGGCAATTTTTTCCTTTTTAATGGATTTTGGCTGTGAGAATCTACAATCAACTGTTGGACTGGGCGACGGGCTGGATATTTTTTAACCACTTCCTGCCCGCCCTATAGGCAAGTGACGGCGGGAAAGTGGTTACATTATCCTGACCGGACGTCATATGATGGCGGCAGGATAATGCGCTCTGCGCACCCCCGTGGGGCACGCAGAGCAGCGATCGGTGATGCGGCGTGTCACACTCACACACCGCATCTCTGATCTCGGTAAAGAGCCTACTGACGTAGGCTTTTTACCATGTGACCAGCCATGTCCAATCACGGCTGGTCACATAGTACACAGGAAGAGCCGTTGATCGGCTTTACTCAGTACGTGCCTGAGAGGCACGAGTAAAGGAGAGCCGATCTGTGGCTCCCCTGACAGGGGGGTCTGCACTGGTAATCAGATCATTGATTACCAGTGCAGACCCTCGGGGGGGGTGCCACTAGAACCACCAGGGATGCCCACCCATGACCCCAGGGATGCCCACCCATGACCCCAGGGATGCCCACTTTGGCCACCAGGGATGGCAATCAGGGCTCAGCGAGCCCCCCAGTGCCCTCCCTATTAGTGCTGCCCACCAGTGCCCTCCCCATCAGTGCTGCCCACCAGTGCCCATCATTTCCCTCTATCAGTGCCGCCCACCAGTGCCCATTATTGCCCACCAGTGCCGCCTATCAGTGCCCATTAGTGCCCATCAGTGCCGCCCGTCAGTGCCAATCAGTGCTGCCTATCAGTGCCCACCAGTGCCACCTTTCAGTGCCCATCAGTGCCACCTATCAGTGCCCATCAATGCCGCCTATCAGTGCCCACCAATGCTGCATATCAGTGCTACCTATCAGTGCCACATATCAGTGCCCATCAGTGCCGTCTATCAGTGCCACCTATCAGTGCCGCATATCAGTGCCACCCCATCAGTACCTCCTCATCAGTGCCTCTCAGTGCAGCCTCATCAGTGCTCATCAGTGCAGGAAAAAACTTATTTATTTACAAAATTGTATAAAATAAACAAAAAACTTTTTTTTTTTCAAACTTTTTGGTCTTTTTTTAATTTGTTTAGCAAAAAAGAAAAAACCTTGTGGTCATCAAATACCACCAAAAGAAATCTCTATTTGTGGGGGGAAAATTACATAAATTTGGTTTAGGTACAGTGTTGCATGACCGCGCAATTGTCATTCAAAATGCAACAGCGCTAAAAGCTGAAAATTGGCCTGGGCAGGAAGGGGGTGTGTTAAAATCCAGTGGTCACTTCAGTGAGCGCGCGCAGGCCTCAGATCCGCACTAGGTCAGCTGCGACATAGCCCCACTAGACTGGGGCTGGCCTGCGAGTTAAAGGTCTTGCGAGGTCGCATACGACCTGGCCTCGGCCTGAGTTTCAGCGCTCCTTCTGGCCGACAGCCCCCCATTTCGATGGAGAGGAGGTTCTGTCTTGAGCGGTGCCCACCCTGTTCCTGGTATGGTAAGTAGCTGCCCCCCCTCTCCCTCTAGAGGGTTTTGGGGTGGACATGGCCCCTCCCTGGGATGTCGGACCCCCGGGTTCTCCTCCTTCCCATGTCATGATGGACGAACATCGGCCGGGGCGGTTCGAGAACGTCAGCCGCAAATTTTCTCAAAAGTCTGCGAACCGCGAGTTTGCAGCGGGCCTGCAGCGGGCCCCATTGACTTTAATGGGAGGCGATCTTTACAAACCTTTAGGTCATATTTGCAGCCACAAAAGACGTACTAGCTGTGCACAAATAGTCCCAGCACATGGACAATGTAACAGAAGTATTGCAATTGGAAAAGTTGCCCTGAAATTTTTTTTTTTACAGCAAAGAATTTTTTTTTTTTTTTCATAAATCAGCCAGAACTGACAGCAGCCGGTAAATACATGTCAAATACATACAGGGTCCATTCACACATCTGTAAAATGGGTCCGCATCCATTCCACAATTTAGCGGAACCTTTACAGACCCATTGATTTTCAATTCCAGTCTGAAAAATTAGGCATTCACAGAAAAAGAAGTAAGTGTCGGCCAGTATAGGCCCCAAAAATTAGACCACATGCGTTTACCTGACAGCTAAGAACGTAGTATTCTGTGGCTGAAGGTACATTAGGCATTCACAGGATAAATAAGTAAGTGTCGGCCAGTATTGGCCCCAAAAATTAGCCCACCTGGGTTTACCTGACAGCAAAGAAAGTTGTATTCTGTGGCTGGTTGTACATTAGGCATTCACATAGAAAATAATTGTTGGCCCTGAAAGGCCGTAAAAATTTGGCATTCCATGGACATGAAATGCCTTTTATGCCGCTGTATTTAGCGAAGACAAGGACCAGGAATTGTTGTGGGTGGATGGCAGTCTGGCGGATTTTTGTGGCCTGGCATGAGGAATATCAATGAAACATGGTCTACTGGTCACATGTGTTGAATTCCTCAGAGATTCATGCCTCATTCATTTTTATAAATGTGAGGAAGTCTACACTGTCATGAGCTAGGCGAGTGCGCTTATCGGTCACGATCCCCCCTGCTGCGCTGAACGTCTTTTTGGACAGGACACTGGATGGGGGGCAAGCCAACATTTCCATTGCAAATTGTGCAAGCTCTGGCCAGAGGTGAAGCCTGCCCACCCAGTAGTCCAGGAGTTCATCACTCCTCAGAGTGTCCACATCAGCCGTTAACCCGATGTAGTCGGACACCTGTCGGTCTAGGCGTTCCCTGATGCTGGATCCGGAGAACAGCTGTCAATGGTTTGGCTGAAAGAAGGATCTCATATCTGAAGTGACCAAGACATCTTCAAACCGCCCTCTTCTTGCAGGCGCTGTTGGATTGCTACCCGCAACTGTCTCTCTGTGACTGGAAATTCCTCTGCCAGCGCACGCAAAAGGCCTGGAAGTGCTGCATTCTGACCGCCCTCTGTGATTGTGGTAAAATTTCCACCATTTTTTGTTTGTACTGGGGGTCTAAGTACGTTTCCACCCAGTACTGGTCCTTGGCCTTTATGCTCTTTATACGGGGGTCCCCCTTAAAACACTGGAGCATGAAGGCCCCCATTCGCACTAAACTGGAAGCGGTGTAGTGGCCTGCTTCCAGCTCATCATCCAGGATAATGTCATCCTTGTTCTCTTCCCCCCATCCACGCATAACACCAGGGATCCCAGAAAGGTTTAAAGCATGCTCTTCTTGCTCCTCCTCATCCCCCCCAACACCATCCTCCTCTGACTCCTCTTCAGACTCCTTCTGTTGACTTGCCTCAGATGGAGTAGCACCCACTGGGAATTCATCCAACACTGCGACTTACTGATCTTCATGATCAATGACACGATGCAATTCACGCTCCAGAAAGAATGCGTAAGGTGCGATGTCACTGATGGCGCCCTGGCCGTGACTTACCAGTTTGGTGATCTCATCAAATGGCCGCAGAAGTCTGCATGCGTCCCGCATGAGCAGCCACTGGCGAGGTGAAAAAACCCAAGCTCCCTAGAACCTGTCCTGCCGCAGAGTTCGTACAGGTAGTCGTTAACTGCACGTTTCTGCTGGAGCAGCCTATCAAGCATATGCAACGTTGGGTTCCCTCGCGTCGGGCAGTCACAAATAAGACGCCTGATGGGCAGGTTGTGTCACCGCTGAATGTCAGCAAGGCGAGCCATGGCTGTGTAAGATCTTCGGAAATGGCCTGAGATTTTCCTGGCCTGCCACAAGACGTCCTGGACCCCAGGGTATTTGGCAAAGAATCGCTGCACCATCAAGTTCAGGACCTGTGCCATGCATGGCACTTTTGTTATTTTGCCCTGTTTCAGCGTGCTCAGCAGATTAGCACCGTTGTCGCACACCACTTTACCAACTTTCAAATTCAGCGGTGTCAGCCAGTGATCTGCCTGTGAACGCAAAGCTGAAAGGAGTGCAGGACCAGTGTGGCTCTTGGCTTCCAGGCACATCAGCCGCAGCACAGCATGGCAACATCTCACCTGGCATGTGGAATAGGTTCTGGTGTCTTGGGCGGTGCAACAGAAGAGACGGTAGCAGCGGAAAAGGAGGAGTCAGCCGAGGAGGAGGAGGAGGATGGAGGAGGAGGAGGAGAAGAAGAGGCAGGCCAGCATGCAATCCGTGGCGGTACAACCAAATCTACACAGGTGCCAAGGGTTACATGCTTGACAGCCGTCAGAAGGTTCACCCAATGGGCAGTAAAAGTGATATACCTTCCCTGCCCGTGTTTGCTAGACCATGGGTCCAGTGCCGGCGCCAGCCATAAGGCAGCCAAGGCGGCCGCCTGAGGGCGCCAGGAGAGGGGGGGCGCCGATGCCAGGGGTTTTCTAATAGTTGCTTTTGCTGCAATGGCCGCCCTGCTCGCACCCCTACCCAACCCAGCGTACTATACTGACAGGAGGCGGTGCAGCACAGCCCCGACCGGGCTGCTGAACGCCTCCATTTCAGCAGCATACAGAGCGTGTAGGAAGAGAGGGAGCCCGGGGAGGAGCCTAGAGCCGAGTGAGACCAGGGGGAGGGGCCAAGGCCAGCAGAAGACTCAGGAGGAGCACGATTGGCAGTGGTGTACAGCACAGTCAGAGAATAAAGATTTCTCTTTCCTTCGTCTGTGGAAGGTAAGGGAAGCAAGCTGTGCTGTATAGTATTGTACCAGTCCTGCCTGTGTGCCATGTATGCAATCTCTGACCAACCCATGTATGCAATCTCTGACCATCCCATGTATGCAATCTCTGACCATCCCATGTATGCAATCTCTGACCATCCCATGTATGCAATCTCTGACCATCCATGTGCCATGTATGCAATCTCTGACCACCCATGTATGCAATCTCTGACCATCCCATGTATGCAATCTCTGACCATCCCATGTATGCAATCTCTGACCACCCCATGTATGCAATCTCTGACCACCCATGTATGCAATCTCTGACCACCCATGTATGCAATCTCTGACCACCCATGTGCCATGTATGCAATCTCTGACCACCCATGTGCCATGTATGCAACCCCTGACCACCCCATGTACCATGTATGCAATCTCTGACCACCCATGTGCCATGAATGCAACCCCTGACCACTCCATGTGCCATGTATGCAATCTCTGACCACCCATGTGCCATATATGCAACCCCTGACCACCCCATGTGCCATGTATGCAATCTCTGACCACACATGTATGCAATCTCTGACCACCCATGTGCCATGTATGCAATCTCTGACCACCCATGTGCTATGTATGCAACTCCTGACCACCCCATGTGCCATGTATGCAATCTCTGACCACCCATGTGCCATTTATGCAACCCCTGACCACCCCATGTGCCATGATGTATGCAATCTCTGACCACCCATGTATGCAATCTCTGACCACCCATGTGCCATGTATGTAATCTCTGACCACCCATGTGCCATGTATGCAATCTCTGACCACCCATGTGCCATGTATGCAACTCCTG
Source organism: Pelophylax lessonae (assembly GCF_965119305.1). NCBI lineage: Eukaryota > Metazoa > Chordata > Amphibia > Anura > Ranidae > Pelophylax > Pelophylax lessonae. The sequence continues at coordinate 588,861,187 of NC_138769.1, read as the reverse complement.
ACCACCCCATGTGCCATGTATGCAATCTCTGACCACCCATGTGCCATTTATGCAACCCCTGACCACCCTATGTGCCATGATGTATGCAATCTCTGACTACCCATGTATGCAATCTCTAACCACCCATGTGCCATGTATGTAATCTCTGACCACCCATGTGCCATGTATGCAACCCCTGACCCCCCCATATACCATGTATGCAATCTCTGACCACCCATGTGCCATGTATGTAACCCCTGACCACCCCATGTGCCATGATGTATGCAATCTCTGACCACCCATGTGCCATGTATGCAACCCCTGGCCACCCCATGTGCCATGTATGCAATCTCTGACCACCCATGTATGCAATCTCTGACCACCCATCTGCCATGTATGCAATCTCTGACCACCCATGTGCCATGTATGCAACCCCTGACCACCCCATGTGCCATATATGCAATCTCTGACCACCCATGTGCCATGTATGCAACCCCTGACCACTCCATGTGCCATGTATGCAATCTCTGACCACCCATGTGCCATGTATGCAACCCCTGACCACCCCATGTGACATGTATGCAATCTCTGACCACCCATGTGCCATGTATGCAACCCCTGGCCACCCCATGTGCCATGTATGCAATCTCTGACCACCCATGTATGCAATCTCTGACCACCCATGTATGCAATCTCTGACCACCCATGTGCCATGTATGCAATCTCTGACCACCCATGGGCCATGTATGCAACCCTTGACCACCCCATGTGCCATGTATGCAATATCTGACCACCCATGTGCCATGTATGCAACCCCTGACCACCCCATGTGCCATGTATGCAACCCCTGACCACCCCATGTGCCATGTATGCAATCTCTGACCACCCATGTGCCATGTATGCAACCCCTGGCCACCCCATGTGCCATGTATGCAATCTCTGACCACCCCATATGCCATGTATGCAATCTCTGACCACGCATGTGCCATGTATGCAACCCCTGGCCACCCCATGTGCCATGTATGCAATCTCTGACCACCCCATATGCCATGTATGCAATCTCTGACCACCCATGTATGCAATCTCTGACCACCCATGTGCCATGTATGCAATCTCTGACCACCCATGTGCCATGTATGCAACCCCTGACCATCCCGGGTGCCATGTATGCAATCTCTAACCATCCCATGTGCCATGTATGCAATCTCTGACCACCCATGTGCCATGTATGCAATCTCTGACCACCCATGTGCCATGTATGCAATCTCTGACCACCCATGTGTCATGTATGCAATCTCTGACCAACCATGTGCCATGTATGCAATCTGTGACCATCCCGGTTGCCATGTATGCAATCTCTGACCACCCATGTGCCATGTATGCAATCTCTGACCATCCTGGTTGCCATGTATGCAATCCCTGACCACTCCGTGTGCCATGTATGCAATCTCTGACCATTCCGGTTGCCATGTATGCAATCTCTGACCACTCCACGTGCCATGTATACAGTCTCTGACCATCCCGGGTGCCATGTATGCAATTCCTGACCACGCCGTGTGTCATGTTTGCAGTCTCGGACCATCCCTTGTGCCATTTATACAGTCTCTGACTGTCTGTTATGCCATGTATGCCATCTCAGACCATCTCTTGTGCCATGTATGCAGTCTCCCCCCTTCTCTTGTGCCATGTATGCAGTCTCTGACCGTCTCTTGTGCCATGCATGCAGTCTCTGACAATAACTTGTGTCATGTATGCAGTCTCTGACTGTCTCTTGTGAAATTTCTGCAGTCTCTGACCGTCTCTTGTGAAATTTCAGCAGTCTCTGACCGTCTCTTTTGAAATTTCTGCAGTCTCTCACCGTCTCTTGTGAAATTTCTGCAGTCTCTGACTGTCTCTTGTGAAATTTCTGCAGTCTCTGACTGTCTCTTTTGAAATTTCTGCAGTCTCTCACCGTCTCTTGTGCCATGCATGCAGAATCACTATAGCATAATGGAGCACAAATAAAGTGTATGCCGTATGGGAAAGGGGGCGGGGTGGGTGGAGTGGGAGGAAGAATGGGGGGGCACCAAAATGCACCTTCACCTGTGTAGTCAAAAATCCTTGCACCGACCCTGCATGTGTCTGTGGTCAGATGTATCTTGGCACCAACACTGTGTGCCACAGATATATTCACTTGCTGCTGAACATGGCCATACAGCTCTGGAATACCCTTCTGAGAGAAATATTTCCTGCCTGGGACCTTCCATTGTGGTGTTCCAATGGCCACAAATTTACGAAAGGCCTCCGAGTCCACCAGTTGATATGGCAGTAGTTGGCGGGCTATCAGTTCCGACAAGCCAGCAGTCAAACGTTGGGCAAGAGGGTTATCTGGCGTCATCATTTTTTTCTGCTCCAACATTTGGGCCACAGAAGCCTGCCTTTTTCCAGAACAATGTGACAACGGCATAATGGAAGGTGGAGTGGAGGACAAATGTGAGGAGACAGGAGAAGGAGAAGAGGCTGGACAGTGAGAGCCTGGAGTGTGGCTTTGTGGGTTCTGGCGGTGTTGCTCCCCCTGGGCTCAGTGATGGGAGTTCAGGTGCCTTCTTAAGGCGGTCGTCCCTAGGTGAGTGTTGGGCTTACCGCGACTTATGCGTTGACTGCAAAGTCTGCAGATGGCAACACTGTTGTCAGCAACGGGCACATTAAAAAAGCCCACACTGCGGAGCCATGTGCCGGCATCCTGTGAGCACCAGATGTGACTGTACATGGTTGATGGCTCGCTCCTGATACATTTGCAGTCTGCTTTGTACCTCTAGTGCAATGCAAGTTCTGCCTGCCTCTCCTCCCTATCTGCTGGTCTGTCTCTCCCTCTGAACTCCCCTCCTCTTCCTCTCTTGTGGGCACCCACGTGACGTCCATAGACACGTCATCATCCACGTCACCTTCCCCACCACTAACAATCGAGATCTCAGAGTAGGCAGCAACAGCGGGGACCAACCTCCTTGGGCTGATCTGGGCACTGTCGTCAGACTGCTGAGTGGTTGCTACTGTTGCTACCTCCTCTTCCTGATCCGATGCCAAGAATGGCTGTGCATCGCAAATGTCTTGTAATGGATCGGAAAATAATTCCAGAGACTCAAGCGTAGGGTATGTAGTGGTGGTGGTGGTGGTGGTGTTTGTGGTGGTGTCTTTGAGGGTGCACACAGTAGAGAGTGAAGAGGGTGCAGATTGAGAGGATGAGGAGGGTGTAGAAGAGGAAGGCAGAGTGAGCCACTGAACCAAGTCTGGTGCGTCCTTTGACGTAATCGAACGCACCTTCTGAAACTTCACACTTTGGTTCCGGCCTACGGCTCCTGCCCTACCCCTACCATCCCTGCGTAAGTGTCTGCCTCTTCCTCTGCCTGTCATGTTTTCAAATTACCCTGTGACAAAAGTCTTTAGACAATCGCAGTATATCTGGAAAAAGGTATATAACACCCCGCTTCAGTCTGTGGTATTGGGGGGCCACAGGTTTATCAGACCAGTTCTACAAATAATTGGCCAGTAACTGTTGTCACTGTGTGTAGCACAGTTAACACAGCAAAAGAGGCCAAATTTTTGCAGGACTAAAATACAATCTTAGAAAAGTATACTGTTAAATAACACCCCACTTCAATGTGTGATATTGGGGGGCCACAGTTTTAGCACACCAGTTCTACAAATAATTGGCCAGTAACTGTTGCTACTGTGTGTAAAACAGTTAACACAGCAAAAGAGGCCACATTTTTGCAGAACTAAAATACACTCTTAGAAAAGTATAATGTTAAATAACACCCCACTTCAATATGTGGTAATGGGGGGCACTGGTTTATCACACCAGTTGTTCAAAAAATTGGCCAGGGAGTTTGGCACTGTGTGTATCAGAGCTAACACAGCAAAATAGGCAATATTGTTGCAGGACACAAATACACTTGTGAAAGTATACTCAGATGACACCCCACTTCAATATGTGGTATTGGGGGGCCACTGGTTTATCACACCAGTTGTTCAAAAAATTGGCAAGGGAGTTTGGCACTGTGTGTATCAGCGTTAACACAGCAAAAGAGACAATATTGTTGCAGGACACAAATACACTTATGAAAGTATACTTCGATAACACCCCGCTTCAATTTGTGGTATTGGGGGGCCACTGGTCTATCACACCAGTTGTTCAAAAAAATTGGCCAGGGAGTTTGGAACTGTGTGTATCAGACTTGACACAGCAAAAGAGGCAATATTGTTGCAGGACACAAATACACTTGTAAAAGTATCCTCAGGCAATACCCCACTTCAATATGTGGTATTGGGGGGCCACTGGTCTATAACATTAGTTGTTCAAAAAACTGGCCAGTGAGTTTGGCACTGTGTTTATCAGAGTTAACACAGCAAAAGAGGCAATATTGTTGCAGGACACAAATCCACTTATGAAAGTATACTCAGATGACACCCCACTTCAATATGTGGTATTGGGGGGCCACTGGTCTATCACACCAGTTGTTCAAAAAATTGGCCATGGAGTTTGGCACTGTGTGTATCAGACTTGACACAGCAAAAGAGGCAATATTGTTGCAGGACATAAATACACTTGTAAAAGTATACTCAGATAACACCCCACTTCAACATGTGGTATTGGGGGGCCACTGGTCTATCACACAAGTTGTTCAAAAAATTGGCCAGTGAGTTTGGCATTGCGTGTATCAGACTTAACACAGCAAAAGAGGCAATATTGTTGCAGGACACAAATACACTTATGAAAGTATACTCAGATAACACCCCGCTTCAATCTGTGGTATTGGGGGGCCACAGGTTTATTACGCCAGTTCTACAAATAATTGGTCAGTAACTGTTGTCACTGTGTGTAGCAGAGTTAACACAGCAAAAGAGGCCACATTTTTGCAGGACTAAAATACACTCTTAGAAAAGTATAATGTTAAATAACACCCCACTTCAATATGTGGTAATGGGGGGCACTGGTTTATCACACCAGTTGTTCAAAAAATTGGCCAGGGAGGTTGGCACTGTGTGTATCAGAGTTAACACAGCAAAATAGGCAATATTGTTGCAGGACACAAATACACTTGTGAAAGTATACTCAGATGACACCCCACTTCAATATGTGGTATTGGGGGGCCACTGGTTTATCACACCAGTTGTTCAAAAAATTGGCAAGGGAGTTTGGCACTGTGTGTATCAGCGTTAACACAGCAAAAGAGACAATATTGTTGCAGGACACAAATACACTTATGAAAGTATACTCCGATAACACCCCGCTTCAATTTGTGGTATTGGGGGGCCACTGGTCTATCACACCAGTTGTTCAAAAAAATTGGCCAGGGAGTTTGGAACTGTGTGTATCAGACTTGACACAGCAAAAGAGGCAATATTGTTGCAGGACACAAATACACTTGTAAAAGTATCCTCAGGCAATACCCCACTTCAATATGTGGTATTGGGAGGCCACTGGTCTATAACACTAGTTGTTCAAAAAACTGGCCAGTGAGTTTGGCACTGTGTTTATCAGAGTTAACACAGCAAAAGAGGCAATATTGTTGCAGGACACAAATCCACTTATGAAAGTATACTCAGATGACACCCCACTTCAATATGTGGTATTGGGGGGCCACTGGTCTATCACACCAGTTGTTCAAAAAATTGGCCATGGAGTTTGGCACTGTGTGTATCAGACTTGACACAGCAAAAGAGGCAATATTGTTGCAGGACATAAATACACTTGTAAAAGTATACTCAGATAACACCCCACTTCAACATGTGGTATTGGGGGGCCACTGGTCTATCACACAAGTTGTTCAAAAAATTGGCCAGTGAGTTTGGCATTGCGTGTATCAGACTTAACACAGCAAAAGAGGCAATATTGTTGCAGGACACAAATACACTTATGAAAGTATACTCAGATAACACCCCGCTTCAATCTGTGGTATTGGGGGGCCACAGGTTTATTACGCCAGTTCTACAAATAATTGGTCAGTAACTGTTGTCACTGTGTGTAGCAGAGTTAACACAGCAAAAGAGGCCACATTTTTGCAGGACTAAAATACACTTTTAGAAAAGTATACTGTTAAATAACACCCTACTTCAATATGGTCTATCACACCAGTTGTTCAGAAAATTGGCCAGTGAGTTTGGCACTGTGTATAGCAGAGTTAACACAGCAAAAGAGGCAATATTGTTGCAAGACACAAATACACTTGTAAAAGTATACTCAGATAACACCCCACTTCAATATGTGGTATTGGGGGGCCACTGGTCTATTACACTAGTTATAATACATTAAAAATGGTTTTGTTACTGTTTGTAGTATTGCTGCAGCAACGCTCAGTCACCACACCAATCACGATGCTGCACAGTGCACAATACAAATCCACTATAATATGCTTTCTATATTACAAAGTATATTATACCGTGGATTACACCCCTATATAGTGCACTGCACACCAATACCAAAAAAATTCCAGCCCTTTAAATGCCTTTTGTGGACATTAACAGAGCGATTTGGGTCACTGCAGATCTATCCCTATAGCACACTGGATACTTGTCCCTAAACTGAACAGAAACTGCACATCAATACCAAAAAAATTCCAGCCCTTTAAATGACTTTTGTGAACATTAACAGAGCGATTTGTGTCACTGCAGATCTGTCCCTAGAGCACACTGGATACCTGTCCCTAAACTGAACAGAAACTGCACACCAATACCAAAAAAATTCCAGCCCTTTAAATGACTTTTGTGGACATTAACAGAGCGATTTGTGTCACTGTCTGCCGATCTCTAACTGTCCCTAAAGCACAGACTGGATACCTGTCCCTAAACTCAAAAGAGACTGTAGTAGGCCTATACCAAAATACCAGCCCTGAAAAGGAGTTTTGTGGATCTTAACCACTTGTCGACCGCCCACAGTATATTTACTGCGGCAGTCAGCCCCTCACAGGCAAAGTGACGTAGTACTACGTCGCTAGCCTGTGAGCCAATAGGGGGCGAGTGCGTGCCGCCGGAGGGGCGCTCCCACCCCCGCTCATTCCTGCACATCCCCGCGCGTGTGACCGGCGGACCCGATGTCCGCCGGTCACTCGCGATCTCCCGGTGGAGAGGGAGAAAGGCAGGCGGCTAATGTAAACAAAGCCGTCTGTCATTCTCCCCTGTGTAAAAACAGAGATCATACGGTCCTGCTATGTAGGATCGTATGTCTCTGTTGTTACACCACTAGCCACACCCCTTTACAGTTAGAAGCATGCCCCTAGGGACACACTTATCCCCTGCATCACCAATTAAGTTAACCCCTTCCCTGCCAGTGTCATTTTTACAGTAACAGTGCATATGTATAGCACTGATTAAAAGTGTCAAAAATGTCATTCAAGGGTCCGATCTGTCTCCTGCAATGTCGCAGTCCCGCAAAAAAAATCGCAGATCGCCGCCATTACTTGTTAAAAAAAAACAACAAAAATGACAAAAATCTTTCCCTTAGTTAGTAAACGCCATAACTTTTGCGCAAACCAATCAAAATACGCTTATTGTGATTTTTTTTTACCAAACATATGTAGCAGAAAACAAATTGGCCTAAAATGTTAAAAAATTTTGATTTTTACATTTTTTTTGGAGAATTTCATATAAAAAGTGTGAAAAATATTGTTATTTTTGCAAAATTTACGCTCTTGTTTTGTTTTTAGCACAAAAAGTAAAAATCGCACAGGTGATCAAATACCACCAAAAGAAAGCTCTGTTTGTGGGAAAAAAAGGATGTCAATTTCGCTTAGCTACAGCATCGCACGACTGCGCAGTTGTCCATTAAAGTCCCGCAGGGCAGAATCGCAAAATAGGGCCTGGTCAGGAAGGGGGTAAAATCTTCTGGGGCTTAAGTGGTTAATAGAGCTATTTGTGTCTGCCAATCTCTCCCTTATGAACACAGCAGATCTTTCCCTACGCTGACAAAAAGCAGAATGTGAAATGGCCGCCTGCTCTGGTCTATTTATAAGGTAGGGGGCATGTCCATGTGCTGAAATGTTTCAATTGGCTGTCCCGTTCCACCTGACGGCTGTGTCTTGGGTCAAAGCTCTCCCTAATGTAAACTAATATGGCCATCGCGAACAACGCCATGTGTTCGCAAAATTGGCGGATAGAGAACAAGCAAAATTTGCCGCGAACCGACCGCCGGGCGAACCGCAAGGCCATCTCTATATCCTCTCTCGGTGGTCCATGCGGACACTTCGCACCTCATCTGCTTACCCCCCCTTCCCCATTGGGTGGCCATACCACCTTTTCAGGTTGGTCTGGGGTGCTAATCTGGTGATGTGGGTGGGGGGGGCGCTATGCGGTACCGTTATGAGGACTCCCTGCTTAAAAAGTGGACTGTCACACTTGTGGTGGACTCTCTTGTTTCTAACTTAAACAAAGCAACAATGATTTTGGTTGAGAAGTCCCTAGCCTTTAAAGACCCGGCTGACAGAAAAGCAGAGGCTGTGGCTCGCCATATGTACACTGTGGCTGGTTCGGCACTTAGGCTGGCTTTTACTATTGCCCTGGTGTCGCAAACTCTGACCGAGTGGGCCAAGCTTTTACGCCATGAACTTAAGGGGGAGCAGCTTCCCCCTGCATTTGCTGAGCTGGTGGACCAGTTGGTCCAGGGGCTGCAGTTTATCTGTAAAGGCTTTTTGGATGTGGCTCCTCTGATTGCGAGGCTGTCTGTCTCAGCAGTGGTCCTTAGGCGAGTTATTTGGCTTAAATGCTGGTCTGAGGACCAGACTTCTAAAAAGGCCTTATCTGATCTCCCCTTCCTAGGGGATCGCCTGTTTGGAGCTTTCCCGGATGACATCATTAAGGGTCTCACAGTGGGAAAGAGTATCTTTCTTCTGCAGGCTAGTAAAGGCAAGGAGCCCCATCGTAGATGTGGTCCATCCTCGGCTCATAAGAAACTGTTTTGTCCCTCAGGGTTTTAAGACAAGGGATCAAAACCCTTCAGGGCCTCCTTCGAAGGATCCAAAGAAACCTGGTCTGGCAAACTGAGAGTGGGCTTCTCCATACCTGTGGACATGGCTCCCTCAGCATGAAGGGGCGCCTTCACCCGTTAGCGGGGTGGGGATACGTCTTTGCTGGTTTCTGGACCCGTGGACCTCCCTGGTACAGGACAAGTGGGTCCACGAAGTCATACGATCCAGCTACAAGATCGAGTTTTGTTCTTATCCTCTGGAAAGGTTTTTTCCCTCCAACTTGCGCCTGTCCCCAGACAGCTTACGGGGTCTCTTTGGGGCAGGGCAAGACTTGCTGAGCCAAGGGGTGATTGTCCCGGTTCTGACTTTGGAATCTTTTTACGGGTTCTATTTAAACCTGTTTACAGTCCCCAAGAAAGAGGGCAAGGTGCGTCCAATTCTGGACCTCAAGGCGCAGAAGTTCTGAATGGAGTCCATTCGCACAGTAGTGACATCCCTTGCAACAGGGAGAACTTCTTGCTTCAATCGACATCAAGGACTCTTACCTTCACATTCCAATATGTGTTGGTCACCAGTGCTTCCTCCGCTTTGACGTGGGAGAGGAGCAATTTCAGTTTGTGGCGTTACCCTTTGTCCTCGCCTCCGCCCCTCAGGTCTTCACAAAAGCGTTGGCCCCAGTGCTGGCATTGTTGCGTCAGCAGGGGATCGCGGTACTAGGGTACCTGGATGATCTTCTGCTGCGATCAGAGACTCCGACTGCTCTGGTGGACAACCTGGAGATTACTCTGTGAACTCTGAGCGAGTTTGGTTGGATTCTGAACCTTCAGAAGTCTGCTCTGGTTCCGTCCACAAATCTGGACTATGAGTCTGACTCTGAACACTCTGGCTAAGGACTCTCCTTAGCCAGAGTGTTCCTTCCTCTGGAAAAACTCCAGAAACTACAGGAAGCAATTCCACTTCTGTTGTCCAGCAGACGGTCATCCCTTCAGACTTGCATGCGGGTGCTGGGCCTGATGGTATCTGCCTTCAAGGCGGTTCCGTTTGCACAGTTCCACACAAGATCTCTGCAAAGAGAGATTCTGGTCAAATGGGAAAGGAATCCACAGTCTATAGACAATATGATCTCGCTGAGCCAGGGTACAAGAGGGTCCCTGATCTTGGGGCTTTGTTCTCCGGCACTTCGTCTGAGCAAATCCTTTCTCCCCCTTGTGTACTGGACGGTGGTCACCATGGATGCCAGCCTGTCCGAGTGGGAAGGCATCCTCGGAAAAGATTCTGCTTAAGGAGTCTGGACACCGCAAGAGTCCAGACTGCCAATCAATGTACTGGAGCTCCGAACAATCAGACTTTTTCTGGATCATTGGACGGATCGTCTTCAGGGGTGTCCGGTGCGAATTTAATCAGACAATGCCACGGCTGTGGCCTATGTCAATCACCAAGGGGGCACAAGGAGTAGCCGGCATTCTAAGGTAGGCAGAATGTTTAGTTCCGGCCATCTCTGCTGTACACATTTGGGTGGTGGATAATTGGCAGGCGGATTATCTCAGTCGACAGGCATTGGACCAGGGGGAATAGTCACTTCATCCAGAGGTGTTTTATCAGTTGTGCCTCTGGTAGGGTACTTCGGAGGTGGACCTGTTGGCCTCTTGTCTCAACAGGAAGGTGCAGAGGTTTGTGGCATCGTCTCTGGACCATCTGGCGGACGTCCATGGGGTCAGTATCGTCTGATTTACGCCTTTCCCCCTCACAAGCTTCTGCCAAGACTTCTGTACAAAATCAAGGAGGAAGGGATTCCAGTCATCTTAGTGGCTTCAGACTCGCCAGTCTTGGTACGCCAATCTGGTACGGCTGGTTGCCAATGTTCCTTGGAGACTTCCTCTCAGGGAAGATCTGCTGACCCTAAGGCCAATCTTCCATCCTGCTTTACAGTCACTGGCTTTAACGGCTTGGCTGTTGAAAGCCAGGTGCTGAAAGAAAGACGTTTGTCGGATTTAGTGATTCCTGCGCTGTTAAAAGCTAGAAAATCTACCTCTAGAAAGATCTACCATTACACATGGAAGTTGTACATTGCATGGTGTGAGTCTCTTGGGGTTCATCCTTGCTCTTTTTCGGTGGCTCTGATCTTGACCAGCCTCCAACGGGGGGGTTAAGCACCACCTGGCCTTGAGTACTATCAAGGGCCAGGTCTTAGCCTTGAAGGTCTTCTTTCAGACACCATTGACCACACTTTCCTTGGTGCATACTTTTATCCAGGAAGTTCGACACTTAGCTCCTCCGCCGGAGTCTCCATTGCCGCCTTGGGACCTCAATTTGGTGCTTTCAGTCCTCTGGAAACCTCCTTTTGAAAATGTTAGGGAAGTTCCCCTGCCTAATTTATCCCAGAAGGTGGCATTTTTGGTGGCAAACACTTCTGCGTGCAGGGTGTCAGAGCTGGTGGCGTTGTCTTGTCGTTCACCTTACTTGGTGGTTCTTCGCCCCTGTCCGTCGTTCCTTCCAAAGATTGTCTCTGATTTTCATTTGAATAAAGACATTGTGTTGCCTTTCCTGTGTTCCAGGCCAGAACAGCCTAAGGAAATTGCCTTGCATTCCTTGGATGTGGTTCAGGCAATTAGGGTGTACCTGGCAGCTACAGAGTCTTTTAGGAAGTCAGGCTCACTCTCTGTGCTCACTGACGGACCTCAGAAGGGGTTTTCTGCTTCTGCTGCGACCATTTCCAGATGGATCAGACAGACGGTGTTTCAAGCCTATTCAATTAAGAGTCAGGTTCCTCCTTTCCCTGTTGCAGCGCACTCTACTAGGGCGCTTAGTACCTTCTGGGCTTCCGTCATCTGGCGTCAGTGATGCAGGTTTGCAAGGCGGCTACCTGGTCATCTGTGCACCTCTTTACAAAATTGTATAAAGTGGATGTGATCTGCGGATGCTTCCTTTGGCTGCAAGGTTTTGCAAGCTGCTGTTTAGAGGACCTGATCCTCTTTGAGGGTGTATTGTTTTTTTTTTCAGGTGAGCTCCAGTTGTTCTTGGTTGAGCTCCTGTTACCTGGTTGGCTATGGTTTAGCCTTGGGGAATTTTTTTCTGCTGTTCCCACCCCTCATGTTTAACACTGCTTTGGGACGTCCCAATGGTTAAGAAGATCAGGAGCTGTGTCCGTCAATGAACAATAGAAAAAATGGGATTTTTGTCTTACAGTAAAATCCATTTCTCTGATGTTCATTGACGGACACAGCACCCACCCCTCTGTGGAGTTGGATTTCTTCTGACACTGCTTGTAACAAAACTGAGTGCCTATAGCTGAGAGTGGGAGTATATCCCCTGGGACTGCCCATAGGTGTAGTCAGGCTTTTTTTCTGCCTAGTGTCCTACTTCTGTAGGGGGCAGTATAGTCCAATGGCTAAGATCAGGAGCTGTGTCTGTCAATGAATATCAGAAAAATGGATTTTACGGTAAGACAAAATCCAATTTTTTTTTACTTTATGCTATAAAACACAGCCAATAAAAAAAAATTAAAAAATCAAATTGTTTCATCATTTTAGGCCAATATGTATTCTGCCACAAATCTTGGGCAAACAAAATCCCAATATTGATTGGTTTGCGCAAAAGTTATCGGGTCTACAAACTAAGGGATAGATTTATGGCATTTTTATTTATTTTTTTTTTTTTTTACTAGTAATGACGGGCATCAGCAATTTTTAGTGGGACTGCGACATTGCAGTGGACAGATCGGACACCTAACTGACACTTTTGAGGGCACCAGTGACAATACTACAGTAATCAGTGCTAAAAATATGCACTGTTACTGTACTAATGACACTGGCAGGGAAGGGGTTAACACCAGAGGCGATCAAAGGGTTAAGTGTGCTCCTAGGGAGTGCTTTCTAACTGTATGGGGGATGTACTCTATAGATGAATACAGAGACCTGTGTTCCTGAATAGCAGGAACACAGGATCTTTGTGTTCATCTGTGACAGAACGGCGGTCTGCCTTATTTACTTAGGCAGAACGCCGTTCTGTCTCTATGGGGAGCAATCGTGCATGGCCGGTGAACATCGCGTTAGCTGGTCCCGCTGATTGGCTCCCCCTCTTGACAATCAGCGTGCGTGTGCACCTCCAAGTGGCAATTGCATGAAGTGACATACAAATAAAACTCTGGCGGCTGGTCAGCAATTGATTAACCACTTCAATACTAGGCACTTTCACTCTCTTCCTGCCCAAGCCAATTTCCAGATGTCAGCACTGTCACGTTTTGAATGACAATTACAATATTTATGGCCTACTGGGAGGAGGATGTTATCTGGACACGGCCCCATCGCAAATGCGATTATGGAAACGCTAGATAGACGATATATTCGTCATATGAGATGGAGACCCTGATTCCCTATGTGCGTTCTTTGAACGTTTAAACCAGAATAATAGGGGTATTCAACTGGAGTTTGAAATCAGTGCTTCCGAGTTGCACTTTCTGGACTTGGATATTAAGGTTCAGAATGGGAAACTCTTCACCTCTACGTTCTTTAAAAGTACGGACAGGAACGCTTATATCCCCAGATCGAGTTGTCATCATAAGGTCTGGTTGGATGCGGTACCTAAGGGCCAGTTCCAAAGAATTAGGCGCAATTGTTCTAATATGGAGGATTTTCACTTACAGGCCAATACATTACAGGTCAGGTTCCTTGAGAAAGGATATAGTGAACCGGATATTGATAGGGTTGTACACCAGGTGGCGAACATGGATTGAAGATCTCTACTTGTTAAAAAACCACGAGATACTTCAGGTGCTGAAAAATTTAGTTTTTCCATGTTTACCAGGTATTCTAACCAGTACGTTTCTGTGAAAAAAATCCTGGGAAGACACTGGAATATTCTTAAGAATGATAGGATTTTAGGTTCCATCTTGCCAGATCGACCCTCAGTCATTTTTAGAGGGGCTCCATCGGTGCGTCATCAAATCGCACCGAATGTAGTGGATCCGCCTAAACCTCTTTCATTCTTCCAGCCTCTTCCAGGTTATTTTCCTTGTAGAAGCTGTAGTATCTGTCAGATCAACAGCTTCAGATCTAGGAGGTGTATGCAGTTCCAGTCCACACACACACGTAGATCTTTTGAAATTGACACTTTCATCACGTGCAGATCTAAGTATGTTGTGTATTTGATCCAGTGTCCGTGTTCTAGACAATACATTGGAAGGACATAAAGAGAACATTCGCCTTTTCAGAGCATGTTGGCACTATCAGACGAGGGTTCAAAGGTCACAGTCTATCGAGACATTTTGACAAATGTCATAACAAAGATCCATCGGGTACCTCTTTCCTGGCCATTGACAGGATTACAGCTAATTGAAGGGGCACCAATTTAGTTAGGGCGATTTCTCGCCTTGAGACCCTTTGGATCTTTGACATGCATTCTTTTGCTCCGTTCAGTTTAAACATCGACTGGGACATCAATTGTTTTATTAATAATGCTTGATTTATTTCTGTAGTTTTTTATTTTATTTTATTATTTTTTATTTATTTTTTCTGCGTTTTTTATTTATTTTTTCTGTGTTTTTATTATTTTTTCTGCGTTTTTATTTTTTCTGCGTTTTTTTTCTTTATTTTTATTATTTATATACCTTTTGTCGTTTATTGTATGTATTTTTTATGTTTGTCCCATTATTTGTGATGTCGCAGCGTCCGATTGCCTATACATTCCTCCAGGGTCTTACCTTCAGGTAGGTTCGTTTTCACATTCATTTTAGAGGGTATCAATCCTTTTGGATCTGTTCATCTTTTTAACAATTTTTTAATATTTGTGGCCTTCACTATCATCTTTGCTGCTTATCTATTGGTATGTTGTCATGACTACTTAATTCTCCCTGGTCCCGTTTGCGTGACCATATGGATGTATTTAGCAGCAGGTAGTGATCTTATGAAAGTGTATTTATATATTTATATTTTTATCGTTCCCAAGTATTTTTGTTCCTGTTTTTCCGCATTTCGGGTGGTTTATGGCAAGCTGCCAGTATCCAATATGGCGGTTTAGCCTATTTAAACCCCTGACCTCGCACAGCGCCGCCTAGGTCTAACCCCCAGAGGACGTGAGTTATCACGAAACATGTAGTGGTTTATCCTGACGGCGCGAGAGTTCGTATTGGTCCCTGGTGTTTAGATGGATCATCAGCGTTAGCTCTCCACCATACTGCCGGGTGACCCACGATCCGAGGAGGAATGTTCTGCAGGAACGCTGCGGCTGCATGTCATTGTTTGTTCCGCTGACATACGAAGTTTTTACATGTGAGTGCATCCCTTTTTATTTATTAAAGTTATACATTGGTAATGCACTATGGGAGTGTTTCCCCTTTTTATTTCCATGGTTATACACTGGATATCCCTGTGACCTATGTTTGGTTGTCCCCAGAGAGAGTGACCTACGCTCCTGCCTGGCCATTCCACTACATTGGAGGATCTCTCTTTCATATGAGCGTTCAGCCACCTATAATCTAGTGGCAAGAGCTATTTGGTAAGGAGCCATCTCTCACTATATTGTCTGGTGGATTCATGTCTACTCCTGGGCACACCTGATCTTCACCTTTCTTCATTTGTTTGGAGCTTTTCCTTTCCTGTGAATCTGTTTCAGCCAATACCTTCCTTTGTGGACTTCAGTGTTCATTTTTTGGACTGTATATGTTAACATCATACTTTGTACTTTGATTCAGTATAAGTGTTTGTCATTCATAATTTAGCGCTACACCATTCTGTTTTTATTATTTTATTGTTTCAGGTGTTAGCTGCTTCTCCTAATGTGCCCAAATAAAATGATCATTTTTTCAGAGTTTTTTTTTGGGGTGGTATTTAATCACCCCTGGGTTTTTTATTTCTTGATATATAAATAAAATAAAAAATACAGAAAAAAAAGTTTTTAGTTTCTGTTATAAATTTTTGCAAAGAAATAATCTTTTTCAGAAATTTAAGCCAAAATGTATTCTGCTACATTTCTTTGGTAAAAATAACCCATATCAATGTATGTTATTTAGTCTGTGTGAAAGTTATAAAGTCTAAAAACTATGGTATATACAGTATCTCACAAAAGTGAGTACACCCCTCACATTTTTGTAAATATTTTATTATTTCCTTTCATGTGACAACACTAAAGAAATGACACTTTGCTACAATGTAAAGTAGTGAGTGTACACTTATATAACAGTGTAAATTCACTGTCCCCTCAAAATAACTCAACACACAGTCATTAATGTCTAAATCGTTGGCAACAAAAGTGAGTACAACCCCCAAGTCAAAACGTCCAAATTGGGCCCAAAGTGTCATTATTTTATGTGGCCACCATTATTTTCCAGCACTGCCTGAACCCTCTTGGGCATGAACTTCACCAGGGCTTGACAGGTTGCCACTGGAGTCCTCTTCCACTCTTCCACTCCTCCATGATGACATCACGGAGCTGGTGGGTGTTAGAGACCTTGCGCTCCTTCACCTCCTGTTTGAGGATGCCCCACAGATGCTTAATAGGGTTTAGGTGCAGAGGCATGCTTGGCCAGTCCATCACTTTTACCCTCAGCTTCTTTAGCAAGGCAGTGGTTGTCTTGGAGGTGTGTTTGGGGTCGTTATCATGTTGGAATTCTGCCCAGCCTCCAAATGGAGGGGGGTCATGCTCTGCTTCAGTATGTCACAGTACATGTTGGCATTCATGGTTCCCTCGATGAACTGTAGCTCCCCAGTGCTGGCAGCGCTAATGCAGCCCCAGACCATGACACTCCCACCACCATGCTTGACTGTAGGCAAGACTTGTCTTTGTACTCCTCAACTGGTTGCCGCTACACACGCTTCTTTCTGGGACAACAGCCATGCAGACCAATTTGATGCAGTGTGCGGTGTATGATCTGAGCACTGACAGGCTGACCCCCCACCTCTTCATCCTCTGCAGCTATGCTGGCAATACTCATACATCTATTTCCCAAAGACAATCTCTGGATATGACGCTGAGCTTGTGCACTGCTTTGGTTGACCATGGCGAGGCCTGTTCTGAGTGTAACCTGTCCTGTTAAACAACTGTATAGTCTTAGCCACCGTGCTGCAGCTTAGTTTCAGGGTCTTGGCAATCTTCTTATAGCCTAGGCCATTTTTATGTAGAGCAAAATTTCTTTTTTTCAGATCCTCAGAGAGTTCTTTGCCATGAGGTGCCATATTTAACTTCCAGTGATCAGTATGAGAGAGTGAAAGCGATAACACCAAATTTAGCACACCTGCAACTCATTCACACCTGAGATCTTATAACACTAAAGAGTCACATGACACTGGAGAGGGAAAATGGCTAATTGGGCCCAATTTGGACATTTTCACTTAGGGGTGTATTTACTTTTGTTGCCAGCGATTTAGACATTATTGGCTGTGTGTTGAGTTATTTTGAGGGGACAGTAAATATACACTGTTATACAAGCTGTACACTCAATATTTTACATTGTAGCAAAGTGTCATTTCTTCAGTGTTGTCACATGAAAAGATATAATAAAATATTTACAAAAATGTGAGGGGTGTACTCACTTTTGTGAGATACTGTATGTGTCTGAAAATTGATCAATCCTGAGGTACTGACGGCCTATATAATTTTTAGAGGCCCTAAATTACCAGGACAGTACAAATATACCCAAGAAAAGCCCCTTTTGCAAAGCAGACACCCCAAGGTATTTAGTAAGAGGCATCATGAGTTGTAATCTTTTTTTCACAATTTTTTTGGCAAATTAAGAAATACACAAAATGTTTTTGTTCCCCACAAAATACAGTCATTGCATAACCTGCAAAATCACTATTCTGCTAGACCCGGTTCTCTCACAATATAACACAGGATCTATCAACTGGGGTAAAATGTAACTTTTTCCCTTTAATTTCTGCAAATTCAGCTTTGATAAGTTTAAGATATGCTATACTGTCTCAAAAGTAGTCATGAGGAACTTGGTCAATGTGCAGTGAATGCTGTATGTGCAGGCCAAGCAACTGTTCCTTTTTTTTTAGAGAACTAGGTACCTAATCATTTCCAAAACAGAATGTCTCCCTTACATGTGTACAAATTTTCCTGTTTTAACCACTTGCTGACCACCCCACGTACATATACTGCGGGGTAGCGGCTCTTCTGTGCAAAATCACGAATGCACGCCACCGGCAACCAGTTCTCGCTGTGATTGGACACAGTCAGAGCCAATCAGTGGGTCCGGCGAATGTCTGCCTGGACCTGCCAGTCGTTACAGAGAGAGGCAGAATGGCGGTCTGTGACAAGGGAAGACAAAGATGCTGTGTTTCTGCTAGGCAGGAACAAGCATCTCTGTCTTCCTACAGGTAAAGCACCCCCACACAGTTAAATAGCACTCCCAGGGAACACATTTAACCCCTTGATCACCCCTGATGTTAACCCCTTTCCTGCCAGTGTCATTAGTACAGTGACAGTGCATATTTTTTAGTACTGATCACTAGAGATGGACGAACATCGGCCGGGGCGGTTCGCGAACACCAGCCGCAAATTTTCTTAAAAGTATGCAAACCGCGAGTTCGCGGCGGGCCCCATTGACTTTAATGGGAGGCGAACTTTAAAAACCTTTTGGTCATATTTGCAGCCACAAAACACGTACTAGCTGTGCACAAATAGTCCCAGCACATGGACAATGTCATAACAGAAGTATTGCAATTGAAAAAGTTGCCCTAAATTTTTTTTTTTACAGAAAAAAATATATATTTATTTTTCATAAATCAGCCAGAACTGACAGCAGCCGGTAAATACATTGTCTAATACATATAGGGTCCATTCACACATCTGTAAAATGGGTCCGCATCCATTCCACAATTTGGCGGAACCTTTACAGACCCATTGTTTTTCATTTCCAGTCTGAAATATTAGGCATTCACAGGATAAAGAAGTAAGTGTCGGCCATTCCAGGCCCCAAAAATTAGCCCACATGCGTTTACCTGACAGCTAAGAACGTAGTATTCTATGGCTGAAGGTACATTAGGCATTCACAGGATACAGAAGTAAGTGTCAGCAGTATTGGCCCCAAAATTAGCCCACATGGGTTTAACTGACAGCAAAGAACTTCATCTTTGATGGCTAGAAGTATAGTAGGAGTTCACAGTATACACAAGTAAGTGGCGGCCCTTTATAGGCTCCAAAAATTAGCTCACTGTAACGCTCCTGCGTTTCATGTATGGTGTGGATTTTCAGCTGCAGAAATATTCCACTTCAGTAGTCATGTAAGAGAGATGCTGAGATACCATTCCCAACCTCAATGACTCATCATGTGTGGAAGGTCTTAATTCAGCTAGTAAATACACACACTCAACAAGCTGGTTCCTAGAGTGACTTTATGTATGTAGTAACACAGTGATGAAGATTTAAGAAACAGGTTGAGTGGAGGTGGTAGGTGACAGACACTTGAAGGTAAGATAGTAGCAGATGGATGCAGGTAGGTTTAGCAATCATGTATGGTAGCAGATGACAGAGTAGCAGGTGGACATACAAGAGAGATCAACCCAGCGCAGGAATAAGTAGCAGTAGTCTTAAGAGCTAGCAATCTAGATATGCAGATGTGATAAATAGTCTTTACTATGCAGAGCTAGATAGTGTAAGATTAGTATAAGTTTATAGAGGGTTCCCCTGCGGGGTACTTAGCACTAATAGCAATACAGCCGAAGGTTGGTTCAGGAGGAGCGGATGATCCGGAAGCGGGATGCAGGGATCAGCGCAGCGAGGTTCCGTCAGCGAGGTATGCTTGCAAGCACGAAAGCTTCAAGCCAAGTTAGCATCCAGGTAAGGGTGTTTGAACGAACACATGTGAGTGAGAACCGGCGATTTAAATAGCCATCTAGTCCGGCGCTGAGTGATGACAGCATCAGTCTTAAAGGGAAACACACCTATATGTGTTTCTTCTATCTAGGTAGATGGAAATCACCCGGAAATAATGTGATAGGAGGCACTGAGAGTGCCAGAACCTTACACTCACATGGGTTGAACTGAAAGCAAAGAACTTCGTTTTTGATGGCTAGAGGTACAGTAGCCATTCACAGTACAGAGAACGGTAAGTGTCGGCCTGTATAGGCTGCAAAAATTAGCTCACATGGGTTGAACTGACAGCAAAGAACTTCGTTTTTGATGGCTAGAGGTACAGTAGGCGTTCACAGTATACACAAGTAAATGGCGACCTGTATAGGCTCCAAAAATTAGCTCACATGGGTTGAACTGACAGCAAAGAACTTTGTTTTTGATGGCTAAAGGTACAGTAGGCATTCACAGTACAGAGAACGGTAAGTATCGGCCTGTATAGGCTGCAAAAATTAGCTCACATGTGTTGAACTGACAGCAAAGAACGTAGTATATGATGGCTAGAGGTACAGTAGGCGCTCACAGTTTACAGAAGTAAGTGGCGGCCCTTTATAGGCTGCAAAAATTATCTCACATGGGTTGAACTGACAGCAAAGAACTTGGTTTTTGATGGCTAGAGGTACAGTGGGCGTTCACAGTATACAGAAGTAAGTGGCGGCCTGTATAGGCTGCAAAAATGAGCTCACATGGATTGAGCTGACAGTAAAGAACTTCGCCCCAAAAATTTGCCATTCAATGGACATGAAATGCCTTTTATGCAGCTGTATGTAGCGAAGCCAAGGACCAGGAATTGTTGTGGGTGGATGGCGGTCTGGCGGATATTTGTGGCCTGGCATGAGGAATTTCGATGAAACCTGGTCTACTAGTCACATGTGTTGAATTCCTCAGAGATCCATGCCTCATTCATTTTTATAAATGTGAGGTAGTCTACACTGTCATGAGCTAGGCGAGTGCGCTTATCGGTCACGATTCCCCCTGCTGTGCTGAACGTCCTTTCGGACAGGACACTGGACAGGGGGCAAGCCAACATTTCCATTGCAAATTGTGCAAGCTCTGGCCAGAGGTCAATCCTGCAGTAGTCCAGGGGTTCATCACTCCTCAGCGTCCACATTGGCCGTTAACCCGATGTAGTCGGACACCTGTCGGTCTAGGCGTTCCCTCATGCTGGATCCGGAGTACAGCTGTCGATGGTTCGGCTGAAAGAAGGATCTCATATCTGAAGTGACCAAGACATCTTCCACCGCCCTCTTCTTGCAGGCGCTGTTGGATTGCTACCCGCAACTGTTTCTCTGTTACTGGAAATTCCTCTGCCAGCGCACGGAAAAGCAGAATGCAGCATTTCCCGCAGCAAGGCCTGGAAGTGCTGCATTCTGACCGCCCTCTGTGATTGTGATAACATTTCCGCCATTTTGTGTTTGTACCAGGGGATCTAAGTACGTTGCCACCCAGTACTGGTCCTTGGCCTTTATACGTTTTATATGGGGGTCCCCCTTAAAACACTGCGGCATGTAGGCCCCCATTCCCACTAAACTGGAAGCGGTGTAGTGGCCTGCTTCCAGCTCATCATCCAGGATAATGTCGTCCTCGTTCTCCTCCCCACATCCGCGGATGACACCAGGGATCCCAGAAAGGTATAAAGCATGCTCTTCTTGCTCCTCCTCACCCCCCCCCCCCAGCACCATCCTCCTCCTCTGACTCCTCTTCAGACTCCTGCTCATAGGCGTGCGCACAGGGTGTGCCAGGTGTGCCTGGGCACACCCTAATCCCCCCTTGTGGTGCAGATTCCCCCTGTTTAGACTCCTGAAATTTCACCAAAGCTCCCTAACAAGGTTAAAAACAACAAAAAAAGTAGTAAAAAAGAATAAAAAATAACAATAAAACTACAGACACCGATCTCTACCCTACTGGCACCATCAGTATATACACACGGATTTGTGTTTGGGCTTTAGGGTGCACACCCTTATGCATTAGGCTGCGCACACATATGCTCCTGCTGTTGATTTGTCTCAGATGGAATAGCACCCCCTGGGAATTCATCCAACATTGCGACTTCCTGATCTTCCTGCTCCTGCTCCTCGACGGCTTGATCAATGACATGACGCAATGAATGCACGCTCCAGAACGAAGGTGTAAGGTATGATGTCACTTATGGCGCCCTGGCCATGACTGACCAGTTTGGTGATCTCATCAAATGGTCACAGAAGTCTGCATGCGTCCCGCATGAGCAGCCACTGGCTAGGTGAAAAAAAACCAAGCTCCCCAGAACCTGTGCTGCCGCAGAGTTCGAACAGGTAGTCATAAACTGCACGTTTCTGCTGGAGCAGCCTATCGATCATATGCAACGTTGAGTTCCATCGCGTCGGGCGGTCACAAATAAGACGCCTGATGGGCAGGTTGTGTCGCCGCTGAATCTCAGCAAGGTGAGCCATGGCTGTGTAAGATCTTCGGAAATGGCCCGAGATTTTCCTGGCCTGCCGCAAGACGCATTGGACCCTAGGGTATTTGCCAACGAATCGCTGCACCACCAAGTTCAGGACGTGTGCCATGCATGGCACGTGTGTTATTTTGCCCTGTTTCAGAGTGCTCAGCAGATTGGCACCATTGTCGCACACCACTTTACCAACTGACAAATTCAGCGGTCTCAGCCACTGATCTGCCTGTGAACGCAAAGCTGAAAGGAGTGCAGGACCAGTGTGGCTCTTGGCTCCCAGACACAACAGAAACAGCACAGCATGGCAATGTCTCACCTGGCATGTGGAATAGGTTCTAGGGATCTTGGGAGGCGCAGGAGAAGAGATGGTAGCAGCGGAAGAGGAGGAGTCAGCCGAGGAGGAGAGGGAGGATGGAGGAGGAGAAAAAGAGGCAGGCCTGCTTGCAATCCGTGGCGGTACAACTAAATCTACACGGGTGCCACGGGTTACATGCTTAACGGCCGTCAGAAGGTTCACCCAGTGGGCAATAAAAGCAATATACCTTCCCTGCCCGTGTTTGCTAGACCATGTGTCTGTGTAGATAACACCCCGCTTCAATCTGTGGTATTGGGGGGCCACAGGTTTATCACACCAGTTCTACAAATAATTGGCCAGTATCTGTTGTCAATGTGTGTACACAGTTAACACAGCAAAAGAGGCCAAATTTTTGCAGGACTAAAATACAATCTTAGAAATGTATACTGTTAAATAACACCTCGCTTTAATATGTGCTATTGGGGGGCCAATGGTCTATCACACCAGTTGTTCAAAAAATTGGCCATGGAGTTTGGCAATGTGTGTATCAGACTTCACTCAGCAAAAGAGGCAATATTTTTGCAGTACACAAATACACTTCTAAAAGTATACTCAGATAACACCCAAGTTCAATATGTGGTATTGGGGGGCCAGTGGTTTATCACACCAGTTGTTCAAAAAATTGGCCAGTTTGTTTGGCACTGTGTGTAGCAGACTTAACACAGTAAAAGAGGCAATATTGTTGCAGGACACAAATACACTTGTAAAAGTATAATCAGATAGGCTCCAAAAATTAGCTAACATTGTTTGAACTGACAGCAAAGAACGTAGTATATGATGGCTAGAGGTACAGTAGGCGTTCACAGTATACAGAAGTAGGTGGCGGGCTGTATAGGCCGCAAAAATGAGCTCACATGGGTTGAACTGACAGTAAAGAACGTAGTATATGATGGCTAGAGGTACAGTAGGCGTTCACAGTATACACAAGTTGGTGGCGGGCTGTATAGGCTGCAAAAATGAGCTCACATGGGTTGATCTGACAACAAAGAACGTAGTATATGATTGCTAGAGGTATAGTAGGCATTCACAGTATGCACAAGTTGGTGGCGGGCTGTATAGGCCGCAAAATTGAGCTCACATGGGTTGAACTGATAGCAAAGAACGTAGTATATGATGGCTAGAGGTACAGTAGGTGTTCACAGTATACGGAAGTAGGTGGTGGGCTGTATAGGTCGCAAAAATTAGCTCACATGGGTTGAACTGACAACAAAGAATGTAGTATATGATGGCTAGAGGTACAGTAGGCGTTCACAGTATGCACAAGTTGGTGGCGGGCTGTATAGGCCGCAAAAAATGAGCTCACATGGGTTGAACTGACAGCAAAGAACATAGTTTATGATGGCTAGAGGTACAGTAGGCGTTCACAGTATACAGAAGTAGGTGGCGGGCTGTATAGGCCGCAAAAATTTGCTCACATGGGTTGAACTGACAGCAAGGAATGTAGTATATGATGGCTAGAGGTACAGTAGGCATTCACAGTATACACAAGTTGGTGGCGGGCTGTATAGGCCGCAAAAATGAGCTCACATGGGTTAAACTGACAGCAAAGAACGTAGTGTATGATGGCTAGAGGTACAGTAGGCATTCACAGTATACAGAAGTAGGTGGCAGGCTATATAGGCCGGAAAAATTAGCTCACATGGGTTGAACTGACAGTAAAGAATGTAGTATATGATGGCTAGAGGTACAGTAGGCGTTCACAGTATACACAAGTTGGTGGCGGGCTGTATAGGCCGCAAAAATGAGCTCACATGGGTTAAACTGACAACAAAGAACGTAGTATATGTTGGCTAGAGGTACTGTAGGTGTTCACAGTATACAGAAGTAGGTGGCGGGCTGTATAGGCCGCAAAAATTAGCTCACATGGGTTGAACTGACAGCAAAGAACGTAGTATATGATGGCTAGAGGTACAGTAGGCGTTCACAGTATACACAAGTAGGTGGCGGGCTGTATAGGCCGCAAAAATGAGCTCACATGGGTTGAACTGACAGCAAAGAACGTAGTATATGATGGCTAGAGGTACAGTAGGCGTTCACAGTATACACAAGTTGGTGGCGGGCTGTATAGGCTGCAAAAATTAGCTCACATGGGTTGGTCTGACAGCAAAGAACGTAGTATATGATGGCTAGAGGTACTGTAGGCGTTCACAGTATACAGAAGTAGGTGGCGGGCTGTATAGGCCGCAAAATTGAGCTCACATGGGTTGAACTGACAGCAAAGAACGTAGTATATGATGGCTAGAGGTACAGTAGGTGTTCCCAGTATACAGAAGTAGGTGGCGGGCTGTATTGGTCGCAAAAATGAGCTCACATGGGTTGAACTAACAGCAAAGAACGTAGTATATGATGGCTAGAGGTATAGTAGGCGTTCACAGTATGCACAAGTTGGTGGCGGGCTGTATAGGCCGCAAAAAATAGCTCACATGGGTTGAACTGACAGCAAAGAACGTAGTTTATGATGGCTAGAGGTACAGTAGGCGTTCACAGTATACAGAAGTAGGTGACGGGCTGTATAGGCCGCAAAAATGAGCTCACATGGGTTGAACTGACAGCAAAGAATGTAATATATGATGGCTAGAGGTACAGTAGGCGTTCACAGTATACACAAGTTGGTGGCGGGCTGTATAGGCTGCAAAAATTAGCTCACATGGGTTGGTCTGACAGCAAAGAACGTAGTATATGATGGCTAGAGGTACTGTAGGCGTTCACAGTATACAGAAGTAGGTGGCGGGCTGTATAGGCCGCAAAAATGAGCTCACATGGGTTGAACTGACAGCAAAGAACGTAGTATATGGTGGCTAGAGGTACAGTAGGCGTTCGCAGTATACAGAAGTAGGTGGCGGGCTGTATAGGCCGCAAAATTGAGCTCACATGGGTTGAACTGACAGCAAAGAACGTAGTATATGATGGCTAGAGGTACAGTAGATGTTCCCAGTATACAGAAGTAGGTGGCGGGCTGTATTGGTCGCAAAAATTAGCTCACATGGGTTGAACTGACAGCAAAGAACGTAGTATATGATGGCTAGAGGTATAGTAGGCGTTCACAGTATGCACAAGTTGGTGGCGGGCTGTATAGGCCGCAAAAATTAGCTCACATGGGTTGAACTGACAGCAAAGAACGTAGTTTATGATGGCTAGAGGTACAGTAGGCGTTCACAGTATACAGAAGTAGGTGGCGGGCTGTATAGGCCGCAAAAATGAGCTCACATGGTTTGAACTGACAGCAAAGAACGTAGTATATGATGGCTAGAGGTACAGTAGGCATTCACAGTACACAGAACAGTAAGTGTCGGCCTGTATAGGCTGCAAAAATTAGCCGTTCAATGGACAGAAAATGCCTTTTATGCCGCTGTATTTAGTGAAGCCAAGGACCAGGAATTGTTGTGGGTGGATGGCGGTCTTTCGGATATTTGTGGCCTGGCATGAGGAATTTCGATGAAACCTGGTCTACTGGTCACATATGTTGAATTTCTCAGAGATCCATGCCTCATTCATTTTTATAAATGTGAGGTAGTCTACACTGTCATGAGCTAGGTGAGTGCGCTTATCGGTCACGATCCCCCCTATCCTTTCGGACAGGACACTGGACGAGGGGCAAGCCAACAGTTCCATTGCAAATTGTGAAAGCTCTGGCCAGAGGTCAAGCCTGCCCACCCAGTAGTCCAGGGGTTCATCACTCCTCAGAGCGTCCACATCGGCCGTTAACCTGATGTAGTCGGACACCTGTCAGACACCTTTTTTTACGCTCCAACATTTGAGCCACAGAAGCCTGCCTTTTTCCAGAACAACATGACGACGGCATCATGGAAGGTGGTGTGTTGGACAACTGTGAGGAGACGGGAGAAGGAGAACGGTGGAGAGCATGGAGTGTGGCTTTGTGGTTTCTGACAGTTTTGTTCCCACTGGGCTTGGTGATGGGATTTCAGGTGCCTTCTTAAGGCGGTTGTCCCTAGGTGAGTGTTGGGCTTACCGCGACTTATGCTTTGACTTATGCTGCAGATGGCAACACTGGTGTCAGCAACGGACACATTAAAAAAAAGCCCACACTGCGGAGCCATGTACCGGCGTCCTCGGAGCGCCAGATGTGACTGTACATGGTTGATGGCTCGCTCCTGATACATATGTAGTCTGCTTTGTACCTCTTGTGCAATGCAAGTTCCGCCTGCCTCTCCTCCCTATCTGCCGGTCCGTCAGTCCGCCAGTTCTACAAATAATTGGCCAGTAACTGTTGTCACTGTGTGTAGCACAGTTAACACAGCAAAAGAGGCCAAATGTTTGCAGGACTAAAATACAATCTTAGAAAATTATACTGTTAAATAACACCCCACTTCAATATGTGGCATTGGGGGGGGGGGCACAGGTTTATTACACCAGTTTTACAAATAATTGGCCAGTAACTGTTGTCACTGTGTGTAGCACTGTTTACACAGCGAAAGGCCAAATTTTTGCAGGACTAAAATACACTCTTAGAAAATTATACCGTTAAATAACACCCCACTTCAATATGTGGCATTGGGGGGGGGGGGGGCACAGGTTTATTACACCAGTTCTACAAAAAATTGGCCAGTAACTGTTGTCACTGTGTGTAGCACTGTTTACACAGCGGGAGGCCAAATTTTTGCAGGACTAAAATACACTCTTAGAAAATTATACTGTTAAATAACACCCCACTTCAATATGTGGCATTGGGGGGGGGGGGGCATTGGTGTAGCACACTAGTTAAAAAAATTGGCCAGTGAGTTAGGCGCTGTGTGTACCAGACCTCACTCAGCAAACTAGGCAATATTGTTGCATGACACAAATACACTTGAAAAAGTTTACTCAGATAACACCCCACTTCAATATGTGGCATGGGGGGGGGGGATTGGTCTATCACAGCAGTTCTAATACATTATAAGTGCTTTTGTCACTGTGTGTAGTGTTACTGCAGAAACGCTCCCCCCCATTTTAGCGCACTGCACAGTAATAACAAAAAATGTGCAGCCCTTTACATGACTTTTGTGGACATTAACAGAGCAATTTGTGTGTGACTGCAGCCGATCTCTAACTGCCCCTAAAGCAACCACTGGATACCTGCCCCTATAGTAAAGAGACTGTAATAGACCCTATAAAAACATTGGAGCATTTTAAATGACTTTTGTGGACATTGACAAAGCGATTTCTGTGTGACTTCAGCTGATCTCTAACTGCCCCTAAAGCAACCACAGGATACCTCTCCCTATAGTAAAGAGACTGTAATAGACCCTAGAACGACATTGGAGCATTTTAAATGACTTTTGTGGACATTGACAAAGTAATTTCTGTGTCACTGCAGCTGATCTCTAACTGCCCCTAAAGCAACCACTGGATACCTCTCCCTATAGTAAAGAGACTGTAATAGACCCTAAAATGACATTGGAGCATTTTAAATGACTTTGTGGACATTGACAAAGCGATTTCTGTGTCACTGCAGCCGATCTCTAACTGCCCCTAAAGCAACCACTGGATACCTGCCCCTATAGTAAAGAGACTGTAATAGACCCTATACCAACATTGGAGCATTTTAAATTACTTTTGTGGACATTGACAAAGCAATTTCTGTGTCACTGCAGCCGATCTCTAACTGCCCCTAAAGCAACCACTGGATACCTCTCCCTATAATAAAGAGACTGTAATATACCCTAGAACGACATTGGAGCATTTTAAATGACTTTTGTGGACATTCAAAAAGCGATTTCTGTGTCACTGCAGCCGATCTCTAACTGCCCCTAAAGCAACCACTGGATACCTCTCCCTATAGTAAAGAGACTGTAATAGACCCTAAAACGACATTGGAGCATTTTAAATGACTTTTGTGGACATTGACAGAGCGATTTCTGTGTGACTGCAGCCGATCTCTAACTGCCCCTAAAGCAACCACAGGATACCTCTCCCTAAGCTCAAAAGATACTAGACCTATGCCGAAATACCAGCCCTCAAAAGGACTTTTGTGGACATTGACAGAGCGATTTGTGTGACTGCAGCCGATCTCTAACTGCCCCTAAAGCAACCACTGGATACCTCTCCCTAAGCTCAAAAGATATTAGTAGACCTATACCCAACAATACCAGCCCTGAAAAGGACTTTTGTAGATCTTCACAAACTCTCCCTGATGAGCACAGCAGACCTCTCCTTACACTGGCAAAAAACAGAATGTGAAATGGCCGCTAGAACGGGTCTATTTATAGGGTAGGGGGACTGTCCCCTACCCGATAAATCCTATGTGCTGGAATGTTTCAATTGGTTGTCCCGTTCCACCTGACGGCTGTGTCACGGGTCAAAGTTCTCCCCAATGTAAACAAATATGGCCGCCGCGAACGACGCCATGTGTCCGAAAATTTGGCAGGTAGCGAACAAGCAAAATTTGCAGCGAACCGCAAGGCCATCTCTACTGGTCACTCTATTAGTGTCACTGGTCCCCAAAAAAGGATCAGTGTTCGATTTGTCTGCCGCAATGTCGCAGTCCCGCTATAAGTCGCTGATTGCTGCCAATACTAGTAAAAAAATAAAAATAAAATTCCATAAAAATATCCCATAGTTTGTAGATGCTATAACTTTTGCGCAAACCAATCAATATCCCCTTATTGGGTTTTTGTTTTACCAAAAACATGTAGCATCTAAACTGATGAAGCAATGTAATTTTTAAAAATTTTTAAAGGATGTGTTTTATAGCAGAAAGTAAAAATTATTTTTTTTTTCCAAAACTGTCAGTCTTTTTTTGTTTAATGCGCAGAAAATAAAAACCGCAGATGTGATCAAATACCACCAGAAGAAAGCTCTTTTTGTGGGAAAAAAAGGACATCAATTTTATTTGTGTACAACATCTCATGTGCGCGCGATTGTCAGTTAGAGTAACGCAGTGACGTATTGCAAAAAAAGGCTTGGTCATAAAGTGGGGTAAACCTTCCGAAGCTGAAGTGGTCAATAGTTGTTAAAATAAAAAAAAAACGTATTAGGTCCAACATTCCTCACAAAGTAATAACGCCCCATCTTGCTGTTGATATTCACTGACAATACTTCTCTTAATATATTTTTTAACTAATTATATGTGCTTAGGGTTAGCAT
Source organism: Pelophylax lessonae (assembly GCF_965119305.1). Taxonomy (NCBI): domain Eukaryota; kingdom Metazoa; phylum Chordata; class Amphibia; order Anura; family Ranidae; genus Pelophylax; species Pelophylax lessonae. The sequence goes on along the minus strand of NC_138769.1, from coordinate 588,831,552 downwards.
CACAGTTTGCTTTTGTATGCGTGTCTTTTATTCAGTAAATCAGTGGAATGACAAAACATTTCTTGATTTTAGGCATACTTTACATGGCAAATTGGAATAACACTGAATTTAAGGAATTTATTTTATTAGGACTGACAGACAATCCCACACTTGAGATTATTCTCTTTGTTCTTTTTCTAATTTTCTACATTGTCACTCTTCTTGGTAATATTGGCATCATGGCAGCAATCAGGCTTGATTCTCGACTCCACAGCCCCATGTATTTTTTCCTTAATAATTTATCATTCCTAGACCTTTGCTATGCCACAATTATAACCCCTAAAACATTGGTCAACTTTCTGTCAAGATCAAAAACCATTGGTTTTTATGAGTGTGCTGTACAGATGTATTTTTTTGCTGCGTCTATCACCACTGAATGCTTTTTATTGGGTGTCATGGCTTATGATCGCTATGCAGCAATATGTAATCCACTCCTGTATTCCACTATAATGGCAAAGAGAATATGCATGCAGCTTGTAGCTGGAGCTTACACTCTGGGCTACCTCAATGCAACACTGCATACAATTTGTACTTTCCAGTTGCCATTTTGTAAGACCAACAAGATTGACCACTTCTTTTGTGATGTTCCTCCTCTCCTAAAACTATCATGCACCAAGACCACCATGAATGAAATCCTGATGTTCATATTTGGAGGCTTTGCTGAGTCAAGCTCACTCACTACCATTATTGTCTCCTACAGCTATATTATATTGACTATACTTAGAATCCGCTCCAAGGAGGGAAGGAAGAAGTCATTTTCAACATGTGCCTCCCACTTATTGGCAGTTACCATATTTTACAGCACCATCCTTTTTATGTACTTAAGACCTACCTCTACATACGCCATGAGCCAGGACAGAGTTGCTTCTGTTTTTTATAGCGTCATTATTCCCATGTTAAACCCACTTATATATAGTTTGAGAAATAATGAAGTAGCCCAGGCTTTAAAGAAGATTAAAACAAAATATTGTTGTAAATAATGTCATCACAACTAATTAAAAAAGAAATTACTGTCAAATATTTTAATGTACAGTGTAAACATTATAGTGTGTTATAATACAATATTATTCACTGTGTATTTCCTGTAATTTATTAAATGGCTTTTTAAAATAGATTATATAAATTCTCAAATAAATATGATGTTATTTTTTTATTGCCTTTGTGTACATATTCATTGGTCAGTTTGGTTATTTAAATCCATATTAAAGTATATATGTAAAACTAAATTTTTAATACCTTCAGATTAATCACTTTAATGAATTTCATATTCATACATATTTTATGACATACTGTATGTATCCACTTATCAGAGTTGCATGCGAAAAAATAAATAAGTATATATATATATATATATATATATATATATATATATATACACACTATACTGCCAAAAGTATTGGGACACCTGCCTTTATATGAACTTTAATGACATCCCAGTCTTAGTCCGTAGGGTTCAATATTGAGATGGCCCACACTTTGCAGCTCTAACAGCTTCAACTTTTCTGGGAAGCTGTCCACAAGGTTTAGGAGTGTGCCTATGGGAAATTTTGACCATTCTTCCAGAAGCGCATTTGTGAGGTCAGGCTCTGATTTTGGACGAAAAGGCCTGGCTTGCAGTCTCCATTATAAATAATCCCAAAGTTGTTCTGTTGGGTTGAGGTTAGAACTGTGCAGCCCAGTCAAGTTCCTCCTCCCTAAACACGCTCATCCATGTCTTTATGGACCTTGCTTTGTGCAGTGGTCCAAATCATTTGGTGATTCTACTCCTTGTGTGCCTCCCAGAGGAATATCCTCATCTGTACCTATGGTGGAGACCAAGCAAAGGGAGGCAACTCAAAATTGCGGCCAACATTTTCTTTGCCGAAGGCCTGCACGATGCATTCCTTGCACCAGAGCAGGACCTAGATCTAACATGGATGTCTGATTCCAATTAATTCCCTATTTTAGTCACGCAACATGTGGCCTAACTGACAAAAGCAGAATCTTCTTCATCCATGTTACAATTCCTTGTTCAGATTACAGCCGCAACACAGCCATCTTTGTACAAGGGTCAGAACCCCCTCACCTCTTCTCCTACTCCTGAGTCAAATACCGATATACTTATCCTAGAGGATGCAGACATAGAAGGGATATTGGGATGGTATTGGAGGAATATTTTTCTTCCCCGGACTGCCGTTATGTTGAAGACTAAAAAGCTCATTGCTTCTGTCTGCAAAAGCTTTGGCATTGTGCAACCTGACTTTACTCCATCTTGCCATGCCAAGAAAGATTCCAAAAAAACCTCTTCCTCAGAGAGGCCTCTAGCTCCTCAAAATGCCGAGCACCTGTCCACTCTACCCTAACTTCTTGAAAACCTTCTTGACAATGAAGGGTTGCCTTCACTTCTTAGAGTTTGGGGACGTCTGTTATAGTTTGTCTCTCTCTGAGTCCCAGACTGGTGGGTTCAATAGGTGTTTTTTTTTTTTTAAGAGGATACAAAATAGAGTTCAAAACTCTCATGGCTCCCTCACTGCTTTCGTCTTTCAAATCAATTGAAGACTGCACAAAGACAGATTTGCCCTGAACCACCTCCCAACCGCCCTCTTGCTGTCTTTTCAAAGTACTTTTTGAAGGAACAGGGCAAGTCACAGTTCTGTATGACCTGCAATCCTGCTGAGTCAGGGAAGCAACACAGGGGTACTGTAGGGCACCCCCCACCAAAGTTCCTGGACATACTTGAACTTTGCAACAAACAATATCTTCTCTCTTGTCAAAACTGTGGACGACTTCCCACACAGTTATTTGTAATCCACAGAGACCCTGGCCAATTGGCCCAAGGGGTCTAGCATAACAACTTTCTTTCCAAGACCCTGGCCCGATGGCCCAAGGGGTCTGCATTAAACGTGAACACTTTCAAACTTGTGAATTCAGCAGTATACTTTCAAAGTTCCTTGGTCAGTTGTGATAGCCGGCCGGCCAACACAATTTTGCTTGCTTTTGAAACTTTTCAATGAGACACTTGCTTCCCTCAAATATAATAGTCAGGGTGAGGGACTTGAACATAAACACCTTGCTCATTCTTGACTCTGATGGACCAGGCATGTCCTGATCCATCCGGGCGACGGACCTCCACTCTGTCTATGTAAATGGAGCGCCCAAAGTTCCACTGAGCTTTCACACTGTCAAACTTTTCCTTTAACTTCTCTTATGGAGAGTGCCTGTATGGCTTGGGAACAAACAGGAAATCCCAGATTATTTCATCACACCAAAAGTCCCAGAATTTTTCCACCATCAGCATCACCTCTCTAGGTGCATAGGGATAGTTATATCTATGTATATGGGGTGTAAAAAGTGCGCTGATTAAAAACTATGTGCAGCTGCAACCTTAGATCCAAAATGAGGAAAAATGTGATGAAATAAATAAATCAGATGTGCTAAACAAGTGTGAAGGAGTTCTGCAAATTGAGAACAAAGGAAAAGGTTAAATCAAAAAAACAATAAACATGTGATGTATGTAGTGGAATATATATCTCCTAAATAGAATATATAATCACAGTGCATAAAAACACAACAATATAAATTGAAAAGTCCACGTAAGACAACCAATATCCGAGATGAGTGTAGCCCAAAGTGCACCAAACCATCAATGGTACAACTGTGCAAAATGAAAAGTCCAAATAAAAGTGTCCGTGAGGGAAAAACAAGCAGAACAGGTGACGTTCAAAGTGATGGTCAGAAAATAACTTGATGTGCTTGATGTCCCACCACTGGTGTAGATTAGCTTCTTACCAGAATTGAATAGAAAAGGGCATATGTGCAACCAGATCCAATTGGGAAGTCACATGCTGGTGAGAGGGAGAGATAAATATCTTCCCACACCTTCTTTATCAGGGAGGGAGAGGGTAAGCCTCTTACCAGATAAATAAACTGTAAGGACCTTAGATATTTCCTGGCTGGAAGTGTGTTCCCTCCTCTCTTCCAGATATGAAGATGGCAGTCTATGGCTGCTAATGATCCCGCCTAGGCCCCATCCAGTATAGGCAAAAAGTGGATTTTATACATATATATATATATATATATATATATATACAGTGCCTTGCGAAAGTATTCAGCCCCCTTGAACATTTTGCGACCTTTTGCCACATTTCAGGCTTCAAACATAAAGATATAAAACTGTAATTTTTTGTGAAGAATCAACAACAAGTGGGACACAATCATGAAGTGGAACAAAATTTATTGGATATTTCAAACTTTGTTAACAAATAAAAAACTGAAAAATTGGGCGTGCAAAATTATTCAGCCCCTTTACTTTCAGTGCAGCAAACTCTCTCCAGAGGTTCAGTGAGGATCTCTGAATGATCCAATGTTGACCTAAATGACTAATGATGATAAATGGAATCCACCTGTGTGTAATCAAGTCTCCGTATAAATGCACCTGCGCTGTGATAGTCTCAGAGGTCCGTTTAAAGCGCAGAGAGCATCGTGAAGAACAAGGAACACACCAGGTAGGTCCAAGATACTGTTGTGGAGATGTTTAAAGTCGGATTTGGATACAAAAAGATTTCCCAAGCTTTAAACATCCCAAGGAGCACTGTGCAAGCGATAATATTGAAATGGAAGGAGTATCAGACCACTGCAAATCTACGAAGACCTGGCCGTCCCTCTAAACTTTCAGCTCATACAAGGAGAAGACTGATCAGAGATGCAGCCAAGAGGCCCATGATCACTCTGGATGAACTGCAGAGATCTACAGCTGCGGTGGGAGACTCTGTCCATAGGACAACAATCAGTCGTATACTGCACAAATCTGGCCTTTATGTAAGACTGGCAAGAAGAAAGCCATTTCTTAAAGATATCCATAAAAAGTGTTGTTTAAAGTTTGCCACAAGCCACCTGGGAGACACACCAAACATGTGGAAGAAGGTGCTCTGGTCAGATGAAACCAAAATCATACTTTTTGGCAACAATGCAAAACGTTATGTTTGGCGTAAAAGCAACACAGCTCATCAACCTGAACACACCATCCCCACTGTCAAACATGGCGGTGGCAGCATCATGGTTTGGGCCTGCTTTTCTTCAGCAGGGACAGGGAAGATGGTTAAAATTGATGGGAAGATGGATGGAGCCAAATACTGGACCATTCTGGAAGAAAACCTGATGGAGTCTGCAAAAGATCTGAGACTGGGACAGAGATTTGTCTTCCAACAAGACAATGATCCAAAACATAAAGCAAAATCTACAATGGAATGGTTCACAAAAAAACAACAGGTGTTAAAATGACCAAGTTAAAGTCCAGACCTGAATCCAATCGAGAATCTGTGGAAAGAACTGAAAACCGCTGTCCACAAACGCTCTCCATTCAACCTCACTGAGCTCGAGCTGTTTTGCAAGGAGGAATGGCCAAAAATTTCAGTCTCTCTATGTGCAAAACTGATAGAGACATAACCCAAGTGACTTACAGCTTTAATCGCAGCAAAAGGTGGAGCTACAAAGTATTAACTTAAGGGGGCTGAAAAATTTTGCACGCCCAATTTTTCAGTTTTTTATTTGTTAAAAAAGTTTGAAATATCCAAATTTCGTTCCACTTCATGATTGTGTCCCACTTGTTGATTCTTCACAAAAAATTACAGTTTTTATCATGTTTGAAGCCTGAAATGTGGCAAAAGGTCGCAAAGTTCAAGGGGGCTGAATACTTTCGCAAGGCACTGTATATATATATATATATATATATATATATATATATATATATACACACACACACACGCATATGTGTTTGAGCTTTGGGGTGCACACCCTAATGCAATTAATGCAATAGGCTGCGCACGCCTATGGGCTTGAGGATGTTAACAACAGTCGACCGCTTAAGACCACTGGAGTGTGGGAGATGCAGGAGCTGCAGCGATCGGTCTTGTGGAAGGAGGACTTGAGGATCTGGTACCATCTGTTTATCTCCCCCTTCATCTCTCCCCTAGACAAAAGCATGCAGTTAACCTTTACAGTGTGGGACACAGCCCCACTGCGAAGGGAAAACTTTTCTTTGGCTAGAGTTCAGCTTTACCTACGACTGACCTCCCCTTTGTTTTGTTTTTTGGCCCAGCTTACCTGATGGTGGTATCTGCACATTTCAGATACTCACCCATCCAGTGAATCCAGCATTGTCTGGCTGGGATCCTCTCATGCCCAGCCACAGCTCCGTCCCATGCTGCCATGTTCCCTCTGCAGCGGGCCTCTTGATTACACACTGATAGGCATGCCACCTCCTCCCATTCTTGAATGAAAGGCTATGTCTCTTGGGATATGTGATGTACATATCCCGGGAGGAATAGCAGGCAGTGTGCACATTCGCACATTCACCCCTAAGGGATCCACCTTGCTGCCAGAGTTGGGCAACTTCCACGAACCCTATTGTCACAGCTCCCGGAAAAGACGTTCCCCATGCACCATTCATGTTCCAATTTGTTCTCTTTTATGGTTTACTTTTGTTACCCTGGTAGCTCTGTAAGTATGAGGAAGAAAAACCTATTTGCTTTGCGCTTTCCTTTTAGCCTTGTCCCCTTTTTTTCCTTTTCTTTCTTTACCCACTGGCATATGAACTCAACAAGTCTATATTCTATTGTAGATTATACTTCTGTACACTTTGCATCTGCTCCTGATGAGTGAACGGATTCACAAAACGCGTAGAGCTATTTTTGATGCTACACCATACCATCATACAGTTTATTACCATTATACCCTTATGAATTAGTTATAATTTATATGTATTTATTTATTTTAATACTATGCAATTCCTCGTTGTTTGATTAGAGAGCTATTTAGGTCAGTATTCATTTTATATGTGTAATCATGTTATTCTCTGTACAATCATGTTGATTAATATGTATTTTATGGTATCAGCTGTTTTGATCATGTTTACCACTATTACTGCATTGTATACTATATATGTTTTACGTGAATAAAATATTGTTAATTTTTATACACTATGTTTTTACTGTGCTATGACCTTATACATATACGTACCAGTATATACATATATAGATACATTTGTACAATTTCCCCAGATTGCACCTGCGGTTTCATTCAAAGTCCCAAACTCCTGTATGTTTATTGAATTGCTTTAGGGATGGAGGTATATGACCCTACCATGTCACATTGTAAAATGTAGCGGATATTAAAAAATATCTGTAGCGTCTTTTTAGGCGTTGTGTTCAAATAGTTCATTAGCCAGGCTGACTTAAACAAAGTGGGATTTTATTCAAACACACTTGGCACATCAAGCATAAATACAATGTAAAATAGAAAAACAGTTCAGTATATTGTAGGCAAAATAAGAAGGAATATTAGTGTCCTGCTAGCTCTGCTTCCAAAAGGTGTCTGAGAAACAGCTGTTGAATTTAGGCAGAGTGTGTAGGCCTAAAGAAAACAATGAAATGTATTTACAGTACGCATGTGAAAAACCTTCAGTGTGAAGAAGCGTGTGAGTGTCTGTAATGTCTGTGATGCCTCCCTGCCTGTGTTTAGGAGACAGCCTTTATACTGTTCTTCAGACCTTCAAAACTCATAATGCAGTTATGACCTAATACAGTTTAAGCTAAATGTGTGATGCCCATATTAGTAATAATTCCTAATATGTATATGACCAAAAAGCTGACTAGACTTGAACTACTTTGATTGACAGAAACACATAGTAGTATTCTGAAATACACCATAGTATGGAATGACCTTTTCTCAGGCTAAAATAGGTCACCTTTTGTAACATATACATTCTTTACAACAGTAACCAAACTTACAAATGGATAATCAATTTCAATAATATATATATATATATATATATATATATATATATATACCATAACACACAATTCCTAGCGCACTATATTAAAATAACTAATTAACTTAAATAAGTAACTTAAATACTAACTTTATTATAGATAGCCCACTATTCTCTTCATAAAATATATATTCATGTGTCTAGTTAGGTATGTCTCAAATATCTCTGAAGTTATATTTTGACAAGTTAGCCACTGACCTGGTGACCTCTCAAGCAATGAATTCTGGACAGAGGAGGGAGACAACTGGACAAAATGACATTCAAACTCCTATATTAGGATTTGACCTTATGCCTAGGCTCCCATTAACAAGGTGTAAAGAGAACCTATGAAAGTTGGCATAATTGCAAAATCCATGATAAAGCCGAATTAATAAAATAATTCTACAATTCCCCCCTAAATATAATTTATTATATTACCTAACTCACGCACACTCCATTTATGGCCCTTTCATACACATTTTGAATCAGTTGCTCCAGATGTACCATTGTTCACTACTTGATCAGTTAAACCAGAAGTAACTCTTCGTCTAAATACACCTGTCATCATTTCTTCACCTTTTTTCATTTCTTTCTTAAGTTATAAAATCGCTTCATTCTAATCATAATACAGATTTGAAATAAAATACATAATATCATAATACTAAATATAATAACTAACGGATGCAATAATATATTTCCGGCTGCAGTAGTAACTGAAGTTTTTCCCCACATTGATATAGTATGTTTAAACTTTAACCACCATGAATGACCTGAAAACTCAGACCAATCATGCTCTATTCCTTGTAAATTTCCCTGTTCATGCTTAAATATAATCTCTGCTTTCTGAAGTTCTTCAGATAAAGCAATCAATAATCCTTTATCTTTTTGTATAATATCAGCCCATTCCCTCCTTGAGAATTCATCTACTTGAGATATATTATATTGTATAGGAAGAACACTTACATTTCTCATAAGCATATTCGTTAAATTAACTCTTACTCCATTTATATTGATTCCTGTAAGGTCTCCTTCTATACAATACAAACCTCGACTCAAGATTTCTGTTTGTGTGCAGGATAGGAAAAAAGCTTTTACTGTTTCAGTGTTAGTCATAACTTGAAAACAGACCTTCCTTTTTCCTACTGGAGTAACTAAGTCTAAAGAAGTTTTTAATTTCTCTATTCTTGCTGTACGCAATGAATGATTATGGAAACAAGAATCAAAAATACCTTTGTCCTGCTTAGGCAAACAGATTACTTTTGACTGAAAATGTAAACAAGAAGATAAATCTAGTTGTTCTGGTTCCGAATTATTATTATTCAAAGTGAAATCTGTAAACTGTAATTGATAATACAACAACTGAGTATCACTAACTGGTAATCCTAAGACTGTAATTGGAACCAATATTTGTTCTCTCCCAGCTATAGGAATCATTGAGGTACTAAAGCATTCATGCTGATCACATCCTACCCATTTGTTTACCCATAAATATGTATGATTCTTTGCAAACACATATTCATTAGGTAGATTTTGTAAAATACCTAGATGGGTAATTCCACTTTGAAAAGCTTGAGCTATTATTTTAAAATTAGTAGAGTACTCTGTCTGTATTTCTAGACATATCCTGGCTATGTGGAAATGTTGTTCACTGTCCATCAAATTTAAAGTTATATTTTGTAAATGGACTATAGATGGGCCTATAACTGTTGCTGTCTTTATTATCATGTTTTCTAATATCTGGTTTAAATTTCTCTGAACTTTAATACTTTTACTTCCCACTAAGCCTGTTGTTTCTAGATCAGACTTTAATGTATTAATATCCATACTATTGGTAATACTTCCAATAGTACCAACTCCTCCAAGGATACCTTCTACAATACCTCGTTTATTCCTGTTAATATTTTTACTACTAATTCCAAACCATTTATCGATACCCAATTCCATATTAGCTAAATACTCTAGACATTTAGGATACCTTGATGAAATTTTCCATTCAGAAATGTTAAATTTCCAAAGCATAATAACAAACTGTCCTTCTCTTAAGAGATGTCTGGATTGGAAATGATTAATTTGAAAAGGACTGGCAGCAATAAATTTCCCATTAGTACACTTCGTTTTTTCAGGGGATAAAACTATAACATTGCTAATATTACATTTCATAGGATAATTTTCTAATGATATGCAACACTCATATATACCTGTGTCATTTAGAATAGGACTAGTGTGATGATAAATAAAGCTATTATCTGTCCAATCTATATTTCCAAAATTACCCTTCCGAATTATATTAGTTGGGCTATGGAAAAGACTTGAGATAGGTGGACAAGTCATGATTAAAACTTTTCGGAAAACCGGACCGTGGCAAAGTAATTGGGAAGGTCCTTTTGAGATTTTGGACACATTAGGTGTAATGATACAAGTCCAAAGGCCTCTCAATTCTGTGAAAAATGCACAGAGACAACAAAAAATATGGGTTCACACTGATCAATGCAAATTGTTTATGCCAAGATAATGATATTGCATTTCTTTAGCAGATAACGGAATCCGATAATCAAATATGGAGAAACAACAAACTCCAAAAAGAAATAAAGACAACATCAGAAAATCGGAATGAAAGAAAATACATAAAAGGGAGAAAATTCATCATCACAGGACTCCTTTTTTCTTTAATGACATTCTTCTATTTACAAACTTACAAGACTTTTACTCACCGTAATCAGAAGATTTTCTCGTCTTCAGCCGGCTATCACTTCACTGGACTTCTTGCCCACGTCTGATGGAACAATAAAAGCCTCTTTTCTAGGTTCTTTGATCGTGGTTTTTCTTTCCCAACTTGATCATTTACAAAATTGCGCTAGTCTACCCTCTCAGCAAGTGGGATATTAAAAAATATCTGTAGCGTCTTTTTAGTTTTTCTTTTTAGTTAGCCAGGCTGACTTAAACAAAGTGTGATTTTATTCAAACACACTTGGCACATCAAGCATAAATACAATGTAAAAAAGAAAAACAGTTCAGTATATTGTAGGCAAAATAAAGAGGAATATTAGTGTCCTGCTAGCTCTGCTTCCAAAAGGTGTCTGAGAAACAGCTGTTGAATTTAGGCAGAGTGTGTAGGCCTAAAGAAAACAATGAAATGTATTTTCAGTATACATGTGAAAAACCTTCAGTGTGAAGAAGTGTGTGAGTGTCTGTAATGTCTGTGATGCCTCCCTGCCTGTGTTTAGGAGACAGCCTTTATACTGTTCTTCAGACCTTCAAAACTCATAATGCAGTTATGACCTAATACAGTTTAAGCTAAATGTGTGATGCCCATATTAGTAATAATTCCTAATATGTATATGACCAAAAAGCTGACTAGACTTGAACTACTTTGATTGACAGAAACACATAGTAGTATTCTGAAATACACCATAGTATGGAATGACCTTTTCTCAGGCTAAAATAGGTCACCTTTTGTAACATATACATTCTTTACAACAGTAACCAAACTTACAAATGGATAATCAATTTCAATAATATATATATATATATATATATATATATATATATATATATATATATATATATATATATATACAGTGGGTACGGAAAGTATTCAGACCCCCTTAAATTTTTCACTCTTTGTTATATTGCAGCCATTTGCTAAAATCATTTAAGTTCATTCTTCTTCCTCATGAATGTACACATAGCACCCCATACTGACAGAAAAACACAGAATTGTTGACATTGTTGCAGATTTATTAAAAAAGAAAAACTGAAATATCACATGGTCCTAAGTATTCAGACCCTTTGCTCAGTATTTAGTAGAAGCCCCCTTTTGATCTAATACAGCCAGGAGACTTTTTGGGAAAGATGCAACAAGTCTTTCACACCTGGATTTGGGGATCCTCTGCCATTCCTCCTTGCAGATCCTCTCCAGTTCTGTCAGGTTGGATGGTAAACGTTGGTGGACAGCCATTTTTAGGTCTCTCCAGAGATGCTCAATTGGGTTTAAGTCAGGGCTCTGGCTGGGCCATTCAAGAACAGTCACGGAGTTGTTGTGAAGCCACTCCTTCATTATTTTAGCTGTGTGCTTAGGGTCATTGTCTTGTTGGAAGGTAAACCTTTGGCCCAGTCTGAGGTCCAGAGCACTCTGGAGAAGGTTTTTGTCCAGGATATCCCTGTACTTGGCCGCATTCATCTTTCCCTCGATTGCAACCAGTCGTCCTGTCCCTGCAGCTGAAAAACACCCCACAGCATGATGCTGCCACCACCATGCTTCACTGTTGGGACTGTATTGGACAGGTGATGAGCAGTGCCTGGTTTTCTCCACACATACCGCTTAGAATTAAGGCCAAAAAGTTCTATTTTGGTCTCATCAGACCAGAGAATCTTATTTCTCACCATCTTGGAGTCCTTCAGGTGTTTTTTAGCAAACTCCATGCAGGCTTTCATGTGTCTTACACTGAGGAGAGGCTTCCGTCGGGCCACTCTGCCATAAAGCCCCGACTGGTGGAGGGCTGCAGTGATGGTTGACTTTCTACAACTTTCTCCCATCTCCTGACTGCATCTCTAGAGCTCAGCCACAGTGATCTTTGGGTTCTTCTTTACCTCTTTCACCAAGGCTCTTCTCCCCCGATAGCTCAGTTTGGCCGGACGGCCAGCTCTAGGAAGGGTTCTGGTCGTCCCAAACGTCTTCCATTTGAGGATTATGGAGGCCACTGTGCTCTTAGGAACCTTAAGTGCAGCAGAAATCTTTTTGTAACCTTGGCCAGATCTGTGCCTTGCCACAATTCTGTCTCTGAGCTCTTCAGGCAGTTCCTTTGACCTCATGATTCTCATTTGCTCTGACATGCATTGTGATCTGGAAGGTCTTATATAGACAGGTGTGTGGCTTTCCTAATCAAGTCCAATCAGTATAATCAAACACAGCTGGACTCAAATGAAGGTGTAGAACCATCTCAAGAATGATCAGAAGAAATGGAAAGCACCTGAGTTAAATATATGAGTGTCACAGCAAAGGGTCTGAATACTTAGGACCATGTGATATTTCAGTTTTTCTTTTTTAATAAATCTGCAACAATGTCAACAATTCTGTGTTTTTCTGTCAGTATGGGGTGCTATGTGTACATTCATGAGGAAGAAGAATGAACCTAAATGATTTTAGCAAATGGCTGCAATATAACAAAGAGTGAAAAATTTAAGGGGGTCTGAGTACTTTCCGTACCCACTGTATATATATATATATATATATATATATATATACACCATAACACACAATTCCTAGCGCACTATATTAAAATAACTAATTAACTTAATTAAGTAACTTAAATACTAACTTTATTATAGATAGCCCACTATTCTCTTCATAAAATATATATTCATGTGTCTAGTTAGGTATGTCTCAAATATCTCTGAAGTTATATTTTGACAAGTTAACCACTGACCTGGTGACCTCTCAAGCAATGAATTCTGGACAGAGGAGGGAGACAACTGGACAAAATGACATTCAAACTCCTATATTAGGATTTGACCTTATGCCTAGGCTCCCAGTAACAAGGTGTAAAGAGAACTTATGAAAGTTGGCATAATTGCAAAATCCATGATAAAGCCGAATTAATAAAATAATTCTACACACATCCTCATATAAAGTCACAATTTTCTCCCCCCCCCCCCCCCCCCCTGTTCGTCTTATTATTGATTCAGGGATGGAAACGCACAGACATCTGTTTATTCTGACCTAGCACCGTTTTTACTACAATACCCAGTTGTTTTTACTTTTTCTCCCTCTCTCCCTCTTTCATTCTTTTGTCTGCAACTCGTCTCTTTTCCCCTTTTCCTTTTCACTCTTTAATCCTTTTTCTTTTTTTCTTTCTCCTTCCTCCCATTTAGATACCCTTATCGGATAATATTATCAATTATTACTTCTATTACAATTATTCTATTATATATTATTATCATGGATGCCTGAGGTTTCTTTAATTCGATGCGCTTCCGGGGCTCCTCCCCTCCCCCTCAGCATCCTGGCGCCAGGGGTCGGGCGGATACCAGTGGCGCATCGACGCCACGCTCCAACACCCGCCACGTGTAAAGTCCAATGACGCAGCACGCCGGGATGTTATATTTTCAGCGGCGTCCATGTGGGGAAGTTGGAAGTTGTTTGGCGCCCTTTGCTGTCTGGCATGGACATCCTTCAGTCTTTCCCCCCCTCCTTATGGATGCTAGCGTGACGTTGGGGGGTCCGTTGGTTGTTATTCCTCCCTGACTGCTTACTACAGTGGATTCTTGCACCATTCTATGTTTTCTTATCTGTTTTGGTATCTAGCACTACCTACACTATGGCTGATACGGTGCTATACAAGGTATTACTTTTTCACTTTACTATTGATTCTTTTTCATCTAATATGTCCTTTATTTCCCCTTTTTTCACTATGAATCTCTCAACTTTGGTGTATTAGGTCCTCACCTCCTTACCAACCTCCATCTCTTTATCTTAGTCACCATCTCACCCACATTCTCTTCGACCACTTTGCCTATGGTGCATATTTATATTAAATTAATCAACTCTCCCCCTTTTCATTCACCCCTAAGGGATTACTACACCACCCCATGATCCACCTTGCTGCCAGAGTTGGGCAACTTCCACGAACCCTATTGTCCCAGCTCCCGGAAAAGACGTTCCCCATGAACCATTCATGTTCCAATTTGTTCTCTTTTATGGTTTACTTTTGTTACCCTGGTAGCTCTTTAAGTATGAGGAGGAAAACCTATTTGCTTTGCGCTTTCCTTTTAGCCTTGTCCCCTTTTTTTCCTTTTCTTTCTTTACCCACTGGCATATGAACTCAACGAGTCTATATTCTATTGTAGATTATACATCTGTACACTTTGCATCTGCTCCGTGATGAGTGAACGGATTCACAAAACGAGTAGAGCTATTTTTGATGCTACACCATACCATCATACAGTTTATTACCATTATACCCTTATGAATTAGTTATAATTTATATTTATTTATTTATTTTAATACTATGCAATTCCTCGTTGTTTGATTAGAGAGCTATTTAGGTCAGTATTCATTTTATATGTGTAATCATGTTATTCTCTGTACAATCATGTTGATTAATATGTATTTTATGGTATCAGCTGTTTTGATCATGTTTACCACTATTACTGCATTGTATACTATATATGTTTTACGTGAATAAAATATTGTTAATTTTTATACACTTGTCTTTACTGTGCTATGACCTTATACATATACGTACCAGTATATACATATATAGATACATTTGTACAATTTCCCCAGATTGCACCTGCGGTTTTATTCAAAGTCCCAAACTCCTGTATGTTTATTCAATTGCTTTAGGGATGGAGGTATATGACCCTACCATGTCACATCCTCATATAAAGTCCCAATTTTCTCCCCCCCTGTTCGTCTTAGTATCGATCAGGTAGTGTAAGGGTTACGCCCGCTTCACAGTGACAGACCAAACTCCCCGTTTAAGGCACCGCAAAAACCGCAAACAGTTAATTTGCAGTGGGCACAGTACAGTCTGTGGGCCTGACACTCACTGGCAGGCAACTGCAATTATATTACAGAGAAAAAAATGAAATTACTTTTTTATCTGCAAGGTGCTGTGCCACCCAATATGAGTGGTGGGCAGTGGGCACAGTACAGTCTGTGGGCCTGACACTCACTGGCAGGCAACTGCAATTATATTACAGAGGAAAAATTAAATATATAAATATCACTACTTGTACTAAATTAATAGACGATGTTGTAATCCACTGCGCTTTAGGAAATACAGGTAACACAAACCTAACAGAATAACACAAATAGCACAAATTGCTGCTACTTAAATGAGTAAATGTAATAAAAAATAAAATTCATCCAGAAAAAAACAGGAACTGGCTTTTTCATTCGAATTTCAGTAGCGCAGGGATGGTGATAACCTCTTACCAAATAAATAGGATGATAACATATACCAAAATATATGAATCAGATGTGATAAATATAAGCATAAAATCATAAATACATAAAAGCATGAAATCACATCAATAGGAGTCCATAAAGTCCATAGGTATAAAGTGCATAGAGCAATGAAAGTGCAAACATGAAGGATCACAGGTGCGACTTATGGGGACCACCCTTGCTTCCCACCACCACACAGTGCCGTATCTGAAGTATCTGAAATTCTGACTCACCAGACGCCTATGCCTAACCACTCTCATGGACTAGACAACAACAGCATTTGGTAAAATCAGGTTTCCTCCAGATCTCTGATTTGTGCTGCAAAGACTCCTCTGGAAGATTTCCTGGTAAATTTATAGTGCACATGATCCTTCATGTTTGCACTTTCATTGCTCTATGCACTTTATAGCTTTGGACTTTATGGACTCCTATTGATGTGATTTCATGCTTTTATGTATTTATGATTTCATACTTATATTTATCACATCTGATTTGTATATTTTGGTATATGTTATCATCCTATTTATTTGGTAAGAGGTTATCACCATCCCTGCGCTACTGAAATTCGAATGAAAAAGCCAGTTCCTGTTTTTTTCTGGATGAATTTTATTTTTTATTTTAGGAAAAATTAAATGAATTTTTTATCTGCAAGGTGCTGTGCCACCCTATATGAGTGGTGGGCAGTGGGCACAGTACAGTCTGTGGACCTGACACTCACTGGCAGTCAACTGCAATTATATTACAGAGGAAAAATTAAATTCATTTTTTATCTGCAAGGTGCTGTGCCACCATTTATGAGTGATGGGCACTGGCAGTGTGCACAGTTCAGTCAGTGGGCCTGACACACACTGGCAGGCAACTGCAATTATATTAAAGGGTAAAAATAAATGACTTTTTTATCTGCAAGGTACTGTGCCATCCGATATGAGTGGTGTGCACACAGTACAGTCTGTATATATATAGAAAAAAATAAATAAAAGCAGACTGATATACCAGCTCTAAAAAGGGCTTTTTGGGGTGCTGTCAGGACGCTGTCCTTACAGCAGGAGTGGACACAGAACACTGGCCTAGCTAATGATTTCCTTATTAATTCAGCAGCAGCAGCACTCTCCCTGCTCTAACAAACTCTGCAGCTTCAGAATGAATCTAAGATGGATGCTGTCCTTGCTTTTTTATAGGAGGTGGGAGGGTCTGGGAGGGAGGGTATGCTTATTGGCTGGAATGTGTCTGCTGACTGTGAGGCACAGGGTCAAAGTTTGCTCAATGATGATATATAGGGGGCGGACCGAACATCGCATATGTTCACCCGCCGCAGCGAACGCAAACAAGCGATGTTCACCGGGAACTGTTCGCCGGCGAATAGTTCGGGACATCTTTATTTAACAAGTCAGTGGCCATGGTTATAAGATTATCTAGTAGTTCTTTAGAGATGCTAAAGCAGAATTTTAAATTTAAGTGGTCAGATAAAGCATTAAAATACCTGGGTACGTATATACCTGTTAACCCTGCTCTAATATACGAATTTAATTTTGTGCCCCTTTTGACTACAATTCGTCTTAAAGCGGAGTTCTGGCCACAAAATCGACATAGTCGATTTTGGGCCATCCGCTTCCTATTTGTCACCTGAAAAAGAAATGGGTAGTTACGATTTTTTTTTTTTACTTACCTTGTAATTGCAGAAAAAATATACTTACCTTTCTTCCACTTCCTCCCTCGGCCGCACGGCCCGCGCCGCTACTTCCTGGGAGCTGAACGTCATCGCTCCCAGGAATCAATGCGCCTGCACCGGCCCCGACGTCAGTTCCGGTTCAGGCGCGTCATACCTTGCTAAACAGCTTCTGGGCATGCCCAGAAGCTGTGCAGGGATGACGCTGCAGACCCGGAAGTTACGGCGGGGCCTGTACAGTGCATTGCGGGACCGAAGAGGACGGAAGAGGACGCAGAAGAGGATCGCGCTGGCTTCAAGCTGCCCACACCTGAGATGGCAGCGCTGGAGAAGAAATTTTAAAAGAGAGTATTTCTTCTAAAAGGTAAGTGCGAACCGGGACAGATCAGAGGCTGGCCATTGTGGAATGTACTAGCCCTGACTGTCCCGGGGGTATGTTCATTGAAATGTTTTTTTTGTGGCCGGAACTCCGCTTTAAATTGGAAAAATGGAATACAGGCCTACAGTCTTGGCTAGGAAGGTGTAATCTTATTAAGATGTCTATATTGCCTAGATTTTTATATCTTTTTCAAACATTGCTTATCAAGATCCCAATTTGTTACTTTAAACAGGTTAACTCAATATTTATAAAATTTATCTGGGCGAATAAGAAGCCTCGGATATCACGACAGTTACTCACTCTACCAAAAAAAATATGGAGGAACAGCAATTCCAGATATCGGTAAATATTATTATTCTTCACATGTCAGGAGGCAAATCGATTGGCGTCGACATGGTGAAACAAAGTTATGGGTGAAAATAGAACAGACAAATACATTGATTCCCTTAAATAGGGCACTATGGTGTTATGAGAATTTACCGGCAGAATTAAAATCACACCAATTGATATGGACGACTTTAAAAATATGTTCACAAATCTGTTTCCAGAATGTTATCACCACCTATGACTCACCATTATATCCTATAATAGGGAACCCACGATTGGTCATGGGACTAGAAGCACAACCTTTTAGAAGTCTCGGTAAATCGGGATGTTTCCAAGCTTCTCATTTTTTGAGAGAGAGTAAATGGCTTACCCTGGAGACATTAATGGATGAAGGAGGTGCTTTCAGACTTTCTTTTTGGAATGCACTTCAAATCTATTATTTCTTAAGATCAATCCCTAACCCACAGAAGTATAGCCGTCAATTAACGGCATTTGAAGAATATTGTTCTGACTCAGGGAATATATCTTATGTGCTAGCCAAAAATATATAATTTGATAAATATACCTAAGGTAGAATATCAACTGCCCTATTTTGATAAATGGGAAAGGGAATTATCTTGTGCCTTCTCCACGGAGCAGAGACAACAAATGATTAGTCTTGTTTTTAAATCATCTATATGTGCTAAATATAAATTACACAAAATAGCGATAAATAACTCTGATAGATGTTGGCAATGCTCGGTGGAAGAGGGCACATTAATACATATTTTTTGGTCTTGCCCTAAATTATCAGAATGCTGGAAAAAAGTTAGAGAGATAATGCAAATGTTTTCAGAAGTGGAGATACTAGAAGATCCGGCCTTTTTTCTTTTACAATTCAGTGGGATTCCAGGGAAGAGATATAGAGGATCTTTATTATGCCATGTGGCAAATTCAGCTAGATCTTGTATCCCCCTCAAGTGGAAGAAACAAGGGCCTCCAACAATAGAATGTTGGATACGTAAAGTAGAGGAAATAAATAAAATGGAAGACTTGGTTTTGACAGCCCAACATAAAAGAGAAAAATATACAGAAACATGGAGTGCTTGGAACTTGTTTATAGTATCGAATCACGGGATACTGTAGATATGATGGAAGAAGATATGACAGACTCTTGAGTAATAAAAAGATAACCCAGCAGGAAAGGGAGGAGATAACCCCCTAACTCTTCCCTATTCCTTTTCCCTACCCCCTCTTCCCCTCCCCCTTTCCCCTTCCCCCACCCCATTTTTTTTTTTTAGGTTGTTTTGGGGTTGATTTGGGTTATATAGAAATAGAGAGGATAGGGTGAGAAGAGAATATCCAAAACTAGCTGTGTAATGAACAGATTGATGTAGGAATATATTGGAATATGATATGTTTTGTTTATTGGATTTTGGATTATACTGTCTCACCCGGAAACTTTAATAAAAATTATATTTGAAAAAGAGCTACCTCAAGCTAGTACAGGGCTGGAGGGAGCTGTTCAGTGACTTTTGAGCAAAGCAGTGTCCGAAGTCAAGTATTCTACAGTCCTGGATCTTCTGACTTAAAGTTGAGGTTCCAGCACAGTTTTCAGTGATATAGTATATTCAATCGTCAGAAAGCTTTGGCTAGCGTTGGCTGGCATCAAGACAGCGCTAACAGGCATTGTTCTAGAAGAGTCCCAAAATTGTACCTAGTTGAGCCAGAGGAGTATCCCACTCATTCCCTTCTCCCATCCCCTAAATACAATAAAACAAACAAACGAAAGATGCCGGACTGGTCCTTGTCTCAGTTCTCACACCTGGGGTCACGGCTCAAATGTGCTGAGAGTGTTACCAGTTACAATGGCAGACCCACCTTAGGCTCAAGGCCTAGAAAACCTGCTACATGTTTTGGAAAAAAAAAAAAAAGAAAACCTGCTACATTTGGAGGC
This sequence comes from Pelophylax lessonae, assembly GCF_965119305.1. Lineage (NCBI taxonomy): Eukaryota > Metazoa > Chordata > Amphibia > Anura > Ranidae > Pelophylax > Pelophylax lessonae. Next base: position 588,811,468 of record NC_138769.1, on the reverse strand, counting down.
TAGTCCGGGATTTTGTCATTAGTTACTGGGCCAGTTGCCCCTGGCAATGGCAAAAGGAAAAGTTAAAAAAATCAATTTCTGTGCCCGAAACTGTTGTTAAAGCGCCAGGACAGGTGTGAGACTGCAACTGTGGGAGCCAAGGGGAGTGGGCTGAAGCTAAAAGCCCATATGGAAGGTTGTTTGTGGCAATGCAAATGTTCTAAGAGAACCTGTAACTTAATGAGGACTTTTCACATGTTACTTTCTCTCCCAAGCTATGTGAAACATTTTACTTTGTTTTGCCACGAGTTGAATAGACACGCATCCGGGGTTCTCACACAGGAATATGGGGGCAAACAGAAGCCACTAGCATATGTTTCTTGCCCACTTGACCCTGTGATAAAAGGATCCTCAGCTGTGTGCGGGCTGTAGCAGCCTGCAAGGAACTGCTGGATAAAACCAAACAACTTATATAGTTTTGGGACATCCCTTAACCATAATGGTCCCACATGCTGTACAGGAGATACTCCACAGGGCACAAACCAGACACATCTCCTGAGCACGGATATCAGTGTATGAGTGTGCCCTGTTGAGTAGTGATCATATCACAATCAAACGGTGCAATGTGTTGAATCCTGCCAGTTTACTTCCAGTACAGGAGCAGGCACTAGAGGGGGAGGAGAAAGTGTTTGTTTAATACCCCCTCATGACTGCTTTGAGCTGATGATGGCAGAGTCCGAATCTTTGAGCCCTGCCAAAAAGGCTCCTCTCTCAAGCCCTGATGAGACCCTTTACGTAGATGGATCATGTTTCTACACAGAAGAGGGTAAGCCTGTAACTGGGTATGCAGTAGTAACAACAAAATAAATAAATAAACAAAAGGAAAAAAGGAATGCAGAGGCATTAAATCTAACATTTTCAGCACAATAGTATTTTGGCTTTTTTGAGTAGCAAGGGCTCTGGCCAGAAATTTCCCACTCTTATTACTAAACTCGTAAAATAATTTTTTGGAAAGTACATATCGTTTCTTAATTTTTTTACCGATTATATCCCTGATTTTACCTCTTATTTCCTCCATTCTGTTAAATGTTTTTGGGCGTGGGATAATTTGTGAGTGAGCTCCAATTTTTTAGCTCGTGTATATAAGTCAGCAATGGTTTTTTGGGATAATCTTTTCCTAGTAGCAGCCATCTTGAGCAAGGAGCCCCTGATCACACATTTGTGCGCTTCCCATAGGGAAGTAAGTCTTATTTCTGGAGTGTTGTTTAGCATAAAATAATCTTTAAGTTCTTGTTCTAGCAGATTCGCATTCTGAGGGTTCATAATCAGTGAGGAGTCTAGACGCCAATTTTTTTCATGCATGCCCTCGTGCGGAATATTTAGTGATATAGATATTGCATTGTGGTCAGACAAGCACATTGGCTCAATTGTGGCTGATTCCAGTAGGGGGATATCTTTTTGTGATATGAATAGGTAATCTATTCTTGACTAGCGGTTGTGAGGCGATGAGAAGAAGGTGTAGTCTTTTGTGCCTGGATGCAAGAGGCGCCACGTGTCATGTAACGATAGGTCTTATAATTGGATTTTTATTTGTTTTAATACCTTCAAAGGCATAGAAGAATGACCAGTTGAGGTGTCCTTGTATCAGTTGTGGATTTTTTACAAATGTTCCCATCCAGGTGTAAATAATTTCTCTCACCAACAGGTAGTTTTAAAATGTCTGCCGCATATTTAATGAACCATGTGCTTTTAGGGGGGAGGTGCAGCCATGTGGGGATGACCTCACTCAAAGTGACCTAGAAATTGGTCAAAAGATATGACCACATCCTGTGGGAGGTTTTCCTGTGTACAGGATTATAAAAGGGTCAATTTGCATGAGAAAAGCTCTGTTTCTACCTCACCTTTTGGCCCTTAAACATCCAGGCTGCAGCCTGGCTTGTTTGTTCGTTTGTAGTTGGAGAAAACATGCGGCGAGGACCTCTTCGTCTTGTTGCTGCAGACATCCATTGGAATCCCACCACTAGAGCTAAGTATTCAATATTCTTGGGACAAGTGTTGTATGTTTAAGAAGCGTATTTCTGCTGTTTACAGACCATAGGCTGTTCATGTGTTAGGCATTGTTATATCTGCCAGTCTTGTGATATGTTCCTAATATTGCAATAGTTTGTATGTACAGCATGCTTTTGTTTAGTAAAAGTACATTTATACCCTGCAGAGGTCTGAGCTTCCTTGGTTGTACCGCAAAGTAACCCTTGCTAGAAACGCAAGCAAAACATTTGGGGGCTCGTGCCAGGATTGCGCTATAAATTCAACTGAAGCAGACCTGTTTTCTGTGGTGTATTGTGTAGTTTGTGCTGGGTAAAAATGCTGTGTAAGCTGTTTAGGAAAAGCAAGGCTGCAGAGAGGTCTGGTGTCCAGAAGGAAGTGTGCAGTTTACCTATCTGGGCCAGAAACAATGAGTGGGAGCCTCTTGCTAAAGTATTTGCAAAGTATGCTTCTCCCTTGAATAAAACTTGGGGTGATAAAGTCTCAGATCATTTTGTAGATTTTAGCCTTAAGGGGTTTGGTTTAAGTAAAGCAGAGAAGAGGACAGTGTCCACATTGGGTTGGTACTTTCTACATGCTCTCTATATAGAATCACAGAGAAGGGAGAAGGCAGAGGCTGAACTTAAGGTATTAAAAGGCCAACTAGCAGTTGCTTCAGAGTGTGTGCGTTCAACTGCCAGTCGGGCTGATGATTTGCAAGAGCGGTGTGCAGCCCTCATGTCCAAATCAATTAATGCCTTAAGGGAAAGGAAGGGCCGAAAACCTGTTAGTAAAGCCAGGGTACGTGCCATTGTCACATCCTAAAACTGGGATTGTGAGGATGTCTCCTCCAATGAGGATGAGGAGATAGAGTTTGATGTTTCAGATGATGACTATGTGTCTTATTCTGATGATAGTGATGATCTGAATGAGTTTCATGCAAGTCCAATAATGCGGAATAGTGCTTGTGATGAACTAAATTAAGTGGAAAAGGGGCCTATTCAAATTGAGCCCAAGGAGCAGCTTGCAGTGGTGACCGAAGAAACTGCAAGCGAGGTAAAGTATTTAGGTAAAGTTAAACCTGCAGTGGCTTTGAAGTGTGTTCAAACTTCTGTAGGCAGAGCTGAAGATTTGAATGAGTGGTGTGCAGCCCTCATAAGCATTTCTAATGATGTAACAAAGGACAAAGGCCCTAAGCCTGCAAGGAAGACAAGGCCTATGGTCTCCAGAAGAAACATGTGGACTGATTTACTTAAGGCAGGGGTCCCTAAAGGGGAAATAGATGGGATCCCCACACCAGCTTTGTTTGAGAAGTGGGAACAAGTGAATGGGAATGGTTTATTCAGCCACATTAAGTGTTTCTGCTGTCATAGAATGGGGCATTTTGCTAGATACTGCCATGCTGTGACGATTGGACAACAGCAGGCCAGTATTCGCAGGATAGCACAGAGAGACATGCAAGTTTATTCCTTTCGTTGGAAGTCAAAGCCTTTCAGTGAAAATTAAACCAGGCAACAGTGGGCACCCTATAACAGTTTTGCAGTTAAATGTGAGCAGTGAGCTGTTTTTTAGCACAGGTGGAAGGAACATATAATCCGCTTTGTCTCTAATTTTTAAGGTACCGAGCACTGAGAGGTAGACCGGGCAGAGCAAATGACAAAACCGGATGGGATGGGACAGACCAGAAGATGAGAGCCTGAGGAAGATGCAGATGATTTCCTGATGGTGGCTTAATTGGAGTGGACTTACATCTGAGCATTTACCAGGAGGAGGACAAAGAACTTTCATCATTTAGGATTTTCTTTCCACAGACTGCCAAGGACATTGCTAACCCTGTTTAAAGTACTGTTGTAGCTGCCAGGGACTTGGTCTGACCGCTCAGATGATACGGGGGTCGAAAGGGAATTTTTTTCTCCCATTGAACTGGGGGTTTATTTTTGCCCTTTCCTGGCAAAGGCTTTAAGAGATGTTGAAGTTTGTATTGCATATACATTGTACATGCTTAAGATAATTAGCTTGTGCATGTTGTAGATATTTTTTTTTTTTTGTAAAGAAGTAGAAATGTTTGTAATGTTGATAATTATTGCCAATGAATGGGATCAAGAGGTGGATTGTATCGGTTGTGGATTTCCCATCCAGGTGTAAATAATTTCTCTCACCAACAGGTAGTTTTAAAATGGCTGCCGCATATTTAATGAACCATGTGCTTTTAGGAGGGAAGTGCAGCCATGTGTGGATGACCTCACTCAAAGTGACCTAGGATGTGGTCAAAAGATATGACCACATCCTGTGGGAGGTTTTCCTGTGTACAGGATTATAAAAGGGTCAATTTGCATGAGAAAAGCTCTGTTTCTACCTCACCTTTTGGCCCTTAAACATCCAGGCTGCAGCCTGGCTTGTTTGTTCGTTTGTAGTTGGAGAAAACATGCGGCGAGGACCTCTTGGTCTTATTGCTGCAGACATCCATTGGAATCCCACCACTAGAGCAGTATTCAATATTCTTGGGACAAGTGTTGTATGTTTAAGAAGCGTATTTCTGCTGTTTACAGACCATAGGCTGTTCATATGTTAGGCATTGTTATATCTGCCAGTCTTGTGATATGTTCCTAATATTGCAATAGTTTGTATGTACAGCATGCTTTTGTTTAGTAAAAGTACATTTATACCCTGCAGAGGTCTGAGCTTCCTTGGTTGTACCGCAAAGTAACCCTTGCTAGAAACGCAAGCAAAACAGTCCTCTAAGGGATTAAGTGCGACATTAAAGTCTCCACCACAAATGGTACAACCCTCTTGAAAGGCCGCTAGTGTTGAGGCAATGTGTCTGAAGAAACTAAATTGGGCAGAATTTGGACTATAAATGTTAATAAATGTGAAAGGTGAAAGGTGTGTTCCACAATTTTCCCTTGAGGGCCACAAACCTTCCATCTTCATCAGCTAGAGAGTCTGTTATGTCAAGGGAAATGCGCTTTGAGATAAGGATTGAGGTACCTTTTGTTTTTGCCAGATTGTTGGAAGAATGGATCATCACAGGATATTCTTTGGTCTTCCATGTTTTAACGTGGTCTGTCTTGAAGTGAGTTTCCTGTATGAAGGCAATATCTGTGTATCCAACTACAGTGAAGGACCTGCCACCACTGTTTTAGGGGTATGTTGTTGGTATGTGTCAGTACAGAAATTGTACTGTTTGGGTTTGTGGCAAGTGTCTGCGGTCGAAATGTAGAAAACTAGGTCTCAATAGTAGAGCAAAAACAATAAAATATGACTAAAGTCAGTGAAAAACGCCAACCGACAATCCCTTACTATGCACTAAAGTTAAATAGGAACCTTATGTAGTAACTCAAAGCGTGAATAGCTAGGTGGAGTGTAAGTTAGAATATACAGTAAATGTAAATAACCAGGCAAGAGTATATTATCTGTGACTGAAAGGCGTTTCTTATTTCTACATTTATAAGAGAGAGACCACTTTAAGAAAATATCAAAGTTTTCCTTAACTGAAGAACCAGAAGATCCACACATAAAAGAGTAATTAGTCAGAAACTTACGCATATGTGTCCTTTAACAAGAATATCTGTAACAGAATCTTCTATCCCATACTACTCTCTCTTCTGTTACCTTTCTCCACACCCTCTTCCTGTATGATTAAAGCGCGCCATCTAGTGGCCTGACATAGGATAGCTAATATATATCTGTATTATGTAACATAACCAAAACTTTATAACAAGAGTAACTTAATGCTGACAGGTTTCAGCTTCATTCTGGTGGAATGGATAGGCACCAATCTTGAATATATCACCAATCAAATCAGCACTGATATGATATAGATCTGTTAGTAATGAGTCACCATTTTGTCTCTTATACTTCTATTACTCCTCACCTGTCTGTGACTGGAATTATGGAGAAAAGGAGCAGAAATACCAATTAAAAGGATGAGATGTAGTGAGTTCTACATGTTGTCTCTTCTTGAGTTGAATAATGGTAAGAACCATAGTGTAGTTCTTAGGATGGAGCAACTTTATCGGGAGATTAAAGCAAGAGTAAACCACTGTCCCTGTAAGGGTGAGAGAATTAGAACCAATGGGAGAAGACGGGAAAGAAACCGAGAAAACATTCCGGGAGTTAGTCTCTCAATTACAACATGTGGTCTTACTATGAGGTGTTAGGTGCTATAGCTCAATCTCTGCGGGGTTTCCTGTGAGCGGGGGAAGTAGGTGCACTTCTTTGCCTCGATGGAAGTCCCTCACGTGAGGTTGAGGGATGGTAGGGAGATAAGTTTCATCGTCTTGGACTCGCAAAGTCGCTTGGTTGATGTATGTCCATGTCTTCGATTTGGTATGGACGAGGTGATCTACCAATGTGAGACCAGCCCGGAATTTCCATTGGCGGAAGACCCAGGGTGTCACAAAACGCTGCTGTGTCTTCCGGGTATCTAAGAGAGGCAAAGCGACCCCTGGAGCCGGCAAAAAGACAAAATGGGAACTTCCATTTATATGGGATTTCTCTCTCCCTTAACACTGACAGCAATGGGCGAAGTTCCTTACGTTTCTGCAATGTTATTTGAGAAAGATCTTGGAAGAGTTTCACTTCAGCTCATTGAAATAGGATTCTTCCCCCTATCCTTGCATTGTGTAAAATTTCTTCTTTCAGTTTAAAATTTACTAGGCATCCAATTATGTCTCTGGGGGGATCATTCTCTCTGCCATTTGGCCTCAAGGCTCTGTGTAATCTCTCAATTTCAATTAGGGTATCCAGGGGTCGCCCCAAAAGATCATTGAAAATCGCTAGAGCGGATTGAGTAAGTTGTGCCAGCTCGACAGATTCCGGCAGGCCTCTTATGCGTATATTATGCCTGCGGCCCCTGTTCTCTAAATCCTCCACATGTCTCTGTAGATCTCTTAATTGAGTATTGTGAGAAGATAGTTCTCTTTGGGCATCCATTATTTCAGTATCATGCCTATCAGTCAGTTCTTCAACTTCCTCTAACCTGGATGACATGCTGTGCATTTCTTTTTTAAGATCCTCTATTGCCGCTGACAGGGTTTTTTTTTATATCATCCGCTACTTCTTTTAAGTCCTTTAGGGACAACGATGGGGCAGATGGTAGTTGGAGAGGGGTGTCAGATCTGAGTGGGTTAGATGCTACTTGATGAGCCTGTTCACCTGTCTCCTTTGTGGATGATGCAGCCTGCGATGACATGGGGGCCTGTGGAACAGTGTCACTTAACCCCTTCCTGAACATCTCAGGTACTTGTGGAGATGTGTGTGGGAATCTTTTAATGTAGCTGTAATTGGCACAGATTACTCCTATGAGAAGGGGGTCGGATGGCTGAGCGGAGGTGTTAAATCTTCATGAATGTAGCTGAGGAGGGCAGTGTGGAAGAGTAAAGAGAAAGCTACAGCCTTACCGGTTTCTGGATCGCGGATCGCGGCCGGGCGCCGCTATTAGGACAGACCGCGGCTTTTGGGCCTACCTAGGCCTCGATCTAGATTTTGCTACTGGCAGTTTAAAACTTGAAATGGTGGGCTGAGAGGGTCCCCCGAGGTCTTGAGAAGCCGATTAAGGTGCGGATGGTCCTTAATTAGGCCGATTGAAGGAGGATTGAGAGAGATTAAATTCTTGTTTGGCGGAGTTCCTATCTCAGCCGTCCGCCTCGTTCCGCTGCCGGCCACGCCCCCCAGCACTTTTTTCATATGCTGCACATGAGATTTTAGTTTTTATTCACTGAATATTCACTATTTAAAATACTATATAAATAATTATTATTAAGAATCATCCACCATTTAAAATAATATTTAATTATTATTAATAATTCACTAACAATTCATTTAACAGATATTGCGCCTAATATATTTTCTTCATTAATCTCTTGTCTCTCTTGATTTTTATTTCATGTTTCATGAAATTTCAAAAGCTAAAAATATATCTGATAAGCTGAGATACTCTGCAACTTCCAAAATTCCCTATCTCTCATAAAGAGGAACTCCGTCTGGACATCTTGACCACAGAACAATTTATATCTGAATCAAAAGTCCCCAGAAAATTCCCTGATGGAAGCCACGGACATCGCAATATAGACTATTAACCCTATGCTTACCATAATAAATTGCTAACCTTGATTGGACAAAAGGATCTTAATAACAACCTACTTTTTATACGTCAGATGATAATACAACCTACTTTTTATACATCATATGGTATATTTAAACTCAGACATGGAATAATAAATCAGGTCATTTTGATTTAACCATCTTGAGTTTTATCTGATCTCACTATATATATAGCTATATATTTCTGATTTGGTATCACTGACTAACAGGTAACAGGTGTTTTGTACCTGAGGAAAATTCCACAACAGACTAAGAGATGTATTCTGCTGTCAGAAGATGGAGAGCAGGGGGAAAAAGTGTTAAAATGTATGAGTGCTGCAACTGCTTAACAGAGTGCAACTGCTTAACAGAGAGAAGTCCTAGAGGGGTCCCAGGAAGGACAGAGAAGAGAATGCTGGAGGTCCTAGTGTGGACAGTGAAGATGGAGGCTGGGGGCACAAGGAAGAGAGGTGCCAGGGGCCTGGTGTATGTGCATGTTATATGGATGGATGTTGACCGTGCATTTGACAGCGGAACATTTATTATATTACATTTATTTATTTATTTACTGTTGGGATCATAGTCGGCCATGCCGAAGGGGGCAGTGGGGCTTATTCCCGGAGCCAGTATGGAAGATGAGAATTGCACGTGTGTGGCGAGGGAGAGAAGTATCGGCCGTGCGACCGACAGCGGGATATTACTCTTGCCAAGCAAGGAGGGACAGCTGGCTTTAGTAATGGAAGGTGCAGCAGTGGCCCTAGTGCATTTGAGACGGGTGGATGCATGTATAGCAAGTGACATGATCCGCTTAGCAGCTATTTCCCAGAGGATTGCAGTGAAGAAGCATGGCAGGGGAAGAGTTACAGTACCGCGCGGGAAAGCGAGCCACATGCAGATCTGCCCAGTAGGAGGAGTCATCACCCAATATGGCAAAAGGGTGGAGACAGCGGGAACATCCGGCCAATCAGGAGTGACTCAGAGGACCCTACTAATATCCCCTCCTTCGGGTGTGGCCATGCAGGAGACACTTGTAGGAGAGAGAAAAATGTCATTCGTGAGAAGAGCGAAGAGTATTCCTGCTATAACTGCCACCATGGGTGAAGATCCTGCCAAGCAGAGCCACATGCAGATCCACCAGCCCGATCCCCCCTAGTTTGAGATACTGGTATCCGGATGGTGCCGGACGGCGGACTCATGCTATGCACGGGAGGGGGCCGGGAGTTCCTAGGAGTGGTATGTCCTCAGTGTGCCACTGTTACTTTGAAGGTGCAATGTGGGCAATGTGGTGGTCTGCTGCTCCAGACAGAAAAGAGTGAGGGCTGTCCCAAGAAGCTCACCGTTATGTGGGAGACAGGCCTTATTCAGGAGGTGACCGGGAGTGAGTCAAAGTTCCTCCGCGGAGCCGGGAGGGGCATGTTCAGGTTAAGGATGCAGCTGGAGGCCCTCCCAGCAGTCGGTGGGCCTGTAATTTGCGGGAAGGGGGCTCGGTCGCAGAGCTCCGTGGGGAGGGGATCTGTGTCCACACAAACCGTGGGAGATTGGCCAGAGGATGCAACTACCTCGGTGGCCATAACCGGATCCGCCCACACCAGCATCCAAAAGCCTGATAAACCTGCAGCAATTCAAGCTTCACCCTCTAGCACAAGTAGTGAGGGAGGAAGGTGTCCTGTGCAAGTTGATTCCTCATCTTTCTACATGAGACATGGACCAATTGAAGTAGGAATGGATGATTGGGTATCTATTGATAAGACTGAGTGGGAATGGGGGTCAGAAGCTGGGAGCAGCTCCCCTGGTCCCAAGGTGACTGTGCTACTTGATCAGGAAGCTAAGGATGCTATAGAGAGAGGGGAACTAGCCCAGAAATTGGGGTTCTGCGAGGTCTATGTTGAAAGGGTCCCAGACCTCACCGGTCCAGGAAACATTGCTAGGGCCAGAGACCAAAATACGGCCTATGAACAGATGATTCAAAGGGTATGTACCCCATTTTCTCCACTAGGGAGAGGTGACAGGAGGACTCTCCCCCGGTTGTCCAGGATACAACGGTGGATGCAAAAGAAACTTGCGCTTTAGTATGGATATACCCCTATGCCCCAAGGGATGTTATGATAATGGTGGAAAAGTTTCGGGACTTCTGGTGTGACGAGCTAATCTGGGACTTCCTGTTTGTCCCAAAACCCTAAAGGGATTCTCCAGAGGAAGGGCTTAAGGAGAAATTTAACAAGGTAAAGGCTCAATGGAACTATGGGCGCTCCATCTATATAGATAGGGTGGAGGTCCGCGGCCCACATGGATCAAGGCACGCTTGGTCCATCAGAGTCAAGAACGAGCAAGGAGAGTATGTTCAGGTCCCTCATCCTGACTATTACATTTGAGGGCTGCAAATATTCTGCTTAAAAAAAAAAAAGGGAGAACTGTCAAAGAAGAAAAAACTGTGTGGCCGGCTGGCTACCACAACTGACCAAGGAAACTTTAAAAATATTTATGCTGAATACACAAGTTTGCAAGTGTTTACATTTATTGTAGATCCTTTGGGCCATCGGGCCAGGGTCTTTTGGAAGAAATGCTGTTGTGCTTGACCTCTTAGGGCCATCAGGCCCGGGTCTTTTGGAAAGTTGTTTGATGTGCTAGATCCCTTGATACAAATAAGTGTGTGGGACGTCATCCACAGCTCTGACAGATGAAAATGTTGTTGCAACAAAGTTCAAGTGTGTCCAGGAACTTTGTTGGGGGGTGCCCTACAGGACCCCTGTGTTACTTCCCTGACTCAGCAGGACTGCAGGTCATGAAGGACTGTGACTTGCCCTGTTCCTCAAAGAAGTGCTCGGAAAACTCAGCTAGAGGGTGCTGTGTTTCACTTTAACACAAGGACTCTGCATAGACAGCTAGTGTTAGGGGAAAGCCTCTACAGCCAAGGAGAGGAGCCCAGAGAGTCAAGACACTGGCTAAGCAGAGGTAGTCAGGGAAGGAGTGGAAAGGTTGCCCTTGCAGTCAAAAGGAGGGTCTTTCCACTCAACTCTATAAAATTGATGAAATAAAATACTGTAAAAAATACTTCAATGAGTATAAACCAGCACTAAATCGCATCCAGCAGCGCTCAATATATCAAATATATATTATAGATCATATAGTCCTCAAATGTAAATGACTGCCTGTGGGTTTCAGTGAAATATTCATGAATTCATCCGACAGTGAAGTCTACACGGACGAAACGCGTCAGGACACAGGCATGCTGTCTCCCTGGTAACCATTAGAGTTCTTGGCTGGCATCCGGATCCCACCTTAAAGGAGGCTTGGATACCTTCAATCAAAAGTGGTGAGCTGGCCATAAACCAATGGGTTACTACTATTTTGCTTGACAAAATCTGTTCACATGTAAGCATATTGGATTTGGGGTTTTGTAACTTGGAGGGTTGTACAATAAACGTTGAAACAATATTACACTATTGCGCCCCCATCTTTATTTCCATGACACATCCTAATCCTTGACTGGAATACGTATCTGGAGGTTGTCCGGGATAGACGGTGTGATTCAAGGAAGTAAAGGGTCCAAGCAACCAATGCTTACAGGCGCATTTTTCATGATATTTCCGGTGAGTGCCCATTACTAGGGGGGTCACGTCTGGTGTGGTGAAGGCTGTAACCTGACTATGGACAACTGTACACCGGGGAATATAATTATTATATGAACTGTCGGATGAATTCATGAATATTTCACTGAAACCCACAGGCAGTCATTTACATTTGAGGACTATATGATCTATAATATATATTTGATATATTGAGCTCTGCTGGATGCGATTTAATGCTGGTTTATACTCATTGAAGTATTTTTTACAGTATTTTATTTCATCAATTTTATAGAGTGGTTTTATTGACAGCAGCTGCGATCAACAATCTTTTAAGTGTCCTAATACGTTGTATTACATTTTATTCTAGTGTGTGGTTTTATCCCCCTATTAGAGGCGCTGGGCGAGTGTTTGTAGTCCAATATCGGTCTCAACCACTTTTTTACAATTCTTTCCACTCAACTGTTCAGATAGTTAGGCTTGCATTTTCCTATGTGTATGCAGTTGACTAACTTTTGCTTCCCTTTTTCTCTCTATAGATGGGACCGTCTTAGAGATAAATAGTTAGGACATTTGCATTGTATTTTCTTTCATTGTTCTCCTCCAAATGAGTTTGTTTGGTGGGGGGTGCATCAGTTCTCATGCACCTTAAGCTGTTTGTAAAATTTGTACAGCAGAGTATAATGATCTATTTTTTCACTGTAATTTATTTGTAAATTCATTTTTCCCTTTTCCCTCTTTCCAGGTTTGTGGGATGCTCCTGATTTTTGGTAGAGTTTTTGACAGGAGGCAGTTGCCTCAGAGTCAGAGGGACCTGACTCATTTTGGTGTGGGGTGGATGTAGCACCCTACAGGTAGGTGCTAGGTAAATGCATAGTGGGCCTTCTCTGCCTAACAGCAGGGCCATGATTTCTTTTTGGTCAGGGTGTCATGGCTTTCAGGTGTGTCTGCTGAGGGGGGAGTCTCCCCACTGGCTCTGTGAGAGGTTTCTCATAGGGCAGTGGAGGAAAGCCAATCAGGGACACATTCAGGCTTGTAACTACCCCAGAAGGCAGATTCTGCCACAGAGGATTCTGGGAGTGGGTATAAGTTTGAAGGGAGTGCATGACTCAGCTCCTTTGGCAGGAAGCAGAATCCCAGGAGGGAGAGTACGACTATCTCTCCTGCTGTCAGAGGAAGCGGATGTCTCTGGGTGCTGCCCGAGAATCCAGAGGGTGCTGAGTTGAGCTCAAGGGGATCCGGTGTGCCGAGAACCAGCGGAGAAAGAGAGGGGTCCAGTTCCAGGAAAGCCTACAGAGGTCATGAGTACTGTGGATTGCCCCTGGGGGTCTACCTAGTGTCAGAGGGGACCACTCCGGAGAAGGTTCTGGGATCCAAGAGTCAGCTAGCTGTAAAGGGGGTGCCCGGTCGGAGAACCCTGAAAGTGTTAAAGTGGGTACCTAGGTTGAGGACCCTGAAAGTGTTAAAGGGGTGCCTGCAGTTTGGGACCTGAAGAGTAAGTGTACAGTGTGGAGTGTACAGGTTGAGAGTTGCAGCAGCACAAGAATTTACAAAGAGCTACCTCAAGCTTGTACAGGGCTGGAGGGAGCTGTTCAGGGACTTTTGAGCAAAGCAGTGTCCGAAGTCAAATATTCTACAACTCCTGGATCTTCTGAATTAAAGTGGAGGTTCCAGCACAGTTTTTAGTGATACAGTATATTCAAGCATCAGGAAGCGTTGGCTAGCATCAGCTGGCGTCAAGACAGCGCTAACAGGCATTGTTCTAGAAGAGTCCCAAAATTGTACCTAGTTGAGCCAGAGGAGTATCCCACTCCCATCCCCTAAATACAATAAAACAAACAAACTAAAGATGCCGGACTGGTCCTTGTCTCAGTACTCACACCTGGGTTCACAGCTCAAATGTGCTGAGCAGTGGCGTCGGCAGGGGGGGGGGGGGGCTGACCGGGGCTATAGCCCAGAGTGGGCCCCCAAAAAGCCCGGGTCTCATGTGGAATCATTATAATTATTAGCCCCGAGTGTCTCACTGTCCAGTACGATCCTCCTCCCTTTCTCTGTTGGACCTCTACTGCTGCTGCCACACTGGTTGCTAGTATGGGCTGCCGAATGGCATCTAGCAATCAGTGATGTCACTCGTCACGTGACAGCAGGAGAGGCTCCCAGGCAGTGTTCAGAGCTGAGGATTTCAAATGCCACCGTGCCTAGAATTGGCTCTGCCTCCACTCACCTCCCTCTTCTCCGGTGTCACGTCGGATGGATGGCACATGCCAGAAGCTGCATACAGGGAGAGCAGAGCAGAGCAGCGTGGCTGGTTCACGCCCACCACTATTCCCACCCACTTCTTTTCCTGCAGCGTCCATTCTCAGTTCTGCCCTTCTCCATGTGCACACTGCACAGAAGCAGTTGGATTCCATAGGGAGGTCTGAGGAGGAAGAAGAATGTAAGTGCCCGAGGGGGGGAGGAAGAAGGTGAGTGCCTGAGGGGGGGAGGGAGGAGGAAGAAGGTGAGTGCCCAAGGGGGGGAGGAGGAAGAAGGTGAGTGCCTGAGGGGGGGAGGGAGGAGGAAGAAGGTGAGTGCCCAAGGGGGGGAGGGAGGAGGAAGAAGGTGAGTGCCTGAGGGGGGAGGGAGGAGGAAGAAGGTGAGTGCCCGGGGGGGGGAGGGAGGAGGAAGAAGGTGAGTGCCCGAGGGGGGGGGGAGGAGGAAGAAGGTGAGTGCCTGAGGGGGGGGAGGAAGAAGGTGAGTGCCTGAGGGGGGGAGGGAGGATGAAGAAGGTGAGTGCCCGAGGTGGGGGAAGGAGGAGGAAGAAGGTGAGTGCCTGAGGGGGGGAGGAAGAAGGTGTGTGCCCGAGGGGGGGAGGAGGAAGAAGGTGAGTGCCCGAGGGGGGAAGGGAGGAGAAAGAAGGTGAGTGCCTGAGGGGGGGAGGGAGGAGGAAGAAGGTGAGTGCCTGAGGGGGGGAGGGAGGAGGAAGAAGGTGAGTGCCTGAGGGGGGAAGGGAGGAGGAAGAAGGTGAGTGCCTGAGGGGGGGAGGAGGAAGAAGGTGAGTGCCTGGGGGGGAGGGAGGATGAAGAAGGTGAGTGCCCGAGGGGGGGAAGGAGGAGGAAGAAGGTGAGTGCCTGAGGGGGGGGGGAGGAGGAAGAAGGTGAGTGCCCGAGGGGGGGAGGAGGAAGCAGGTGAGTGCCCGAGGGGGGGGAGGAGGAAGAAGGTGAGTGCCTGAGGGGGGGAGGGGGGAGGAAGAAGGTGAGTGCCTGAGAGGGGAGGGAGGAGGAAGAAGGTGAGTGCCTGAAGGGGTGGAGGGAGGAGGAAGAAGGTGAGTGCCTGAGGGGGGAGGAGGAAGAAGGTGAGTGCCTGAGGGGGGGGAGGGAGGATGAAGAAGGTGAGTGCCCGAGGGGGGGGAAGGAGGAGGAAGAAGGTGAGTGCCTGAGGGGGGGGAGGAGGAAGAAGGTGAGTGCCTGAGGGGGGGGGGGGGAGGAGGAAGAAGGTGAGTGCCCGAGGGGGGGAGGGAGGAGGAAGAAGGTAAGTGCCTGAGGGGGGGAGGGAGGAGGAAGAAGGTGAGTGCCTGAGGGAGGAGGAAGAAGGTGAGTGCCTGAGGGGGGAAGGGAGGAGGAAGAAGGTGAGTGCCTGAGGGTGGGAGGGAGGAGGAAGAAGTTGAGTGCCTGAGGGGGGGAGGGAGGAGGAAGAAGGTGAGTGCCTGAGGGGGGAGGGAGGACGAAGAAGGTGAGTGCCCGAGGGGGGGGAGGGAGGAGGAAGAAGGTGAGTGCCCGAGGGGGGGGAGGGAGGAGGAAGAAGGTGAGTGCCTGAGGGGGGGGAGGGAGGAGGAAGAAGGTGAGTGCCTGAGCAAGTCTC
Source organism: Pelophylax lessonae (assembly GCF_965119305.1). Taxonomy (NCBI): domain Eukaryota; kingdom Metazoa; phylum Chordata; class Amphibia; order Anura; family Ranidae; genus Pelophylax; species Pelophylax lessonae. Next base: position 588,795,974 of record NC_138769.1, on the reverse strand, counting down.
CCTGTGTGACTGGATAGGAGGGGCATCCTTGGAATCCATCCACATAAGGTTGTAAAAGATCCCCAATCAGTGGCGGCCGGTGTGTTGGGGGCGCAGGGGCGCCGCCCTCCATCCTTGCGCCCGGCCCCCTAATCTGCATGCAGGGGCGCCGGACGCATGGAGTTCAGTGGAATTTTTTTTTGGCATCACCTGATTAGAGCCAGAGGCTTTAATAGGGCGATGCAAAGGATGGACCCGGGGTGCAGAGCAGTGCGTCCCGAGCCCACCCATTGTGTGACAATTGGGAATGAAAATTCGCTATTGTCACACCAATCCTCCTCCTGGCCAATCAGGAAGCGCGTCCGATACGCGCTTCCTGATTGGCCGCAAGGCAAACCCCTTGCCATTAGCCGAGGAGGAGGTGGGAGCGGAAGGACTCGTGGAGAAGCGCCGCCGGTCATCGGGGCTCAGAAGAAGCCGACCGCCGCCGCTGCTGGAAGGACTCGTGGAGATGCGCCGCCGGTCACCGGGACTGAGAAGAAGCCGCCCGCCGCCGCTGCTGCTCCAGGTAGGTAAGGGGGCACACACGCTGATCTCTGCATTGGGGGCATGTATGCTGGTCACTACATTGGGGGCACGCACGCTGATCTCTGCATTGGGGTCATGTATGCTGGTCACTGCATTGGGGGCACGCACGCTGATCTCTGCATTGGGGGCATGTACGCTGGTCACTAAATTGGGGGCACGCACGCTGATCTCTGCATTAAGGGCATGTACGCTGGTCACTACATTGGGGGCACGCACGCTGATCTCTGCATTGGGGGCATGTACGCTGGTCACTACATTGGGGGCATGTATGCTGGTCACTGCATTGGGGGCACGCACGCTGATCTCTGCATTGGGGGCATGTACGCTGGTCACTGCATTGGGGACATGTATGCTGGTCACTGCATTGGGGGCACGCACGCTGATCTCTGCATTGGGGGCATGTACGCTGGTCACTAAATTGGGGGCACGCACACTGATCTCTGCATTGGGGGCATGTACACTGGTCACTGCATTGGGGGCACACACGCTGATCTCTGCATTGGGGGCATGTACGCTGGTCACTGCATTGGGGACATGTATGCTGGTCACTGCATTGGGGGCACGCACGCTGATCTCTGCATTGGGGGCATGTACGCTGGTCACTAAATTGGGGGCACGCACACTGATCTCTGCATTGGGGGCATGTACACTGGTCACTGCATTGGGGGCACGCACGCTGATCTCTGCATTGGGGGCAGGTACGCTGGTCACTGCATTGGGGGCATGTACGCTGATCTCTGCATTGGGGGAATGGTATGCTGGTCTCTGCATTGGGGGCATGTACGCTGATCCCTGCATTGAAGGGGGCATGTACGCTGGTCACTGCATTGAAGGGGGCATGTAAGCTGGTCACTGCATTGAAGGGAGCATGTACACTGGTCACTGTGCATTGAAAGGGGGCACGCTGGTCACTGTGCATTGAAAGGGGGCACGCTGGTCACTGTGCATTGAAAGGGGGCATGCTGGTCACTGTGCATTGAAAGGGGGCACACTATACTTTAATTACTGAAGGCCCCTTTCACACTTTTGCGACCTCAAAGTCACGCAATTTTTTACAGGGTTTTTTGCCGCAAAGCAATACCTATTACATTTTTCTGTTTGCGCCCCCCCCCCCAAATTTTGAGCACCAGCCGCCACTGTCCCCAATATACCTAGAATAATGTGCACATATTAATCTGCAAGTGTTCACAGATATGTATAGGTCAGAGTGTTTAACTGACAAAGAATGATGTGCCATAGAACTGCTAATGTTGATGTATTTTTCTGCTCGGTATCTAATAAATGCATAATTTACACCCCCCCTTTCCAGTACCCCCCAGAGCTCTTCAGGCCCTCCCCACCAGTGCTCTTTAGCCCCCCCTCCCCCAGGGCTCTTCAGCTCCCCACAGTGCTTTACAGCTCCCCCCATGCTCTCTGACTCCCCCAGTTCTCTCCACCCCCCTGTGCTCCCTGGCTTCCCCCTCAGTGATCTACAGCCCCCCCAGTGCTCTTCAGTTCCCCCCCTTCCCCGTACTCTCTGTCCCCCTGGTTTTCCCTGCCCCCCCCCTGCTCTCCACCCCCTTGCTTTCTAACCCCCCTGCAATGCTTACCAACCCCCTCCATTATTTCTTTCCAGTGCCCCCCCCATGCCCTTCAGCTCCTCCTGTGCTCTCCAGCCCACCTAGTGGTCTTCTATCTTCTATCATGTCTGCAGTTTCTGACCATCCCCTGTACTATGTCCGCAGTCTCTGACAATCTCCTGTATCATGTCCACAGTCTCTGACCATTTCTTGTATCACGTCCACAGTCTCTGTCCATTTCTTGTATCACGTCCGCAGTGTCTGACCATCTACTGTATCATGTCCACAGTCTCTGACCATTTCTTGTATCATTTCCACAGTCTCTGACCATTTCTTGTATCATGTCCGCAGTCTTTGACCATTTCTTGTATCATGTACGCAATCTCTGACCATTTCTTGTATCATGTCCGCAGTCTCTGACCATTTCTTGTATCATGTCCGCAGTCTCTGGCCATGTCTTGTATCATGTCTGCAGTCTCTGACCATCTGTTGTATCATGTCTGCACTCTCTGACCATCTCTTGTATCATGTCTGCAGTCTCTGACCATCTCTTGTATCATGTCTGCAGTCTCTGACCATCTCTTGTATCATGTCCGTGTAATGTTCTGGTACCTCTGGTACCCTTGTTCCATATTTCTCCTTTGCTAATTGCGTCCCATCTTGTGTAACAAGAGACGCATATACCTTTAAGACCGGATGACATCATTGCCGAGCGCCGCTATGAGCGGCTATTTCAATCGCCGGCTTTCTCTCACTCATCGCTCGTTCAAACCACATGTTCACCGCACCTTCTCCTGTGAAGTCGGAGCTGCTGACATTTCCTTTGCTGAACTGACGCCGGAACCTCGCCGCTGATCCGTATCTCGCTACGGGATCACCTCTCTATCTATGGACATTGTTACTACTAACCTATCTAAGTGATAAGTACCCCACAGGGGATTCCTTACTAACCAATCTCCTACTGTCATCTACTGCAATTACCAGGACTATCTATCTATCTATTCCATACCATCTGCATAGACTGTTAGCTCTTGGGACTACCTTCAACTATCCTTGCACTAGGTTACTCTGTCTAAGTATACTCCATCTGAGTCCACTTACCATCTGCACTATACTAGACATCAGAACCTATCTGCTTTACCATCACCTGCAACTCTCCTAATATTACTCCTAGTAATCACCATACAACCTGTCTCTCATCTATACATTCTCATATGTTCTATCCCTCCACTAAAACATCTGATTGAGTATATGTATATTGCATAACAGGCTGTACACCGTGATGAAGTCCTGAGAGTTGGATAGGTTTATTCAACAGTATCTCTACAAGGCTACTGAGTGTGATAATTCTGCAGCTGAAAATCCATCCATTAACAAAAACGCATGAACGTTACAGATTGAACGAGCCTTTAAAAAAAAAATATGGATTCAGCAGAATTACCCACTCATGTACTACAATTAAAACAGCAAGTAGATGCATTGATCCTTGCGCTTACAGAGGTACAAAACGAAAATCAGACCTTGAGACAGCAGGTTGGCCGTCTCACACAGCTTTCTGCTACTCAGCCCCGTGAGCCTAAAATAAACCCTCCTCTAGTGTTTTCTGGTGATCGGAGCAAATTTCGTGAATTTAAAAACGCATGTCGTTTACTTTTTTTGTTAAAACCTCTAACCTACACCACTGACCAAATTAAAGTTTGTACCATCATCTCCTATTTAACGGGTGAACCCCGGGCCTGGGCAGACGCTCTCTTTGAAAAGGATGATCCACTTCTTAATTCTTACCCTCTATTCCTAGCACAACTCGCTAGTTTATATGAAGACCCCAATAAGCAGAGTACCGCTGATACCCAGTTACGGGCCTTGAAACAAGGAAGGAGACCCGTTGAAGATTTCGTGGCAAATTTTAAAAGATGGTCCCCTGATTCAGGGTGGAACGACACATCTTTGAGAACGCAGTTTAGACTCGGCCTATCTGAGGCCGTTAAAGACGAGCTCGCCCGAGCGGATTTACCTGGCACTCTGGAGGGACTGATACAGAGCAGTATCTATATTGACAGACGACTACGAGAAAGAAAGGCTGAGAAGATGGGCTCGCCATTTTCCAGTCCTTCTCGGATGTTGCCTGCTGACCCTACTCCTATGGAGGTAGGAATGATACGCCCACCTCTGACCCTTTCTGAACGTGCCAGAAGGAAGACCGAACATCTCTGCATGTACTGCGCATCCCCGAATCATTTGATAAGCGGCTGTCCCCTTGTCCGCAGAAAAGAGGGTGAGTGTTCAAATGTCTTGCTAGGCGGACTCACAACTTCCTTTTCTAATCCTTATCTTTTTGTTCATTTAACATTGCAGTGGGACCAAACTAGGATCACCACCCAGGCTATGATCGACACAGGATCTTGTGGAAACTACATTGACATTTGTTTTGTCTCCCTTAATAAAATACCTATTGTTTCAAAACCCAAACCTGTCTCCGTTAGTTTTATTAACGGTACCCCCCTATCCTCTGGTCCTATCACCAGTCAGACACAGGCACTCCTTGTAACTGCTGATGAGTCTCATGTGGAGACCACCACCTTTGATGTGTTAACATCACCACATTTCCCAATCATTTTGGGACTTCCCTGGTTACACATACATCAACCAATCATCGATTGGAAAACAAGAACGCTAGCGTTCTCTTCTCACTATTGTGAAACGACGTGTAATCTCCCCACATATGATAGGATCCTGTCTGTAGTGCCGGATGACATTATACCCAAGTGTTATCAGGACTTATCGGAGGTTTTCCTTGAAAAAAACGCTCAAATGCTACCTCCTCATAGGGACTATGATTGTTGTATCGATCTACTCCCTAATAGAAGGTTTCCCTTCGGACATGTTTATCCTCTCTCACAGGATGATCTCTCTCATCTTAAGGAGTATCTGGATGAGAACTTGGCAAAAGGATTCATCCGACCTTCTACTTCCTCCACTGCTGCTGGACTCTTCTTTGTCCGCAATAAGGATTCTAGCCTTAGGCCTATCATTGATTTCAGACAATTAAATGCCATTACAATAAAGGATCGTTATCCTTTACCTCTTATTCCTGAACTTATCGAACAGGTGCGTGGAGCTTCTCTTTTTTCAAAATTGGACCTAAAAGGGGCATACAATTTAATTCGAATCCGTAAAGGGGATGAATGGAAGATGGCATTCAGAACCAGATACGGACTGTTTGAGTACCTTGTAATGCCATTTGGGCTATGTAATGCTCCCGCAGCCTTCCAACGGTTTATAAATGAGATATTCAGAGACTTGCTTGACGTTTGTGTTGTAGTATATTTGGACGATATACTCATCTATTCTCATTCCTTACCTGAGCACATAAAACATGTGAGACTTGTGTTGTCAAGACTACTTGCACATAACTTATATGTTAAATCAAAAAAATGTTTGTTTCATAAAGAAGAAGTACTATTCCTAGGATATATTATATCAAAAAATGGAATCAAGATGGACATGAGCAAAATATCCTGCATTCTAGATTGGCCTGTGCCAACCACTCGCAAAGCATTGCAAAGGTTCCTAGGATTCTCTAACTACTATAGGAAATTCATTAAGAACTTCTCTGCGATTGTGAAACCTCTCACACAACTCACAAGCACGAAGAAACCATTTAATTGGTCAAAAGAAGCAGATGGGGCATTCTGTCTGCTGAAATCAAGCTTTACTACTGCCCCCATACTATGCCATCCAGACCCATCCCTTCAATACATCTTGGATGTAGATGCGTCAAATATGGCAGTAGGAGCAGTTCTCTCACAACGACCAACAAACACCTCACCTCTTCACCCAGTTGCTTTTTTCTCAAAGTCATTATGCAGCCCGAGGTGAACTACCCAGTAGGAGAGAAGGAGTTATTAGCCATAAAACTGGCATTAGAGAATTGGCGACATCTACTTGAGGGCACTCAATTGCCAATCCTGATATATACTGATCACAAAAACCTTCAATACCTTCAGACTAATAGAACTCTTTCCCACCGACAGGTTCGGTGGTCGTTATTCTTTCTGAGGTTTAATTTTTTAGTGACTTATACGCCCGCAGACAAAAATAAAAAAGCGGATGCACTTTCACGACTAGCCGAGAAAGATTCTACCGAGGTTCCCTCAGTTCCTATAATACCACTTGAACGTATTATCGGTGTCATTCGCTCCCTGAAGGAAGAGATTTTGCACAGCATAGGACTGGACTCACCTCCACCACAACTAACTACTGACGCAGAAGGCTTCCTCTATTACAACGATAAATTATACATACCCCCTACTATGCGAACCAAAATCTTGGAATTGTCGCATGACATACCTATGGCAGGACATATGGGTATGACTAAAACTTTAAATCTACTTACTAGGCAGTTTTGGTGGCCAGACATGAAGACAACCGTAAAAAAGTTCGTTTCATCTTGTGATATCTGTGCAAGGTCTAAAATCGACAACACGAAACCATCGGGGTTACTTTGTAGTTTACCGATACCCCAGGTTCTGTGGGAAGTGGTATCCTTAGACTTCATAGTGGAACTACCACCTTCCAGAGGATTCAACACCATCTTGGTATCAGTGGACCATCTGACCAAGATGGCACATTTTACTCCTATCCGAAGACTACCTTCGTCCAAACAAACAGCGGAATTACTTGTGAAACATGTCTTTACGTTACATGGTATTCCAAAAACATTGCTGTCTGACCGTGGTTCACAATTCATCTCAAAGTTTTGGCTAGCTCTATGTCAGATACTATGAATAGAGCGTAAACTTACTTCTCCATACCACCCTCAGACCAACGGACAGACAGAGAGAGTTAACCAGTGCATTGAACAGTATCTGCGTTGCTATACTTCGTATCTACAAGACGATTGGGCAGATCTCCTCCCGCTGGCGGAATTCGCCTATAACAACGCGACTCATAGCACTACTAAACAAAGTCCATTTTACCTAAATTACGGGTTTCATCCCACACTCCTTCCACCACGTATCTTGCCATCAAGTAATCCAGTGGCATCTGATTATCTTGCCCAGATAAAGGATTCTCTGGGATTACTCAACAATACTTTTTTAAACTAGGAGACGGGGGGGAGGGCTCAGAAATAGAATCAGTCAGGAGGGAGCAGAGGACTGAAGGCAGTTGTAGGGTCAATAGCGACAGTAGGTCAACAACATCAATTGGCGGGTCTGTGCGGGAGAACAGCAGACCAAACAGAAATAAACAAAACCGCCAATCACGTTTAACTTCCGTAAAACTAAGAGGGGTATATGCTAATGCCAGGAGCCTAGCTAATAAGATGGATGAGTTGGACATGTTAGTACATGAGGAGGACATAGACCTTGTGGGAATAACGGAGACTTGGTTCGACCCCTCACATGACTGGCTGGCCAATATCCAAGGGTATTCGGTGTACCGGAAGGACAGGGTTGGTAAAAGAGGGGGAGGGGTATGTCTCTATGTCAAGAACAATATAAAGGTGCTAGAAAGGAGTGACATTACGGATGGGATGAGCATGGATTTAGAATCTGTGTGGGTTGAACTCGATAGGGAAGAAGATAAGGGAAAAGTAGTTGTGGGGGTTTGCTATAGGCCACCTAACCAAGGGGAGGAGGTAGAGCTGGAATTTTTAGCACTAATAGGTAAAGCGGCAAAACTAGGATCAGTCATCATATTGGGGGACTTCAATTATCCCGACATTGACTGGGAAGAGGGGACTGCACACTCGCATAAGGCCCGGCTATTCACGGAAACCTTACAGGATAACTACATGTCGCAGTTGGTGGATTCCCCTACTAGAGAGAATGCTATCCTGGATCTATTGATCACTAATGACCCAGACATAATCTCGGAGGTAGGAGTCCAGGACAACCTGGGCTCTAGCGATCACAGGATGATCACATTTAGTATAAATAACAATATAAAAAGGCAAGTGGGGAACATAAGAACCCTAAACTTCAGAAGGGCAGACTTTCCAAAATTGTACTCATTGATGGAAAGGGTAAACTGGGGCCAAACCCTGGGATCACTGACCACAGAGGAAAAATGGGAATGCTTTAGAACAATATTAAGCAAAGGCATCTTGCAGTGCATTCCTATGGGGAATAAATTTAGAAGAGACAAAGCCAAACCTGGCTGGCTAAACCGTAGCGTTAAAAAACTTATTAGGGGAAAAAAATTGGCCTTCAAGAAATATAAATCAGAGGGCACCGTATCGGCCTTCCAGCAATACAAGGAGGAAAATAAGAAGTGTAAACACGAAATCAAGATGGCTAAAATCAACTTTGAGAGACAAATAGCGGAGGATAGTAAAAAAAACCCAAAGAAATTCTTTAAATATATCAACAGCAAAAAAACTAGGGCAGAGCATATTGCACACATAATTAGCGATGATGGGAGGATGGTTACAGAGGACACTGAAAAAGCAACCGTGCTGAATTCTTTTTTCTCGTCAGTCTTTTACGCAGGAAAAGGAAGGGTACACTGACCATGACTGTATGGTTAGTAGTAATACACAGGACTTGCCACTATGGCTAACAGAGGGGGAAATCAGGGAAAGACTGGATAAACTTAACACAAACAAATCACCAGGCCCGGATGGCGTACATCCGAGAGTGCTCAAGGAACTCAGTATGGTTATATCTAGACCACTGTTCCTGATCTTTGCTGACAGTATTAGGACAGGAGATGTACCAGGGGATTGGAGGAAGGCTAACGTGATTCCGATATTCAAAAAGGGCCAGAGACATATCCCGGGAAATTATAGGCCTGTCAGTCTGACATCAATAATATGTAAACTTTTGGAGGGGATGATAAGGGACTATATCGTAGAGTATGCTAAAGACAACAACATCATCAGTAGTAACCAGCACGGGTTTACAAATGGGCGATCTTGTCAAACCAATCTCTTAGCATTCTACGAGGAAGTGAGCTGTGAGCTAGATAGGGGGAGACCAGTGGATGTGGTGTACTTGGATTTCGCTAAGGCGTTTGATACAGTTCCCCACAAGCGCTTAATTTATAAAATAAGGTCTGCAGGTATCGACAGCAGGGTTTGCTCTTGGATACGGAATTGGCTAAAAGGCCGTGTCCAAAGGGTAGTAATAAACAGCGCATACTCAGACTGGTCTGAGGTAGTAAGCGGGGTGCCCCAGGGCTCAGTCCTGGGACCAACCTTGTTCAATTTATTCATAAACAGCATTGAGGAAGGGATCAGTAGTTCGTTATCAGTTTTTGCAGATGACACAAAATTGGCCAGGGCAATAACTGCACAGCATGAAGCAGATATCCTAAAGAATGACCTGGACAAAATTACGGAGTGGGCAACGACATGGCAAATGAGGTTTAATGTGGAGAAGTGTAAGGTTTTGCACTTGGGGACCAAAAACATAAAAACACAATACACGTTAGGAGGGGAACCCTTGGGGGAATCAAAAATGGAGAAAGATCTGGGAGTCTTAGTTGATGATAGATTAGGCAACAGCATGCAATGCCAAGCGGCAGCTTCCAAAGCCAACAGAATATTAGCATGCATAAAGAAAGGGATGTATTCCAGAGATAAGACTATAATCCTTCCACTTTATAAAACTCTGGTCCGACCGCATCTGGAGTATTCTGTCCAGTTCTGGTCGCCAGTCCTCAGGAGGGATGTGTTGGAGCTGGAGAAAGTCCAGAGAAGGGCAACTAAACTGATTAGGGGGTTGGAGGACCTTACCTATGAAGAGCGGCTGCAATCGCTCGATTTATTTTCCCTGGAGAAAAGACGTCTGAGAGGGGACATGATAGCAATTTATAAATATCTTAATGGGGATCTCAGCTTAGAAGAAAAGCTGTTCATTCGAAGGAATTGCATGAGGACTCGAGGACATACAATGCGATTAGAGGAGAAGCGTTTTAACCTCAGGCAACGTGGGGGGTTCTTTACTGTTAGGGCTACAAGATTGTGGAATTGTCTACCACAAGAGGTGGTTTCTGCGGGTAGTATGGTGACTTTCAAAAGACTCTTAGACTTACATCTCAAGGATCAGGAGATTGAGGGCTATGTTAGATGATTACAGTCACACACACCTACACAGGTTGAACTGGATGGACTATTGTCTTTATTCAACCTCACCTACTATGTAACTATGTAACTATGTAATACCATATCACATGCTCATAGCCAACAAAAGAGGTACTACGACCTCCGTAGGAAACCCTCTCCCCAATATGCCATTGGGGATCTTGTTTGGCTTTCTACAAAAAATCTGAGATTAAAAATCCCTAGTAAAAAACTTGGACCTCTATTTCTGGGACCTTTCCCAATAGAGAAGCTTATTGGAAAAGCTGCAGTACAACTCACATTACCAGCAGACCTCAAGATACATTCTGTCTTCCATGTGTCTCTACTGAAGCCTCATGTTCCTAACCAAGGAATAAGGCCTACTATCTCACCTCCACCTCCTGTACAAGTGGAAGGTGGAGAAGAATTTGAGATAAAAGAAATTTTGGATTCCCGTTTCAATAGAAGAAGACTCCAGTATCTTGTACGATGGAAGAACTATGGGCCCCAAGATGACACCTGGCTGGATACCTCCGATATACATGCCCCTAGACTGATTCGCAAATTCCACTCGAAATATCCAGAAAAGCCAGTTCTAGAGGCCTTCCGGAGCCGGCCTTAAGGGGGGGGTACTGTAATGTTCTGGTACCTCTGGTACCCTTGTTCCATATTTCTCCTTTGCTAATTGCGTCCCATCTTGTGTAACAAGAGACGCATATACCTTTAAGACCGGATGACATCATTGCCGAGCGCCGCTATGAGCGGCTATTTCAATCGCCGGCTTTCTCTCACTCATCGCTCGTTCAAACCACATGTTCACCGCACCTTCTCCTGTGAAGTCGGAGCTGCTGACATTTCCTTTGCTGAACTCACGCCGGAACCTCGCCGCTGATCCGTATCTCGCTACAGGATCACCTCTCTATCTATGGACATTGTTACTACTAACCTATCTAAGTGATAAGTACCCCACAGGGGATTCCTTACTAACCAATCTCCTACTGTCATCTACTGCAATTACCAGGACTATCTATCTATCTATTCCATATCATCTGCATAGACTGTTAGCTCTTGGGACTACCTTCAACTATCCTTGCACTAGGTTACTCTGTCTAAGTATACTCCATCTGTGTCCACTTACCATCTGCACTATACTAGACATCAGAACCTATCTGCTTTACCATCACCTGCAACTCTCCTAATATTACTCCTAGTAATCACCATACAACCTGTCTCTCATCTATACATTCTCATATGTTCTATCCCTCCACTAAAACATCTGATTGAGTATATGTATATTGTATAACAGGCTGTACACCGTGATGAAGTCCTGAGAGTTGGATAGGTTTATTCAACAGTATCTCTACAAGGCTACTGAGTGTGATAATTCTGCAGCTGAAAATCCATCCATTAACAAAAACGCATGAACGTTACAGTCCGCAGTCTCTGACCATCTCTTGTATCATGTCCGCAGTCTCTGACCATCTCTTGTATCATGTCTGCAGTCTCTGACCATCTCTTGTATCATGTCCGCAGTCTCTGACCATCTCTTGTATCATGTCCGCAGTCTCTGACCATCTCTTGTATCATGTCCGCAGTCTCTGACCATCTCTTGTATCATGTCCGCAGTCTCTGACCATCTCTTGTATCATGGCTGCAGTCTCTGACCATCTCTTGTATCATGTCCGCAGTCTCTGACCATCTCTTGCATCATGGCTGCAGTCTCTGACCATCTCTTGTATCATGTCCGCAGTCTCTGACCATCTCTTGTATCATGTCTCCAATCTCTTACTCAAATGTAAACACATTGCTAATAGTATTAGCGATCTGTTTATGCCAAAGGTAGGATTGTGCAGGGAAGGCAGAGAGTGCAAAAGGGGGCACTGTGATTAGAGAGATGGGGGGCTGTGAAATGTTTGCAATAAATATTCTTGAAAACATTACAAATTTTTTTGGGTGTTTGTATATTTTTACGTTTTGGGGGGGGGGTGCCAGATATAGGATCCGCCCTGGGTGCCAAATGCTCTACGTACACCACTGCACAGATGGCTGTGGGTGAGTGATGGAGGGCTGATTTTTGAAACCTTAGCCCATATTAGCCTTTTAACTTAATTTACTGAAACTGTACAAAGGCACCCTAAACCCTGTGGCAACCAATTAGAATTCATCTTTTGCTAGTGTGATGTCAGATAAGTAAATGCTGATTGGTTACTCTGGGTTGCCTCATTTTGCACTTAAAATTTTGCTTTGTGCATGGTTTCTTGAAGAAGCCCTTGATGTTCAACTTTCCCAGGAAGTCATAGAGGAGCTGACTCACCATTTTCTGGTTACAGCTACTTTGGAAAGATTTGGTGTTAGTGCTTAATCTGGACTACTGGGAAATAATTTCTCTTGTGTGTTGTGGATGTTCTGGGACCTCTGCTATTTCCAAAATGGCTGAAGAAGTTCCATAGGAGCCTCCAGAAAGGCTTCTACATGGGGCACCCTGATTGCCATAATTGGTGCTCTTAATTGCTTTATGGGAAGAGTTACAAGTAAAAGTGGAGATTAGAAAGTTGACAGATTAACATGCGTGTGGTCACATTTTATAACATTTTATGGTGGGGCATTGGGCAGGGTTGAGGGGGAGGGGCATTGGGTGGAGCTTGGGAGGGGCTTACTTTGAAATGTGGGAGGTGTTATCAAATTTACCATCGGGCTGAAGCCCCTGGTCTTTTTCTCACCTAGCAACGCCCCTGGTGCTGAGAGTGTTACCGGTAGCAGACCCACCTTAGGCTTAAGGCCTAGAAAACCTGCTACACTATCAAAGGATCAAAATAAGGAAGGATCGATTGAAGGATTAATTGATCGAGGGAAAAAGGGTTTGATGGAATGATCAGTTGATCTATCAAAGTAAGGATGGATGGAAGGATCAGTCGATCGATCAAAGGAAGGACGGATCAAAGGAAGGATCACACAATTTATTGATTAAAGGATCAATAAATAGTAATAGTAAACTCTGGAAAACACTGCAGCTTTAACAAAGAGGAGGGAGAAAAGCAGCTGCAGGGGAATAGTAACTAAATGAAGGCAATTGGAGAAGATAGGGGAAGGCAGGAGATTGTCTCTCACACACAGATTACAGAAATGTCAGGGAGAGAGGTAGGGGGAGTGGGGGAGATGCAGAGTTGGCTAAGGAGAAAGCAGGATGACAGAGGGACATAAACTGACCATGCTATCATATTACAGAGGGGAACACAGGAAAGGGCAGGAATAACCAGATATTGTATAACATAGAAAGGGATAAATGACTCTACAAAAGCACTGAGCTGTATATCATGTCTTAAAGGGGCAGAAGCATGTTTTTTTTTTTTTTTTTTTTAGGGTTACAACCACTTTAAATGTGCTATGTTATTCCCTGCTCTCTGCATGGTTGGTGAAGATAAGGTTAATTTCTTTGAGGATCCAGAGGTAGCTTCTGCGCGGCTGGGTCAGCTGGATTCCACTTGAGCTGTGAGTACTGTGTTCTTCTGTGCTTTTTTAGGGTGCTATAACTGGCCCCTTTTTTACTCTCCTCTTTTTTCTGTTGCCTGCGAGATGGTGAAGGTTATTCATAAAGTTTATCAACTTATTGCTAAAGACTTTCCCACCTGAATAATGTTGGGCCCCACTCCTTTCCATTATCTACAAGTTTTGATCCCTTTTTTTTTTGCTACCTTTATGCAACTTAGACAGTTTATTTCATTTTTTTTTTCCCGCCGGACCCTTATTTCCCTCACCTGTTGTTTAATGCCCTAGTTGCGGCAGTTTGCACACCCATCACACATAATTCTAGGGATCCCTTGACAGCTGTATGCATCTTCTGTTGTGGACTGATATCCTGGCTAGTCACGGTTAGCGGGCCCATTGCTGCAGTTTTAGCCGGCTTTATTCTATTGCTGCCAGCTACCTGTAGTTGGCTGCGTGGAACTCTGCTGCCACTCAGCTTTTCAGAGGATATTAGTCTCCCTAGTGTAATATATTGGATGTCTTTCAAGTGTATTGCCCCAGATGGTGCCTTACTATTTTTCGTTCACTTATCCACTGCGCTGGTGTATGTCCTGTTTTACCTGGGCTATTTTGTTTGATTTACAATTTTAGATTCATGCTTAAATAATTTGGGGTATGTGTAGAGCTGGTTGGGACATAGTATTACCGTTTTTTGACTTAGTTGACTTATTTCTGTATGCAACGGCCATGTGAGACCTTTTCATGTATGCTATATATTATTACACCTCTGCTGCATATATTACTTGCACTATGTGGCTCATTGCTCCCCTTATCTGCTCTGAGGATATATACACCTGCTGAGCCCATATATTTTGTCACGCTATAACTATGTCCCTGTTGAAATTTCTGACCCGGGATGTTTGTTAACTTGGGGATAAATTGACACACACATTGCTGTATTGACTTTTCTTAAAGCCCAGCGGGCAGATATTGTGGTCTTGACAGAAACGCATGTGGTGGGTTCTCCCCAGTGAGCATTGAAACTACCTGGACTGGGTGGGCCTTTCACGCTACCCACACTAATTTTTCTAGAGGTTTTTCCATTCTTAATTGCCAAATTTGTCCCATTTGCACTACAGTCAGCAGTGTCAGATTCCCAGGACTGATATGTTTTCCTACATGTACATATCTCTGGTAACCCTTTATTGCTCTTAGCTTGGTATTTGCCTTACCCATATATTTCTCATGCACTTGAGGTTTTTTCCTTTTCGTCACATCATTCCGCTTTCTCTGCAATATGGTTAGGCGACTTCAAAACAGTTTTCAATCCTAGCCTGGATAGACTGAGATCAGAACCTTATATACCTTAACCTGACCATTATACCCGCATTGGTCACCTTTTGATAGATTTTGTGCTTATTTACACCTAGAGACATCTGTATCCCCAACAAAAGGCATATTCTTGTTTTTCTGCAACCCATTCCATGATGTCTAGCATTTATTTTATTTTGCTCTCTAGAGTACTAACCCCTAGATTGCAAACGGCTGGCTTTAGCCCTCGCTTACTTTCAGACCATGCTCATTACTGGGTTACTTTAGCACCCTTTACTAGACCCCTGTACCTATCTGGCGCTTAAATCCTTTTTGGCTAACTTCGATACACGATAAGGACAGATTGGTTACAGAATAGGAGTTTTTCTTTACCTCTAAAGATGGTATGGCTACCCCATTAGCTATATGGGAAGCCTTCAAAAAACACGCTTGTCTCCTGTTAACTGAATATACAGTATCTCACAAAAGTTAAATACACCCCTCACATTTTTGTAAATATTTTATTATATCTTTTCATTTGACAACACTGAAGAAATTACACTTTGTTACAATGTAAAGTAGTGAGTGTACAGCTTGTATAACAGTGTAAATTTGCTGTCCCCTCAAAATAACACACAGCCATTATTGTCTAAATTGCTGGCAACAAAAGTGAGTACACCCATAAGTGAAAATGTCCAAATGGGGCCCAATCAGCCATTTTCTCTCCCTGGTGTCATGTGACTCGTTAGTGTTACAAGGTCTCAGGTGTGAATGGGGAGCAGGTGTGTTAAATTTGGTGTTATCGCTCTCACGATAACTGATACTGGTCACTGGAAGTTCAATATGGCACCTCATGGCAAAGAACTCCCTGAGGATCTGAAAAAAAGAATTGTTGCTCTATATAAAGATGGCCTAGGCTATAAGAAGATTGCCAAGACCCTGAAACTGAGCTGCAGAACTGTGGTCAAGGCCATACAGCAGTTTAACAGGACAGGTTCAACTCAGAACAGGCCTCACCATGGTCGACCAAAGAAGTTGAGTGCACATGCTAAGCGTCATATCCAGAGATTGTCTTTGGGAAATAGACATATGAGCGCTGCCAGCATTGCTGCAGAGGTTGAAGAGGTTGGGGGTCAGCCTGTCAGTTCTCAGACCATACGTCGCACACTGCATCAAATTGGTCTGCATGGCTGTCATCCCAGAAGGAAGCCTCTTCTAAAGATAATGCACAAGAAAGCCCACAAACAGTTTGCTAAAGACAAGCAGGCTAAGGACATGGATTACCGGGACCATGTCCTGTGGTCTGATGAGACCAACATAAACTTTATTTGGTTCAGATGGTGTCAAGCGTGTGTGGCGGCAACCAGGTGAGGAGTACAAAGACAAGGGTGTCTTGCCTACAGTCAAACATGGTGGTGGGAGTGTCTTGGTCTGGGACTGCATGAGTGCTACCGGCACTGGGGAGCTACAGTTCATTGAGGGAACCATGAATGCCAATATGTACTGTGACATACTGAAGCAGAGCATGATCCCCTCCCTTCAAAAACTGGGCCGCAGGGCAGTATTTCAACATGATAACAACCCAAAACACACCTCCAAGATGACCACTGCCTTGCTAAAGAAGCTGAGGGTAAAGGTGATAGACTGGCCAAGAATGTCTGCAGACCTAAACCCTATTGAGCATCTGTGGGGCATCCTCAAACAGAAGGTAAAGGAGCGCAAGGTCTCTAACATCCACCAGCTCCATGATGTCGGCATGGAAGGGTGGAAGAGGACTCCATCTAGTGGCAGCCTGTGAAGCCCTTGTGAACACCATGCCCAAGAGGGTTAAGGCAGTGCTGGAAAAAAATGGTGGCCACACAAAATATGGACACTTTGGGCCCAATTTTGACATTTTCAATTACAGGTGTACTTACTTTTATTGCCTGCTGTTTAGACATTAATGGCTTGCATATCGGCTGCCTACGCTGTGAATGTAAATTTTCTACTTTTTTATTCTGTAATTGCAGTAGGACAATTGTGACTGTTGTACCTATGTTAACGGTATTATTTTCTATACGTTCGATGTTCTATTTTTCACGAAAAATTCAATAAAAATGATTGCAAAATAGACATTAATGGCTGCGTGTTGAGTTATTTTGAGGAGACAGCAAATGTACACTGTTATACAAGCTGTACACTCACAACTTTACATTATAACAAAGTGTCATTTCTTCAGTGTTGTCACAAGAAAAGATATAATAAAATATTTACAAAAATGTGAGGGGTGTACGCACTTTTGTAAAATACTGTATATCTAGGTTTACGCTGGCTTCTAAATCCTCGTTTTTTCGGCTATACCTCAGTTAACCTCTTTGGCAGACCAACATTTTGGTGCACCTTCACCCAGTAAATTATCCCTGTTAAAACTTCAAACTTGAGGGGTTGACCAGATGATTTATGAGAGAGCAAGATATAAGCTCTTTTTCAGCAGACAATGTATGTTTGAACTTGGGGTCACGTCCTGGTAAACTTTTAGCTTACTTAGCTCACCATGTTTCACAACCCTAGGTCTTTAGCACTTTGCATTCACCTTTTGGTGTGTTTCTTACTAATCTGGAGTTGATTACCACTGAGTTTACCAACTTCTTTACAGAGGTGTATACTTCACGATATAGGCTCTAGAGTGGCTGTCACCCTTGTTGCCACCAAAGCTTTTCACTTGTGTTTTGCCTTTTGGCCCTCCTCCTAAATTTTATAAAATGGCTTACCATTCTTTACAGTGCCCCTGGGGCTAGAGTAATGGCTAATGGGTGGACCACTGGCACCTTTCTTCTTTCCAGTGGGACACCTCAGGGCTGTCCCTTGTTGCCTCTTCTCTATGCTCTAGTGCCTGCAACCTGGCTATTTTACTCAGATCTAACCCAGAGATCCACGGCCTAAGCTCAGGACTCCAGATGGAAAAGGTAGGGCTTTACGTTGACTATATGATTTTATACATAGTGGACTCTGACCCCTCCCTGAGGTCAGCACTTCAAACCACTGAACAATTTGGCAGGTTTTCTGGTCTTAAAATCAATTGGGACAAGCCACAAATTCTCACTATAGACGTGTTCCCACCTTCTGAAGACCAGGCTGATTTACCCTTGGTTAGAGTCAGTTTGTTTAAATATTTGGGCATTTAGGTCTCGTGACTTCTCTTTGATTATATAACTGAATGTAAAACCTCTCATTCTGCTGCTTAAAACTAGAACTCAGGCATGGGCGAGATTACCCTTGGTGGTTATAGGCCTTGTAAAGATGATATTGATTCCCAAAATTCTTTGAGTACTATGGCATTCTTCAGTCTATATCCACTTCAATAGTTTAAGACTATAAGTACTATACTGCAGTCTTTTGTATGGGGCAAAAGAAAGCACAAACTAGTCTAGAGAGTTTTGAAAAACTCAACCTCCCTAGGAGGCACTGCCTGTCATGATCTTGGGTTATACTATCTGGCGGCACAGTTGTCTCATTTTTATCATATAAACAAATCTGATAGAGATATCTTTCATTGGTGTATGGCACCCATTCTGTGATCTGCTGAGAGGGCTGGAGGGTTCCCTTCATTTTTCGAGCTGCTCCTGCTTCTCCTTTCACCATAAGCAGATCTGGGACATAGAAATAGCTAAAACTATCACTCCTGTCTTTCATAGTAATACTTCTATTTAGTATAATAAGCTGTTGCCTGAACTTTGGCAACTCCCTGACCCTAGAGTGTGGACCTCAAAAGGGATATATTTGATTTCTCACATAATCAGTCGTGATATACTTAAATCCTTTGACCAATTGAAATCCAAATTTGCTCTTCCAAACCACATGATATTTCATTACCTTTAATTAAGGCACGCTCTCCACACTCAATATGCTGGCTGTTTTCCCACGCTACCCCTGGTGGATCATATAGAAGTAATATATAGTGACGAGCCATGTAAGTTAATCTCTACCTTCTTTGATATTTTACTTACCCCAGCAGCATCTGCCTATTCTCTCAAGTCCCATTGGGGGAATGATACTTGGGTTTTGGATGATGAGGAATGGGGCATAGTGTTGGAGGCGTGTAAAGTGGTATCCCCTAAAGTCTCAGATCAACTCACACAATTCTATATCCTTCACAGGACCTATATTACTCCTATGTGGTTGGCTACATTTTCTTCATCCAGCAGTGCCCTTCATCACCCTATGTGCCCTAAATGTCTAATTGCTCCTGGTACATTTGGTAATTTAATTTGGCAGTGCCCTTGCATTGAGGGTTTCTGGTCGCAGGTTATCCAATTCCTATATTACCATATGAGCTCGCCATTGTCACTGGACCCAAAACAGTGTTTACTTGGTCTTTTCCCTGATTATGATATGGATAAATATGCGTTTAAGTTTTTGTATAAAACAATGTTTGGTGCTATGAAATTTGGTGACTCAGGGGTGGATGCAAGCTCTACCTCCCACTCTCCCAGCCTAAGTATCTGAAATTGCTGATGCGAATAACATCTTGCCTTTTTTAAGAAAGTTCTCTACATTAATCGGGGCTGTCCCAGTAAATATAATAAAATTTGGGATAGATGGCTACAGTTTACAGTTACATGTACCTCATAAGTACTATCACTGGTGTTTTATATCTACTGTGTTTCTCTCTCCACTATTCTATACTGCTATTGAGGCTACAGTGAAGACTCTTTATTACCGTATACCCTCCCTGATAATAGCCTATCAGACTGGGTTTGTCACTACTGTTGCTTCTTGCTCATTTGTATGATAGATTCCCACATCACTTGCTGTTTACTGTTAATGTACTTTGTATCAGTGATGTCTCCTGTACAATTAGATGTCACTGCTTTTTTTGTTTATATGTTTTTTCTGTGTTTGCTGTATGAACCATATTATATTAATGCAAAAAGCCTTGCCTTTTGCATTAATAAAACGCCTTTTTTTACAATAAAAAAAAGTTGATAATATTGCCTGGTTAGTTTGTGTATAGATGTGACACAAACCATAAATATGTAGGAAGAATGATGTATGTACAAACAATGTTTTTTCAGGTTCTAAACAACCGAGAATGGTACAATCCTATCCCAGCATCTCAAGATAATCAGTTTATAAATGAGTATAGAACTTTGATTGGACAGGACTTCTATCAGGGCTTGATTAATAAAGATACTTGGGATTTTATAAATGCAAAACATCCTAGAACTCCCACATTTTACACATTATTAAAAGTCAATAGAAGCTGAACAACTCCCTCAGGATGTCCAAAAATCTCTCTTATGTTTGGGATACAAATAATTTGTTGAGAACTATAGATGAAATGCATATCCCCCAAATGCGTGGTTGGTGGCTATTGATGTTGAAGCCCTTTACAACTCTATTCCCAGTGACAAGGAGATACAAGTTGTGATGGACCATTTGTCTGAGTGAGGACAATCTGCCTGGAACTATAACAAATTTGAGGTACAGATTATTAATGTTATTTTTAAAAGAAATGCTTTTATGTTTCAGCACTCCCACTACCTTCAGGTACAGAGTATGGCAATGGGGGAAGGGTGTGCACCCTCTTATGCCAACCTGTACTTGGGGGGGGGGGGGTTGGAGCGTGATTATCTTTTCTGGTAATGACTTGACTGATAGTCTTAATCACGTCATCAGCTGGTATCCTAATATTTCCGATATCCTGATGGTATGGGGTGGTAATAAAGAGCAATAGATGCCCTGCCCTGAGAATTGTTGCAACCTAAAATGTAAATTTATGAACTGTTACCAGCAGCAAATAACTTTTTTAGATGTGGAAATGTTGTTCTAGGTTCAATCCTGTACAGGAAGCTGTTGGTGGGCAACACCATATTGAATGCATCTAGCTCACTCCTGGAATCATTAATATCTAGCATCCCTTATAGTCAATACTTGCATGTTCGACTCAACTGCACTAATGACACCAACTTTGAAACTGACACAAAGGCCATACAATTATGTTTATTGGACAGAGGATATAGTAGATCTACCCTTAAAAAGGCCTATAATAAGGTTAAGATACAGGATATACCAACTCTAATTGGCCATGCAAAACCCAAAACATCTTCTACCACCATGTGCATAATAACGAGATTCTCAAGACAACACAAAGAAATATGTAAGATCTTTGGAAAATGTTGGTATTTATTAAGAGCTGATGAGTCTCCAAATATGTAAAACCATATCCAGAGATCACATATCGGAGATCCTATTCATTGAGGGACCATTTAGTTTGAGGTTATTATGTATCTATGCATCTAGTTCTCAAGGCTAGATAGTTTTGTTTTTGGATGTTTACTGTTTGATTGTATATTGTGTAATTTTTTTTTATTTTACAATTTTTGTTGTCATTATTTTTGTATATTACAATATGTAAAATGTATTTTTTCAGTGGACATCTTTCCACCACTCTATCGGTCACAATTGCTATTTGCTTGTGATTCTTTATTGCATTTAGAATGGTTCCCTTGGGTGAGTTGGTTGGCAACTGTACAGAAGCCCAAGGCATAGAAGTGGACTTGTATGTGAATGGAACCAATTTCCATCCCCCTGTTTGCCCCTGTGCCTGATTACACTGTCAATGTGCTTGCCGACCTGTCTCTCCCTCCCCCATATGCTCAATTGCCCATCTGTGTGCACAAGCTTCCAAATGGGGCTGTGCACTGATATGTCAGGAGGAGCTACTGGAGGGCAGCTAATACACAGCTGTTTGGTCCTCTGATCAGCAGGGGTTGGCAGTGGCTTGGGTGCAGCCTTTCGACAACTGTTCGGTGGTTCAGGTGGGCAGGGACGGATCATGTTTGCGCCCTGGATTATGAGGGAATGGGGAGCGATCTGGGCGTGACATTATTCGCAGGCGCTCGTAGGAGGAGTATAAATGCCACCATATCCTCAGGCCATTTTGCTGGAGCTTTTCAGACACCCCTGTGTTTATTTTGCCTCGTAAACAGGTTGTAGGATGTTCGAATTTCAGAGACTTCATAACCTGAAATATTGGTATTTTACTCTTTGATTGCTTTAGGACAGTTTAATATATCCACTTTCTTAATGACCATCCATTTAGTGCTAAATAATCTCAGAACTTTGTTATGTTTGTTTGAGTCCTGTTATGGTTAAGCACTCTGTTGGGCAGTTTGAACTCTGCCCTAATTGTTGATATAAGGCTGTCGTTGCTTTTTTTTTAGTTTCTAAGGATCTATCAATCTACAACCGCAGCATGAGGGAACACAAACTTCTGTATGAGAGTCTGCCACACATCAGACTTCTCATCTTCTTAGACTCTTTGCCACCAGAGGATAGAGAAGAATGTATGGATGTCAGAAATTAGATCAAATGTGCATTCCAGAACAGAACAATGGATGTTTTCTGTGCAAATGATAAATTTGACAAAATGTGTTCCAAATATGTAGTCTTTGTGAAAGTTGTGCAGAAAACCCAATGTTTGCCTTTTGGAGTTCATATATTGACAAGGTACAAATACTTTTTTTTCTGTTTGTGAGAGCAACACGAGTATTGGACTGGCATAATTACAGCTAGCATTTCTGACTATAGCCTAGGGTAGTAGTAAGACATAGGGGTCTTGCTGCATATATTGGGATCTCATGTTATCATGTGAACAATATTTGGTATATATACTTTTGTGTTTTCTCTTTTTATGGTTTTGTGTCATTCACATGTGTCTGTACATAGGGGGCTTGATGGACCAGCCTCTTGCTTCAGTGAGCTGCAGTGCACTCTGGGGGCTCTCCCCCTCACCCCTTCCAGGCACGGGGTTTGGGCAGGTGTCTTTCCCCTTGCACATTGGTGCCACACATCCCGCGCAGGACTTATAACATCACTTTCCCTGGAATCGTTATGCCAACGCGTGGCTGATACATCAGCGCTCACCTTATGAGGGGGATTCTTTTGGTGCCAATGCTTGAGAGATTTTCACTGTTCAAGTTTAACTCTCTCCCTCCCTGTGAATGCCTGCGTGACCAATATATTTTTTTCAATAATTCACTCTTTCCTTAACACCCTACAGTATCACATGAACCTTGAGTTGTTGTGTGAGCAAACTAGGTTACGACAGCCCACCATTTTGGTGGACTTTTTTCTTTCTCTCCTTTTCCTTTCCTCCATGTGGTTTAACCACTAGACTCCAAGATTGTTCATATTTTTTTTACATATTTGCATCTGCTCCTGAGAAAGTGGAGCCTTCTCCATGAAAGTGTTGAGCCATGTGGATGCAATTTTTTTTTTTTTTTTTACACCATGCTTTTTTATGTTTGATTTTTTTATATGATTTTTGCCAATCATGAACCAATGTTACTACTGTATTTATCTACACATTCAGCTCTTAAACCAAATGTTCATACTGTTCTAATGAGATGTTTTCATTATTTTTTTTTAATTAATCTATGTAATTATAGAATACTATGTTTTTATACCACAATTGTTGATGAGACTCTTTATTATGTTATAATTGTTAGTATGTCCATATATGAATTATTGATGTGTTTATGCATTTACCTATCACTGACTGTATACTGCGCACCTCATTTAAAGTCCTAATTCCTTTTTAACTCTGAAATATATCACTCTGTGTGTAATGCATCTACTGTAGGACTGTTGTAATTCCTCTGTACTCATTTATAGGACTGTTCAATTCCCTCCCTCATTTATAGGACGGTTTAATTCTCCTTGTTCCTCATTTATAGGACTGTTATCTTCCCTCTGTCACTCAGTTCACTTTTCTCTGTCCTCATTTATAGGACTGTTCAATTCTCTCCCTCCCTCATTTATAGGACTATCCTGCCCCCTCTGTCCCTCATATAGAGGACTGTTCACTTCCTTCTGTCCCTCATTTATAGGACTGCTTGATTCTCTCTCTTGATATTCTGGCCAATGGAATCTATTACCCCCCAAATGCTTGACACCCCTAAATGTGCGTACAGTACACAGCTTTAGGTGCATTTTTTAAGCAGCTTTTCTCCTGCTAGGAGATCTGGTGTTCAGAGGAGAAAGTAATCATCCAAAGTGCATGAATCCTAAAAGATGAGTAAAGAAATATCCAACATGTCGAGCCTAATATTGCATGCGCCTATAAAATGGCGACTAACACATCAGTACCCTATATTATATATATATATATATATATATATATATATATATATATATATATATATATATATATATAAATGTGACATTTTAAAAGCACCTACAAGTCATCAATTTGGAAATAATATTGAATAATGGCCCTAGGATTTTTGCTTTCCCTCCAGCGATATGTAAGTAGTGCAATCAACGCTTCAACATTTTTTTGGGGGGTCAAATTTTTTATGTGCTTAGGTCAGGGCTCAAAATTTCAAGTCCTGAGCTACTAGCCAGGCCTTAAGGGTTACTCGCCACTACTTGCCCCACCTAACCCCTACCCTGCCCCGCCCCTAAATGTGCCCTCAAAAAAATATTTTATAAAATTACACTGTTAAATGTCTTTGCATGACTTCAGAAGTTGCACAAATAAATATTAATAACAACAGTGTGATTGTATGTGTGTTTTACCTGGATTTTAGGTGCATTTCTATTGAATTCTATTACACAGTGCATTTTCTGAAGCCGCATCAAAGATGCAGCATGCAGGACTTTAAAGCGCTTTCATGAAAACGCACTTTGTAATAGAAATTCAATAGAAATGCACCTAAAATCCAGGTAAAACGCACATACAATTACACTGGCTAAACCACAGTTCACCAGTTATTAGGGATAAGAGAGTGAATAGGGGGTAGGGGGGGGGCTGGGGGGTCTGGGTTGTAATAATATATGTTAATGAAGAGCAGAGTGAAGGGCTGTAGAGAAAGTGCTAAGGCTGTATTTTGGGACAGGACAGGGTCAGCTAAATGGCTGCTTGGAATGCTCGGAGCTGTGACCAGAGGCTGCAGGACATACAGTAAAGATTTATGGAGAGGACAGCTGAAAGAGAGAAGTAGATGAAGGGTTAAAGCGGAGTTCCGGGCACAAAAACAATATTTTTTTTTTGTGCCCCTCCGCTAGTTAGACATTACCTGAAAAGGAATTGGATAGTTATTTTTTTTTTTGTTTACTTACCTTGTAATTGAAGATCGTAAATACTCACCTCAGAGTACTTCCTCCCTCAGAGCCGCGGCTCACCCCGTCACTTCCTGTCTCGCGATGATTCCTGGGAGCTGAACGTCATCGCTCCCAGGAATCATTGCAACGGCACCGGCCCCGCTCGTCACTTCCGGGCGACGCGAGGGGCCGGTGCAGGCGCATTCTGGGACAAGAAGACGCGGTAGAAGACTCAGAAGAGGACCGTGCCGGCTTCAGCTGCCCACAAGAGAGATGGAAACGCTGTGGAAGAAATTTTATAAGTAAGTATTTCTTCTAAAAGCTAAGTGCGTAAATTCCATTGTGGAATGTGCTAGCCCTGACTGTCCCGGGGGTATGTTTATTAAAAAATGACATCTGTGCCCGGAACTCCGCTTTAATGTGAACAGAGGACTTACGATTGTGCAGGGAAGATAAAGACAAGTGCGAGGAGACGGACAAAGTGAAAGTAACCTGGCCGAGTAGAACAAACCAACAGGGGAGGGGAGCTTGGAAGGAGAGAAGTGATTAACGGCTGCAGGAGAGATAAGTGGCTGGAACGGAGGAGTCCAGAAATCATGCATTGTGCTGCTGCAATAACAGGAGGGAGAATGACATTCACTCCTGTCAGGCAGGTGAAGGCAGAAGCTCCTAGTGCTTCCTTCCCCCCCTCATCACAGATATGGACACTGCCCACCCCTGCACGTCCAGACAGTGTTCTGTTTCTTCCTCTCCTTGCTCGCATTCAGTCATTTTTCACTCGCAAAATGCGAGAAGGCGAGTGAAAAATTTGAGGGCTGGCTTAGGTGGTTACTTTAATTTTTTTTACTGAACTTTATTTTATAATACATAGGGGACAAAAACTCTTCTAGTGTACAGATACCCGATCACTTCCATCTCACAGCTGTCAGTCGCATGTCAGATTTACACACATTCTTAACCGCTGCGACAGTCAGAAGTGTGTAAAAAGAAAAAAAAACACTGCTGCCAACGAAAGAAATACAGTAATCTGGTAAAAGGTTTAAGCCTCCATTCACACTTGTATGACTCCATAGTTGCGCCGATTTTATAGTGCAACTATGGTGCAACTTTGGATGGGTACAACTTGGATACGACTTTGGCTTTGACCAGTGATAATGGACAACTGTTGCACATAAGTTGCATTGTATAACATTCAGGTACAACTTTCATGCAACTTCTGAGGGTTAACATTGAAGTCTGTGACCCTCAAGTTGCATGAAAGTCGAACCAAAATATTGCATGAATTACTTTGAAGTTGCTACAACTTTAAGTCTCCCATATATGAATGGTTATCATTAGGGATGAGCTTCAAGTCGAAGCTAAGTTCAAATCGAACATCGGTCGTTCAATCATTCATCGAATGACAAACAAATGTGCTTCTTCGCGGGAAATTTGAGATCCCGTAATGCACGTTATGTGATTGGCCAAAGCATGCACCCTGACCTCATGCTTTGGCCAATCAAATGATCTCTGCCATGAATGGACTAAAGGCTGGCGGCCTTTAGCCAATCATGGCTCAGGGACCAAGTACATGCCCCACACTACATAAAGGCTGCCCGAACAGCCGCAGCGTGTAGTGGGATTGTGCGGACGAGGAGACAGGGAGAGGAACGCTTTTGAGGCAGGGCGAGAGTAGCTTTTTTTTTAGTTTGTCAGACAGTGCAGAGAGACATTCCTAGCAGCGTAGGGAGGGACAGCAACGTGTTTGAAGCAGGGAGAGAATAGTTCCTTTGCAGTTTGTCAGACAGTGCCAGTGAGACATTCCTAGCAGTATAGGGAGGGCCGGGAATGTGTTTGAGGCAGGGAGTGAATCGTTTCTTTGCAGTTTGTCAGACAGCGCAGTGCCAGTGAGACATTCCTAGCAGGGAGGGAGACAGATTTGTGCTTTTTACAAGTTCAGAGATCAGATAGTGAGAAGTATATTCAGTAGTGCATACCATAGACAATATACCATACATAGATCTCTATATATAGGGCTATTGATTACATCATATCAGTGAGTATTATTAATCGGTCACTTGCGTACATCCTATAAGCAGCGCAGCTCATCTATAGGGCTATAGATTACATCATATCAGTGAGAGTATTGTTAATCGGTCACTTGCGTACATCCTTTAAGCAGCACAGCTCATCTATAGGGCTATTGATTACATCATATGAGTGAGAGTCTTGTTAATCGGTCACTTGCGTACATCCTATAAGCAGCACAGCTCATCTATAGGGCTATTGATTACATCATATCAGTGAGAGTATTGTTAATCGGTCACTTGCGTACATCCTATGAGGAGCACAGCTCATCTATAGGGCTATTGTTTACATCATATCAGTGAGAGTATTTTAATTGGTCACTTGCGTACATCCAATAAGCAGCACAGCTCATCTAACGGGCTATTGATTACATCATATCAGTGAGAGTATTGTTAATCGGTCACTTGCGTACATCCTATAAGCAGCACAGCTTGTCTATAGGGCTATTTATTTTATCATATCAGTGAGAGTATTGTTAATCTGTCATTGCGTACATCCTATAATCAGCACAGCTCATTGATAGGGCTATTGATTACATAATATCAGTGAGAGTATTGTTAATCGGTTACTTGCATACATCCTATAAGCAGAACAGCTCATCTATAGGGCTATAGGATTACATCATATCAGTGAGAGTATTGTTAATCAGTCACTTGCGTACATCCTATAAGCAGCACAGCTCATCGCTAGGGCTATTGATTACATCATATCAGTTAGAGTATTGTTAATCGGTCACTTGCATACATCCTATAAGCAGCACAGCTCATCTATCGGGCTATAGATTACATCATATCAGTGAGAGTATTGTGAATTGGTCACTTGCGTACATCCTATAAGCAGCACAGCTCATCTATAGGGCTATTGATTACATCATATAAGGTCATTGAGTATCTATTGGTCAGTTGCATATACCCTATATTGATCTGTATCAACATTATGTCCGAAAGGCCGACAAGCAGAAGCCGACGCTCACAGGCCACGAAAAGAGGGCAAGCAGCCTCTGTGTCCATTGTGAAAAGTGGTGTTCACAGTCGACATAGTGCATCCTCTGCAGGCGGGGCACGTCCGTCCTTTATTTCCCGTGCTGCCAGTGCTATTCAGCCACAACATGTGGAAGAGTTGGTGGAGTGGATCAATAAGCTGTCCTCATCCTCCTCGTCCTCCACACTCACAGTAGATTGCCTTCCACCGGAGCTGCCAAAGCGGCCCGTTCCACAGGCTCCTTCTCCTCAGCTACTCCTTCTGTCACCCCACCATCATGCATGGCGGAGTCATCTGAACTATTCGATCATAGTGTCAGTGAAATGCTGCTGGAGGATGCGCAGCAATTTGAAAGCTGTGATGATGGTTCCCAGGTTGATGAAGGGAATAACGTGAGCGAGAGAGGGGGTGACAATGACGGACAAGAAACCAGCAGTCATGTTGCCACGGCTGAAGCCTATTGCCAAGTTTGCTCCAGTGACGAGGAGGGAGGGGATGATGAGGTCACTGACTGTACTTGGATGCCTGACAGGATAGAGGAGGAGGAGGGGGAGGATAAGAAGGACACGCAACTCCAATGAGGCAGGATGTTCTCCAGGGGCCGCCATAGCAGTAGCCAACCTATTGTGTCACAGCTCAGAGCTCCACAGGTGCAGGGTGCTGCAAACTCACTGCGGACTCACAAAAGTTCATCAGTGTGGGCTTTTTACAGCACATGTGCAGTAGACCCCACAGTGTTGCTGTTTGCAACATCTGTCTAAAGCGGATCAAGCGTGGCCAGAACACCAGCCGCTTGGGCACCACATGCTTGACAAGGCGTATGACAATCTGCCATGCAGTCTGTTGGCCACAGCACCTGAAAGAGGCACCAGATCAAAACAAGCATACATTACCTTGCTCCTCATCTGTGATCTCTAACCCTACTATACCTCATGCCTTCTCAAATACCAGCATTGAGAGGGATGATGGTATAGCAATGAGTGCCACAGAGACTTGCACCCAATCTGCTCACAGTACACCACCGCTTGATTTGAGCAGCAGGCAAATTTCACTACCCCAGTTTTTGAACTGTAGAAAGAAATACTGTCCCAGACATCCACATGCTCAGTGTCTTAATGATAGCTTGGCCAAATTGCTAGCATTACAATTGCTGCCTTTTCATCTGGTAGACTCTGCTCCCTTTCGCAAATTTGTGGAATGTGCTGCACCACAGTGGCAGGTCCCAAAAAGGCATTTCTTTTCACGTAAGGCCATTCTGTCTCTCTACCGTCATGTGGAAGGTAGTGTTTTGGCCTCGTTGGACAAAGCGGTCAGCAGGAAGGTGCACATTACTGGTGACTCTTGGTCCAGCAGGCATGGACAGGAACATTACATTTCTTTCACGGCGCACTGGATAACTCTGCTGGCAGCTGGGAAGGATGCAGGACAGGGTTCAGTGTTGCAGCTTGTTTTGCCACCACGCCTCCAAAAGGCTGGTGCTGGTTCTTCCACATCTGGCTACTCCACCACTTCCTCCTCCTCCTCCTTGTCCTCTTCTGCTCAATTGTCCTCTGAAGCAGCAGTGCTCCCTAAGCGTTCAAGGGGCTAGGCAAGCAGTCAGGCTAAAAGATGCCATGCTGTGCTTCAGTTGGTCTTTCTAGGAGATAGGAGTCACACCAGTGCAGAGATTCTGTCAGCTCTGCGGGTGCAGGCTCAGAGATGGTTGATGCCACGACAGCTTGAGCCAGGAATGGTTTTATGCGACAATGGCACCAACCTTCTCTCCGCCCTCCGACAGGGACACTTGACACATGTTCCATGCTTGGCACATGTTCTGAATTTGGGGGTGCAGCATTTCTTGAGCAGATACCTGGGCTTTCAAGATCTCCTGAGGCAGGCCAGAAAAGTCTGTGGCCATTTCTGCCGTTCGTTCAATGCCAGTGCTCGCTTATCTGACATTCAATGGAGATTCAAACAGCCCACCAACTGCCTCATTTGTGACATGCCCACCAGGTGGAATTCAATGTTGGCAATGCTGCAGCGGCTGCACACGCAGCACAGGGCCATCAATGAGTACCTGTGTGAGTATGGCACAAGGACAGGGTCAGGGGAGCTTGGCTTTGTTTTGCCGCGCCAGTGGCTTAAAAAAAAAGCCGCGCCAGTGGCTTTTGATGAGGAGGCCACAAAGATGGTGAGCCGGGATGATGCATGCATCAGTGACACTGTCCCTCTAGTCTACCTGCTGGAGCACACGCTGCATGGAATCATGGACAGGGCACTTGAGGCAGAACAGCAGAAGGAAGAGCAGGACTTCCTTTCCTCACAAGGCCCCCTTTATGCAGATATCATTCCTGCAGGGGCACAAAACACACAGGAGGAAGAGGAGGAGAAGGATGAGGATTTGAGCAGTATGTATTTTGTTATGAGTCACGCGCTGTCCAAGGAAATGTCTAAATTAAATAAACACTTCCTAGATGCTGCATGTACCGTTACTGAAAACCATGCAGTAAAGGAACTTGTAATGAGGGCTGGGGGGTACAGCGCTTCTGGGAAGTGATGAAACTAAAATTGAATATTAAAGTGGAACTCCAATAGGAGTGTAATAAATGTGAAAAAAATTAAATTAAACTGTGTATCTCATTTATGTATCAGTGTACCTTGTGTAAAGTGCATAAGTGGATTCAATAATTAGAGTGGATCATACAATAAAACAACGTCTGATATAACGTGCAAAAAAATGTAGATAAATAGATAAAAGATATACACAATCTTATCTCAATAAATACAATATAAAATCGATATAATCAATAAATAAAGTGCTCAGTGCAATCCATAATCTATTAATTCCAATATCAAGTGTAAAACCAATTAAGTGACAGGTAAAGTGTTAAGTGCATTAAACAGTTATGTGCATATTCTCACACAGTCCTTTTCAAATACTGCAGGTGACTCAAACAGTTCAAAGGTGGGAAAAAGGGATGTACTCCAATGATGTGTCCCGATAGAGGTAATAGCATATAGGGTTTTTGCCCTCCACCTCAAACAGTGTAGAAAATAGTGGGGTGCTTCTTCACTTTTGTGCCCCTATAGGTGTACTAATCTCTCACCTCCAAATATCTCATTATACGCCTTATAAGCTCTGACCCGGGTTCCTCTCCACTCCTTCCCTGTTTGCCAATGAATAGTGGTGCCTTGGATAGATCGGCTTTCAGAACTTTCCCAATGGCCAACGAATCTCGAAAGTAAAGTGCTCACAATAGTGCAATATTGCCATATATATTCAATTTTATTGAAATAGATTAAAAAGACTTACATTTGTCTTTAAAAAAAGCACCTTGTGTTAACAAACAAAGAGGATCGCGGTCCTCACTTCCGCGTTCGTACATCACTTCCGGTAGCGAACCCGGGTCAGAGCTTATTGCTATTACCTCTATCGGGACACATCATTGGAGTACATCCCTTTTTCCCACCTTTGAACTGTTTGAGTCACCTGCAGTATTTGAAAAGGACTGTGTGAGAATATGCACATCACTGTTTAATGCACTTAACACTTTACCTGTCACTTAATTGGTTTTACACTTGATATTGGAATTAATAGATTATGGATTGCACTGAGCACTTTATTTATTGATTAAATCTTTTTTTTATTGTATTTATTGAGATAAGATTGTGTATATCTTTTATCTATTTATCTAAATTTTTTTGCACGTTATATCAGACGTTGTTTTATTGTATGATCCACTCTAATTATTGAATCCACTTATGCACTTTACACAAGGTACACTGATACATAAATGAGATACACAGTTTAATTTAATTTTTTTCACATTTATTACACTCCTATTGGAGTTCCACTTTAATATTCAATTTTAGTTTCATCACTTCCCAGAAGCGCTGTACCCCCCAGTCCTCATTACAGGGTTTGAGCAGCATGCATGTAGAGGAAGAGGATAGGATACAGCAGTCTTCAAGGGATGGTTTTCATTCCCCAGAAACCCCAGGAGTTGTACGTGGTTGGGGAGAGGTTGCTCCTGCTGACAATGTCATCCTTAGTGACCCAGAGGACTCAGAAGCTCATGCCTGCTCCAACTTATGTTGCATGAGCTCCCTGTTTCTGCAAAGCCTGCAAAAGGACCCGAGGATTCATGCTATCAAGGAGAGGGATAATTACTGGTTGGCAACCCTTCTTGATTCACGTTACAAGGGTAAAGTTGCAGAGCTCATCCTGCCTTCCCAGAGGGAGCAGAGGATGAAACATCTTGAGAAGGCCTTGAAAAAAAATTTGTGTACCACCTTTCCAGACATTGGGAGGTCAACATTCTCTGGATGTGTTTCTAAGGCATCGTTCAGCCGAAGGAGGAGCGGTGGAGAAAGCGGCTGGATAACCGATGCCTTTAAACAGTTCTTTTGTCCTCAGCAGCACCCAGGGCTGTTAGGTTTAAGCAACCATCGCCAGCGTCTCCATCATATGGTGCATGATTTTCTAAGCACAAGAGCAGACTTAGAGACCTTTCCAGCTGAGCATTCACTGGGTTACTGGGTCTTGAGGATGGACCACTGGCCAGAACTTGCTCAATATGCAATGGAGCTACTGGCCTGTCCTGCTTCCAGCGTGCTTTCCGAACGGACGTTCAGTGCTGCTGGAGGTTTTGTGATGGACAAAAGAGTGCGTTTGTCCACAGACTCTGTTGACCAGCTGACTTTTATCAAAATGAATCAGTCCTGGATCAACAAGAGCTATCAAGCCCCTGATTCTGATGTAAATGATTGAATTTGTTAGGGGTCTGGCATCCCTTGAAGACTGAAAATGCTGCCTATCCTATTCCTCTACCTTGATTCTGCTAGCTTCCAACAATGTTTTTGGTTTAGGTCACTACCAACCCCCAAGGCCTAATTTTGCTGCACTTGAATGACAGGTGCATACAATTTAAATGTTGTATGTCATTTTTAACAGCAGGCCCTGTCCCTGTGCCCTGCTAACTGTGAGGGGTTATGGTGTTCAGGTACCAACAACACCAAAGGCCCAATATTTTTGCACCTGTATGACAAGTACATGCAATTTCAAATTTGTATGGAATTCTTACCAACAGGTCCCCTTCCTGTGCCCAGCAAGAGTAAATGTGAGGGCTTGGTTATGGTGTTCAGGCACCACCACACACAGTTTGCCTCCTGTTCCAAACTCCTCCTACTCCTCTTTCTCATCCTGCCTTTAGGGTACAAAAAATTGTAATCGGGGCCTAGTCTGTGTTTGTACGTGTGAGATACACCGTTTTATAAAAATTTTCCTATTCCGCTATTCAATATACACCCTTTTGGGGTAAAAAAAATGAAATTGCGGCATAGTCTGTGTTTGTACGTCTGAGATACACCTTTTTATATACTTTTTTCTATTCCGCTATTCAATATACACCCTTTTGGTGTAAAAAAAATTAAATTGCGGCATAGTCTGTATCGGTACGAGTGAGATACACCTTTCAATTTTTTTGGGCGCATATTCCACCCCCGAGGATTGCAGGGTGCTTCAGTTTGCCTCCTGTTCCGAACTCCTCCTACTCCTCATCCTCATCCTGCCTTTAGGCTACAAAAAATTGTAATCGGGGCCTAGTCTGTGTTTGTACGTGTGAGATACACCTTTTTTATATACTATTTTCTATTCTGCTATTCAATCTACACCCTTTTGGGGTAAAGAAAATTAAATTGCGGCATAGTCTGTATCGGTACGTGTGATATACACCTTTCAAATTTTATGGGCGCATCTTCCACCGCCGAGGATTGCAGGGTGCTTCAGTTTGCCTCCTGTTCCGAACTCCTCCTACTCCTCATCCTCATCCTGCCTTTAGGGTACAAAAAATTTGTGTTTGTACGTGTGAGATACACCTTTTTATATACTATTTTCTATTCCGCTATTCAATCTACACCCTTTTGGGGTAAAAAAAATTAAATTGCGGCATAGTCTGTACTAATCTGCTATTTAAAAATTACAAATTTAAAGGGGATTTTTTTTTTCCCTTCATAGCCTGCTGCTGACGAGACATAAAACATAAGACACTGCTGTGTTCACACGTGCTATTAAAAAATCACCAATTTTATATACTTTTTTCTATTCCTCTATTCAATATACACCCTTTTGGGGTAAAAAAAATTAAATTGCGGCATAGTCTGTATCGGTATGTGTGAGATACACCTTTTAAATTTTTTGGGCGCATCTCCTTCCACCGCCGAGGATTGCAGGGCGCTTCAGGTTTCATTTTTTCTATTCTTTCTATTCTATTTTTGCTATTCAATATACACCCTTTTGGGGTGGAAAAAATTAAATTGCGGCATACTTTGCATATTTGACTGTGAGATACACCCGTTGTATTTGTATACTGTTTTTCTATTCCGCTATTTCTTAAACACCCTTTTGGGGTAAAAAAAAATTAAATTGCGGCATAGTTTGCATATTTGACTGTGAGATACACCCGTGCGATACTGTTGTTGTTTTGTTCCGCTATTCAATAAACACCTTTCTAGGGCAAGATCATAAATTACAGAAATATGAGGAGAACGTCAAATAGGGGCCGTGGCCTGGGTCGTGGTGCTGCTGGTAGAGCTCCTGTTGCAAGGAGAGGACGTGGTCGATCTATGCCAGCTACACGCACAAGTGAAACACCTTCCTCAAGTGTGAGTAGGCGACAGAACCTGCAGCAGTATTTGGTAGGGCATCATGCGCCTCTACAAGTGTTGAGGCAAGAACAAGTACAGGCGATAGTAGATTGGGTTGCTGACAGTGCCTCCAGTTCCTTCACATTGTCTCCCACCCAGTCTACTGCAGAAAGGTCAGAGTTGGCACCTGCAGCCGATGTCCAACCGTCTTTCACCTCACCCCCTTGCAAATCAGGCAAGCAGTCTGAGCCCCAAGCCATACAGCAGTCTCTTCTTCTTTTTGATGACTCTGTCAGCAGGGTTTCCCAGGGCCATCCACCTAGTCCTGCCCCAGAAGTGGAAGAGATTGAGGGCAGCGATGCCTAACCACTTATTTCTCAAGATGAGTACATGGAAGGACCATCGCAGTACGTCTCCGATGATGAAGAAACGCAGGTGCCAACTGCTGCGGCACTCAGAATTGTGGAGACAGACAAAGAGGGCAGGGGTGAAGACTGAGTGGAAGATGATGTGGAGGACGATGAGGTCCTCGACCCCACATGGAATGAAGGTCATGCAGGTGACCTGAGTAGTTTGGAGGAAGAGGCGGTGGTCGCACAGAGCCACCAGCACAGCAGAAGAGGGAGCAGGGTGCAGAAGCGGAGCGGCCGTCCCCTAGACACTACGCCTGCTACTGCCCAACGCAGCAAGGGACCGAGTGCACCAAAGCCAGCTCAAAGGAGTTCTCTAGCGTGGAAGTTCTTCAGACAATGTGCTGATGACAGGACACGAGTGGTTTGCACCCTGTGCAATCAGAGCCTGAAGCGAGGCATAAACCTTCTCAACCTGAGCACAACCTGCATGATCAGGCATCTAAGTGCAAAGCACGAGCTGCAGTGGAGTAGACACCTTCAAAACCAAGAAACATCTCTGGCTCCTCCTGCTTCCTCTTCTGCTGCAGTCTCGGCCTCTTCATCCACCTCTGTAGTGATACCGGCACCTGCCACCCCGCAAACAGAGGATCTGTCAGCAACACCACCACCTGGGTCACCAACTATCTCCACAATGTCCCGTGGAAGCGTTCAGCTTTCCATCTCCCAAACACTTCAGAGGAAGAGGAAGTATCCCCCTACCCACCCGCGATCCCTGGCCCTGAATGCCAGCATTTCAAAATTCTTGGCCTTTGAAATGCTGTCATTCCGTCTGGTGGAGACGCACAGTTTTAAAAGCCTTATGTCGGTGGCTGTCCCACAGTATGTCGTGCCCAGCCGCCACTACTTTTCCAGGCAAGCCATCCCTTCCCTGCACAACCAAGTGGGGGAAAATATCAGGTGTGCACTGCGCAACGCCATCTGTGGCAAGGTCCACCTAACTACATATACGTGGACCAGTAAGCACGGTCAGGGGCGTTATATTTCCCTAACGGCACACTGGGTAAATGCAGTGGCGGCTGGGCCTGAGGCGGATAGCAATTTGGCGCATGTCCTTCCACCACCGAGGATTGCAGGGCGCTTCAGTTTGCCTCCTGTTCCTAACTCCTCCTACTCCGCTTCCTCGTCCTCTACCACCTCCTCATCCGGTCAGCGTAACACCTTCACCACCAACTTCAGCACAGCCAGGGGTAAACGACAGCAGGCAGTTTTAAAACTTGCCTGTTTGGTGGAAAAACCACACACCGCGCAGGAGTTGTGGAGGAGCATGGAAAAGCAGACAGATGAGTGGTTGCTGCCAGCGATCCTCAAGCCCGGCCTGGTGGTGTGCGATAACGGGTGAAATCTCACAGCAGCTCTGGGCCTAGCCGGTTTGACGCACATCCCTTGCCTGGCGCATGTGCTGAATTTGGTGGTGCAGAGGTTCTTTAAAAGTTACCCAGATATGTCAGAGCTGCTGCAGAAAGTGCGGGCCGTCTGTGCGCACTTTCTCACCCTGCTGCTGCTCGCCTGTCAGCGCTGCAGCATAACTTCGGCCTTCCCGCTCACCGCCTCATATGTGACGTGCCCACAAGGTGGAACTCCACCTTGCACATGCTGGAAAGACTGTGCGAGCAGCAGCAGGCCATAGTGGAGTTTTAGCTGCAGCACGCACGCGTGAGTCGCTCTGCGGAACAGCACCACTTCACCACTAATAACTGGGCCTCCATGCGAGACCTGTGTGCCTTGTTGCGCTGTTTTGAGTACTCCACCAACATGGCCAGTGCCGATGACGCCGTTCTCAGCTTAACTATCCCACTTCTATGCCTCCTTCAAAAAACGATTCGGCGATGATGGAAGAGGATGTGGCACAGGAGGAGGAGGAGGAAGAGGGATCATTTCCAAGGCTTTCAGGGCAGTCATTCACAAGTGGCTCCGAGGGTGGGTTCCTGCACCCACAAACGCCAGGTACACAATTGTCCAGCAGGGGCACAGTTCTGGAGGATGAGGAGGATGAGGAGGAGGGGATGGAGGAGGAGATGGAACCATGTTCACAGCAGGGTGGCACCCAGGCCAGCTCATGGCCATCACTGGTGCGTGGCTGGAGGGATACAGAGGACACAGACGATACACCTCCCACAGAGGACAGCCTTTCCTTGCCTCTGGGAAGCCTGGCACACATGAGCAATTACATGCTGCAGTGTCTCCACAATGACCGCCGAGTTGCCCACATTCTAACTTGTGCTGATTACTGAGTGGCCACGCTGCTGGATCCCCGTTACAAGGACAACGTACTGTCCTTAATTCACTCACTGGAGCGTGATCGCAAGATGCGCGAGTACAAGCGCACGCTGGTAGACGTGATGCTGCTGGCATTCCCACCTGACAGCGGGGCCACATTGGAAGCACAAGGCCAAGGCAGAGGAGGAAGAGGTCGCCAACGCAACCAGGGCACCACCAGCACCTCAGAAGGCAGGGTTAGCATGGCCGAAATGTGGAAAAGCTTTGTCAGCACGCCACAACAAACAGCAGCACCAGCAGCTCATATGGAACGTCTTAGCAGGAGGCAGCATTTCACCAACATGGTGGAGCAGTATGTGTGCATACGCTTACATGTAGTGAATGACGGGTCTGCCCCCTTCAACTTCTGGGTCTCCAAATTGGGCACATGGCCTGAGCTTGCCCTTTACGCCATGGAGGTGCTGGCGTGCCCTGCAGCCAGTGTATTATCTGAACGTGTATTTAGCACGGCTGGGGGCGTTATCACAGACAAGCGCAGCCGCCTGTCCAGAGACAATGTGGACAAGCTCACATTCATTAAAATGAACCAGGCATGGATCCCACAGGACTTCCGTACCTTGTGCAAAATAGAGATGGATACCAACCTTACCCAGCCATTGTTATATTTTTGATCTTTCTCACTCTTTTGGGGTGTACCCTAATTTAAAATGACTAAAAAAAGCAGTGTTGGCTTCCTCGTCCCCCTCCACCGCCGCTTCCACCTACACCGCCACATCCACCGCCACCTCAACCTCCCTCCTACTCCATATGGGCCTCGTCCTTCACAGATGAAGAAAATTGTTTTCTTTTTCTGTTTTTTTTTGTTGTTTTAAGTTATTTCCCTATCCACATTTGTTTGCAGAGCACTTGCCATGCTCTTAACTACATTTTGCTGCCATTTGCAGCACTCTAGCCCTTTCCATTGGTTTTTTAGAGCCATTTTAGTGCCTGAAAGTTCGGGTCTCCATTGACTTCAATGGGGTTCGGTGTCCGGGTAAAGTTCGGAAAAAGTCCGGGACACGGACCCGGGCTTTTTTTTCAAGTTCGGCCGAACCCGCCGAACACAGACATTGAGGTGTCCGCTCAACTCTAGTCATGTTTGTACACCCCTAATGTTGCACAATGATACTGAATTTATGTCTGCCTAGTGCATTACCTGCTCAATGTAATCTCTAGATGAACCCAGGAACTTTATATACAGCTCATCCAGCCTTTCCCCTTTAATGTGCCTGCAGTACACCAGAGACAGCAATTATACACACTTACTGCACAGGTACAAGGGTTGCCAATGCAGCCAATGACCACCTACTCTAGGGGCCATATAAAATCCCTAATTAACCTGTAGAGTCTTAGTGTATAGTCCCACCATCCCATACTAACAAATACTGCAATACATATTAAATACATAAGTGGTTACTCGAGACCCAGTACTGTTGGGATTGGACAATATGGCTCCTTGCTCCATAAGCAGTAGTTTATAACTGCAGACACCTTCCTCCAAGTACCTGGGGAAACTGCTTTTGCAAGCGACACCTGCGCCTTACTCCACCTCTTCACCAATTACAAGACTGCTGTCTCCCTCAACCAGCCGTTACGAGATAATGGGTTGGAAAACCCTTACAGTGTTGGGACAATCATCAGTATATTAGGGTATAGTTGGGAAGTCCATCTGTAGGAATTTACGCCCATCATTGAATGAGATACCATCAATCCACTCAGCTTGAGCTCCCAAGGGGTTCACACACAGGAGAACAATCTTTGGTAATTTCATTGGTAATTTTATACAATGATTAGCCATGTTAGAGCTCCTGTGTGGTGGTGGAATACTTTGGTGACGGTTTCTGTCATTTTGTTTTATGTTAATCTTGTTTCATTACATGTTAGCATGCTTAACATGCACTGTCAATATGGTATTGAGTGTTTTCCCTTTCAGGGTTTTTTTTTATATTCTTAATTTTTAATTGGAAGCAATTTTTGATACTTATAAATAAACAATACTTTTTATACCCAATATGCTATACTTTTTTTTTCATTGAAATAGCCACTTCTTTCTCCCTGTCCCTTGCTACAGGGATCATTTTTTCTTTATGCATAGTTTGGTTATAGTGACAACACCACAACGGTTAGTCTAATATTGGGAGTAGTATCCAGGACACAAGGCCTTAACCTCCCTGGCGGTAATCCTGAGTGTGGCTCAGGGTTAATTTTCAGTACCAAAAGCGGTAACCCCGAGTCGAGCTCGGAGTTACACTGTGGTATCCCTGTAGTGTCACTTACCTTGTCCCTACAATCCCATGATGTCCTCCCACTGTGTCCTCCGGCCGATGCCGGGATCTATCTTATGGGTTCCCTTCCCTTCAAGTGCCGGTGACAAAGGGGGCATGACATACACACACAATACATTGTAATACATTGTTATCTGTTAGGATTACATTACTGTGTGAAACCCTTTCACCTCAGTTTTGTCCCTAGTGCTTTGTCCAGTGCCCTGCCTGCACTTTTACAGTTCTTATTGCCTGGAAACTTGAGAATGTCCATGGCATTCAAAAAGCATCTCTTTAGGTCAAAAGTGGTTTTAGACTAGCTAGAAAACAGCAATAGTGAATTAGAATCACTTGCAGAATTGAGCGATAGTGATTTGTGGGGAAATTTGTCATAAGACACTGAAAGTGATGACAGCGACGATTCTGCGACTGAGCTCAATGATGTGCGAACTTGGTGCTCTATTGACTGTGGTACGGATCAGGCAGCGCCCCCAAGATTCCCATTTACTGGAGCATCTGGTATGATTGAACACGACAACCCCTTGGCATGCTTTACAATTATTTCTGATTGATGAGGTTTATGAAAATATAGTTAGTGGTGGGGAAACCCCTGCAGAAGTGGTATTGTAAAGCTAATACATTACTTGCCACTCCATTCTTTGGCACGGTCATGTCAGAGTACAGATTTTCCTTGATCGTGAAATTTTTACACTTCGAAAACAACAAAGAATTTGATGAAACTACTCATCCTGCACAAAAACTAAAGAAAATTTGGGAAGTATCTCAAATGATTCTAAAGAAATTCCAGCAGGGCTATGTGCCAGAAAGAGATATCAGCATAGATGAAAGTTAAATGGCCTACAAGGGAAGGCTCAGCCGGGTACAATACATTGCATCAAAGAGAGCACAATTTGGCATAAAATCCTACATGCTATGCGAATCGTCAACTGGCTATATTTGGAATTCAGTCATATACACTGGAAAAGGAATAAAATCCAATCCAAAATACAGCAACTATGGAATGGCAACATCTTCCGTTCTTTCACTCATTGAGCCATTGCTAAATCAGGGCTATTGCGTAACAACCGACAACTATTACACGACTTCTGAACTTCATGAGTTTCTTCTGAAAAACAAAAACAGATGCATATGGAACTGTTAGGGCTAACCGGCGCGACATGCTGCCAATGATTGGGAAAAAGAAGCTGAAGACTGGAGAAATGGTTGCCTGGCAGAATTGCAAAATTATGGCACTGCGATGGCGTGACAAGAAAGATGTGTGCCTAATGAGTACAGTTCATAATACTCCACTGCTATGGTACGCACGAAAGGTGGGAAAGAAATCATGAAGCCGCAAGTAGTGATAGACTACAATAACACTATGGGAGGCATCGACAGAGCTGACCAAACAATGACATTCTAATCAGCAATGAGGAAACAGAAAAAGAAGTAATACAAGAAGATCTTCAGACATCTTCTTGAGCAATGCTTGTGGAATGCCTACATTCTGCTCAAAAAAAGAGTGACAAGCCTGTGATTTATTCTGACTTAATTTGGAAAGTTGCCGAACATATCTTTGTGAACCACCAAACACCATTGTAGCAAGGTTTTCAGGCATGTGGCCTGATGTGGGTCTGCCATTAGTACCGGAATCCTCTCCAGCCCATGTGAGCTTAGACCCTGGGTGTGACAACTGAAGCAGTGACAACTCTGGCATCTTTGTTTGTGGTTTTTATTAGAATTAGGGGATGGAAGTAGGGAATGAGTGGGATACTCCTTGAGGCTTAACTAATTACAATTGGGACTTTACTTCCAAAATGCCCGTTGGTGCTTCCTTGACACCAGCCGGCGCCAGACAATGCTCACTGACACTGAGAACACTCTGTTGAACAAAGAAGTGCTGAATCCTCAACTTATAGTCCAGAAGATCCAAGACTGATAACTGTAGAATTCCTGACACTGTTGTACTGTGAAAGTCACTGAATATTTTCCCCCACCGGACACAGCTTGAGGTAGTATGAATTAGAACTCTGTATAGCTGTCACTTTAACTGGCACACTCTATACCATTCAGGGCCCACACTGCAGGTGCCCCCTTTGACCTTGAACTCTTCAGGGTCCACTGACTATGTACCCCCTCTGTAGCTTCAGGGTCCTCAACCTAGGTACCCCCTTTGGCACTGGATCCTAGAACCTCTTCCGGAGTGTTCCCCTCTAACTTCAGGCAGATCCCCAGGGGCAATCCTCAGTACTCATGACCTGTGTAGGCTTTCCTGGGACTGGACCCCTCTCTCTCTCCGCAGGCTCTCGGCACACCAGATCCCCTCAGCTCACTGATCACGCTCTGGACACTCAGGCAACACCCCGAGACATCCACCTTCCTCAGACAAGAGGAGAGACAGCCGCACTCTCCTTCCTGGGACTCTGCTCCCGCCAAAGACATTGTGTCATGTGCCACCCCCAAACTTATACCCACTCCCAGAATCCTTGGCAGCAAAATCTGCCTCCTGGGGTAGTTACAAGCCTGGATGTGTCCCCTGATTGGGTTTCCGCCACCGCTCGACCGACTCCCCCTTCAGCAGGCACAACTGGAAACCATGACACCCTGACTATTAAATCACAGCCCTGCTGTTAGGAAGACAAGGCCCACTATATCTTTACCTAGCACCTACCTGTAGGATGCTACACCATCAATGGCTATGAATAGAGCTGGACGTTGTGCTGTC
The DNA here is from genome assembly GCF_965119305.1 of Pelophylax lessonae. NCBI lineage: Eukaryota > Metazoa > Chordata > Amphibia > Anura > Ranidae > Pelophylax > Pelophylax lessonae. Next base: position 588,753,585 of record NC_138769.1, on the reverse strand, counting down.
GGTGTGGTCCACCCGAAACTCCTGACTGGTCGTCACTTCATGGACTACATCCCACCAACCGAGAAAAAGTCAGCACCTACAAGGACGGGCATGGTTTGTTGCTCGAAGTGAGATGACAGTGGAAAGAAAATCATAAAGGAAACCAAGTTCCATTGTCCTGATTGTGACGTCAGACTTTGTGCAGTCCCATGTTTCAAAATGTTTCATACCCGAGATGTTTACTAAACCAATATGCAGTGTCTAATATTACAGTGACTAGTAATACTGCACCATTGTTTGGACAAATTTCAGTGTTTTTGGTTTGATTACACTAATGATTTAAATGTATTATTTGTATATTATAAATGATGATTTCGTGTTTTAAATTTTATCATACCTGGGATGTCTACTAGACTCTTGTTTGGACAGATTTAAGTGAGTTATTCCTAAGAATTACAGGCCTACAATATAAAACAACAAATTTCCATGCAAAAAAATTTACCGCTTTTACAATCAAAAATACTGATATAATCAGACCACCAAGGAGGTTAAACTTCTCTTGCTTTTTTACTGCTTTATCACAAGTAACATTTCTAAACTGTTCCTATAACATAGCAAATCTTCACTTTTTGAGTTCAGTTCCACTTTAAGATGGACTTTATAGCAATTTGTACTGAGAACATTTACTTGTGTATGCAAATATTGTTTTTTTTCTTTTTTATAAAAAAGAAGCATAATTGTGTATACAATCACATGGGAGAATGTCCCCCTGTACCTAAGATCTGTATAAATTCTACCCTATTCTAGTGGTAAGAACACATTTGAAGATGATGTGCATCACTGCAACACTTCTTTATGTGTAAATTATCAGCATGAACTCTTTAAACGAGAAAAAGGATTTTGCCGTCAACAACAAAACCAACACAGGTTGTCTTGAGCCAAAGAACAGGCTGTACAGGTACATAATCTTATATAAATTTATATGGCTGTCATAAGGCTACTAAAACCGATTATGGGCAATAAGCATAAAATGTTATCTCATATTAGGAGCATAGAAGTGTTATACTTTTTTTAATTTTCTGTATGATTATAGTATTTAGGCCTTTGTACATCAGCATGTTTTCGATGAGTCAAATGTAGTTTTCTCTTTTAGAGTCGTTTCTCATATACAGGGTGTTTATGCTAAATACAGATTACCTGCAATTTCATGCTATGCCTGCAGTCAGGCTTCATTGTTAGTATCAGAAAATGTTTGTCTTTTGAGATCTAAATGATACGGTATTTTGCATTCCATTCTCTGCAAAATTCTGCAGCTCATGTCTTAAGGCAGTGTAAAATGTAAGAACCCCGTGAATGCACAGTTCCCTATGGCAACCAGTAATATTTCAGTCCACTGCAGTCAAATAAAAAAAAGAGAACCTCTGAAACATTGTACTTTATAGGTATATATTTTTGCCATGTACTCTTTCATGTGTTTGCAAAGTACAGTTATCAGAAAACAATGGAAAAAAACATTAGGATGTATATGTGTGTGACTTTTGTTGACTAAACAACTATAGACTTTATATAAATTATTATGTATTGATAATATTGTATTTAAAATATTGTGATTTTTATTAGTCAAATTGGTCTTTTAAAGCAGAGTCAACTTGAAGAGTATTCATATGGTCTCATTTAGCAAATATAGTCACATAGTTACATAGTTAGTCAGGTTGAAAAAGACACATGTCCATTTATTGACCGAGCCTTTTCTATTGATCACCAGATTACTAAAAAATGAAAGACGGATGAACTGATAGACTACACTCCAGTACTGTCTGATTACATTAAGCTTTTGTGTGTCCTTGTGTTTTAATAAAATACATCTCAAATCACTCTGAATTCAATAGTTTTAATGTGGTAAATTTCAACAGCTCATGTGAAATTTTTTTTACAAATTTATTTAAGGCTGCATTCAAAATTGCAAAAGCAATTAAAAAGAAAAGTGTCTATCAAGCACCCCAACTTAAAATTATTAGTAAAAATAAAGCACATACAAATTCTTAACCTTTACTTTTTTCTTAACCCTAACAATTAAACTATCCCTATCTCTCTTAACCTCCCGTCAACATTTAATCCATAACCTAATACTTAAAACCTAACCCAACAATTACCCTCACCCTAAAACTTAACTTACTTATAAAGTTAAACCCCCCCCCCCCCCGCCACACCACACTTAACTGCCTAAACCCTGACATTAATCCCACCAGTTAAACTGAATCCCCTAACCCCAGCCAAATAGTATGTTTACCTAACTCATAACCTGATCTTTAAAACCAAATGACACAACATCAAGATCCTATCACTAATATTTCATATTCTGAATACAGCTGTAATTTTTCAATCTGTGCAGAAATTTATGAGCAGTTTTTAAAGAATGATGCCTAATAAAAATTTCTCTCAGCACTGTGTTCTGATTCCTTCACCTGCTGCTGCACACATGTCAGATTTTGACACATGATTGTGTAATTGTGTATTTACAGAAGCTGCATGTGTATCCACTTCTATGGGCAGACAGCACACAGCTCCGAGGTGAATGCACATGCATTTGCCAACGGTTTTGCACAGAGGACAGGCTCAATTGTCCATCTGAGAATTTGAATGAACCCTAAAGTCCATGATAAAGAACTGCTTTACTTTTCTTCTTCCATAATTTAGTTTCAGTCTCCTATCCCTTAGAAATCCAAGGAGAAATTCAGACTGTATTGAGTGGCAGTTTCTATATTGTGAGGATGAAAATATATGATGTGATACCTAATTTCCCAAGCATTGCTCCTATTACAGAAGTGTTATGTTACTATGTAATGTCATTAATTCAACTTTACTGTCAACCTTCTTCTCACTCACTGCTTCATGTTTCACCAATTAGATTCAATCTTCCTAAAGCAGGTTTGAATCTGGAGGTCGTGAATCAGCAATTCCATTCAATTTAGTATGGACATCCTCATACATTAGGCTTTCTGTATTGAAGAAACAGCAAGGAGTCCACAATTGTTGTGTTTGGGGATAGCTCTCCTGCATCACAAACAGGTAAGATTCCTCTGATCATCAGATTACCAATAAGTGGAAGAGGGATGGACTGAAAGGCTAGCTGGTACCTTGTATTCCTTTAATGCATGGGTGTCCAACCTTTTGGCTTCTCTGGGCCACATTGAGTGTACAGAAATTTTCTCCGGCCGCATATAAAATATATACTATAGTGAAGGAATATAGGTAATAAAACGCTGCCGCGCCCTTCCCACGCTGCTGCGCCCCCCCAGCGCTAATTTAACACAACTAGTGGATGATTCCCTCCGAGGCAGCCTCTGCCTACCGTTTGTTGGAAGCCGCTGTGGCCGTGCCCCCAAATCGACTTCCTTCCTTCCCAGCAAAAAAAATAAAAAATTGTCAAGGGGCAGTGGGCCGCATTGCCTGCGGTTCTGGGCCACATGCGGCCCCCGGGCCGCAGGTTGTACATGCCTCCTTTAATGCATTTTGAAGCTTTATTTTTAATTACGACTGGAACAAATCTGGTTCATGAAATATGTGCAAGCATGTAAAATTGTAAAACCTAACAGTAATGGCAGTGCAGTGGCAGAACTACTGTACCTCGAAAGCAAAGCACACAGCCACTATGGCAGGCAATATGGGGGCCCGCTTGGGGTCCTAGGTATCAGAGGCAGACTAGGCTAGAAGTCACATGGGGCAAGTCTCCCTCTCAAATGTTAGGGCTGCCATCCATTGAATCACTTGCTCCTGCTCTGTTGCCTTCTATTGTATGTTCTGCTGCCAAGTGCTGGAAAACTGTTCCAGCACCTGACGTTGGTAACAGATCTCAGACTTGTACAGAATAGTGGGGACATATATCCCCAGTTTTGCTTTCTGGTCAAGGGAAGTCTGTGACATGCAACCCCTTGTGCAGACTGAAGGAAAGGAAAAGTAAAAACTGATCTGAGGTTCAAAGGTGTTAAAGAGAGGGCTGATCTGAGATCTGAAGGGTTAAGGAGGAAAGGGGGGCTGACTGGAGACCTGAGGTGGTTAAAAAAGGGATTATCTGAGGTCTGAAGGAGTAAAAGAGGAGAGAGGAAACCAATCTGAAGCCTTACCGCAAATTGCAAAACATTTTTATTTTCGCTAATGCTGACACAGGGGCATTTTTTTCCCCCACTGATGTCAGACTTTTTGGAATAAAGCCAGGACACTTTTTTAAGCAACTACCCCTGGGGAGTTTTTTCTATTACACCATTGACCACTGATACCATGACATTTTTCTGACTTCAGATACCAGAACAATTTTTCATCCCACTGGACATTGGCACCAGGCATTTTCAGTGATATCATACCAATCAGCACTGTCCAGACAGAGGGTCAGGGGTCCTGCAGCCTTATTGGACAGTCATAAGAGAAAAAAACTCCTCCTACAAGCTGTAATCAGACACTGATAGAAGTCACAAGACTGCTCTAACTGCTGATGATAAAAGGTGTTTAGCAGTTTATATTTATTAAAATAATTGCATTTCCATGTTCTGTGTACTGTGGGAGACCAGATATTGTGGGTGCAGGGTCCTGGATCTAAGTAATACTTTAAGCCTTTCAAGGTTTTAAAAGTACAACATTCCTTTGATTTTGTGTATTAGAAATGCCATCTCCAAATGACAATCCAGTACAGTGCGAAGAATATTAAAATCAACCCACCTACTGTCATTCATCCCTTCTGTATATGTCAGCCACATTCTGTCTTTTATCTGACCTGTATATTATCTCCTCACCTACCTTATCCTGCACATCTGTACATTAACCCCTTTATCTCCATCCTCCTATTGTGTGTGACCTGTACATTACCGCCTTCACTTCATGATCCCTGTTCCTGTCTGAACTGTACATTTAATGTACCAAGTTCACCGTTACCAAGCACCATGTTTTAACCCCTTCAATACCAGCATGTTTAGTTATTTCCAAAACAGTGGGGAAAAAAATCAGTTCACCTTCAGGTATTCTTTATACAGTAAAAAAAAAAAAAAAAAAACCCCAGTGTTTATTAAATATCACCAAAAATAAATCTCTATTTGTCTCACAAATTATCTAAAATGAAATTGGGTACAATGTTGCATGACTGAGCAATTGTCAGTTAAACTTCACTGCACTGAAATCTGAAAAATGACCTGGTAATGAAAGGGTTGAAATGAGTCTGCACTGGAATGTTTGCTTCAAGGTTGAACTGGATGGACTGGTGTCTTTTTTTCAACCTCACTAACTTTGTAAGTCTGGGTAGATTGTAAATGAGTACATAGGTAAAACTGGATTGGACGAATGCAGATAAAATTTAACCGGTTATTTGTATTGGACATAGGCTTTTGAAGAGTAATGGTAAGGAAGCTGTGCACCTTTTTTAATTCCTGAAGATTTTAAATTATTGTATGTAGGGCTCAAAATGTATCTTAACCCTTAGGCTCCTTTCACATGGTCCGACTCCGTCGGCAATCGATACACTGATCCCCGCTGAGCAGGCAGGTGACAGGTGTCTGTGTGCGGAGAGGGAGGTGTCAGAGCCCAGCTGCTCTCTATGGGGAATCGGATGGGAGAGGGCTGCCTGTCCGCTCTCATCCTATCCCATCCAATCCGATACCCTGGAGAGATGGAAAATAGGGTTTGCATCCGTCCGGATTTCTCGGACAGGATCAGATGCGGATGGCAGCGGGTGTCAGGGGACATGTCACTGCTGACATCTGCTGCCCCATTGGGGTACATGGAGGATCCGATCAGATCCGCCTAAAAAACGTATGTTTTTGTTTATAAACAATGTTGGTAAATATTGTGGGCTTGATTCAGGCAAATAGGCTGTTTATTTTGCAGGGACATTTTTCACTAGCTTATTTAATAAACTTTGCCAAGAATTTCCAATAATGCAAGGAATTTAAAGAAATAAAAGTGTTTTTACTTGCACATGATTGGATGATAGATCTGCAAAGCTTATTTATTAGCTCACTTTAAGTAAAACAATCTCCTTAAATTATGTCTTTTTCTTTATTTTTCTTTTTTAGTTCAATGCCTGCAGTTTGTTTTAAAAATAAAATAAAACAAAACATGGCCCCATGACAATTGTCTTAGAGTATTCAAGGTGAAAATGCTGCCACTATGTACAGGTACGACATTGATTTCCTTATGCAGGAACTCCCAGCGGGCAGGTTTAAATATACTTTTATGACTGCAGGCCTGGAATAATAAAGATAAAAATAAAATAAAATAAGGGACAGAATAAGTGCATCCACTGTATATTGTCAACATAAGGGATTAAATACAATGTACATTTTAAACTACATTTTTTTAAACAATTTGAGGAATTCTAAAAATAATTTTAAAATAATTGTAAAATAAAATGTAAAAAATGTCTTTCTAAGAATGTGTTTATTGTTTAAAAGGAACACCTTTTAAGCTTCATTCTTTTTTAAATATCATCCCTTTGTAATTGTATATTACTGTGGTACTGCTAAGTGCTGCGTTATGGAACAGTTTACTGGCGAAAAATGTTAGATATCGGATGGATGGATGGATGTAAGATTGAGAACCATTCTGACTGAAATGAGGGAGACCCAGCACGGGTCTCACATCCACCAGCCCCTACATTACTACAGGACACAGTAAAGACTTAGGGACTATGAGATTTAACCAGAGCATGTGGCAGGGCACTCTGCCATCTGACACCCTGGAAAGCATCAGATGTGAAGATCCTACAGGTGGCATTAGCTCCGTATATAGTGAATGTAAGTGCTACTTCCAGAAGAACTACTGGTTGAATGGTCCTTCTGTTTCTCCCAGTGCTGGCCTGCCCTGCCTGAACCCAATCTCATGGACACACCTGAGGTTTAAAATGGGCTTTATTGTAAGGCAAAAAAGAAAAAAAAAGAAACATAACTACAATAGTATACCACAGTGGTGCATACACAGTAATACATAAGATACAGCACACGGATGCAACAGTGCTGTAGATATACATAAAAGGCATTACCTACTGGGTGGCCAAACTAAGAATCAAAGAGGCCTTTACTAAACCATTGGCCAGTGGACCCTAAGAACAGTTAGCTGACGCTGCGGACATGGATCTCCGACTAGAGTGCTCACTTCACACTTGAAGTATTTGTAATCCCAAGGAGCAAAAGTACAAAGCAAATTCTTCTTTAGCATTAACATTAAACAGTGATAATAAATGGCCAGAATGTCTCTCAGCTCTTCAGATTATCCAGAAGTATCTTTAGTGGCAGTCTTTCGGTCTCTTGGAATCTTCTGTTGTCGCACCACACAGTACCTGCAGTAGTTTAGTCCCTGGTAGGCATAATGCAGCGTTCACAACCATACCATTTCTGGATGGTACAGCATGACAGCTCTCCTTACAATACCATAGGGACAGCAACATAACCTATGGCAGACATAGAATATTAGCACAAGAACAGTAACACCATCTTTTTTTTTTCTTAAACTTTATTTTTATTGTAAGTTATACTTAGATACAGCACAATTTATGGTAATTAATTAGAATAGAGAAGGCCTTACAAAAGTTAGGCCTTCATCAAGTAAAGCATCATAGCTCACGTGCTGACATACAGTACATCTAGGAAGCAGAATATTAACAATATGTTCAAAGATCCATGTCAAAATGATCAGTAACACAATCACTGTTTGGTTCAGGACAGCAGCACAGGACCAGCAGTCAAAGCTCTCAGTAGCACACTCAATATAAGACCCAATACAGCAGCTCTGCACACTGGTCCCAACTACCTGTAAGCTTCCCAAGCATAGTACAGCACCGAAGTAAAATGGGGTAAAAGGGCCCTCTATGCTTCTGGCACTATATAGATTGAATGTAGATTCCTCTGCTCTCTGTACTGCATGGGCTTTCCTCCGTTTTCCTCTTGAGTATGGTGTGTGGGGCCAGTCAAGATTCTCCTCCACAATTGCTAGGGGCAAGCTTTTAACTTGGCTGACCTTTCACAGTAGGGGTGGATGTCAGCAGGGAGTACAAATAAATTAAAAAAACTATTAGTAGCACAGGCCCCTTTGGAGCTGCTGAGTGTGGATTCCCCTGGGTTACCAATAGCAACAGTCCATAAAACTTATCACTTTAAGACTTGGCTCAGACAGTGAACAGTCCAGGGGATTTTTTTTTTTTTTGTGTTTTATTGTAGAAGTTGGATGGGAGAAGGGATGAGTGGGATACTCCAACTTGAACTATGCACAATCGCTGAGGACACTATTTGTAAAGAGTGCGGCAAGGCCGCTGCTTCAACTTGCCACTGAAGTGAAGTAGGATATAGGTTCCTGACTGTATTTCTCTTCAGGGTCCTGACTTGGCACCCTCTTTCTCACTTCCCGTGCATGCTAGCCCCTTGTCCACTGACTCTCCTCCAGAGTGGTTCCCTTCCTGGGCAGACCCCTGGCAAGCTTCCCGCTGCTCATGGACACTGTTTTTCCCTGGGTTTCTCTGCCTTCAGCTCCGCTTGTCAGTATCCTGGACCTCTTTTGAAAGGGATCCACTACTCCTCCCCCCCCCCACAAGGTGTATGGAGCTTCACCTTGTGGGTGGTACATACTAGTACTTTGTGGTTAGGAATAATGTGTTCCAGGGGCGTTGTTTTACATTGATGTTGTCTATGTGATTGGATCTCTAATGGTTTTTATGACTAATTGAACAATTACACTTGTTCCTGTTGTGCATTGAATTTTTCATTATTCCTATTGTTGTGTATTTTATGACTGTCATTATTCCACCTGTTCAGCAGATTACTTTCAGTTGTAATGCATCATGGTCTTTGCTGAAGAGCTAAATAAAAACGATAAAAGTAGAAATTAAGATATATTGACAGGAACTAGAGAGCTCTGGATCTTAAACGCTGAAGAGCTTCGGGGCCGCTCTGTGCAAAACCATTGCACAGAGCAGGTAGGTATAATATAAAAATTTGTATAGATTCCGCGCTAGGATATCTAATGAATATAGAGGCTGCAGCCTACCTTAAATACCCCTAGGGGTATAATAATAATATGAAAGAGGAAAGGTATGGTAGCGCTGCCTAAGGTAGGATATCACATGTGCAAAGTAAAGGTCCTATGTGCAAAAAATATTGGTAACATAACATGTGAATAAAATGTGCTCAGGTGTGACCGTGCAAAAAAATCTAAATATAAATAAAGTGCAATGTGCATTTTGGTATATACAATAGAGCCTAATTATAATATCTGACAAATGCAATATACATTGCTAGAAATTATTAAAACAAATCATAAATTGATATCATCATCAAAAATTATATATATATATATATATATATATATATATATATATATATATATATATATATATAATCTATATACACAATTTAAAATGAGAAATTTAAAAAAAAATTGTTGTATCATGCAATAGTCCCAATAATTGTGCAAGGTGCAAAAAATTGTGCAAAAAAAATATATAGTTCGTATATCTAATAATGTGATTGCTCCCCCAATTGGACCGCACTCACCAGATGGAGGTACCCCCACAGGGGTTACAGGTATATAGACAGCAAGGTAAGTTTGGACTCCCCCAACTGCTCTGATATTGACCAGCACAGATAGACATACATTAAAAGGTGGTTCCAACGTTAGTGTAAGTGGTGGATACTCCTCATGGCCATGCAGGAAGAAGAGGCTTTCATAGTGTAAATCCGTGAGTATAAAAATGTTATCGAATAATAATACACTTACATTGAAGTAGAGTAATGCCAACAATACAAGTAGTGCTCAATAGTGTTGTTCAAAGTGACAGGGCGGAAGTGACGCAGTGACGAAGTATAATATGTTTTTTATTTAAATAAAAAAATACAAAAAAAAGGATTTTCTTTAAAGCTCCATCCTCTGACTTGATAGAAATATCCATAATTTTATTATGCTGTATTTCAGATGTACCAGACTAAAATATATATATATATATATATATATATATATATATATATGGTGTTCAAAATTAATTAATGGGACTTTGAATGAGGTGTGGCCAGAGTGCGAATATTAATATGGTGTATACATATGCTGGTAAGCAAAAGAATGTATAATTAATCAACATTTCGCATTTATTAATAAACATAACATGGCAGTTAACAACATTACAAATCAAGATACAAAGACAGTAAACGGACATACATGGTAAGTATAAACCACAAAGGGTATGTATGATAATAAGAATTGTTAGATAAACCCATACACAATGGAAAAAGCAATAAAATGATGATTGAATGGAAACTAGTTGGATGCATGATGTAGCAAACCAATAATGAGTTTGGATACATGATGGAACTTGTAAATAGTGGTTGCCTCATAAGCTCGACGCGTTTCGTGAAACAATGTTCACTTCCTCAGGAGCAGGCATGGTTAAGATGTCTAAAAGGATACAAATGAATTCATTGAAATGTTGATTAATTATACATTCTTTTGCTTACCAGCATATGTATACACCATATTAATATTCGCACTCTGGCCACACCTCATTCAAAGTCCCATTAATTAGTTTTGAACACCATGTGTTCTATCGTTTGATTATAGGCATAGGGATGGAGACTCGATGGCAAGAGTCTCATCTAAAGTCCCACCTTCCCTTATTTCCATTTCCCTCTCCCCCTCCCCTCCCTTCCCCTACATATATATATATATATATATATATATATATATATATATATATATATATATATATATATATATATATATATATATAAATATATACTTTTTTTTTATTAATATTATACTGTATATCATCACAAGAGTGAGTTCTTTCTCTGATTCAAACCTAATTACATGCACTTTCACTCCCATGATGCATTAGCTCTGAGCTCAGCATTTGAAAGCTCACTCCTGTGATGGTAAAGGTGAGCAGTAACACTGGGCTTCTCTTATCAATGTCTTTCACTACGCGCTAGAAGTATTCCAGTCAGGCTTCAAGAGGTACATAAATGGCCTACACATATAGCAAGGGCATTATTAAACTTTGGATGTGCTGTATTGGTTGTATTAAAAAAAATACAAACTTTGTAAAACTTTTTCTACTAAGGAACGTTTTTATACAAGATCATGTTTTTACCTATTTTCCCCACAGCTGTACCAATGAATAATTGCAGCATACACACCATAGACACAGAATTCATCTTCACAGGACTGACTGACAATCCTGATCTCAAGATTCCACTCTTCCTAGTGTTCCTGATTATTTATGTTATTGCTATTCTAGGAAATGTGGGTATTATTGCCACTATTCAGCTGGAATCCGGACTCCAAACGCCAATGTACTTCTTTGTGAGCCAGCTGGCGATGCTCGATCTTTTCTATACATCCCTTATAACGCCAAACACACTTGTAAACTTTACAAGAAAAGTAAAATCTGTAAACATTGCTGGATGTGCCACACAGTTGTTGCTCTTCGGAGGTTCAGCGACCACAGAGAGTTATCTATTAGCTGCAATGGCTTACGACAGATTTGTAGCAATACGCCAGCCTTTGCTGTATGTAACTATTATGTCACGCAGGTTGTGTAAGCTTTTGGTGGGTGGAGCCTATTTTGCAGGGTTTCTAAACTCTGCCATCCACATAAGTTTTACATTTGCATTAAAATACTGGAAAGGCAATATAATCGACCATTTCTACTGTGACATCCCACCACTGTTTAAACTAACATGTTCCAATACATTTCTTAATAGGGTAATTATTTTTATTTTCGGGGGATTTACAGCTGCCATCTGCATGTCAACCATCCTGTACTCTTATATCAACATTCTGATTGCTATTTTGGGCATTCAATCCGGCAGAAGTAAAGCTTTCTCAACATGTGCCTCTCACCTGACGTGTGTCTTTATATTTTATGGTTCTCTGATTTGTGCATATCTTAGGACTCCATCAGACTATCTGCATGTTAATGATAAAATAATTTCTGTATTCTATGCAATAGTAATACCAACTATCAATCCAATGATTTACAGTTTGAGAAATACAGAAGTAAAAGAAGCTGTGAGTAAAATTGCCAACAAATATTCTTTTTTTCAGATTTGTAAAAGGAGCTACTAACATGTTTTGTACATTTTGTTTTTACTATGCGTAAAAGGAAAGATAGCTAAATAATGCTGCTGTTTTTACCACTTTTGGTTCACATTGTGGTGGTCCTGAGTACAGTGTAAGGCTGCTAAGGAAGGGGGGCATCATTTATTCCGTTTCTGGTATGGGTGTAATAAGAAATTATAGCACCCCTAAAATTCCTTAAAGAATTTGCAGGTTCTTTGACACTGTCTGTGACACTGACACACAGAGTTCATGATACAGAGTATCCAGTAATTACACAGGAAGAGCCAGTCCCCCAGTGTAGTCTGCTGAGTTGGGATGGCAGCCTGGTCCTCCTGCACAGTGTAAGAATTAGCTAGAAAGTACAGAAGCAGAATAGGTTCCTGCCTATTATGCCTTTCCTGCCCCACCCACATTACATTCTTTGGAGACGGGAGTCTCTCCTGACAGCCCTGCATCTATAAAAACACAAAAAAGCACTGAAAAGTATTGACCTAAAAACTATTAGAGGACTAGATCATCGGGCTGGCCAGGGAAAAAGAGTTTTAGGAAGGAATTATCAGCTGCAGCCTATATTGTACATATTTCTCAGAATGGTTTTCCTTTAATTTAGGATATTAGGAGTTTGACTACACTTTGCAATGAGGTTAATAAAATGTGTCTGTAAACTGTTTGCCTTCAGGGGTTAACAACAAAAAGAAAGACTAAGTAGAGTGGTGTAAACAAATACAGTATAACTGTCAGTGCCGGTTCACACTTCCGCGGTTGCGGAGATCGCATGTAATTTGGAGCGCACTGCTCCTAATTACATGCGATCTGATGTGCGGATGCGAGTTCAGCCATACACTTTGTATGGCTGAATTCGCACTGTATCCGCACCAAACACGCACATGACGCTTTTTTTGAGCCGCAGTAGAATCGGATCGCACAGTGGTTCACACTTGTGCGATCCGATTCTGTGCGTACTTGCAGATTGCACTGCGAAATGCGATCGCAACTGGGGGTGTCGTTAACTTTTAATTGACACCCCCTGCGTATCGCATATGGCAGTGTGAACTGCCAGATGTGCGGATCCGATGCGGGAACACGCTGCATATTCGCAGCGTTCCCGCATCGCAGAAGTGTGAACCGGCACTCAAGGGTTATAATTTATTTAGACTATTTTGGTCTGATTAATGAGTGAAGTGGTGTTTCAGAAATATTTACCAATGTATTTGTGATTCCTAAAAACGAAAATAAACATATTTATGCTGTTTAAGTTGAAACAAAAGAGTCTGCAGTTTATTCATTTATATACTTTGGTTAAAATAAAATAAATAAAGGCATAAATAAATAACATTAGACATCAACAATTACTACTGACAAAGAAGAAGAAAAAAATAAAAAAGTAAAAATTTTGCACAGCTTCTACAATGCTAAGGCCCCATGCACACAGGGAGTTTTAGCAGCTGTTGCTAGGAGCATCAGACGTTTTTTTTTTCAGCTTAAAAACGCCCCTCAATGTTATTCTATGGCCTCATGCACACACAGGGCTTTTAGGAGCTCCAACTGGCATAGGCATTTTTGAGCTGCAAAAAAACCCCAGGGCCAGTGCATTCAGGAGCAGTAGCGTTAAGCTTTAAAAACGCCTGACGCTGCTAAACGCCCCTAAACGTGGCTTAACGCTGTATATCAGCTTTTAGCAGCATCAGGCATTTTTTAAAATGTGAAAAATGAAAAATGTGAATGGTACCAAATAGAAGAGGGTTGTGTTTATTTAAAAACGCTGTTAAGCGCCGACGCGTCTAAACGTGCATTGACGCCAATGCGAAATGCTGCTAAAGGCGCGTTTTTCTGGCGTCAGAAATAGCTTTGCAGCTTGTTTTTTTCTGACGCCGTGTGTACATGGGGCCTTAGGAAGATATCCACTAAAGCTGCGTGTGCACGAAAGTAACAAATGCAACAAAATGAATTCCAGATTCATTTATCATGGTATGATTCAGACATTCTGTTGGATCCACCGCCATCCAAATCATACACAATAAATAGGAATCACCTTTTTTCACTTTTATATCTTATAGTATTTATTGCAAAATGTTTCCATTTCATTTGTAGGGCACTTTTTTATAATAATGAAAAATATGAATGCAGAAAGAATCTGCTGATTATCCAAGAGTCAAGTACTACCACGCCGCTCTCATCCGAATAAAACAAGTGAATCCAAATTAATATGTACAGTATCTCACAAAAGTGAGTACACCCCTTATGTTTTTGTAAATATTTATTATATCTTTTCATGTGACAACACTGAAGAAGTTACGCTTTGCTACAATGTAAAGTAGTGAGTGTACAGCTTGTATAACAGTGTAAATTTGCTGTCCCCTCAAAATAACTCAACACACAGCCATTAATGTCTAAACCGCTGGCAACAAAAGTAAGTACACTCCTAAGTTGAAATGTTCAAATTGGGCCCATTTAGCAGGTATGTTAAATTTGAGGTTATCACTCTCACTCTTTCATACTGGTAATTGGAAGTTCAACATGGCACCTCATGGCAAAGAACTCTCTGAGGATCTGAAAAAAATAATTGCTGCTCTAAATAAAGATGGCCTAGGCTGTAAGAAGATTGTGCCCAAGACCATACAGCGGTTTAACAGGACAGGTTCCGCTCAGAACAGGCCTTACCATGGTCCACCAAAGAAGTTGAGTGCACATGCTCAGCACCATATCCAGAGGTTGTCTTTGGGAAATAGACGTATGAGTGCTGCCAGCATTGCTGCAGAGGTTGAAAAGGTGAGGGGTCAGCCTGTCAGTGCTCAGACCATACGCCACACACTGCATCAAATTGGTCTGCATGGCTGTCGTCCCAGAAGGAAGCCTATTTTAAAGATGATGCATAAGAAAGCCCGCAAACAGTTTGGTGAAGACAAGCAGAGAAAGGACATGGATTACTGGAGCCATGTCCTGTGGTCTGATGAGACCAAGATAAACTTTTTTGGTTCAGATGGTGTCAAGCGTGTGTGGCAACAACAAGGTGAGGAGTACAAAGACAAGTGTGTCTTGCCTATAGTCAAGCATGGTGGTGGGAGTGTCATGGCCTGGGGCTGCATGAGTGCTGCCAGCACTGGGGAGCTACAGTTTATTGAGGGAACCATGACTGCCAGCATGTACTGTGACATATTGAAGCAGAGCATGATCCCCTTCCTTCGGAGAATGGGCCACAGGGCAGTATTCCAACATGATAACGACCCCAAACACACTTCCAAGATGACCACTGCCTTACTAAAGAAGCTGAGGGTAAAGGTGATGGACTGGCCAAGCATGTCTCCAGACCTAAACCCTATTGAGCATATGTGGGGCATTCTCAAATGGAAGGTGGAGGAGCGCAAGGTCTCTAACATCCACCAGCTCCGTGATGTCGTCATGTAGGAGTGGAAGAGGACTCCAGTGGCAACCTGTGAAGCTCTGGTGAACTCCATGCCCAAGAGGGTTAAGACAGTGCTGCAAAATAATGGTGGCCACACAAAATAATGACACTTTGGGCCCAAATTGGACATTTTCACTTAGGGGTGTACTCACTTTTGTTGCCAGCGGTTTAGACATTAATGGCTGTTTGTTGAGTTATTTTGAGGGGACAGCAAATTTACACTGTTATTCAAGTTGTACACTCACTACTTTACATTGTAGCAAAGTGTCATTTCTTCAGTGTTGTCATAAGAAAAGATATAATAAAATATTTACAAAAATGTGAGGGGTGTACTCACTTATGTGAGATACTGTATATTGTTGGGCCGTGCATATACAAATGGTCTCACAAATTCGCAGGGGTGGTTGGTGACTGGATATTCATCCCAATCCAGCAAACAGACATCCCCATACGGGAGGAAGACATCCCCATATGGCAAGAAGACATCCCCAATGAAGCAAAGAGGTATCCCCAGTCCAGCAAAGAGACATCCCAATCCAGCATAGAGACAGCCCCGGTCCAGCAAAGAAACAGCCGCAGTCCAGCAAAGAAATACCCCCAGACCAGCAAAGTGACAGCCCCAGTCCAACAAAGAGACAGCCCCAGTCCAGCAAAGAGACAGCCCTAGAGCAGCAAAGAGACAGCACCAGTCCAGCAAAGAGACATCCTCGGTCCAGCAAAGAGGCATCCCCAGTCCAGCAAAGAGATATTCCCAATCAATCACCTCTCATCACAGTTAAACAATGTGCATAAATCGTCTCATTAGGCAAACAGTCAGACTGACATAGTGGCACTCACTTTATCAATGGTTCAGGCCCAGAGAGACCTTTCCTAACATCAGGCCGAAGGGGTCTCCTCCAGCTCCTTCTCCTTCATGGTCAGCTGACACATAATTTCTGCCCCCTGGCTCGCACAGCTTGAATTAAATAGGGGGCTGGATGCCATGGCTCTGGCTGCAGAGAGGCCAGGTGAGCGGCGCCGGTCCAAGGAGAAGCCCAGCTGCCTAGGGAGTCAGGACCTAGAAGGCTATGCGGCTTGGTGGCCCTGGCCCACCAGGCATACACCCGTGTGCCCTATGGCCAGCCTGGCCCTGAATGGCAGTCTGAGTTCAAGGCAGGCAATGTTCAGAGAATAGTCAGGGTCAAATCCATGGTCAAAAGAAAGGCAGAATTCAGAGAGTGGTTCAAGTACAATCTGAGGTCATTAACAGGGGAATCCAATTTAGCAGGCAAGGCAGGAATCAGGCGAAGGCAAAGGTTAAGGTACAGGAACAAGGCAGGTAAACAGGAAGTTTGCAAACACTTTCACAAGACTGACACTAAGGGCTTGACAGGCTTAAAAAAGGTTTGGTCTACCCCCAGGACTGTGCCTACATCAATCATCCTGCAGGTGGAAAGTCAGACAGGAATAGTGCAGCTCAGCCAAAACCAGTATGCTGGAATTACACCAGCAGTTGCTATGTAACAGGAAAGTTATGATACACTTTCCTGATATTTGGATTCAAACGTTACCAAAAGGCCCAAACTATTGCATCATGTCATCCAAATAGAACGAATGAATACAAATGATTTTATTTTTTTCATCATAATTTATTTTGGATTGGATGAAATTCGTTACTGTTGTAATTCGGAGATTCGTATACATCCGAATCTCCAAATCATGCAAATTTAATCTGGATTTAGATTCAAAACGAAGCACACTTGTCTATTGCCCAATGTCTATTCAAGGGAAAACTTGCAAATCACATTCAGCATATCGCCTAATAACTAATAAATTGATGTACTTAGCAAAACATCATTATTTAAAAAAAATATGTAATCCTTATTTGATTTGAAATACATTTCAAATGTATATATTTGGACCCTGTAATCCAATCAGCAGTGAATCATTTATATATATATATATATATATATATATATATATATATATATAAATGTTTTTTGCGCAAGGCTATATAGAATAAATATTAATATAGGCACCTACATCCAAAATGTAATCAGAACAAAACAAGAGTATTCTACAGGGCAAGCATGGGAGATCCCAGACAAGTCGACATAGGAGAATGACGCATAGAACTCTCCCAGGCAGGTTGAGCTCCCACAGATGCGCTGCCGAAACTCATAGGAAGGAAAAGGGGCAATGGGACTTTAAAGGTGCCATAAAATTAAATGATAGCACGAATCATAGACACATGTAATACTATTGTTTTTTAAAAACATAAATTTTATTACAAAGAAAAAATACTGAAAAATTGGTTAAAAAATACTAATTCTTATACATAGTATATTCATGGCATGTAAATATGCACATCAAGCACCAATAACAGTGTAAATATATCAAATGGGCTAGGGACTGATAGATACAATCCAGAGAAGCTACCAGACCAACATTCCTTGCAGCTGGGTAAACATATGGTCTGTGCCCAAGCAATAACTTGACATGTTTTGCGGATCTTTGCCGCTTCTTCAGAAGTTTCTGTTTTGAATATACACTATGGTGGATAAACAAAATATAAATTGTCAATTTCACAATATATATGTGTTAACCGTTCAGCGTCAATAATTACAGTACATATGTCACCAGCTGTGATCCTCCCATGCAGTGCCACCACCACCAAAAAGGTCTTGAAAGGCAAAATTCCTAGCCACATCAAAAACTCCTCAGGCGGATGTGGTGTCGCTTAAGAGGAGACCACCACCAAATCATAGAGGGGATGAACCAAAGGAAGAAGTATTAGGATCTAGGTATAATAAGAGCACATGAAAAAATATAAGAATATATACAGTGGGTACGGAAAGTATTCAGACCCCCTTAAATTTTTCACTCTTTGTTATATTGCAGCCATTTGCTAAAATCATTTAAGTTCATTCTTCTTCCTCATGAATGCACACATAGCACCCCATACTGACAGAAAAACACAGAATTGTTGACATTGCTGCAGATTTATTAAAAAAGAAAAACTGAAATATCACATGGTCCTAAGTATTCAGACCCTTTGCTCAGTATTTAGTAGAAGCCCCCTTTTGATCTAATACAGCTAGGAGTCTTTTTGGGAAAGATGCAACAAGTCTTTCACACCTGGATTTGGGGATCCTCTGCCATTCCTCCTTGCAGATCCTCTCCAGTTCTGTCAGGTTGGATGGTAAACGTTGGTGGACAGCCATTTTTAGGTCTCTCCAGAGATGCTCAATTGGGTTTAAGTCAGGGCTCTGGCTGGGCCATTCAAGAACAGTCACGGAGTTGTTGTGAAGCCACTCCTTCGTTATTTTAGCTGTGTGCTTAGGGTCATTGTCTTGTTGGAAGGTAAACCTTCAGCCCAGTCTGAGGTCCAGAGCACTCTGGAGAAGGTTTTTGTCCAGGATATCCCTGTACTTGGCCGCATTCATCTTTCCCTCGATTGCAACCAGTCGTCCTATCCCTGCAGCTGAAAAACACCCCCACAGCATGATGCTGCCACCACCATGCTTCACTGTTGGGACTGTATTGGACAGGTGATGAGCAGTGCCTGGTTTTCTCCACACATACCGCTTAGAATGAAGGCCAAA
Source organism: Pelophylax lessonae (assembly GCF_965119305.1). Taxonomy (NCBI): domain Eukaryota; kingdom Metazoa; phylum Chordata; class Amphibia; order Anura; family Ranidae; genus Pelophylax; species Pelophylax lessonae. The sequence continues at coordinate 588,734,532 of NC_138769.1, read as the reverse complement.
AAGTTCTATTTTGGTCTCATCAGACCAGAGAATCTTATTTCTCACCATCTTGGAGTCCTTCAGGTGTTTTTTAGCAAACTCCATGCGGGCTTTCATGTGTCTTACACTGAGGAGAGGCTTCCGTCGGGCCACTCTGCCATAAAGCCCCGACTGGTGGAGGGCTGCAGTGATGGTTGACTTTCTACAACTTTCTCCCATTTCCTGACTGCATCTCTGGAGCTCAGCCACAGTGATCTTTGGGTTCTTCTTTACCTCTCTCACCAAGGCTCTTCTCCCCCGATAGCTCAGTTTGGCCGGACGGCCAGCTCTAGGAAGGGTTCTGGTCGTCACAAACGTCTTCCATTTGAGGATTATGGAGGCCACTGTGCTCTTAGGAACCTTAAGTGCAGCAGAAATCTTTTTGTAACCTTGGCCAGATCTGTGCCTTGCCACAATTCTGTCTCTGAGCTCTTCAGGCAGTTCCTTTGACCTCATGATTCTCATTTGCTCTGACATGCATTGTGATCTGGAAGGTCTTATATAGACAGGTGTGTGGCTTTCCTAATCAAGTCCAATCAGTATAATCAAACACAGCTGGACTCAAATGAAGGTGTAGAACCATCTCAAGGATGATCAGAAGAAATGGAAAGCACCTGAGTTAAATATATGAGTGTCACAGCAAAGGGTCTGAATACTTAGGACCATGTGATATTTCAGTTTTTCTTTTTTAATAAATCTGCAACAATGTCAACAATTCTGTGTTTTTCTGTCAGTATGGGGTGCTATGTGTACATTCATGAGGAAGAAGAATGAACTTAAATGATTTTAGCAAATGGCTGCAATATAACAAAGAGTGAAAAATGTAAGGGGGTCTGAATACTTTCCGTACCCACTGTATATATGCCAACCTGTATACTTGATGTCTTGGGGCGGGCTAGGTAGATGAAATAAGCCCCTAAGCCTGTCAACCTATTGATAGTCATGGTATGTTCTTTACTTAATAGATAAAAGCAATATCCATCTCTGCTTTGCAAATTTTGGAGGTTTTAATGCCTATGGTAAAGGATGGAATTTATCATTCAATATATCAAATGTAACCATATAATCCTAACCTAAAATAAATATTTCCTACCCTCATAGAATTCAAGGTGAGGACCGCAGGAGATGAATGAGGAGCACTGGCGGTCAGGTAGAGTCTCTAAAGCCAAATATGGTGGAAAATCAGGCAAAAGGGAATCAATATATCATTTAGCAGGGAAGTCTCAAGGCTCCAATTGATCCCGAGTTTCCATAAAATGGAGAGCAATGAGCATCATCATCTTCAAATTGCCCACAATAAACAGTATAAAGGAAGAAAAATATAAGAAGAGAGAAATATAGTGCTTGATAATAGTAATACATACATCTCAGAGCCCCCTTAGTTGAACACAATATCTCTCACTGTGCTTACTCACTCCATATAGAGACATGTCGCCAACCCGACCGCCAGTGATCCCCAGCGTCTGGGCGGTGTCCTATAAAGCCTCACAATCCGGACGACAGCCAATCCCACGTCGCGGAATTGGCGCGCCGAACCCGCTGCCTAACTGCACATGCGCGAAAGCCGCATACGTGCAGTGCCAGTCCCCCGGACCGCAGAGGAACCCTCCTCACTCCGGAAACGACAGGCCAGGGGAGGCGGTGGAAGGGAGTGGATGGATACACAGCTCCAAACATCCAGCGACACCCCTCCAGGCAGCGCACATCCGCCAGTGCGGTGCGGGGGACTGGCACTGCGCGTGCGCGGCTTTTGCGCATTGAAATGAATCCACCACCTTCAATTAATTAATGTCGGTATCATGGATCTATGTTGCATCACAGAAGTAGGCCTTCCTCTTTAGCATATATGCACATCAGTGTTTGTGCTGGCGCACTCTATAGCATGATCCCAGCACTGAAACCAAGCTGTCACCAACATCTCTAGGTCTCATACTAAAGTTTGGGAGTTAGAAAGATTTTTTCCAAAACAATCGATTGCTGTGATAGCTTGTGAATGGCTATCACAGTGATCACTTGTTAACAACCCACCCCAGTACACTCTTTCTCCATCTGAATAGAGAAAAACATACATTGTATCTTTTGCATCTAGTTAGAGGAGAAGAATGTCAAAAAATAAAACAACAAAAAAAAGATCTGTATGTATAAATAAAAATCATAATGAATTAAAAAAAAAAACTTTTAAGCAATCCCTGATCCCATTCTGTACGTTACACACCCTGATCTCTGCATGCTATGAGTTACACACACCCTACCCGACCTCTGTGTGTTACATACTCCTGACCTCTGCACATTACACACTCATGATCCCTGCACTTTGCATACTATATACTTTTTAGCAATGCCTGACTCCATGCACTTCTGCCTCACACACCTTTGATTTCTGCATTCTCTGTGGTGCATACTCCTGCCCCCTGCACTCAGTGTATTAAACACTCCTGAACACTGCACTCTGTACCTTACATACTACTGAACCTTGCACTCAGCATTACAGACTCATGACCACTTACCCACCGGGCCAATTCTGACATTTCTCACATACATGAAAAAACCTGACATTTTTGCTTGAAAATCACTTAGAACCACCATTATATATTTTATAAAAGCAAAAGCCATGCAGAATAAAATGATGGTTGTTGTAATTTTGTATGACACAATATTTGTGCAGCCATTTATCAAATGTACGTTTTCGGGAAAAAATACACTTTATTGAATTTTAGTGCACACAAACACAATATAGTATCCATTTTTTGGTAAAATATAAATAATGATGTTATTCTACGTAAATAGTAACCTATTTACTTAGCGTAACATATAAATAATGATGTTACGCTAAGTAAATAGTAACCTAACATGTCACGCTTTAAAATTGCGCACATCCATAGAATGGTGACAAATTGTGTTACCTAAAAATCGCTATACAGTAGGCGACGCTTTAAAAGTCTTTACAGGTTACCCGTTTAGAGTTTAAGGTGAGCTCTAGCACTAGAATTATTGCTCTCATTCTGAAGTGTGTGGCAAAAAGGTTTTATCGGTTGCCTTACTAGCTGGTAAGTGACAAAATCCTCATCACTTCCAGTTTCTTAAGTCACAGGGGAGGAAAAGGAGTGAAGTTCCCCTTACTCATCGGTGTCCTTCTGATGCGAGAGGCTGCATCAATCCTGGGCTCCCTGGTGGAATGGGAGAGCGCGGGAAAGGCAAGGACCCAGTTCCACCTCCTGTCAAAGTGATCAGGTGGCTGTAGAGCCACCCTAAACACTTTTGCAATAAAGACCATCTCCTGCTCTAAAAAATGATATAACGATCATGGCTGCAGCCATGAACCTGTTATAACCACTTCCACCAGAGGAACGTCCTAAGGGCTGGAAGTGGTTAATAAATTAAAAAGGCGAAACTAAAATACCCTGACAAGGGAAAGTGTGAAACTTATCTGTGGCCCAAATTTGTTCCCCTATATCCAGTCTAGATGGATATTTGAGCTGTTGCCAGTGCTGGGGTTGGATCTGTAAACAGTCTAGGATGCTGAGATTGGAACCAACAAGCCAACTGACAGTTCAGAGTGCAGCTTTCAGAGGAAAAAAGTCCTGAAACATTTGGCTTGTGTATACGGGGCTTTACAGACTTCACTATAAACCTGCACGTTAAACACTGTACTGTCTATTTACAGTGTGCAGAAAAGTATACGTATTGGAAGCATTTAATTTTTTTTAAAAGGTTTATATACACTATACTGTCAAAACTATTGGGACGCCTGCCTTTACACACACATGAACTATAATAGCATCCCAGTCTTAGTCCGTAGGGTTCAATATTGAGTTGGCCCACCCTTTGCAGTTAAAACAGCGTCAACTCTTCTAGGTAACATTCCCATAGACAAACTCCTAGACAAACACCGAAACTCCTAAGCCTTCCTAGAAGTTTTGAAGCTGTAATAGCTGCAAAGGGTGGGCCAACTCAGTACTGAACCCTATGGCCTTAGACTGGGATGCCATTTAAGTTCATGTGCGTGTAAAGGCAGGTGTCCAGATACTTTTATAATATAGTGTATGTATATATGAAATGTTTGTGTGGCAGCAATTCAAATATATTTTTAGGGTACAAGGACTGAGACATATGTGTGCCATGCATAAAGCGAGTAGACCTGGGTTTTATTTAAAGCAGAATTAAAGTTGGGCTACAACCGGGTGCGTGTCCAAGATGGCCACTGTGGTGGACGTGTTTTGCTAGAGCTCTGGACCGACCCTGCTGCCCTATTTTATGAGTTCTTCTCTGCGGAACATTGTAATAGTTAGCGAACCTCAATCAGGTTCAAAATAGGTTTCTTGCTGCTGGATCTGATTAAATAGGTAATTAGAGTGCATGCACGAGGATATCATAGACTGACACACATTGTTCAGGTAAATGATACTTCCTGTTTATTTCTAATGGACAGTCTATTATATAGTTAGTAGGCGGTGTCATATGTTAGTACGCCATAAGCATAATATTAGCATAATACTGATTATTTGCAGCTTTCTGATTAGTCATGTCCATTATAAGGTGGTTCCCTTAGAGTTCATGAATGTTATCTTCTCTTGAAGGCACTGTGCCAAGACTCCATCTTTCTTCTCACATTCCATCTCGGTGGGCGGGGGGGGGGGGGGCGGTATCTAGTAACGGCCATTTTGAGTAAGGACGACAGAGAAAAATATATGTACATGTACAGAAAAACAGACATAGAAAAATAGACATTTTGCTTAATTCACAAGTGTTCATCACATTCCTTCACAAGCCCCCCTAAAATGGCTATATTTATTCTGTCCCTCATACTAAAGTGCCTACTCACCTGGCCCATACTCCTCCGGAACTTTTTTAGGGCTTTACATAGAGAAGAGCAGTAACTAGTTCACTACCCCCCCTCGATACAGCCTAGAGAGGGCAGTCAGGTGCTATCTATCCCTATAACCCTATAGAACTGTGAAATTATGAACAGGGAGTGACTGTAGAGGGTTGAAGGGTTTGTCCTCTTCCATCATAAGGCGGTCTTCTTCTTCTTCTTGGTGGAGAAATGTAGGTGTGCTATTGTCTACAGCTTTGCTCATTAGCTTATTTACAAATGGTAGAATACAGCATAAAATCAGGGCTAAAAGAACTAGGATTATCAGTACTGTTACTCCTACCTGGGCGAGCGCCTTCTGCCACCCACTCATCCAGCTAATATATTGATCCCAAGGGTCTGTAATACCTGAGTTCTTCTTCAACTCAAACGACAGATCTTCCAATTTCTTGATAGCTAGAGTAACCTTACCATTTGGACCAGTGTTGTCAGGAATGTATGTGCAACAGGCTCCCGTTTTTTCTATCATTTTACAGACACCTCCTTTCTCAGCTAACACCATGTCTAAGGCCATCCGGTTCTGGAATGTCATATAGGAAGTGGGGGCTAACTGGTCAGCAATTCCCTGGAGGGCATCCCTGGTGTAATTCACAAATCTCTGTTGGTTATAATATATCTAGTTAATCCAATCTACATTCTTGTTGACGGTTATTATGGGGAGTAAAGACTCAAAACCGGCTTTTACCTGATCCCTTGGCTTTGAATTCATCTGGGACCCCCCTTGGGACCCCTATGGCATCTATGTACACATGAGGATCAAAGCTTCCAGAGGGAGCTGCTCGCTTCCTCCTGTGGTTGGGTGCTGGGTCAGTGTATTTATCAGGGGTATTATACTACAAAGATCAAAAAATAAACTTAACCACTTGTGTGCTGGATGAATTGTACCAAAATGTAGTGATACCATTTGTCTTAGTGATGGCTGCCTGTTGAGTACCTGTTTTGGTGATAATCACCTGCTGAGCTTTTATCAAACTTATAAGAAAAAAAAGGATATACAGCACAATCATTGTGCTGCCAGCAGGATCTTGTCTTCAGGAGATTGGGCTTTCTTGCAGTGAAAGGCGTGTATCCAGGTGCTTTGTATCGGGGATCAAGTGAATTTTTCCTTGTGAATTTCTTCACTAACACCCAATCTCCTGGCTGAAGACTGTGGGTTCCCGAGTCTGTTTCTGGATCTGGAATGGAGGAAAATACTCGAGAATGGATATTAGTTAAGGCTTTAGACAAATATGTAACATAACAAGTTAACATATCAGATTGTAACTGCGACTGCTGTGGGGAGTAACAGCCAAGTCTGGGGGCTGAACCAAACAAAATTTCATAGGGAGACAGGGCATGTTTCCCCCGGGGGGTGTGTCTGACACTGAACAGGGCAATAGGCAAACTGTCTGGTCAACTCATGTTAGTCTCTTGGGCCATCTTTAACATCCTGTTCTTTAGAGTCCCATTCATCCTTTCTACCTTCCCACTACTTTGAGGGTGGTATGGGGTGTGTAAAACCAACTGAACTCCCAGTTCTGCCCAAATGTCTTTTGTTAGGGTGGCTGTAAAAGCTGGGCCCTGATCTCTCTCTATCACCTCTGGGACCCCAAATCTACATACTATCTCACTAAGTAGTTTTTTCTTTTTAGCCGTGGTTTTAGTTGTCATGCTTGTGACTGCGTAAGGATTTTTCCAAATGTTTCTGCGGTGTCTTTTCTGTCCTCCTTGTCTTTCGTATTTTGTTCCTTTGTCGATCCATTCCAGCTTTCTTCTGTGTGAGCCGCCTTTGCATAGAGGCTAGGTATAGTCTGTCAGATGGCACATGCACTGCCAAAGGTATCTGCACTGGGGATTCACTCTGCTCTTCAGCCGCTTCGGCCGTTTTTCGTTGGTTTGGCCGCTTTATCCGCCAAGTGGTTTCCCCTGGCTTCTTGAGAATTCAGCTTGCCATGTGTTTTAACCTTCAAGACAGCCACTTGTTCCAGTAGGAGTAGTGCATCCATTAAATCCTTAATGGCAGGGCCATTGTTTCACCGGTGTTCCGGCCGTTGTCAGAAACCATCTGGCTCTCCGGATGATACCAAAATCATGAGCTACTCCAAGGGTGTATCTTGAGTCTGTGTAAATGTTGGCTCTTCTTCCTTCTGCTATTTTGCACGCTGCAGTGAGGGCTTGAAGCTCTGCTTCTTGGGCAGATACATTTGGTGGTAATGCTCCTGCTTGTAGGATTTCAAATTCAGAGGTCACAGCATAACCTGTGTGGTACTTGCCTCCATCATCTGCATATCTAGAGCCATCCACAAAAAGTGTGTAGTCAGGGTTTTCCAGAGGAATTTCACTCACTGTAGGGAGATATGAGGTTTCCAAGCGCATCATTTCAAGGCAGTCATGTGGAGTGTCATAGGGGTCTCCTTCTTCACCTTCTCCTTCTTCCCCCTCGAAAAACCGCAGAAGGGTGGCCGAGTTGAGAGTGAGACACCTTTGGAGGGTCACGTTGTCAGGAAGTAGGAGGGAGATTTGCAGCCATAGATGTCTGGCCGTGGACAGGTGTCGGAGTTGCACCTGATTTAAGATGGCAGCAATGTCATGCGGTGCCAGAAGAAGCAGGGGTGTGCTAAGACAAGGTCTGAAGTTTTGTCTAGGAGTGCTTGGGCAGCAAAGACAGCCCTTAGACAGGAAGGACCACCTCTAGCCACTGTGTCTAGGCGGCAAGAAAAGTAACCAAAGGGTCTAGTCCGTCCTCCATGTTCCTGAGCCAGGACCCCTGTGGCGTGGCCATTCTTCTCCGACACAAACAGTCTTGGAACACCACTGTATTTTCTCTTTGGAGGCCTTACAGCCTTGTTCTGCAAGGTAGCATAGTAGACTTTCCGAATATTCTTCAGCAGCGGGGTAGTCATCTGTAAAGAGGAGAAGAGTCACTGTAGGGTGTTCCTGTTGCTAGGTATCAAGGACGGGGGTTATGGCTTTGACAAATTGGCTTGGAAATCTTGGACCATTCTGTATTTCACCTTTTGGGATCCGTTTCTTCACTGGGAACAAAGGTGTGTTTCATTCAGGAGTACAGGGTATCAAAGCACCATTAGACACAAGGGTCTCAACCTGTTTTGAGATAGCTTTGGATTGAGCTAACTTCAACGGGTCCAGTCTCTCTGGAGGCGTGGTTTTCTAGGTAGGAGTGCCCCAGGTTTTAGTTGCACCATGACTGGCGGTACTTTTAAGTGATCAATGTCTTCCGGTCCCGTGGACCATAGGCCTGCAGGGATCCTGTCAAGTACTTCCTGTGGGATTGAACTTGGTGTTGTCGCTTCATGGAGTGTCAACATGAGCGGTAGAGAACACAAGGCAGATGAGTATTCTAAGGATAGGGGAGTATGTAGCTTCACTCCTTCTGGTGTGAAAATGATGGAGGCCTGTAGTCTGGACAGTACATCAGCTCCTAGAAGATTCAAGGGGCATGTAGAAGACACCACAAATCTGGCAAGCAAATCAGGAAATGTCCCCACTCGGAGTGGCTCAGTAAAAGGACTAGGTAAATTTCTTGTAGCTGTACTATCCTGTGGTATAGGGGCATTGCCTGTGTTTCTGGGTCAGGCAGACTTGTCATTAGGGTCGCTGTTTGTGATGGGGTTAAATCTTTGGGTGCGCTTGTCACCTGCAGTTGGTCGTCCCAGTCGGATGTGTCTTCATCACTAGTATATTGGACCTGTAATCCAGGGAGGATGGGAGTGTTAGAACAAGGAGAATTGGATATAGACCTTTGTTAGGCCTTCCGGGTATACCAAGATGGCCGTCTGCAGGAACTGTACTTGGCGGGGCAGGAAGTGAAGACATGACTGCACCAAGATGGCCGTTTGCAGGAACTGTACTGGGCGGGGCAGGAAGTGAAGACTTGACTGCACCAAGATGGCCGTTTGCAGGAACTGTACTTGTGGGTTGCGTAGGAGTAGGAGTGGTGTGAGGATAATGGGTGGTAGGCGGAGAGTAAGGACCCTCCCCGTTATCTCTCCAGACGCCATGATAGGGCGGAGGCTTATTGGCTTTACGATCGACTTGATAATACTCATACATGATGCAATTTCCAACCTTGATCGTCATCTTTCTTAGCTTCTATGATCCATCATTCGTTATGCAATGTCTTAGCTGTTCTCACACAACATTCCTTTTTGTTCTGTTATCAGCGTATGCTGCTACTCCTACGGTTGCTCTGCAGCCTGTCAGCACTTTTGTTTGTTTGAACTCACAAACTTTCCCTTCTCCGGTTTGCTAATATGCTGACCCATATTCCTCTCCCCCCTTCGGGCCATCCAGCTCAAATGCAAGGTCCCTCACTCTTTTCTGTTCTCCTGCCGCTGTCTCAGCTGACGGCCGGAGGGGTCAGTACTGGTAACCAATCGCTTAACTTGATTTAAAACTTTTGGCTGTGTGCCAATTTTCAAAACTCAGACCAGGGGTGAGCAGAGCTGACCAGAGGTTCCCCTCCTGCAATAGAGGATGCCCCCTAAATATCTCTTAAATATTATAATCAGATAAAAAGTTAATCTGATTTGAAACTTTTGGCTCAGTGCCAATAGGGTTCAATGGTCACACTAATTGCGGTAACCCTTTCTGTCAAAAAATAAATTCTATAACTATTACAGGAACAAAAGATATTCACAGTTGAATCCCCCCTCCCCCTTGGCAAGTAGCCAATTTTCAAAATTTTGCCCCAGAGTTCCCTTTTACATAGGGACCCATTTGCAAAATGTAAGTTCTCATTATCTCTAATTCTATAAAAAATAGCCTCAAAACATCCAGCCAACTGTGGCAAACTGTGTTTCCTGATAAAAACTGTTTTTTATTCACTAGTATCACTCTTCCCAGAGGTTCCTATGCTTTATACACAAATGGTTAAATGGCAAAACTCCAAAAATTACATAAAAAAAGTAATAATTGCATATATGTGGTAATGCTGAGACCGATTGTCCTCCAAGCTTTGCACAAGGAGTGACCCCCTCCCGCTTTCTCACGAGAAAAAAAAGTATGCCAGCTGTTAGCGGGGGGTTTACCAGATAACAGCACAACAGTGCGAGTCTCAGAGAGAGAGAGAAAAAAAACTGTCAGGGACGCACAGAAGGAGGGGTTGAACTGAAAAAAAGAAAAACTCAAAACGTAACCCCTTCCTCTCTCTGTCTCTCTCTCTGTTGCCCGTAGCAACCTCAAACCTGACTGGATTTATCTGTGCAATAATGTACGTTCCATGTCACAACACACACAGAACGAAACATAACTCCTGTCGTCTCTCTCTCTTGTCATGTGACCTCAACAGGTGAGCTTAACCCTCAGGGGTACCTTTAACCAGTCAACCCCCGAGTAACCGTCCCGAAGGACGTTGCAAATATCCGCCCTCTCAGGACACACAAATGCAACCTTTCAGTCTGTAGAGACACACTTCAAACAAAACGACAGACACTGAGACATTACTCCTGCCTCCCTTGTTGTCGGGTATCTACTTGCAGCTGAGCTTACCCCTCAGGAGGTCACTTGAACCAGTCAACCCCCCGAGTAACCCGCCCCGAAGGACGTACATCCACCCTAGTGTCGGGCAACCTCCTTTTGAGTCCCAATCACTCAGGATGGATTGTCTTTCAGTCTGCAGAGTCCCAATCAGCCAGGGTGGCAGACACTGAACAAACAATATACAGCCAGCAGAAATCTTACGGCAGGTTAATAAAAACAGCCCCAGGTGAGGATTACCCACCTCTGAAACGTCTTTCGAAAAGCACTTGAGATCTGCGATTAAGATAAGACAGAAACAAGTCGTACAGTGGTAAGGTAAAAGTACCTACCGTACTCTCAGGGGTGCGCAAGTCCCTCTTGGGTCTGTCTCATCCAGTCGCCAAACCTCCTTTGCGGCTTTTTCGTCAGACGAACACCTAAAGCTCCACATTGGGATGCCATTTGTAATAGTTAGCGAACCTCAATCAGGTTCAAAATAGATTTCTTGCTGCTGGATCTGATTAAATAGGTAATTAGAGTGCATGCACGAGGATATCATAGACTGACACACATTGTTCAGGTAAGTTATACTTCCTGTTTATTTCTAATGGACAGTCTATTATATAGTTAGTAGGCGGTGTCATATGTTAGTACGTCATAAGCATAATATTAGCATAATACTGATTATTTGCAGCTTTCTGATTAGTCATGTCCATTATAAGGTGGTTCCCTTCGAGTTCATGAATGTTATCTTCTCTTGAAGGCACTGTGCCAAGGCTCCATCTTTCTTCTCACATTCCATCTCGGTGGGCCGGGGGGGGGGGGGGGAGGTATCTAGTAACAGCCATTTTGAGTAAGGACGACAGAGAAAAATATATGTACATGTACAGAAAAACAGACATAGAAAAATAGACATTTTGCTTAATTCACAAGTGTTCATCACATTCCTTCACAACATCACCATACCTGCTTCTGGTGTGACTTCTAGCCTTCTATGCCATCTCGGATGAAGAGCAGGGACTCGTCTGCCCTCCGAGCCCCGGCGAAAGTGGGTCCCTCTCCCCTGGCTGCCGGCAGGGCGAGAAATCCTCCCACTGCTCTCCTAAACATGGCGACTCAGACGGAGGACACGGAGCTGGAACTTCACGGCGCTTATGCAGGCCATCACCACTTGCCAAGTGACCCTATCAGGGAAAATAGACTCCGTGCAGATGGACATTGGGCTGATCCGTAAAGACATGGACAAATTCTGCACTAGACTGACGGAAGCAGAGCCGCCGGGTGGGGGATGCAGAGGACACCCTGCATAACCACGAGATTGCCCTTTGCACAATCTCCACCAGGGCAGAAGACGCTGAAAATAGGAACAGGAGGAACAATTTGTGCATTGTTGGACTCCCAGAGGGGGCGGAGGGCGCTGACCCGGTGCTTTTCATGGAGTGCCTTCTACGCACGCTACTACCTCAGGCCCAATTCTCCCCCTTCTTCATGGTGGAGCGGGCGCACAGGATGCCTGCGACCCGGGGTCGGCCAGGTGCCCCTCCACGCACCTTTATACTTCGCCTACTCAATTTTCGGGACCGGTACTTGGTTCTCAATGAGGGCAGGAAGCTTGATTCCCTCCGCCACGAGGCAGCGAAGATAATGATCTTCCCCAACTACTCCATCGATACCCAGTGCCTACAGAGGTCCTTTGATCATTTAAATCTGCAGCTCCACAACCGCAATATCAAATATAGCATGTTGTTCCCTGCCAGGCTGCGGGTGCAGGATGGGGAATCGGTGCGGTTCTTCACCTTCCCTGACGATTCTATGCAGTGGCTGGAGGCCCTTCTCCGGGCGCGACCTTAGAACCTGTTACTATTCCCTACCTGCTGGATGACTCCTGGGGACTGTGAAACCCATCGGACTTCTCTCCCCGGGCTGTGAGTATGCACCTCTGGGGTACCTCAGATCCCCTGCTGGTCTGTTGGATTGCTCCGGGCTCTGAGTTTGTCCCCCCAATTCGGCGGCTGGTTGACCCTGCTGGCCCTTGTACTTTGGCCCTTTTCCCCCTTCTTTTTCTGCCTGCCAGCGGCCTTGTTTGCAACAAGTTTAAGCCTGTGCCCCCTTGGTTCCCCGGGGTAAAGTTTATATACTAAACACAGAATGTTCTGCAAGAGATCGTCTATCCGTTTTCCTAGCGGCAGCGTCCTTGGTTTGGAGAGTGTGATGCCGTAACACCTGTTGTCATCTTCTGTGCCCACTGGCATGTGACCCCGGTTGGCGGTTGCCTTGACAGTTATGGGATTTCGAGCACAGGCATGTTGGGGGGGGGGGGGTGGGCTGGGGTTTTTGTATGTGTTCTTTTTTTCATGTTTTAATATGTTTTGGTACAGTGTATGCCATGCTGACTGAGAGGAAACATACTTTTCATGTTTTTGTTTGCTATTTTTATTTTCTGCAATTTTAGGCTGGGGGGCGCTGCTCCTTGTGCGGGGTTCGAGGTGTTGATCCAGAGGCTTTCTGATCCTAAATTTAGCTGACTATGGGTCCCATCACTGTGATTTCATGGAACGTCTGGGGGCTGAACTCCAAGTTTAAACAGTCCCTGGTGTTCACATTTCTGCAGTGTTACCGCCCCCACATCTGTATACTGCAAGAGACCAACTTGGTGGGGAGTAGAGTATTGGTTCTTAAGAAGGTTTGGGTGGGTTCCTATTATCACTCCACCTGCTCCTCCTACTCTAGGGGTGTTAGCGTTTTAGTGCACAAGTCTGTCCCTTTTAGCCTCCTGGTTCTCCACCTGGACCCCGAGGGTAGATATGTATTGCTACATGCACTTTGTGAGGGGCTGGAACTGGTTGTCGCTGGGGTTTATATCTCTCCGCCGGGGCAGCTTGCACTCCTGCACTGGTTGACTCCCCTTCTTGTCCTTGGACAAATTTGCTGGTGGGGGGCCTGTGGACTCTCCCGCTGGGCTGATGCCCTGGGCCTGGTGGATGTGTGGCAGTGAAAGCACACGATGCAGAGACAATTTACCTGTCATTTGGCAACACACGCATCATATTGTAGGATTGATCTCATTTAGCTTTCTGGCCCCCTGCTTGCTATACCCAGGAGGTTACCATCCTACCCCGTGGGATATCGGACCATGCCCCGTTGCTTATCAGGCTTGGGCTTGGGGTTGCCCCAGGTGAAGGCCTCTGGAGATTATCCAGGTTTTGGGTGGACGATGAAAGGGTGACCCGGGTTATCTCATCCGAGCTGCTGGACTATTGGACTCATAATGATGGCTCAGCCACTCCCTGGATCGCTTGGGATGCTTTTAAGGCTTGTGCCTGGGGGGCATACCAGTGAGCGATTGGACGGGCTAGGAAGGACTCGGCTCTCACCTTGGAGAGTGCAGAGGGTAGAACTCTGGCCCTGGAATTAAGGTATGGTGTAGACACGGACCTGGACACCTATGAAAAGTTGTAGGGAAATAGCACTAATGCGTGCCACGGCTTGCAGGAAGTGCCTGCTGTCTCAGTCCCAGAGGATCTTTGAGCAGGGTGAGAGAGCAGGACGTATGCTGGCCTGGCTGTATAGGGAGCGTTCCACCACTACGGTGATTGCTAACATTGGGGACAAGCAGGGGTGCTGTCACTCAGAACCCTCCACTATCAACACTCAGTTTGCGCACTATTTCAAGGAACTCTATGCGTCCAGGGTGACGTACTCCCTGGACAGTTTACATACGTACCTCAATGACATAGATTTCCCACAGCTGTTGGATGGGATAGGCTGGATAGCCCGGTTATGCTCGGGGAACTCACTAAGGCTATTGCTATTCTCCAGTCGGGTAAGGCTCCGGGTCCGGACGGACTACCAGTAGAGTTCTACAAATCTAATTTGGTCTTTGTGGCATCACATCTTCATGCCTTGCTGACTGAAGCCCTGAAGGAGGGCTGTCTGCCCCTGTCTATGTCAGAGGCGGTGATTGTGGTGATACTGAAACCCGGGAAGGACCCTGAACTTTGTGCCTCCTACAGACCGATTTCCCTTATTGACGTAGACACTAAGATATTCGCGGAGGTACTGGCCAGGAGACTCAACCCTGTTATTTTGTCCCTGATACATGGCGATCAGACTGGATTCATGCCAGGTAAAGGCATGGACATCAATGGGAGACGGTTTTACACTCACCTTTCCTACGCGGCGGGATTCGGCTCGGATGGTATTGTGGCCTCCCTCTTGATGCGGAGAAGGCCTTTGACTCGGTGGAGTGGGGCTTTCTATGGGAGGTGCTGGGTAGGTTTGGATTTGGGCCTAAATTTACATCCTGCTTGAAGCTACTGTATGCTGCCCCAATAGCACTCTATCGCCTCGCTTTTCACTCCACTGAGGGACCCGGCAGGGTTGCCCGCTGTCCCCTGGCCTTTTTGCCCTTGCTGTGGAGCCCTTGGTCATTCTCCTGAGGTCCACCGCAGGTGCGTCCTTTGGTTGAGCGGATTTCCTGGTACGCGGACAATGCCCTCCTGTACCTCCCTGACGCGGCGGGCTCTTTGGAGCTGGCGCTTCAGATCTTTGATCGGTTCAGTTAATTCTCCAGTGTGTGTATTAACTGGGGCAAGTCACTGCTGTTCTCATTATTGGCAACCCCCGCCTACCCTTCTTTACCTTTGTGGTGGGTCGCAAAGTTCTGCTATCTGATGATTGAGGTTCAGAGGGACCTCGCTAGGTATCTGGATGACAATGTTTACCCTGTCCTACAGCAGCCGACTGCCCGCTGCCAGACTTAGAGGTCTTTGCCTTCGACGCTGGTAGGTAGGATTAACCTTATAAAAATGGTCTTTCTCCCCAAATTCCTATATGTATTCCGTGCATATACCGAACACTTTTTTTCTCAAACTGGACAGGGCTTTGGTGGACTTTATCTGGGCGGGCTCTACTCCTAAGATTGCAAGGTCTACCCTGCAGCTCCCATTGTCCCAGGGTGGGTTGGCGTTGCCTAATTTCCGTCACTATTATTGGGTGGCAGTGTTAGTCACGGTGCACTGGTGGTTCGCTCAGCCGAGAGATAATCCGGCGGTGGGCCTTGAGGCGGCGATATTGGGTTCCTACACGGCCCTCGGCAACCTGGTGTATTGTGGAACTGGGGTTCATCAGCTGCTGACAGTGCCGATGAGGACCACGATTCAAGTCTGGGGACAGATGTCAGCTGTGGTCGGTGACCCTGACAATGTTTCCCCACACATCCTGCTATGGGGGAACCCCAGGCTGCCGCATCTCCGGTCCATTCCTGACCCAGTGCTGTGGCATAGGTTTAGTATCACTAAACTTCAACAGGTTATGCCTGCTGGGGAATTGCTCCACTTCCCGGCGCTCTGTTCTAAATTTGGTCTCCCCTCATTTATGTTGTTCCGCTACTTGCAGCTGAAACACACGTTGCAATCCCAATTCCCTCGGGACATCACGTTGGCCCCCAACTCCGTGGAACGCTTCCTGACCACTAGACATGCTGACCGTATACTCTCATCAGTGTATCTCAGAATAGCCTGTAAGCTGGAGGGCTCTTGCCCCCAACTGTTTGCTTAATGGAGGGAGGATATCCCATCACTTGATGAGGAAACTTGGGAGGAGGGGTTGGCCTCATTTTTGACTAGGATGATCTTGGCCAGGGACCATTTTATCCAACTTAAGTTCCTTCACAGGGCATATTATACCCCTCAGAGGGTGGCTAGAATCTATCCCGGCAGCTCGGATGCGTGTCCCAGGGGTTGTGGTCAGGTCGGCACCTTTCTGCACATGGTGTGGTCCTGTTCTGTAATCCAAACCTTCTGGCAGGAGGTGGTCGATGAGATTCGGGAGGTGGGTGTTTCCACTATGGTCTTTGACCCCCGGGTGCTGCTGTTGGGCCTCTGTAAATTAGTCTCCCCTAGGGTCCATATGCAATTGTTTGTGCTCTACATTTTATTTTATGCCAGGAAAACAATACTGCTGCAATGGAAATCGGCCGATCCTCCTCTGATCTCACGCTGGAAGACCCTTGCCGACTCGTTCTTACCATGATATAAACTTACATACATGAGTAGGGGGTGCCGCCTTCTCCTTCTTTACCTTTCTCTTCCTGATTTTTCTTGTCTCGTGTTTCTCATGTCTCGTTTTTTTCCCCCTATGCTTGGTGGGATCATCTTCCAATTGAAATTGTGCCTTACACTCCTCATGTAGCTAAGATTGTGTGCTACTACTGTTTTACCCCTTTTTTTTTTTTTTCTTTTGTTGGTTATCTTCCTGACATATTTGCACTTATAATTTATACACTGTCCTCTTGATTTGTACCCTGAGTTTTTTGTTGTCTACTCTTGGTGAGTAATGCATTGTAACCACTCTTTGAAAATCAATAAAAGCGTTTCTGTTGAAAAAAAAAAAAGTTCCGGTACAGCAAACAATGAGCAGAAAGGTTTTTTTTTTTTGCAAAAGACGCATGTAATGTCTTTTCTGCAATAAAATTCCTCTACCTGCCTGCTGGCTGTCTTCTCCAGTGCTGCAAACTGAGCTGCACATACACAGCTAAATTTAAAGCTCCGGGCCTGTCTCTGAGTGCCGGGATGATGGTCTTATGCACATACGCAGAAGTGACATCATCCTGCGCCAGCCGATAAAGAAGCCTGAAAACTGGCACACAGAAGAAGATGCTGCCGCCTGTGAGGGACCATTGGACAGGTAAGTATTAACACTGCAGTTCAGCTTTAACTATGCCCCCATTAAACCCCTTCCACTATTAACAGAATTTAGCCACACACACTGTTCACCACAGTATGCTGCATTATTAGTCTCTTTGGGGTGCCCAAAATGTTCCAGGTCTTTTAAAAGCCTAGCAGTGCCCCTATTCCCTCATCATTTACAGTTATGAGAGTGAGTAGGAGTCATGCAGGGTCTGATCCAACCACCCACCATTTTCAACCATGACTCAGTGAAAATTATAGCTCCCAAACTGCTATGCCTAATTGATGTTTTCATTAGTTTTCAGCTCACTGATTCACAACAGTTTTGCATCTTAGGAGTTTTGATTTCACTCTGACTTTCCTGACCTGTATGCTTGCTTCAGGTTATTGACTCCATGGAAAGGCTTTTTGGGGTTATCCCCCCCCCCCCCAAGGTTTTTTCATTTTAAGTCCAGGGCTCTCCATTTCCAAATACATTAAGTGATCTGAGTGGCTACACAGTCGCCGTATTACTTCTACAGTGTCAAAGTCCCCCCTCTCCTGCTACTTCACTTCTGGTGCCAAGGGCTTTGCTTTCTTTTGCAAGTCACATTGTCAGCTTCTGCATTCATTGCAGGAAGCTATGAAATTGATGAACATACCTCATTGTTGTTCTGTAATTATCAGGAAATGCCCATTTCTGTGACATGTGTCACATGGTTGGAACAGAAAAGAGAGTGGATTTTCCTTTACACCTTGGTGGGTCCTGATCTCAGAAGAGGTCTGCATATTTCTTCTTATGTACACGCTTGTGCATCTGCACTGCATAGATACTAGTGGCCACAAAGGACTGCTAAGCCTGAAATAACTGCCACTTTGCCTTTTTTGTTATTGACAGTGACTTCACACCAAAAAGTAAAATTTAAAGTAGAGATAAAGACAAAATCTTTTTTTAATTTTGGATAAAGTAAAGGAGGGTTATAATACCCATCAGTTTTTTTTTATATGCCATCTCTATCACATTGGGGAGATTTCCCTTCACTTCCTGCCCCAGAGCTAAAGCAGGAAGTTGAGGAGGAAATACCTTTAAAACGAGGGCTAGTGGAACAACTGTCTCCATCTGATGAAAAAAATTATATGAGAGGCAAACTAATAATTACGCCAAATGAAACGTGCCTCCCAAGAGCCCACAATCAAATTCACATATGAGGGGAAAAAATTTGCCCCCATAGTGGCCCCATGCACCTGGAGATAATAATCCCAATTAAACTGAAAGTAGTTATGGTAAGGCAGAACAGGGTGGTGTCAATATTATAGTCCTGTCTGGGACTTAGCATGGGGGTCTTTCGAAAAAAAATATAATGCTTACATGCCCATGTTGTATAGTATGGACGCATATAGCGACTGGACATCCAAAGATACTCAAAGGTATGATGATTCTCAAGTATGTGGTTTAAGTAAATCTAGTAGGTGGATGCCGTCTCTAATATATCTAATGTACACTGAAGAGGATGTAGGGGGGAGAGGAGGAAAATCCAAATCTAAACCCAGAAATCAAGGCGAACAGCATCAACGGTAAAAATATTGAATTTATCCACACAAAATATCTTTTCCCAGGAAATTACACTTCTGAGCTGGGGTCTGAATTTTGCACCAACTATATAGTCTAACCCCTTTCAATTATTTAAGGGCCTAAATAAATTTTTTAGGAACCTAACCTTGAGGAGATTTTACAATGTTAAAGGAAAGTTGCTCATAGGATAGACCATGACCTTGCTACTCCCACTGAATCTAGCCCTACAACTTGTGACATGGAAGATTTAGCATTAATAGAGGAGCTTTATTGTGAGGCCACTAACAATACGGAATATGATCTGCTCCTACTTACTCAACATTTAAGCACTTCCCCTCATATCAAACACACATCTCTCACGCCCAAATTGGTCTTTTTCCCCACACATGCCAAAGGCCCTTGTGTGGAGGCCTTTTATAGAATTGTTTATTCTGATTTGATCAAAATGTGTAAGAAGGCTCAGTCAGGGAAACACAAAACAGCTAACCTTACATCACTAGAAATTAAAGCTCTACAAGAACTCACTGACAATGTGGATATTGTAAATAAATCTGATAAAATCAAATAAGAGGGGTGGCATTATTATACAAATAACAGTAGGTCAGCTCTATATCTCTTAAGCACTCAGGTTGCTCTTAGACACTAATGGGCCATACACACTCTAAGATTTTCTGAAGACTTTTTTCCTAAGATTTACCAAAACCAGATAATATGAGGTCAAACACTTTCAATTTGTATGCAATCTGGCAGGCCCTTGCACTACATAGAAAAGGTAAATCTGAAGGAAAAAGTCTTCAGAAAATCTTATAGTGTATATGGCCCTTAAGACAAACTTTCTAAACAAATGGCTGGTTTACTGTCCTTCAGACTTTAGTGGAAGTAGAAAAAGCCCCGGATCAGTGGGAGTAAAAACATTACATGGTGCCTGTAGTCAGTAGAAGGAGCAATAGTGCCTCATCATCAGTATTAGAGGAAGGACTAGTGCCTAATTATTTATATCAGTGAGTGGAGTTATGCCCCATTGCTGGTATCAGTGGGAGGAATAGTGTCCCATCATTTGTGTCCATGGAAGGAAATATGCCCCATTGTTGGTGTTAGTAAGAGGAATGGTTTCCTACTGTTGATGCCAGTGGTAGGAATGGTGCCCCCTTGTTGGTGTCAGTGGAAGGAATAGTGTCCCTAGGGCCAGATAAAGGCAAGCAAATGGCCTCATAAGGCCCACGGCTGCAGTTTGGAGACCACTGTACAAAGTACAGTACAGGAAACACCAGCAACATAATCATACACCATGGGTGATAGGTGTGTACCTTTAGGTGATTATATGCTGGCAAGCTTTAGAGGACATGCCCCCCTGGGGTGTCTCCCCTCCCCGCCTCTGAAGTTCTCAGATTAGTAGCAAGCAATGCAGAGTAAAAGGGGCTTCTCTTGCACCTCTTGTCCAACACCCCTTATAGTGATGACAGGAGGTCTGAGGACACAGAGTGACACAAGGGCCAGAAAGACAGGCAACAACAGCTGGAAGCAGGTGACCGTGGATCACCAGGCAGGAATCAGGGAACTGGAACATGGTGAAGCTTGATCAGCTGGCAGGACTGTTGTAATAATATCACGTACTGGACACGCGAAAAGCTGTAGCTATCGGCCATGTTCTTCTGTGATCATATGTCAACCATGACAGTCTTGCAGAACAGTTACACATTGCAGCTTACCTCCTCCTTTAATTTATGGAATGCATAGGTTTTACACTTCAAAAGAGCCGTTGTCTCAACTCAGAGACATCAGAAACTAGCGCTTAGGCCTGTGCTGAGCTGTAAACAGCTAATTGAGTCCTGGCAGGATGTCTGGTTCTGCTGTCCAGGCCTATTGTAAAACTTTGACCAAATTCATTAAGAATACATAGAATTCCATAAAAAGCTACCAAGAACTAATGGCGATTGTAAAAGGCAATCAGAGACCTCTGCCCAATTCAAAACTTAACAAATCCACACATGATTCATAAACTCAGACAGGAACATGACACAATAATAAAAAATATATATTTTAATGAGAAATGTTGTACTGAATGGATCAAGGTCATACATAAATAGGCTAACGCCTGATCTTTGCTGACAGTATTATGACAGGAATTGTACCAGGGGATTGGAGGAAAGCTAACGTAATACCGATATTCAAAAAAGGGCAGAGGCATGTCCCGGGAAATTATAGGCCTGTCAGTCTGGCATCGATAGTACGTAAACTTCTGGAGAGGAAGATAAGGGACTATATCATAGAGTTTGCTAAAGACAACAACATTATCAGCAGTAATCAGCACGGGTTTACAAATGGGCGTTCTTGTCAAACCAATCTCTTAACATTCTACGAGGAGGTGAGCTGTGAGCTAGATAGGGGGAGACCAGTGGATGTGGTGTACCTGGATTTCGCTAAGGCGTTTGATACAGTTCCCCACAAGCGCTTAATTTATAAAATAAGGTCTGCAGGCATCGACCGCAGGGTTTGCTCTTGGATACGGAATTGGCTAAAAGGGCGTGTCCAAAGGGTGGTAATAAACAGCGCATACTCAGACTGGTCTGAGGTGGTAAGCGGGGTCCCCCAAGGCTCAGACCTGGGACCAACCTTTTTCAATTTATTCATAAACAGCATTGAGGACGGGATCAGTAGCTCTAGATCAGTTTTTGCAGATGACACAAAATTGGGCAGGGCAATAACTGCACAGCATGAAGCAGATATCCTACAGAATGACCTGGACAAAATAGAGTGGGCAACGACATGGCAAATGAGGTTTAATGTGGAGAAGTGTAAGGTTTTGCACTTGGGGACTAAAAACATAAAAGCACAATACACTTTAGGGGGGGGAACCCTTGGGGGAATCAAAAATGGAGAAATATCTGGGAGTCTTGGTAGAGGATAGACTTGGCAATAGCATGCAATGTCAAGCGGCAGCTGCCAAAGCCAGCAGAATATTAGCATGCATAAAGAAAGGGATGTATTCCAGAGATAAGACTATAATCTTTCCACTTTATAAAACTCTGGACCACATCTGGAGTTTTCTGTCCAGTTCTGGTCGCCAGTCCTCAGGAGGGATGTGTTGGAGCTGGAGAGAGTCCAGAGAAGGGCAACTAAACTAATTAGGGGATTGGAGGACCTTAATTATGAAGAGCGTCTGCAATCGCTTGATTTATTCTCCCTGGAGAAGAGACGCCTGAGAGGGGACATGATAGCAATTTATAAATATCTCAATGGTGATCTCGGCATAGAAAAAAAGCTATTCAGTCAAAAGGATTGCTTGAGGACTCGAGGGCATACAATGCGATTAGAGGAGAAGCGTTTTAACCTCAGGCAACATGGGGGTTTCTTTACCGTTAGGGCTACAAGATTGTGGAATTCTCTACCACAAGAGGTGGTTTCTGCGGGAAGTATGGTGGCTTTCAAAAGACTCTTAGACGTATATCTCAAGCATCAGAACATTCAGGGGTATGAGAGATGATTACGGCCACACACACCAACACAGGTTGAACTGGATGGACTATTTGTCTCACCTACTATGTAACTATGTAAGCCTCCTGCCTTCTCCGAATCTGATTATCTGGCCAGTGAGGGTTCTGCCAGCCTACCCTGCTATCCTGACTCCTGCCACCAGCACTAGCTGCCTGCATACCTACTTATCCACTGGACCTGCCTGGCTATCCCTGTCTGTGGGCATCAGTCTGCTTCCAGCTTACATCAGGCACTCGTGCTACTCTACACTCCGGCGCCTCCTGTCTGCACTATCAGGGGCCCCGAGTCAGAGGCGTAAGAGAGGCCTTCCTCCCCATTTCAGGCTCACCTTCAGGTACGTGATACCTGGGCTGGCCTGGCATCAAAAAGGCTTCTGGGTAGTAGAGGGAGCCACAGGAGCCTTTTTTCTCTGCGCCCCCAAGAAGGTAGATTGGGTTCCTCTCCAATTCCTCCTAGAGCCTCTGGATGGAGGAAAGTTTCCATAATCTCAATACCTATTCAGCATTCCTCTAATAGGCTTTCCTCTCTGTCTTCTAGCCTTTCTATCTTGGGGAAGAAGACCTGATCTTCCCCCTGTAAATCTAGAGATGGCCATCTCCAATTTTTGGCCAAACAGGGCTTTTCCATCAAAAGGAAGTTTGCAGCAGTTCTGCTTTGAGGACGGGTCCGCCACCCAGGGCTTTAGCCATGAAGCTCTCTTAGCTATGACCGAGCTAAGCATAGCTCTGGAGGACCACCTTATGACATCTATCGCTGCTTCCCTTACAAAGTCTGCCAAGAGTTTTATCTCATCCAGAGCTTTGATGACTTCCCTTGGCAGCTGGTTCTTTTTTTTATTATATACATTTTTTATTTAATTGTTACCATATACTGGTTATATACTTTAACTCTAAAGTTAAAGGATTTCCAGAAGGAATACAAGCACATGCAAAAAAGCAGAAGAATGCAATCAATCTTATAATCCTGACAAATACAGTCAGGTCCATAAATATTGGGATACACCTACCCCCTGAAGAGTGTTCTTGATCTGGCAAACTGTTGTGAAGGGTGTTTTCTTCACCAGGGAAAGAATTCTTTGGTCATCCACCACAGTTGTTTTCCGTGGTCTTCCGGGTCTTTTGGTGTTGCTGAGCTCACCGGTGCGTTCTTTCTTTTTAAGGATGTTCCAAACAGTTGATTTGGCCACACCTAATGTTTTTGCTATCTCTCTGATGGTTTGTTTTGTTTTTTTCAGCCTAATGATGGCTTGCTTCACTGATAGTGACAGCTCTTTGGATCTCATATTGAGAGTTGACAGTAACAGATTCCAAATGCAAATAACACACTTGAAATTAACTGTGGACCTTTTATCTGCTTCTTGTAAATGGGATAATGAGGGAATAACAAACACCTGGCCATGGGACAGCTGAGCAGCCAATAGTCCCATTACTTTTGGACCCTTAAAAAAACTGTTGTAATTCCTACACCTTTCCCCTTATTTGGCTGTTAATACCCTCAAGTTAAAGCTGAAAGTCTGCAGTTAAAGCAAATCTTTTTTGTTTTATTTCAAATCCATTGTGGTGGTGTATAGAGCCAAAAAGATTAGAATTGTGTCGGCGTCCCAATATTTATGGACCTGACTGTACAAGTATAACAATAATAAATACTCCCAACCCTACCCATTTCCCCACTCCCTTTATCTAATCTTTAATTCTAATTCCTGCTATAATTCTTTGCAATCCCCTTTTTACCCTCCCTTTCACATACCTCCCACTTCCACATACTTCTCTTTTCCTTTAAACTCTTTCCAATCTTTCCAAATTTTCAGAAATGTTTCTAATTTATCTTTGCCTCTATAATATAACTCTTCCAAATTATAGATGTTATCTACTTGCCTTTACCAATCTTTTACATTAGAACTTTCTAATACCTGCTAAAACTTTGAAATAAGGTGCTTTGCGGTATTTATTAAATGGGGTGTCACCGTCATATTATATTGTTTTATTGATAAATTGGTATTATGAAATAAGAAAGTTTCCGGAGTATTTGGCAATTTATCTCCCGTTATTCACCTGGATTAATTGTATTATTTCCTCCCAGAATTTATATATAATTGGACACTCCCATCCAATATTTGTGACATGTCTCCCCTTATCCCACAACCTCTCGAACAAAGTGGTGATTTTTCAGGTTGATAAATATTTGCTTTACTAGGAGTTATATACCATCTTGATAGACACTTATAATTCCTTTCCCTCGTTTTTATGTCAATTGCTGACCCATATACTAAACTCACTATTTTCTTCTTTTCTTCTTCATTCCATTTTACATTGAGTTCCCCTTCCCACTTTTCCAGATACGGCGGTTCCATAGGGTCCACCGTTTTAGTAAGAATCTTATATATCTGTGGTGTACTATGCTTTGGTACGATTTTTATACTCATTATTTTTTCACAAGGTATTCAATTTTCTTCAGATCTTATTGGATGAGGCAAAGTTTTTTTCAAATGTTTTAATTGATGGTATCTCCAAATATCTATCAACAATATATTTTTTTTTTTACCACTTAATTCATCAAATGTATATATTTCCCCTCTTTTCATAATACCCTTTAAATGTATTTTTTTATCCTTTATCCAACCCCCTCCCTGTGTCTCATTCCCAGGTAAAAAATAATCTGTGCCAACCAGTGGAATAAGTGGTGAATTATAGTCCCATTTTTTTTGTTTGTGTAATAAATCCCATTCCCTAAATATTTCCTGTGTTAATGTACTAGTGTGTTTAGAAAAGTGTCAATATTTTTGTGGAACCCATATCATCTTACTTAACTGTGCCTTGCTTAGTGTGTGTTCTATTTTAACCCAACTTTTCCCCTGTGCAATTCTAGTTAGTAATACTGCTTTATAATGTCTTTTAAAATCTGGTACTGCCAGCCCTCCTTGTGTTTTATCTTTACTTAACACGTCATATTTTATTCTAGGTTTCCTATACTGCCATATAAAACCCCCTATCATTTTCCTAAGTATGTTAAAATAGTTCTGTGAGGTGTTTTGGCATGTGGAATTTATAGAGTATTTTTGGTAAAATTCTCATTTTTATTAGATTAATACGTCCCAACTAGGATACAGGTTTATATAAATTTTTCCTTAGGTATATTTTAATTTCATTTAGTAGTGGGATATAATTTATATGATACAAATCTTTCCACTTAGATGTTAATTGTATCCCTAAGTATTTTACGTTATTTTGCCACTCATATGGAAATTCTACCTGTAATCTTTCTCCTTCCTTCTTATCTATGTTTATATTTAAGATTTCTGATTTTTGGGGATTTATTTTAAAGTTTGACATGTCTCCATACTGTTTCAAATGTTTGCCTATATTTGGCAGGGTTATTCTAGGACTAGAGACATAAAACAAAATATCATCAGCGTAAGCTGCCACTTTATGATCATCTCCACCAACCCTCAGACCTCTAATGTCTGTGCAATTTCTAATATTTGCCAATAAGGGCTCCAATGTCAGAGTGAACAACACAGGGGACAGAGGGCATCCCTGTTTCCTACCATTTCTCAACTCAAACACTTATCTTAACTGCTGCCCTTGGGTTTCTATATAGAATTGTGATCCACTGAAAGCATTCTTGGTTTAATGCCTAGGTTTTCCAATGTTGTCATCATAAAATTCCAATCTACTCTGTCAAAGGCTTTTTTTGCGTCTATTGACAAGAGGAGAGCTGGTAAACTTTCCTTTTCCGCTTTTTTAATAAGTAACAAATATCTTAACCCATTGTCTCTCCCGTCTCTCCCTGGCACAATGCCCACTTGATCCGTATGTATCCACTCCGACATTAGGCCCTTCAACCTTGTGGCCAATATTTTGCATATAATTTTACATAAATAGTTAATAATGATATTGGTCTATAACTGGAGTCCTTATCCTCCTTAGGTAATACAGTAATATGGGCTAAAGCTGCTTCCTTTCCCATCTCCCTACCATCCTTCAGTGAGTTCCAATATATCTCTAATTTGGGGATAAGTATATCTTTAAGTTTTTTATAATAAACTGCTGAGAAACCATCCGGACCTGGACTCATTCCTATAACTAAATCTTTCACCGCTATAGAAATTTCCTCCTGGGAAATGTCTCTTTCTAGGTCTATCAGTTCTCCCTCTTTTAATTTAGGTAAATTAGCTCCTTTTAAATACTCCTGTATCTTTGCGTTTCTTTCTGAGTCATTAACTATTTACCTCTCTGATCTTACCGCATATAACTCACTATAGAACTTCTGGAATTCTTCAGCTATTTCTTTTGTTGAATATACTAATTCTCCCGTCTTATTTTTAATTTTCTCTATATTCCCCCCGCATTGCTAGATGTTTCCCTGGTTTATTTCCCCATTGATATCTCTCTTTATTTGCCCTATTAAAAATTCTCCTCACCTCGTGCTCCCTTAATATATTTATTTTGTCAATTTTTAGCACTAGCAGCTGTTGGATTTCCTTTTCATTCACCTTCTTATGCTTTTGTTCAAGCTCGAAAATTTATTTTAAAACCTTATTAATCTTACTCATCCTCTCTTTCTTTTCATGAGCTCCCATTGATATTAAACCCCCCCTAATATAAGCTTTGTGTGCTTCCCATATCGTGGCCATTGTAACAATCCTGTGACATATTTATCCTAAAGTAAAACTCCAGTTCTTCTCTAATTTTCCCTTCAATTTCCCGTTCTTGTATTAATGAATCATTTAATCTCCAGTTGTTTGTTCCATCTACTACCTCTGTCATCTTTATCTCTACCATTACGGGGCATGATCTGACAGAGTTATTGATTTAATTGAGGTTTTACCCGCAACTTCCAATAGCCTATGTTCAACCAGTACATAATCCAGCCTCGAATAAGTACCATGTGCGTAGGAGTAAAAAGAGTAGTCCCTTTCTCTAGGGCAGTGATGGCGAACCTTGGTCCCCAGATGGTTTGGAACTACATTTCCCATGATGCTCATGCACTATGCAGTGTAGCTGAGCATCATGGGAAAAGTGGTTCCAAAACATCTGGGGTGCCAAGGTTCGCCATCACTGCTTTAGGGTGTTGAATTCTCCAAATATCAACCAGCTGATGCTGGTATAATACTTTTTACATTTTTTTTAGTTGTTCTACTCCGCTCCTCCCCACATGGGATGATGCATCAAGCTGTGGGTCCAATACAAAGTTTAAATCCCATGCAACTATTACCAAACCTTCTTTAAATTCATAGGGTTTCCCAAGAGTCTGCTTTAAATAATATATAGGATTCTTATTAGAGCAGTATATGTTTACAAATGTCACCTCCATGTTAAATAATTCTCCTTTCAAAAACATATATCTACCATCCGGGTACACTTTTCTTGCGCTTATCCTGAATCTTATGTTGTTTGCGAATCCTAGTGCAACTCCTTTCGCCCTACTAGTTGTTGAGTCCACATAATACCATACAGGATATTTTTTTGAGTATAATTTAATAAATGGGTCTCTTGTAAAAGGACAATTCCTGCAGCATAATGCTGGATTTCTTTAGGAATCTTATGTCTTTTAGACGGAGAATTTAAACCTTTCACATTGTATGTTAAGAGTTTGATTTTGTTTATATCCATTCTCTATTTTGTTTTGTTCACTTCTCTCTCCACCTCCTTCTGCATTTGCATCATGGCTACTTTCCAGAGAATTTTCTTGGGAACTTTAGACTTCATGGAGGAAGAGAAGTAATAAACCCCTCGAACATAGAAAAAGGGAACTTCAATATCACAAAAAACATAAGAAAAAAAGAGAGCACCCTCCCCCTCAACCTCCCTCCTCCCCCACCCCTCTCCCCCCCCCCATACCATTTTGGACCATGTCTGACCTTATAGTCGGCGGGGAACCATTTGTTTTCCCTCTGCCACTGACTCCATATCCAAGGGTCTGACTCTGATCACATACGCCCACCTACCTTATCTCACATCCTCCCCCCTTCCCCCCACCCTCCCCCTCTCCCAGGTAACACATTTCCAAAGTAATCCTAATAAATCTTAATACGTTCTTTCTCATCTCTCTTTAAAGATCTAATGTTCTGGGTTTAGAAGGGACCTTTTGCCATCTCTCTCCATTCTTCTTTGGTCTTTCTTCACCCCATCCTGGGAGCTCTGGTACTTTTAAGTCCAGTCTAATGCAGAACTCTGTCAGCTCTTCTGGAAACCTTAACCTTGCTGAACGACCATCTCTCTGTCCAATGAGACATGCTAGGAAACCCCAAATTTTATTTTATATTTTTTACCCTCATCTGTTCAAGGAGCGGTTTCAGAAGTCTTTCCCTACCTAAAGTCTCAGGGACAAGATCTGTAAACACTTGCAAGTTTCCCACCATATTCTAATGCTGTTATTCCTCTCATTTTCTCCCAAATCTGTGCTTTTTCTTCGTAGCAATGAAATTTCACGATTTTATCTCTGGGAGCTTCTGTTGCAATGCTTGGGGGTTTCCTAATCCTATGTACCCTCTCAATTTTCAATAAGGGTTCTATTGGAAGGCCCAACAGAGGGTTAAAAACCTTACTCATCTTAACCCTCAAATCTTCTCAATCTTTTTCTGGTAGAACTGGAATCCTAAGATTGTGTCTCCTATTCCGATTTTCCTGATCTTTAGCTTTATAGGATAGTCGTCTTTGTTCCAGTTGTAAATTTTTCACTTGATCTTTCAATTCTGCAATTTCTTCTTCCTGAGTTTCCAATTTTTCCTCTGTTTCCTCCAACCGATTCAACATCTGCCCCAGCTTTTCAAGCAGCGTAGACACTTCTTTGTTAATAGTATCTTCCAATTTTTTGAACATCTCGGCTATTTCATTTTTTGTTGGAAACTGGGGGTTTAAATTTAATTCTTCTATCCTGCTTGCTTCCATCTCACTTTCTAAATCAGTCTCCTCATTTGTTTGATTTGAGAGTTCTTCCATGTCTTTTCTGCTTTTCTTCCAGTCCTCCTTATTTCCTCTTGTTGTTAAACCCTTATTGCTTTTCAGTTCCTGTGCTCTTTGGGCTCCCTTTCTGGGTCATGTATTTCTTAAGTGCTCCTGTATTTATTTTAGGGGTTTTACCTTTTGTTTTCGTACTCATATTGAGAAGAAAGAAGAAAAAAATAATAATTCCTTGTTTCCAATAGACCCTAGGGGGAAGTATTGAGGGGCAAAAGAAGGATGGGCGGGGCTATAGGGAAAAAAACTATATTGTGATAATCTGGCATCCAAATTTCAACTTTGAAAAAGCGGGGGTGGGAGGCATTCTTCCTTAGGCGTATTGCGATAGCTTTCATTATAGAATTTAGCAGTCATTCACAGATTTCTTGTGCAATAAGCTAGGCTTTACGGACTATAGGTTGAGCTTTCCCCTCCAGAGAATCAATTTTCTCCATGTATCTTCTTAATACTTAACTCAATCCAGTTTCATTATATGGGTATAATTACCCAGGACTCAGTCCAGAACGCCAGGGGAACACGATAATATAGCCAAGCAACCAAAAAATGTGCAAAGCCAATGCTCCTCTTAATCAAGCGTTCCTTCTGACAAAGGATTACTTAGATGTGGATTTCTGGGTCTGTGAGTCTATATGCATAATTATCCTTATCATTTTTTATCTTATTATCCTTATTATCCTAAGATTTCAAACAAACTTCTGACTCCTTATGGTCTCCTCTTTCACTCTATATACCATCTCCATGCATTGTTTCCAGTTGACAATAGGTGTGAAAGAAAGGCTGTGTGGTTGAATATTATATCATCTTGTGACAACTTGTAACAGGTTGCAATTATAGCTTGCAACAAATTATAATATTGCCTCTGATGCTAGGATTCATCTGTCCATCAATCCCATTAGTCCCACACTCAGTTCAAAAACGATGCAACGGCAACTATGTAACATATTGCAATGACACTGTCCACTGACATCCCTTCTCCTGCGTGCCTCCAGCGTCCTGCTCCAGGGTAGGGGGGATTACGGCCAGGATGTCCAGACTGTTTCATTGCACACTTTGCTTCTCACATTCTCCTCCTCACCACTTGTCCACTCCTCTGCCTCCACACAGCTCTCACATCCCACCTCCACTGCAGAGGTTACCCTCCATTGCCGCAGCTCCTCTCCCCACTCCAACAGTCTCGTTGGGGGTGAGTCATTGCACCGCACTAAGGAATCTAAAAATCTCTCTCCTCCACTGTATAATCATATCTTCACCAGACCACTTATCTTCATTGGGAAGCCATGGGGATCGCCTCTAAAAATACACCTCAATGCACAGCTCCTGTCGAGCGTCTCTCAGAGTTACTAGTCGGCGCTCCCTGCACATGCCATGCTCAGGCCACTCCCTCCAGCCTCACCCCCAGGTAAGGCAGCTGGTTCTTAATCGTATATTCCAGATTCTGTGTCCATACTCGTATAGCGCTTGCTACGGAAGTCAATGCCACTGCTGGCTTGCAGGCGCTTCCTGCTGCGAGGTAGGACTTTCTTAAGTCCGTGTCAATGCGCCTATCCAGGGCATCCTGAAAGGTAGAAGAGTCCTCCATTGGAAGTGTCACATTCTTGGCTAGCCTAGTGACTGCCGCATCCACTGTTGGTGGGTTAGATAACGGTTCCCCATCCTCCTCCGTGAGGGGGTATAATTTTTTAAGCCTGTTGGTTGGAGAGGATTTTTGCTCTCCCCTCTCCCATTCCTCCAAAAACAGGCCTCTTATTTCAGTCATAAGAGGAAAGGTAGCTACCTGTTTCTGCAGTTGGGGATAATATGTTTTCCCTTTCTTTGGAGGAGGCTCTGGATCCTCCGATTCCAGTGCAGCTTTATTAGCTTTAATGAACGGAGGCATCATAGAGAAATCAAAGCCAGAATAATCCTCTGGATCCTCTGCCGAGAAAGAAGCTGTCTCTTCTCCCTCTTCTCGGGAGGTCTGCTGTATTGCTGTGCCTGGGGATCAGCTCGCAAAGGTCCGCTGAGCTAGAGTCACCCCTGATGTGCCTGGTACCTCTTTGGTTAAAGAGGGTTGAATGGCTGGGCTTACAGCTGGTATAGGGCCCACGCACTGTCTGTCCGCCTCTGAAACTGGTTGCCCTAAATGACCAAAGAACTTCGCCAGGGAGTCACGGACTACCCTTTTGAGTAGAGTCGATACCTGTTGGCTCTCACACCCCTGATCTCTGGCAAGCTACCCAAAACAGTGGCTGCAAACTAATTTTCCTTGCATTGGGTCATCTCCACACAACCAGCATTTGCCTTTTGGGCGCTAGGCCCTTTGCGGCGATGCCAAATGCTTTCTTTTTTGTCTACGTTTGCACCCTTTGTACTGAGATCTGCCAGGACTGGAGGAATCACTCTCTGCCCTGGAAAAGTCCTGATGATCCAGAGAGCCTCTGGACCTCCTAGAGTGGGAGTATGAGCGGCCAGGGCTGAAATAGACAAAAAGGCACGCTCGTCAGGGCATAGGGCACACTTTTTCTCCTGCATCTTCTTATATACCCAAAGTTGGCCCTTACCTGGTAATGCGCTGGTCTTGGCTATGTGGCTGTAGGCTCATACTGACAGGGGAACCAGAAGATGCAAAAGGAACTGCCAGGCCTGGAAAGGACAACAAGAAAGGAAAAGAGAGCAGGAAGAGCGATAAATACACCAAATACATATTCACATATACCTATATATACACATGTACACATACACATACTGTATATACATATATATACACACATATATAGACATACCCATACCTGCCCGCCTACGTTCCCCTATAACATATACATCCATATACACACATACATATATACACACATACATACATACCCATACACATACCTATACCCCTAAAAATCGCATATACATAGCTTTATATTTTAACTGCCTATCATACACATAAACAAGCTAATATATATATATATATATATATATATATATTTATACTTTTTTTTTTTTTGGCAAAGACCCCCCCGAGTCCCTTTCATTTACCTGGAATTGTCTGCTCCTGGCTTCTTCAGCTTCCTACCGGGTGCCTTCTCCTTGGATGCTTGTATTAAGAGGCATGCATATCTGCAATCTCCTGCCCTTTAAATGGGCACTTGTAATGAGTCTCTTCCTCCCTCTCCCCCGCCTCCTATCTAAGTGTCGAGGGAGGCTTTTCCATCAACGAAGATGGCCACCATCGCGCATGCTCCAGAGTCTCCTGGCCTCCAAACCACGGCCACCGGAGACTACTGAGCCTGAACAGACAAACACAACCAAGGCCGCTGTAGCCACTCCACGCCAACTGCAGGGAAGGGGAAAAATAAGCAGGCACACTGCACCATTAATCCCCAGGACTCCACACATAGAAACCCCCAGCAGAAACCCCCCCCCCCCAAAATAAAAATACACATTTTTTTATTATTTTTTAAAGAGAGAAAAAAGGCTTAAAAAAAAGGAAATCACAAAGAAAAAACATAGACGCTAAGCAGTTCCAGACGCTATATCCTGTCTCCACAGTAGCCATGCCACAAGAGAATGAGATTATCTTTGAATTAAGAATACCTCAGCCCCAAAAGACCACCAGAAGGGGCTCTCTATCTTGTCAGTGCTTTTAGCAGCCTAAATTGTGGGACTGCAACTGGGAGAGGCTGAACCTAGACGGACTCCGACGTAGTCGGCAGGTAAGAGCTTATCCTGAACGTAACAGTCTGTAGGTGTTGTATCTTTGAGGACAAAAAGGAGAACGGGGGAGACTACTCTGTCAGACTTTTAGAGATTTAAACTGGTCCTGTGGGTGGATATAGGGGTGGAGCTATATCATGTGTATGCTGCCATGTTGGGGCCTTGAAAATTCTTTTTGGAGTGACCCAATCATCACATACTGCACATTCTATCTGTTCATGATCAGGAAATGTTTTGTAGGCTTTTGCAATCTCTTTGTGCCCAAAGGGGCATAGCAAGACGGAGGAGAGTTGAGTTGTACAGTGCCAAGACTAAAAAAACAAAAAAAAAAAAAAAACATGGAGCGGACTCTGTCAAGCAGATCCGTCTGCTCAGCGAGGGATCTCTCTGCTGATCCCCGCTGAGCAGGCAGATGACAGAATGGACACAAACACAGCCCACTGTTCTCTAGGGGGCGGTCGGATGGAAACAGACAACCTGTCCATTGCCATCCGATCTGATAGATGGATGGGGAATGGGACCCTAAACCATCTGTTTTTAGTGGACCGGATTGGATCAGATGTAGGCGGGTGTAAACGACACATATCTTTTTACATCAGGCTCTCCAAAGAGGTCCGATTGAATCTGCTTGGAAAACAGACAGGCAGACCCGATCGGTCTGCTTGTGTGAAAGGGGCCTAAGGCCTTGTTCACACCGGGCATACACAGTGTACCTTTACAGGGATGCACAGGTGTTCCGTGCATCCCTGTGCAGGCAGTCCCATTGATGTCATTTGGGATTTAGCAACTGCACAAACAGAGCTGTCGCTGTCTGCATTCAGGGTCGTGCACCCACACCCACACAGATGTCAGATTGGGAACAGCAGCTATGCCTGTGCAGCTGTTGCATCCCAATTGACATAAATGGGACTGCCTGTACGGGGATGCATCACTGTGCGGGTAAACATGGCCCTCCATGGGCATACACTTTAGTATACCACATGTGAACAATGCTTTAATAGTAATTTAATTAAAGATAATGATTTTAGTGTATTTTTAATGCAAATAGTGATACGATGAACATTTGCGCAAATATTGTAGGGCCCAAAAAATCAGTAGCACTTTTTTTATTCTATAGGTCATGTGCTTTCATAAAATGTCTGTTGTGATGCCAGACATTGCATGTGATTCGCACTGCATTGTTGTACAGATCACATGCAATGTCTGTGTGATGCAAATTCAGCCATACAAACTGTATGGCTTAATTTCGCATCACATTCAGACCAAACTCGTGCAGGACCCTTTCTTTTGTTCGCACCATTATCAGATGGCATGGGTGTTCTCACCCATGCAATTTGATTCCTGTCCGAAATCACAGTTCGCACTGCGATCTGCAAATCTATCTGGGAATGTCATTAACTTTGTATTGCCACCCGCAGCAGTTCGCAGAGGGCAGTGTGAATTGCCAGCGATTCAGGTTCGGGAGCAGGCAATGGATTCGCAGGGTTTCCTGCATCGCACCAGTGTGAACCGAGCCTGAGGAGACTTTTCAAATTCTGAGAGCTGTAAGTGAAAAATGGTAACCGCTGGATTTTTAGAGTAAATTGTTTTTATTTACAGTTTTGCGTACATTCAGTTTTCACCATTTCACA
Organism: Pelophylax lessonae; assembly: GCF_965119305.1. Lineage (NCBI taxonomy): Eukaryota > Metazoa > Chordata > Amphibia > Anura > Ranidae > Pelophylax > Pelophylax lessonae. The sequence goes on along the minus strand of NC_138769.1, from coordinate 588,700,171 downwards.
AAAAGGTACAACCTAAACTGTAAAAATATTCGTTCAAATATTTGTTATTTAATTACTCAATACAGTTTTAACTTTTATATTTAGTAGGAATTTTGTATATTTTGCCATGTATCGATAAACATTTGAGCAAATATCGCGGTGCCATAAAAATCAGTAGCACCTTCTTTTTATTCTACTGGCCATGTGCTTTCAAAAAATATATGGTTTGGGGGTCTTTTATAAACCCTGAACGCTGTAAGTGAAAAAGGAAAACCTCCAGATTTTTAGAGAAATTTGGTTATTTACAGTTTTGTGTACATTCAGTTTTCACCATTTGGCAAAAAGGTGTAATTAAAATTTTACAAATATTTGTTATTTATTAAGTCAATACAGGTTAAGCTTTTATATTTAGAAGGAATTTAGCAGGAATTTAGTAAAATGTGCTGTGTTTGTATCTGCTATAAATGATTTTAGTGTATTTTTTGAGAAAATATTGATTTGGTAAACATTTGCGCAAATATCGTGGGGCCTTATAAATCAGTAGCATCTTCCTTTTATTCTACTGGTCCTAGGCTTTCAGTATATATAAGGTTTTGGGGGTCTTTAGCAAACTCTGAAAGCTGTAAGGAAACAATGAAAAACCTTCAGATTTTTAGCAAAATGTGGTTCTTTACATTTTTGCGTGCGTTCAATTTGCACCATTTTGCAAAAAGGCATAATTTAAAAATGACAAATATTTGTTATTTCTTAACTCAATACAGGTTGAGCTTTTATATTTAGTAGGAATTTAGCAAGAATTTTGTGAAATTTGCTGTGTTTATATCTGCTAAATATTAATTTAGAGTATTTTGTAGCGAATATATAGTTTTGATAAGCATTTGTGCAAATATTGCAGGGTGTTAAAATCAGTAGCACCTTCTTTTTATTCTACAGGTCATGTGCTTTCAGAAAATATATGGTTTGGGGGGTCTCAAACAAATTGTGAAGGCTGTAAGGGAACAGTGAAAACCTCTAGAATTTTGGGGAAATTTGGATATTTCCTTTTTTAGCTTACATTTGATTTTCACCATAAAATGTACAAATAGTGGTTATTTATTAACTCAATAAAGGTTAGCTTTTATATTTAGCAGGAATTTTGTAACATTGTAAATTTTGTAATCTTGTAAAATGTGCTGTGTTTTTATCTGCTAATAATGATTTTAGTTTGAGGTAGCAACGGGGGCGTGGCTGCGATGTGAAGCTGAGAGGACGCACTGGGCTTGAGCTCTGCTCCTTACCTTATCCTTCTGATCTCATCGGCATCCATCTCTCTACGTTGTTTCACTTCCATCCTCACCCTGGGGTCCAAGAAGACAGGGGGTACCTCGCGGGCACCGCCGCTTTCCCCCGGAAAGCCCCGATCGGCCAAATCCTCCGGGAGTGCTCCACTGCCTACGTGTCCTGCGGCGGCCATCTTGGACCCGCGGCCTCCTTCTTCCACCATGTCGGCAGGCACCCAGACAGAGGGGGATCCGGGAGGGCCTTCCAGCCCATCTCCTAGAAGCTATCAAGGCCTGCAAGGACACCTTGACAGCCAAGATGGACTATCTGGCCACGGATGTCAGCCTCATCAGGCCTCGATAAATTCCGGGCCCAGATGTCAGAGGCGGAAGACCGCACCTGGAGGATTCCACTCGTTCTGACTCACGGGAACTCCATGCCCTCCAGATCCAGGTCAAGGTGTTGCAGGACTGGGCCATCGATACTGAAAATAGGCTCCGGCGAAATAATATTTGGATCCTGGGCCTGCCGGATCGGGCCGAGGGGGCTAAGCCCGCGGAGTCCTTCCTCCCTTCCCTGCTGGACTTGCCTGACATGCCGGCTACGTTCATCGTGGAGAGGGCACACAGGGTGCACCGGTCCCTCTGATCCCTGGTGCATCGCCTCGGCCTTTCCTCCTCTGGCTGTTGAATTATAGAGACTGGAAAGCTAAAGGATAAATTCCCCTTGGGGTGGGACTTTATAGGCACGTATTGTAATAACTTGAAAAAACTTTATTCAAAATATTAAATTTATTGAAATTAACATATACAAAAAGGATAAAAACATATGGCAAGCTGATAACAGATCATATGGTTATGTGGCAAAGAAATACCGCTGTATTTGAAGAAGAGTGCCCGACGCGTTTCAGAGTTCCTTCTTCAGGGGCAAACTTTTAAACAGCGGTCTGTAAGTGATTAATCACAAAGTAATCAATCGTTCAGTGTGTATTGAACAAAAGATACAATTTTAACAAAATATATAGACAGTAAATGAAATACACAGCATCAAAAAATCACTAAAAACATTCATGTTATGTATTTGAACAAAAAATTGAAAAGATATAACACTTACAGGGTCTGCCGTATAACACTTTGAAGTGTATGCCTGCCAAGGTAAAAACAAGTAGCTGGATTGCTCTCAGTGCTGTCTAGAATGTCTTAGTGTAGGAGACGATTGATATGAAGGTGGAGTCATATCATGTAAGCACGTTCCAAAAAATGTATGCCCGTCAGCACAAAGCTGAATGGGGACAGCTGGAACCCAGAAAAATGGGAGATCTGCCAGGTGGGGAGAAAGGAATGATTACCACAACAATTGTGACAATGATTGCTTTAGTGGTAAAAATAAACTGGTTGTGCTATATTGGTGTGTGACTGCTCAGAAAATGCTGCATACGCTCACCAAAGTAACCATAGGCAAAATATCTTTATAATTAAGTTGCTGATCATAGCAATAATGGGTTAAACACTCGGTTAAATCGCCTAGGCGGATGTGAGAGCAAAAAATTTTTTTTTTTTTTTTTTTTTTTTTTTTTTTTTCCTCCTCATATAGAGCGGTATTGGAGTAGAACTTATAAGCAATACAGATAGATAAGGACTGGTTGGCATTAACTGAGCAGATGCAGCATTGGTGGCAGGTAGGGCAACACCATAAGCAGGACCAGTATAGAATTAAAGGAAAAAATCAATTACCTTAATAGTTGTCTGGGCTGGTTTGAAAGTAGTGCTTCAACCATCAGTCTTCCGGCAAGTGAGCAATGCTGATCACTGCCCGAAGGGAGGGTGTTTATATATGATAGTTTAATTAAAATTAGCTGTGTGTGATTACTCACCTTACACCTGAACGGCAGTCTCCTGGTGGGTTCCCTGGTGCGCAGCCGCCGGACAGACTCCCCACCACGCATGCGTGCGCATAGAGCGGCGGAAGTCCGTGCGGCCGATGCGCTCCACCGGCACGATCACTTCCGCCGACGTGGTACGCAAGCGGAGGTGAAATGGACGAAACCAAAGAAACTCGAGAGCCAATGGTAATCGTTCAAAAGGCGGACATCACATGGGGTGCCCGCCTACCGTGCCGGGCATGTCACCAAGGCATACTGAATGATTGGAAAGAAAAGTAGACAGTTCTGGGTACGTTTAAAAAGGTGAATGGTAAAGAATTAATGAGAATGGGATATATTGGCTATGTGAATGACTGTTAATGTATTAATTAAAGAAATTATATATATAAAGTAAAAGGAAGCCACAGTAGGGCTATCATTCTAAACTGCAGTTGGAGAGCAGAGCAGCTAAATGCTAAGTGAACCAAACAAAGTCATTTCCCACATTACTAAATGGAATAAATAGTGACCTGGAGGGAAGGACATAGGAAACACATCTGATATAACACAATGATGTGAAAATTCAAAATGACAGAATGGCATGAATGCCCAATAATCAAGAAATAAGGGACAAAAAAGAGAGAGGAAAGGTAACTCAATATTCATCAGTAGAAAATCAAAATTCAATATGTTAGTATATAGGGGAGGTGTATGATTATTGTTCCATGCCTCCTGATGTAAACCCTTCAAGGAAAGGTTTGAAGGAGACCATTTCATTCAGACCTGGCGGATCTGTCGCCTTCAAGGTATAAATCCATCGGAGTTCTAGCTGTAAGAGAGTTTTATTCCAGTCCCCTCCACGGGGACTGGGATGAACTCTGTCTAGAATCAAGAATTTTAATTTCGGAAATTTTCCTGCATGTACCAATCTAGTATGTCGTCCTAAAGGTAAATCTGGATTACAGACTTGCATGCTTTTGACATGTCTATTGGCCCTTTTGAAAAATGGCAGTTTAGTTTTGCCAACATAAAAACAGCCGCACCCACAGAGGAGTAAATAAACGACTCCGTGGGTGCGGCAGTTGGCAAAGTGTCTAGGAAAAAAGGTCTGACCATTGGGTAATGTAGGATTTTTGGTGGTTAGCATGTATCTGCAATAATTGCAATTACCGCAAATAAATGTGCCCTTGAGTTTACAGGGATCTTTATTTTTAAAAGTTTTAAATTCACTTTGAGTGAGCTTGTCCCTCAACGCTGGTACTTTTTTGAGGGTAAATTGAGGACGGTCTGGTACATGTTTGCCCACCGTGGGATCAAGGGTCAAGACATGCCAATATTTAGAGATAATATGTCTGATGTTTTCATGTTGTTCAGAGTATTTAGTGATAATTCTTAAGGCATGGTCAGGTTCTTTTGGAGCCTTGGGGGCTAGTAAAGTCTTTCTATCACATGCAAGCGCTTTTTTGTATGCTTTTTTAAGAGTGGTTTTAGTATAGCCTCTCAAACGGAGTCTATCTCTAAGATCGTTTGCTGCAAGCTGAAAAGTTTGTAGGTCATTGCAATTACGCCTGATCCTGAGGTATTGACCAAAGGGGATCGAGCGAACAAGGGTGTCAGGGTGGAAGCTCGAGGCATGTAGGATGGTGTTCCCCGCAGTGGGCTTGCGATGGAGACCACTGCGGAGAGCACCATCCGTGCCCCTGTGTACCTCCACATCCAAAAAGGTAATGTGATTTTCATGGAAGTTCATTGTAAACGTAAGGTTAAAGTCATTTTTATTCATTCTAGATAAACAGTTCTGTAGCAAGTCAATTGAGCCTTGCCATAGCATGAAAACATCGTCAATATAGCGGACCCACATAATAATGTGGTCCGTATAGATGGATGTTGATTCATCATGCAAGAAGGCTTGTTCCCATTCCCCCAGGTACAAGTTGGCGTAGGATGGGGCACAGCATGTGCCCATCGCTACGCCCTGCACCTGGAGGAAATGGGAACCGTTGAAAGTAAATACATTATGATGCAGTATGTAATGTAAAATGGATAATACAAATTCACCATATGCATCGAATTTGCCACTCTTTGTTAGTGTGTGTCGGATGGCGGATAAACCCCGATCGTGTGGGATTGAACTATATAAAGTTTCCACGTCTATGGTGACTAATAGACAATCATCAGGGGTAATGATGTTATCAATTTTTTGCAAAAAATGAATTGTGTCACGTACGTGTGACGGTAACGCAGTAACAAAAGGTTTTAAATAAGTATCCACTAGTTTGCTCGCGTTGTCTGATATCGATCCTCTTCCCGAAATAATAGGTCGCCCTGGTGGGTTAGTGGCATGCTTATGAATCTTGGGAAGGGCGTAAAGGGTCGGGGTAACTGGAAAAGTAATCCGAATAAAATCCCATGTTTGTTTGGGGATTATACCATTAAGATATGCCGAGTCTATGAGCTGATAAAAGGTTTGTTGGTATTTGACCACAAGGTCTGAAGGAATTTTACGGTACCAATTGTGATTTTTCAAAATGTTTTGACACATCAGAATGTAATGGTCACTGTTCATAATGACAACATTGCCGCCTTTGTCAGCCTGTTTGATTGTGATAAGGTGATTGTCCGCTAGTTTTTTTATAGCCTGTCTTTGTTGAAATGTAATATTTTGTTTAGAAGAGGGGTGTATACGAATTTTTTCCACCTCTTTAGAGACTAGCTTGACAAAGGCGGCAATGTTGGCATTAGAGGTATTGGGATACTTGTCAGATTTTTTCTTCAGCAAAGATGTTTGCGCGTTGAGGGCAGGCTCATCAGTGTTTACATCTACTAATAGTGCCTTTAGATCTATCCTATCTATCAAGTCCTCATTTTCATCAAGTAAGGAAATCAAGATTTCAAGAGCTGGATCTTTTTTGGTTACAGACGTTTGTGTGGAATCTTGTTTGTCAAACAACACCTTAAGATTAAGTTTACGGGCAAAAAGGTTCAAGTCCTTTATGAAATCAAACTTATCCAGTTTGGTATTGGGGCAAAAGCTGAGGCCTTTCGATAGCACTTCAGTTTCATCTGTAGATAGTTTATAATTTGAAAGATTAACAATAGACAAATCGGAGGGCTCTGAGGGATTGGAAATGATAGGGGACATATTTGTATCAGTGTTAGTTAAGGTGATGGTGCAGGGGTTGGAGTGAAGCTTGGGGCTCGTTGGTGGAGTGCCTCTAAAAAAATGGAATCCTGCAGATTCAAGGTAGATAGAAGAGATGGTGGAGGGTGAGAGGAAATGGGTGCATGGGTGTTAGTATGAGAACCTTCTATTGGTTCATCCATATTAAGTGGTCTAGTTGAAGGGTTTTGTGGTTTAAATAAGGAAAGATTGGTTTTGGGAAACTGTTGTGTGTTTGATTTTTTTGTGGATTGTTGATTGGTGGAGTCACCTTGGTATGTGCGTTTACCTCGATCCGAGGTTTTGGGTTTAGTGATATTGGGCGGGGGGTGTGAAACATTTCTAAATGAGGGGTGTGTTGAAGTGTCATGTGGAGGTTGATTGGATGCCATGGGGTAAGTGGGTTTATTGGAATTCCATTTATATGCTTTATTTTGTTGAAAAGCATGAATGTCTCGATTGAGCTTTTTTTGTTTTTTAATTAGAATGTTTCTATTAAAGACCTCCAAATGTTCCTTCAATTGTTTTTCTTTTTCTTGAAACAATTTGTGAGTTTTATATTTTTGGATCTTTTCACAGATCAGCTCAATTTCAACATCTAATTTAGCCGCCCGTGCAGTGTGTTCATCTATCAAAAGGGTCATGAGAGAAGCTGAACATTTATTGAGAGTTTTTTCCCATTTGGCTTTAAAGTCCCGGTCTAAATCCTCAAGAAGAGGAAAAACCTGGACTCTAAGTCCAAAGGGATTAATTTTCTTGTCTATATATTCACGAAAAGATTTAACGTGCCAAAAATGCGCTGACTTCTTTTCAAGATTTTTTGATAGTTGGAAAAATAGTGAAAAGATGTCAGTTTCTATGAAATCCCTCTGTTCATAATCAGCAAGGCCGCACGGACTTCCGCCGCTCTATGCGCACGCATGCGTGGTGGGGAGTCTGTCCGGCGGCTGCGCACCAGGGAACCCACCAGGAGACTGCCGTTCAGGTGTAAGGTGAGTAATCACACACAGCTAATTTTAATTAAACTATCATATATAAACACCCTCCCTTCGGGCAGTGATCAGCATTGCTCACTTGCCGGAAGACTGATGGTTGAAGCACTACTTTCAAACCAGCCCAGACAACTATTAAGGTAATTGATTTTTTCCTTTAATTCTATACTGGTCCTGCTTATGGTGTTGCCCTACCTGCCACCAATGCTGCATCTGCTCAGTTAATGCCAACCAGTCCTTATCTATCTGTATTGCTTATAAGTTCTACTCCAATACCGCTCTATATGAGGAGGAAAAAAAAAAAAAAAAAAAAATTTTTTGCTCTCACATCCGCCTAGGCGATTTAACCGAGTGTTTAACCCATTATTGCTATGATCAGCAACTTAATTATAAAGATATTTTGCCTATGGTTACTTTGGTGAGCGTATGCAGCATTTTCTGAGCAGTCACACACCAATATAGCACAACCAGTTTATTTTTACCACTAAAGCAATCATTGTCACAATTGTTGTGGTAATCATTCCTTTCTCCCCACCTGGCAGATCTCCCATTTTTCTGGGTTCCAGCTGTCCCCATTCAGCTTTGTGCTGACGGGCATACATTTTTTGGAACGTGCTTACATGATATGACTCCACCTTCATATCAATCGTCTCCTACACTAAGACATTCTAGACAGCACTGAGAGCAATCCAGCTACTTGTTTTTACCTTGGCAGGCATACACTTCAAAGTGTTATAGGCAGACCCTGTAAGTGTTATATCTTTTCAATTTTTTGTTCAAATACATAACATGAATGTTTTTAGTGATTTTTTGATGCTGTGTATTTCATTTACTGTCTATATATTTTGTTAAAATTGTATCTTTTGTTCAATACACACTGAACGATTGATTACTTTGTGATTAATCACTTACAGACCGCTGTTTAAAAGTTTGCCCCTGAAGAAGGAACTCTGAAACGCGTCGGGCACTCTTCTTCAAATACAGCGGTATTTCTTTGCCACATAACCATATGATCTGTTATCAGCTTGCCATATGTTTTTATCCTTTTTGTATATGTTAATTTCAATAAATTTAATATTTTGAATAAAGTTTTTTCAAGTTATTACAATACGTGCCTATAAAGTCCCACCCCAAGGGGAATTTATCCTTTAGCTTTCCATTACGGGATGTGGCACACTTGGGATTGATCTCACATGAGCACATTATACGAATTATAGAGACTGGGATCGCTTGCTGGCTGCGGCCCATGCTAAACAAGACCTCCGCTTCGAGAATGCGAAGATCCTGCTGTTCCCAGACTACTCTCCTGAGGTACAACGCTGACGCCGGCTCTTCACTGACATCCGGAGGCGCCTGCTGGATAAGGGCCTGAAGTACAGTCTCCTCTACCCCAGCAAGCTGGGGTAGAGGAGTGTCATCGATGGTGATCGGGCCCGGTTCTTTGATGACCCAGGTGAGGCGGCCGCCTGGCTGGACGCTCGTTGATCGCCCCTCCCGTTGCTGGCGATCTCCTTGGCCGCTCCACCACTGACTCTGTTGCCGCAGGTATCGGTACCCTGCTTTTTCCATGCCTTGTTCTTCGCCTCCCTTACCTGCTTTTTCCCCGGGTGCTGGGGCGTGGGGGGTCCCACACACAGACCTGTTTTTTGCATCCTTTTTTCTGTCCCTTGCCCCCCATTGCCACCCCCCTCCTTCCTGACCCTGCTGTGTACTGCGGAACTGCTACCTGCCTCATCGTGATGGATGCCCACTTTCCAGGAGCTCTCCCCCCTACGGTGCCTATTTCCTTTTTCACTTGGTTACGTTGACTTTCCCTGCACACCCTCCTTTTTCGTTTTTTTTTTTTTTTTTTTACCACTTGCCACCTTTTCTATTTTTGGCTGGACTGTGACTGTGACATGCTCTAGGGGTTAACTCTTAGTGCTGCCCTTACTTTTTTCAATCTCTAGTTGTGTTTTGGGTATAGACCGCACCCGAACCCCCATGCGTTTTATGGGGAGCACGGGGATGGTAGGGTGAGCCGTGTTGGCCTGGGTCTGTTCATTTACTATGTGTTTTACTATGTGTTCTGTTTTTGTTTTTTGTCCGTTGGTGCGAGATACTCTGTGCGGTTGCTGCTCACCAGGTGCTGCTCCTTGATTTATGGCCCGTTACAGCGGGCTTTCCCAACTCCTCTCTTTGCTATGGTGTCCTCTAATCAACACACCTTTTCGGTGCTCTCCTGGAATATCCGGGGCCTAAACTCAAAATTCAAAAGAGCGCTCCTTTTCCAATATGGCAAGTCTCATAATCCTTCCATTCTGGTTTTGCAGGAGACGCACCTGGTGGGTGGCAAGCTACAGTCCTTGAAGAGACCGTGAGTTCAGAGGGCCTTTCACGCCTCCTATTCTAACTATGCTAGGGGGGTGTCCATTTTGATTAACAAGTCCCTGCCGGGGGTGGTGGAGGCGGTTCATACCGACCCTTTTGGCAGATACGTGATTCTGGTGCTTTCTATCTGGCAGAAGAGATATGTAGTGGCTGATATTTATGTTCCTCTGCCGTTTAAGTCTGAGGTCCTGTACACGGTGCTGGACAAGGTATCGCGCTATAACCCCGCCAGGATGCTTCTGCTTGGGGACTTTAACGCCATTCTCTCCCCTGAACTGGACCGGCCCACGGCCCCTAAGGTGTTTTCTGGGGACCTTTCCCGATGGGCAGAGGCGGCCGGTCTCCAGGAGGTCTGGCGATGGAAGTACCACCTACAAGACTTCTTCCAGGATTGATTATGCATTTGCTAACCCTGGCATGCTGTCCGATGTGGAGGAGGTGGCGTATTTGCCCAGTGGGTTGTCTGATCACAGTCCCCTGCTGGTCAAACTGCGCTCCGGCTGTGCTCCGGATGGCTTTATGTGGCGCTTGGGTGCCCAATGGGTTGAGCAGCTGGATATTTTGGCTCAGACCCCCCTCTGTTTTGCGGGGGTATTGGGAAGTGAACGAGGGCACCTCCTCCCCGGACATAGTGTGGGATGCCTTTAAAGCGTTCACCAGGGGGCAATATATCTCCGCCACTAAGGCGGTGCGGGTTCAGCAGACTGCTGAGGCTTCTGCCTTGGAGGTGGCGGCTGGTGAGGCTTCCGCCTGTTATGAGCGGGACCCTTCCTCTGCCAATTTTGAGACGCTGCTAGCCTCCAAGCGGGACCTCCACCTTCACCACTCTGAGATGGCACGACTGTCCCTATACCAATCGTGACAACAATTTTTTGAGCAGGGTGATCGCAATGGCAAGCTGCTGGCGACTATGTCTCACCATGCCACACCTTCGACTCTGGTTTCCTGAGCTCGCATCTCCCACGGGCGAGAACATTACCTCTCCGGATGCCATCCTTGCTGAGTTTCGTTCCTTCTACTCTAGGCTTTACACCACTACCCTCCCGCCAGAATTCTGCCCAAGGGATATGTTCCCCCCTTTGGACCCTATCACCTTGGCTGGTTGTCTGATTGGGAGCGAGCCGGTCTGGTCCAGCTGATTTCTGAGGAGGAGGTCCGGGCGGTGATCTGCTCCATACCCAGGGGTAAGGCTCCTGGTACGGACGGGCTGCCTATTGAATTTTACACAGCCCATGTTGATATTTTAGCCCCCCTGTTAGTTGCCCTCTTCAATGACTGCTTGGCGGCGGGGTCCCTACCTCAGGCAGGCGCACATCATCCTCATCCATAAAGCCCCTAAAGACTCCAAATTGTGTGCCTCCTATAGGCCGATCGCGCTGCTTAATAATGATCTTAAGATACCTACCAAATTGCTAGCGGCAAGGTTGCAGCCCCTGCTTCCTTCTGTTGTAGATCAGGACCAGACTGGCTTCATGGCCAACAGATCCACGGACATCAATCTTCGTAGGTTGTACACCAATCTGCAGGCCCAACATACCAACTCCGGCACCAGGGTGGTTGCCTCGCTCGAAATAGAGAAGGCATTTGATTCTGTGGAGTGGCTCTTCCGGTGGGAGATTCTTAGGCGCATGGGCTTCCCTTTGAGGTTCATTGCATGGCTTCAGACCATTTATAGGTCGCCAGTGGCTGCCATCCGCCTTGGCGGTAGATTGTCCTCGGTGTTCTAACTGTCGCGGGGCACGCGGCAGGGCTGCCCTCTATCTCCGGCCTTATTTGCTCCGCGTCTCACCTCATAGTAAAGGCCTGCGGGTGGCGTGGCTGGAGGAGAGGGTGGCCCTGTACACGGACGACCTCCTGCTGTTTCTGGGTGATGCTGGTCCCTCCCTGCAGGGGGCCCTGCAGGTATTAAATGCGTTTGCAGTGGTGATGGGCCTGAGGGTGAACTGGTCCAAGTCACAGCTCTTGGCCATTGCCCCCGGAGCGAGGTCCGGGGCCCCCCCTGATGTGCCCTTACAATGGGTGGAGAGTTTTACCTACCTCGGGGTGCGGGTGTCTCGGGACCCGACAGACTTCATTGCCCTCAACCTGGACTCGGTTGTCCTTGACCTCCGGGCCAGACTGAGAGCGTGGGAGCACCTTCCTCTTTCCCTTTTGGGCAGAATCAACCTTGTCAAAATGAAGGTTCTCCCCAAACACGCCTATTTGTTCCGTAATTCACCCTGCTGGATTCCGAAGTCCTTTTTCTGTCAACTCAATAGGATGTTTTCTGGCTTTCTTTGGGGTGCTAGCCCCCCTCGGTACAAATTTGCTACACTTATGCGCCCCATGTCACAGGAGGGACTGGCGTTCCCTGATTGCCACAAATATTTCCTGGCGTCACAATTGGTTACTGCGGTGTGGTGGTTGGCCCCTGAGGCATCCAATTCGGCTGTTGTGGTGGAGGCCGCAGTGCTGGGATTGGTGGAGGCCCTGACCCATCTGCTGTTTAGAGGTCCTCGTGCTCCTTACGCCCTTACTACCTCCATGAAAACGACGCTCCGGGCCTGGCGGCAGGGGCTGTCGTTGGAGGCTTATCCGGGCTCCGCGGTCTCCCCCAACGCTCCTCTATGGCTCAACCCCTCTCTGCCACACAATCTACCTGACCCGTCCTTTGGACTAAACGCAACATAAAAAGGATTTCGGATCTCACTGTTGACCTCTCCCTTCCCTCCTTTGCGCAGTTGGCTTCTGCTCAATTTCCTGGCCCTGGCTCCCAGCTGGTACAGTCTGATCTGGAGAGGGTGTTGCGACATGATTGCTCTGAATGAGCTATGTCGGTGCTGCATGCCCATCTCCTCCATGTCTCTTCTCCGGAGCTCTCTGGCCTCCACCCCCGGTGGGCCCGAGATGTCCCGGACCTGTACTCGTTGGACTGGTTGCACATCTGGGAATCTCCCTTTTATTCTAGTCTCCCTCCGGGACCGTCTGGTCCAATACAAGATTGTCCACAGGGCCTACCTTACCCCGCAACATATGCATAAGATTCACGCCTCTCACTCCCCGGAGTGTTGGCGCTGCGGACAAGCTCCGGGAGACTTTATACACATCTTTTGGCAGTGTCCCGAACTCTTGTCATACTGGTCCGGGGTGTAAGGAACTTTATGTATTTTGATGTCCAGTAAAAGTTTTGTTTTATGCTTTTTATCAAAATTGCTCTTGGTGTGTCTGTTCATTTTAAATATTCACTAGATATTTCAGTGGCTGTAAAGTATACCTTCATTATAAATTTTGTTGTTTACACATTTGATACAGCCCTAAAAATCAGTAGCACCCTATTTGTATTCTACTGGTCATGTGCTTTCAGAAAATATATGGTTTGGGGCAGTGGCAGCTGGTGCGTTGGGGGCGCAGGGGCGCCCCCCCCCCCCCTTTCCGTGCGTCCGGCCCCCTAATCTGCATGCGGGGCGCCGGACGCATGGAGTTCAATGGGATTTTTTTTTCTTCTGAAGCACGTGATTAGAGCTAAAGGCTCTAATAGGCTTCAGAAAAGGGTGGACCCAGGGCGCAGAGCAGTGCGCCCCGGGCCCACCCATTGTGTGACAATAGCGAGTGAATATTCACTTTTGTCACACGGATCCTCCTCCTGGCAAATCAGGAAGCGGGTCCAAGACCCATTTCCTGATTGGCTATAAGGCAAACTTTTGTGATTGGCCAAGGAGGAGGAGGAGGAGGAGGAGGAGGAGGAGGAGGACTCGGGAGACGCGGAGGATTGAGGAGAAGCCGCCGCTGCATCAGGTAAGTGCACGCTGGTCTCTGTACGCTGTGCTAACTCTGCATTGAATGGGGGCACTCTGTGCTAACTCTGCATTGAAAGGGGGCACGCTGTCCTAACTCTGCATTGAATGGGGGCATGCTGTGGTCACTCTGCATTGGAAGGGGGCACGCTGTGCTAACTGTGCATTGAAAGGGGGCACGCTTTGCTAACTCTGCATTGAATGGGGGCACGCTGTGCTAACTCTGCATTGAAAGGGGGCACGCTGTGCTAACTCTGCATTGAATGGGGGCATGCTGTGCTAACTCTGCATTGAAAGGGGGCACGCTGTGGTAACTCTGCATTGAAAGGGGGCACGCTGTGTTAACTTTGCATTGAAAGGGGGCACGCTGTGCTAACTCTGCATTGAAAGGGGGCATGCTGTGGTAACTCTGCATTGAAAGGGGGCACGCTGTGGTAACTCTGCATTGAATGGGGGCACACTATACTTTGATTACTGAAGGCCCCTTCCACACTTTTGTGACCTCAAAGTCATGCAATTTTTTGACGTGTTTTTTGCCGCAAAGCAATGCCTATTCGATTTTTCTGTTTGCGCCCCCCCCCAAAATTTTGAGCACCAGCCGCCACTGGTTTGGGGGGTCTTTAACAAACTCTGAAAGCTGTAAGGGACAAATAAAAAAGCAGAGGAAAACTTACAAAAATGGCCTGGACAGCTAAGTTTAAAAGTGAAGCACAGGGCCTGGCAGCGAAAGGGTTTACCTATGCGATCAGTGGTGTGATGTAACATCTGGTCACCTACCTGAAACAGGGCTCTGAGAGGTTTAATTTTAGCACCTAGTTTGAAAAATTGACACTTATTTTACACTAATGGTCAGAGATACAGGGTAACACACTCTCTTGCCTGTTCACAATGTTGGACTGTTTATAAGGTCCAGGCTTCATCTATCACAGTAGGCATAGTCTTAAAGGGTCTTCAGGGAGTGGGTTCCATAGTGATGGATTACAGCCACAGCTTAAAATACTTTATTTATTTATTTATTTATTAAGTATCTGCATAAGCACTTGCACACATTTAAAAATGTACATATCACTGGCTATCATTTGCAAAGATTATTCTGTAGGGATTGTTATTATATCACACAAGGTAATCACTGCAGGATATCAGAACCCTATGGGAACTGCTAGATAACATATAAGGATCACAGTCATATGATTCTTATGAAGATGATGAGGGATTGTTATGCAGGTGAGTAATCATTATTCAGGTACTTATGTGTGCACTATGCAAAGAATCAGAAGAAAGCAACTATTCCAAAAGTAAAACTAAACCATGGTGCCATAGTGTTGTAGCGCAGCAAGAACTGGTGCATAATGCTATTTTACTTTTATCTTATTTCTGATAAATAAAAGCTCGGTGAAAGTAATAAGTGTCTGTAAATGGTGTCCATACAAAAGAAAGGAAGGCACTTTTTTGCAAAATGTAATAAACGTTTTTTTTTTGTTAATAAGTGATTTATAATGTAGAACTCAACTCACAAAAAACTTTGTTTTGTAGAATATAGTAAATAAAAGAAGACTGCATTTCATTTTTTTTGTTTAAAACGTTTTTTCCCAATTTGTACATGTTTTATCTCCCTGCACATCCTGTAGACTACTTGCAAGAACATCCTGTGATTGTGTGCAAGCTTCAGCAGCAGCTGAATGAACCATTTTATTGCAGTGACTATAGCAGGATGTGCAAGAAGCACATTGTATATTGGCACAGCTGCTTGATGTGCAACTAAGGAGTGTGCAGGACAGGGTAACAACGCTGCAACTGAACTGACTAAGCATTGTCTCCCTGGAAAAGGAAGTGTCTATGTGTACACCTTGCTAGTAAAATTTAATTAAAAACAGGGCATTAAAAAAATAAATACACTTTTGGACATTGCAAGAATATGTGCACTTTAAGTGTAGTAACCCATAGAAACAAATCAGTGTCCATATTGTACTGTTCTAAGAATTCACAGCACTTAAATGTATTACTGAAGAAATAGAATTCTTTATTGAATAAGGAACTATGTAGAATATCTATCTATCTATCTATCTATCTATCTATCTATCTATCTATCTATCTATCTATCTATCTATCTATCTATCTATCTATCTATCTATCTATCTATCTATCTATCTATCTATCATTAATATTATTATTATTATAATACAGGACTTATATAGCGCCAACAGTTTGCGCAGCGCTTTACAAAATGAAGGCAGACATTACAGTTACAATACAATTTGGTACAAAAGGAATCCGAGGGCCCTGCTCCTTAGAGCTTACAATCTTAAAGGGAGAAATGTTGAAAAACATTTATCATTTTCCTTCCACTTCACTTTGTGTTGGTCTATCACATAAAATCCCAATAAAATACATTTAAGATTTTTGGTTTTAACATGACAAAAATGTGGAAAATTTCAAGGGGTATACATACTTTTTTCAAGGCACTGTAGATAGATAGATAGATAGATAGATAGATAGATAGATAGATAGATAGATAGATAGACAGACAGACAGACAGACAGACAGACAGACAGACAGACAGACAGACAGACAGACAGACAGACAGATAGATAGACAGATAGATAGACAGATAGATAGACAGATAGATAGACAGATAGATAGATAGATAGATAGATAGATAGATAGATAGATAGATAGATAGATAGATAGATAGATAGATAGATAGATAGATAGATAGATAGATAGATAGATAGATAGATAGATAGATAGATAGATAGATAGATAGATAGATAGATAGATAGATAGATAGATAGATAGATAGACAGATAGATAGAATTATGGATTTAGAACAATAGGCAACCTTGTAACTAACAGAGTGTTTTTCTACATATATTTCACAGAACGAAGAGAGAAATACATTTTTCTCAAGAAAAAGGAAGCACCAGATGGAAATGTGGAATAATACAAAACCTTCTTACTTTGTCTTGTTAGGACTTACTAATGACTCTATCCTTCAGATCTTTTTGTTTGCTTTATTTTTACTCTTCTACATCACGACTCTTCTGGCTAATATTGGCATCATGGCAACCATCAAAGCAGATTCTCGACTCCATACTCCCATGTACTTTTTCATAAATAACCTTTCTTTCTTAGATCTTTGTTATTCTACCATAATAACACCAAAGACCTTAGAAACATTATTGTCAGTTACTAAGTCTATTACATTCTTTGAGTGTGTCATGCAGATGTATTTGTTTGGTGCTTCTGTTAGTCTTGAGTGTTTCTTGCTAGGGATAATGGCTTATGACCGCTATATTGCTATTTGTAACCCTCTATTGTACATAATAGTTATGAACAAGATGTTCACCAGACAGCTTATAGGATTTGCCTACCTTGGAGGGTATCTCAACGCAACAATTCATACTTCTTGTACGTTTCAACTGCCATTCTGCCGAAGTAACATAATAGACCACTTTTATTGCGATGTCCCCCCTCTTTTAAAGCTGTCATGTGTTGATACTACTATGAATGAACTTGTGATGTTCATCTTTGGAGGTCTTGCTGAATTTAGTTCACTCATAACTATTGTGGTATCCTATAGTTATATTATTTCTACTATAATGAATATCCAATCCCAGCAGGGCAGGAAGAAAGCATTTTCCACTTGTACATCTCACCTAATGACAGTTAGTTTGTTCTACAGCACCATCGTCTTCATGTACATGCGACCATCCTCTAGTTACTTTATGAGCCAGGATAGAGTGGCTTCAGTATTTTACACAATGATCATTCCTATGCTAAACCCACTGATCTATAGTTTAAGAAACAAGGAGGTAACAAACTCATTGAGCAAAATTAGAGAAAAACATATAGGAAAGATATTATAGAATATAAAAGGTAGCTATCAAAGCTCTACAATTTTATTTAGTTTTTTATTTTTTGTGAACAAAACAGTACACGTTAGTAGTGTTGAGCGAACACGGACTGTATTATTCGTGTTCGTACCGAATAATTGGATTTTTGTTACCCGAACACGAACACGGACACTATACTGTATATTCGGGTAAAAATCCGTGTTCGGTCGTTTTATTTCCGGGTTTTGCATGCTTTGGCGCTCTTTTCATGGCGGGCTTTCAACAGCCAATCAACAATCGTTTAACTGGTGTGCCTTAAGCCATCCCAGCCATGCCTGCAAATGTCTCAGTAGCTGTGATTGGCCGTCTGAAGCATGTGACCAAGTCTTTATAAGTTCGAGGCAGCCGCAGCGGCGTCATTATGCTGCTTAGATCAGGGACAGAGCACACATCAACGTGCTGGCTGCTGATTAGGGAAAGATAGGCAGGAAAAAAACATTTGTGTCCGGATAGAATTGAGGGACAGGTCGGAGTGTTTAGGCAGGGCGAGTTGTAGGCATTTTAGGGATAGAGTCTGCTGAATTATAGGGTCAGTGTGTTCTACAAACTACAATCGATATTGCTGTGTGGGGTGGGGTCTGCACTTAGTTCTCCTGATCTACGATCTCTTCTCAATCCTGTTAGGGACAGAGTCTGCTGAATTTTAGGGAAAGTGTGTTCTACAAACTACAATCGATATTGCTGTGTGGTGTGGGATAGGAGATAGGCAGGTGTCAGTGATCCACATCCATTTTTCTGTGTGTGGGCTGCAGTGAACACAATCTTTTTGGGGTGCAGTGAACACAATCCTTTTGGAGTGCAGTGAACAAAATCTTTGTGGGGTGCAGTGAACAAAACCTTTGTGGGGGTACAGTGAACACAATCTTTGTGGGGTGCGGTGAAGACAATCCTTGTGGGGTGCAGTGAAGACAATCCTTGTGGGGTGCAGTGAACAAAATCTTTGGGGGGTACAGCGAACACAATCTTTGTGGGGTGCAGAGAAGACAATCCTTGTGGGGTGCAGTGAACAAAATCTTTGTGGGGGTACAGTGAACACAATCTTTGTGGGGTGCAGTGAACAAAACCTTTGTGGGGTGCAGTGAACACAATCTTTGTGGGGTGCAGTGAAGACAATCCTTGTGGGGTGCAGTGAAGACAATCCTTGTGGGGTGCAGTGAAAAAAATCTTTGGGGGGTACAGTGAACACAATCTTTGTGGGGTGCAGTGAACAAAACCTTTGTGGGGTACAGTGAACACAATCTTTGTGGGGTGCAGTGAACAAAACCTTTGTGGGGTACAGTGAACACAATCTTTGTGGGGTGCAGTGAAGACAATCCTTTTGGAGTGCAGTGAACACAATCTTTGTGGGGTACAGTGAACACAATCTTTGTGGGGTGCAGTGAACAAAACCTTTGTGGGGTACAGTGAACACAATCTTTGTGGGGTGCAGTGAACACAATCTTTGTGGGGTGCAGTGAACAAAACCTTTGTGGGGTGCAGTGAACACAACCTTTGTGGGGTACAGTGAACACAATCTTTGTGGGGTGCAGTGAACAAAACCTTTGTGGGGTACAGTGAACACAATCTTTGTGGGGTACAGTGAAAACAATCTTTGTGGGGTGCAGTGAACAAAACCTTTGTGGGGTACAGTGAACACAATCTTTGTGGGGTGCAGTGAACAAAATCTTTGTGGGGTACAGTGAACACAATCTTTGTGGGGTGCAGTGAAGACAATCCTTGTGGGGTGCAGTGAAGACAATCCTTGTGGGGTGCAGTGAACAAAATCTTTGGGGGGTACAGTGAACACAATCTTTGTGGGGTGCAGTGAACACAATCTTTGTGGGGTGCAGTGAACACAATCTTTGTGGGGTGCAGTGAAGACAATCCTTTTGGAGTGCAGTGAACACAATCTTTGTGGGGTACAGTGAACACAATCTTTGTGGGGTGCAGTGAAGACAATCCTTGTGGGGTGCAGTGAAGACAATCCTTGTGGGGTTCAGTGAACAAAATCTTTGGGGGGTACAGTGAACACAATCTTTGTGGGGTGCAGTGAACAAAACCTTTGTGGGGTAGAGTGAACACAATCTTTGTGGGGTGCAGTGAAGACAATCCTTTTGGAGTGCAGTGAACACAATCTTTGTGGGGTACAGTGAACACAATCTTTGTGGGGTGCAGTGAACAAAACCTTTGTGGGGTGCAGTGAACAAAACCTTTGTGGGGTACAGTGAACACAATCTTTGTGGGGTGCAGTGAACACAATCTTTGTGGGGTGCAGTGAACACAACCTTTGTGGGGTACAGTGAACACAATCTTTGTGGGGTGCAGTGAACAAAACCTTTGTGGGGTACAGTGAACACAATCTTTGTGGGGTACAGTGAACACAATCTTTGTGGGGTGCAGTGAACAAAACCTTTGTGGGGTACAGTGAACACAATCTTTGTGGGGTGCAGTGAACAAAACCTTTGTGGGGTACAGTGAACACAATCTTTGTGGGATGCAGAGAAGACAATCCTTTTGGGGTGCAGTGAACACAATCTTTGTGGGGTACAGTGAACACAATCTTTGTGGGGTGCAGTGAACACAATCTTTGTGGGGTGCAGTGAACAAAACCTTTGTGGGGTGCAGTGAACACAATCTTTGTGGGGTGCAGTGAAGACAATCCTTGTGGGGTGCAGTGAAGACAATCCTTGTGGGGTGCAGTGAAGACAAACAATCCTTGTGGGGTGCAGTGAACAAAATCTTTGGGGGGGTACAGTGAACACAATCTTTGTGGGGTGCAGTGAACAAAACCTTTGTGGGGTACAGTGAACACAATCTTTGTGGGGTGCAGTGAACAAAACCTTTGTGGGGTACAGTGAACACAATCTTTGTGGGGTGCAGTGAAGACAATCCTTTTGGAGTGCAGTGAACACAATCTTTGTGGGGTACAGTGAACAAAACCTTTGTGGGGTACAGTGAACACAATCTTTGTGGGGTGCAGAGAAGACAATCCTTTTGGGGTGCAGTGAACACAATCTTTGTGGGGTACAGTGAACACAATCTTTGTGGGGTGCAGTGAACAAAACCTTTGTGGGGTACAGTGAACACAATCTTTGTGGGGTGCAGTGAACAAAACCTTTGTGGGGTACAGTGAACACAATCTTTGTGGGGTACAGTGAACACAATCTTTGTGGGGTACAGTGAACACAATCTCATACTTCTGAAGCTTTGAGGGTGCTGCCTGTTCTATACTCCTCCTCCTCCTCCTCCTCATCCATCCTTTTAGGTGTACAAACAATAGTAATTGGGGCCTAGTGTGCTTCTGTACGTGTGAAAAACATACACTTTTTTTGATCATATTTCCTATTCCGTTATTCAATAAAAACCTTTGGGGCTCAATTAAATTGCGGAATAGTCTGTGTCGGTACGTGTGAGATCCACCTTTCCAAGTTTTTGGGGTTCATCTCATACTTCTGAAGCTTTGAGGGTGCTGCCTGTTCTATACTCCTCCTCCTCCTCTTCCTCATCCATCCTTTTAGGTGTACAAACAATAGTAATTGGGGCCTAGTGTGCTTCTGTACGTGTGAAAAACATATACTTTTTTTTGATCATATTTCCTATTCCGCTATTCAATAAAAACCTTTGGGGCTCAATTAAATTGCGGAATAGTCTATGTCGGTACGTGTGAGATCCACCTTTCCAAGTTTTTGGGGTTCATCTCATACTTCTGAAGCTTTGAGGGTGCTGCCTGTTCTATACTCCTCCTCCTCCTCCTCCTCATCCATCCTTTTAGGTGTACAAACAATAGTAATTGGGGCCTAGTGTGCTTCTGTACGTGTGAAAAACATACACTTTTTTTTGATCATATTTCCTATTCCGCTATTCAATAAAAACCTTTGGGGCTCAATTAAATTGCGGAATAGTCTGTGTCGGTACGTGTGAGATCCACCTTTCCAAGTTTTTGGGGTTCATCTCATACTTCTGAAGCTTTGAGGGTGCTACCTGTTCTATACTCCTCCTCCTCCTCATCCATCCTTTTAGGTGTACAAACAATAGTAATTGGGGCCTAGTGTGCTTCTGTACGTGTGAAAAACATACACTTTTTTTTGATCATATTTCCTATTCCGTTATTCAATAAAAACCTTTGGGGCTCAATTAAATTGCGGAATAGTCTGTGTCGGTACGTGTGAGATCCACCTTTCCAAGTTTTTGGGGTTCATCTCATACTTCTGAAGCTTTGAGGGTGCTGCCTGTTCTATACTCCTCCTCCTCCTCTTCCTCATCCATCCTTTTAGGTGTACAAACAATAGTAATTGGGGCCTAGTGTGCTTCTGTACGTGTGAAAAACATACACTTTTTTTTGATCATATTTCCTATTCCGCTATTCAATAAAAACCTTTGGGGCTCAATTAAATTGCGGAATAGTCTGTGTCGGTACGTGTGAGATCCACCTTTCCAAGTTTTTGGGGTTCATCTCATACTTCTGAAGCTTTGAGGGTGCTGCCTGTTCTATACTCCTCCTCCTCCTCCTCCTCATCCATCCTTTTAGGTGTACAAACAATAGTAATTGGGGCCTAGTGTGCTTCTGTACGTGTGAAAAACATACACTTTTTTTTTATCATATTTCCTATTCCGCTATTCAATAAAAACCTTTGGGGCTCAATTAAATTGCGGAATAGTCTGTGTCGGTACGTGTGAGATCCACCTTTCCAAGTTTTTGGGGTTCATCTCATACTTCTGAAGCTTTGAGGGTGCTCCCTGTTCTATACTCCTCCTCCTCCTCTTCCTCATCCATCCTTTTAGGTGTACAAACAATAGTAATTGGGGCCTAGTGTGCTTCTGTACGTGTGAAAAACATACACTTTTTTTTGATCATATTTCCTATTCCGCTATTCAATAAAAACCTTTGGGGCTCAATTAAATTGCGGAATAGTCTGTGTCGGTACGTGTGAGATCCACCTTTCCAAGTTTTTGGGGTTCATCTCATACTTCTGAAGCTTTGAGGGTGCTGCCTGTTCTATACTCCTCCTCCTCCTCTTCCTCATCCATCCTTTTAGGTGTACAAACAATAGTAATTGGGGCCTAGTGTGCTTCTGTACGTGTGAAAAACATACACTTTTTTTTGATCATATTTCCTATTCCGCTATTCAATAAAAACCTTTGGGGCTCAATTAAATTGCGGAATAGTCTGTGTCGGTACGTGTGAGATCCACCTTTCCAAGTTTTTGGGGTTCATCTCATACTTCTGAAGCTTTGAGGGTGCTGCCTGTTCTATACTCCTCCTCCTCCTCCTCCTCATCCATCCTTTTAGGTGTACAAACAATAGTAATTGGGGCCTAGTGTGCTTCTGTACGTGTGAAAAACATACACTTTTTTTTTATCATATTTCCTATTCCGCTATTCAATAAAAACCTTTGGGGCTCAATTAAATTGCGGAATAGTCTGTGTCGGTACGTGTGAGATCCACCTTTCCAAGTTTTTGGGGTTCATCTCATACTTCTGAAGCTTTGAGGGTGCTGCCTGTTCTATACTCCTCCTCCTCCTCTTCCTCATCCATCCTTTTAGGTGTACAAACAATAGTAATTGGGGCCTAGTGTGCTTCTGTACGTGTGAAAAACATACACTTTTTTTTGATCATATTTCCTATTCCGCTATTCAATAAAAACCTTTGGGGCTCAATTAAATTGCGGAATAGTCTGTGTCGGTACGTGTGAGATCCACCTTTCCAAGTTTTTGGGGTTCATCTCATACTTCTGAAGCTTTGAGGGTGCTGCCTGTTCTATACTCCTCCTCCTCCTCTTCCTCATCCATCCTTTTAGGTGTACAAACAATAGTAATTGGGGCCTAGTGTGCTTCTGTACGTGTGAAAAACATACACTTTTTTTTGATCATATTTCCTATTCCGCTATTCAATAAAAACCTTTGGGGCTCAATTAAATTGCGGAATAGTCTGTGTCGGTACGTGTGAGATCCACCTTTCCAAGTTTTTGGGGTTCATCTCATACTTCTGAAGCTTTGAGGGTGCTGCCTGTTCTATACTCCTCCTCCTCCTCCTCCTCATGCATCCTTTTAGGTGTACAAACAATAGTAATTGGGGCCTAGTGTGCTTCTGTACGTGTGAAAAACATACACTTTTTTTTGATCATATTTCCTATTCCGCTATTCAATAAAAACCTTTGTGGCTCAATTAAATTGCAGAATAGTCTGTGTCGGTACGTGTGAGATCCACCTTTCCAAGTTTTTGGGGTTCATCTCATACTTCTGAAGATTTGAGGGTGCTGCCTGTTCCATACTCCTCTTCCTCATCCTCCCTTTAGGGTAGGAAAAAATTTAATCGGGCCTAGTCTGTGTTTGTACGTGTGAGATACACAGTTTTTTATCCTATTCCGCTATTCAATACACACCCTTTTGGTGTAAAAAACATTAAATTGCGGCATAGTTTGCATATTTGACTGTGAGATACACCCGTGCGATACTGTTGTTCTTTTGTTCCGCTATTCAATAAAGACCTTTCTAGGGCAAGATCTTAAATTTCAGAAATATGAGGAGAGCGTCAAATAGGGGCCGTGGCCTGGGTCGTGGTGGTGCTGCTGCTAGAGCTCCTGTTGCAAGGAGAGGACGTGGTCGATCTGTGCCAGCTACACGCACAAGTGAAACACCTTCCTCAAGTGTGAGTAGGCGACAGAACCTGCATCAGTATTTGGTAGGGCATCATACGCCTCTAGAAGTGATGAGGCCAGAACACAGAGAGGCGATAGTAGATTGGTTTGCTGCTGACAGTGCCTCCAGTTCCTTCACATTGTCTCCTACCCAGTCTACTGCAGAAAGGTCAGAGTTGGCACCTGCAGCCAATGTCCAACCGTCTTTCACCTCACCCCCTTGCAAATCAGGCAAGCAGTCTGAGCCCCAAGCCATAGAGCAGTCTCTTATTCTTTTTGAGGACTCTGTCAGCAGGGTTTCCCAGGGCCATCCATCTAGCCCTGCCCCAGAAGTGGAAGAGATTGAGTGCAGCGATGCCCAACCACTTATTTCTCAAGATGAGTACATGGAAGGACCATCACAGCACGTCTCCGATGATGACGAAACGCAGGTGCCAACTGCTGCGGCGTTCAGCATTGTGGAGACCGACAGGGAGGGCAGGGGTGAAGACTGGGTGGAAGATGATGTGGAGGACGATGAGGTCCTCGACCCCACATGGAATGAAGGTCATGCAGGTGACCTGAGTAGTTTGGAGGAAGAGGCGGTGGTCGCACAGAGCCACCAGCACAGCAGAAGAGGGAGCAGGGTGCAGAAGCGGAGCGGTCGTGCCCTAGACACTACGCCTGCTACTGCCCAACGCAGCAAGGGAACGAGCGCACCAAAGTCAGCTCAAAAGAGTTCTCTAGCGTGGAAGTTCTTTAGAAAATGTGCTGATGACAGGACACAAGTGGTTTGCACCCTGTGCAATCAGAGCCTGAAGCGAGGCATAAACCTTCTCAACCTGAGCACAACCTGCATGATCAGGCATCTAAGTGCAAAGCACGAGCTGCAGTGGAGTACACACCTTCAAAACCAAGAAACGTCTTTGGCTCATCCTGCTTCCTCTTCTGCTGCAGTCTCGGCCGCTCCAGCCACCTCTGTAGTCATACCGGCACCTGCCACCCCGCAAACAGACGATCTGTCAGCAACACAACCACCTGGGTCACCAACAACCATCTCCACAATGTCCCGTGGAAGCGTTCAGCTTTCCATCTCCCAAACACTTGAGAGGAAGAGGAAGTACCCCCCTACCCACCCGTGATCCCTGGCCCTGAATGCCAGCATTTCACAATTATTGGCCTTTGAAATGCTGTCATTCCGTCTGGTGGAGACGCCCAGTTTTAAAAAGCTTATGTCGGTGGCTGTCCCACAGTACGTCGTGCCCAGCCGCCACTACTTTTCCAGGCAAGCCATCCCTTCCCTGCACAACCAAGTGGGGGAAAAAATCAGGTGTGCACTGCGCAACGCCATCTGTGCCAAGGTCCACCTAACTACCGATACGTGGACCAGTAAGCACGGTCAGGGGCGTTATATCTCCCTAACGGCACACTGGGTAAATGCAGTGGCGGATGGGCCTGAGGCGGATAGCAATTTGGCACATGTCCTTCCACCACCGAGGATTGCAGGGCGCTTCAGTTTGCCTCCTGTTCCTAACTCATCCTACTCCGCTACCTCATCCTCTACCGCCTCCTCATCCGGACAGCGTAATACCTTCACCACCAACTTCAGCACGGCCAGGGCTAAACGACAGCAGGCAGTTTTACAACTTGCCTGTTTGGGGGACAAACCACACACCGCGCAGGAGTTGTGGAGGAGCATGGAACAGCAGACAAATGAGTGGTTGCTGCCAGCGAGCCTCAAGCCCGGCCTGGTGGTGTGCGATAACGGGCGAAATCTCATAGCAGCTCTGGGCCTAGCCGGTTTGACGCACATCCCTTGCCTGGCGCATGTGCTGAATTTGGTGGTGCAGAGGTTCCTTAAAAACTACCCCGATATGTCAGAGCTGCTGCAGAAAGTGCGGGCCGTCTGTGCGCACTTTCGGCGTTCTCACCCTGCTGCTGCTCGCCTGGCAGGGCTGCAGCGTAACTTCGGCCTTCCCGCTCACCGCCTCATATGTGACGTGCCCACAAGGTGGAACTCCACCTTGCACATGCTGCAAAGACTGTGCGAGCAGCAGCAGGCCATAGTGGAGTTTCAGCTGCAGCACGCACGCGTGAGTCGCTCTGCGGAACAGCACCACTTCACCACCAATAACTGGGCCTCCATGCGAGACCTGGGTGCCTTGTTGCGCTGTTTTGAGTACTCCACCAACATGGCCAGTGGCAATGACGCCGTTCTCAGCTTAACTATCCCACTTCTATGCCTCCTTGAAAAAACAATTCGGGCGATGATGGAAGAGGATGTGGCACAGGATGAGGAGGAGGAGGAGGAGGATGAAGAGGTAACATTTCAAAGGCTTTCAGGGCAGTCATTCGCAAGGGGCTCCGAGGGTGGGTTCCTGCACACACAAATGCCAGGGACACAATTGTCCAGCAGGGGCACAGTTCTGGAGGATGAGGAGGATGAGGAGGAGGAGGAGCTGGAGGAGGAGATGGAACCATGTTCACAGCAGGGTGGCACCCAGGCCAGCTCATGGCCATCACTGGTGCGTGGCTGGGGGGATACAGAGGACACGGACAATACACCTCCCACAGAGGACAGCCTTTCGTCGCCTCTGGGCAGCCTGGCACACATGAGCGATTACATGCTGCAGTGTCTCCACAACGACCGCCGAGTTGCCCACATTCTAACTTGTGCTGATTACTGGGTGGCCACGCTGCTGGATCCCCGTTACAAGGACAACGTACCGTCCTTAATTCACTCACTGGAGCGCGATCGCAAGATGCACGAGTACAAGCGCACGCTGGTAGACGCGATGCTGCTGGCATTCCCATCTGACAGCGGGGCCACAGTGGAAGCACAAGGCAGAGGAGGAGGAGGAGGAGGTTGCCAACTCAACCAGGGCACCGCCAGCACCTCAGAAGGCAGGGTTAGCATGGCCGAAATGTGGAAAAGCTTTGTCAGCACGCCACAACAAACAGCAGCACCAGCAGCTCAGATGGAACGTCTTAGCAGGAGGCAGCATTTTACCAACATGGTGGAGCAGTATGTGTGCACACGCCTACATGTAGTGAATGAGGGGTCTGCCCCCTTCAACTTCTGGGTCTCCAAATTGGGCACATGGCCTGAGCTTGCCCTTTACGCCTTGGAGGTGCTGGCGTGCCCTGCAGCCAGTGTATTATCTGAACGGGTATTTAGCACAGCTGGGGGTGTTATAACAGACAAGCGCAGCCGCCTGTCCAGAGACAATGTGGACAAGCTCACGTTCATTAAAATGAACCAGGCATGGATCCCACGGGACTTTTCCGTACCTTGTGCAGAATAGCAATGAATACCGACCTTACCCAGCCATTGTTCCATTTTTGCTCTTTCTCACTCTTTTGGGGTGTACCCTCATTTAAAATTTGTGAAAAGAAGCAGTTTTGGCTACCTCGTCCTCCTCCTCAGGGCCAGATTAACGTAGGGGCTATTGGAGCTGCAGCTCCATGCAGGCCCCTACCTTTTATATAGGCCCCGGGTTGGCCATATTCACTGTGACCGCTCTTCTGTCACTTGTAAACACAGAAGTCTGGCTTCTATGCTCGCTTCCCCAGGCAGCACCCTCAGAACCTCCCCACACAGCGCGAAGGCCGGACAAGGAGGGACAGTTGCCGATGCATGGATGTGTTTATGGGCTTCAGAGACAGCATCCCATGTTGAATTAGGCATGCATGGCTGCACCCTTCCTCCTCTGGGTGCATGCCAAGGCACGGCCCTTAAGGCCCTTCAAAATCCTCAGCACCAAGACCATGATGCTCTTAATCCGGCCCTGGTCCTCCTCCACCGCCGCTTCCACCTACACCGCCCATAGGCGTGCGCAGCCTATTGCATTAGGGTGTGCACCCCAAAGTTGAAATACACATGCATGTGTTTGCCTACATGTACATGGCCCCGATACATTACTCTCCCTGCTGGCAAAGAGAAATAGAGCAGAGCAGGTGCGAGGGAGATCTTTCCCATCTCCTCACTGGCAAACAGAGCGATAATGCTATGTGCCCTAGGTGATTAGGGTGTGCCCAGGTACACCAGGCACACCCTGTGCGCACGCCTATGACACCGCCACATCCACCACCACCTCAACCTCCCTCCAACTCCATATGGGCCTCGTCCTTCAGAGATGAAGAACATTGTTTTATTTTTCAGTTTTTTTTTTGTTGTTTTAAGTTATTTCCCTATCCACATTTGTTTGCAGAGCACTTGCCATGCTCTTAACTACGTTTTGCTGCCATTTGCAGCACTCTAGCCCTTTCCATTGGTGTTTTAGAGCCATTTTAGTGCCTTAAAGTTCGGGTCCCCATTGACTTCAATGGGGTTCGGTGTCCGGGAAAAGTTCGGTAAAAGTCCGGGACACGGAACCGGACTTTTTTTTAAAGTTCGGCCGAACCCGTCGAACACGGACATCTAGGTGTCCGCTCAACCCTACACGTTAGATCTTTTTCTGTTTTAAAACAATAACAGCCTCCATAGTAATTTATTTAATCAAATGTGCTTTGTGCACCTGTCATCTTATAGCTGTAAACACAAAGTTTCAAAGGTTTAAGTAGAATTTTGAATTATGAAATCCAAAGCTAAACCCTTCCTGCATGTTGGGATGAGTGACTCTGCCCAGGCTGAATTAGATCGGGGTGAGGGGGAGTTTGTGGAATCCTGTTTCAAGTCCTAAAAAACAAACTTAGCAGTGAATCCTACTGAAGTCTACTGCTATTTTTAAAGCTAAAGATATTGTCAAAAAGGGTATGGGGAGCTGGGTGCTGCCATAGGGGACATTTACCAAACCAAAAAAATGAACCAAAAATACTCTACAGCCGGGAGAGGACCCTTTTATTGTGACTTTAAGGGAGAAAAAACACCATTCCTTAGTAATTGCCTTTAACCTCCCTGGCGGTATGATTACGTCAGGAATTATGTACCAAAAGCGGTACAATTTTTTGCATGGAAATTTGGCGTTATGTATTGAAGGCCTACAATTCTTAGTAAATACTTACTTAAAACTTACCAAAACAAGACTCTAGTAGACATCCCAGATGTGATAATTTTGAAACACAAACACATGAATTATAATCTAATCAATAATATAATTTTATTCAATAATGCAATGAAAAATAATGAAATTTGTCAAACGAAGAAATTCAATACACATCCTGAGTGTGAAACAGTTTGAAGCATGGAACTAGACAAAGTCCAACGTTGCAATCAGGGCAATAGTACCTTGTTTCCTTTCAGACTTTTTTCCATTGCCATCCTTCTTGGAACAGCAAACGACGCACATCCTGGTAGGCGCTAACTTTCTTGCGGTTGGCGGTACAAAGTCTACAAAATGATGGCCTGTCAGGCGTTCAGGATTGCCAACGTCAACAGCGCGTCGTCCGGGTCTGTTAGCAGATACTGATGGCGTCGGGTGGTTGACAAAAATCTGCTCAGCCACCTTTCAGATAAAGTCCGAATGAACAAGAGGTATGGTAGTGTTTGCTTTATAAAGGATATAGGCGTTCCAAAGGCATTGTTCAAGGAGATGCCTGAAAATCTTTTTGTAGTACTTTTTTTGTTGCTTCCGCATCGCCGGGTAAAATGTCATTGCCTGATCGGCTCGGTCGACACCTTCCATTGTGTGATTATAGTCGATCACGACTTGCGGCTTCAGCACATCTGTTCCGTGTTTTGTGCGGACCATGGCAGTGGAGGTGCTGTGCACGGTGCTCATGAGACACACGTCCTTTTTGTCTCGCCACCGCATTGCCATCATTTTACCCTTTTGAAAGGCAACTATCTCTCCTTTTTTTAGCTTTTTCCTGCTAAACATTGATGGCATGTCACGCCAGTTTGGCCTAACAGTACCATACCCATCTGTTTTGTTTAGGAGCAAAACTTCATAAAGTTCCGGAGAGGTGTAGAAATTGTCCGTTGTCCCTGGTTCAGCAGTGGGTCCAGCAGTGAAAGGACAGAAGATGTGGCCATCCCATAGCCGCTGTACCTGGGATTAAACTTGGTACCTTTCCTGGTGTAAATGATAGCATTCCATATATATCCTGTGGATGATTCACAGAGCATATAAAATGTGATGCCGAACCGCGCTCTTTTGGATGCAATAAATTGTATCCAGCTCAGGCGTCCCTTGTAGGCCATCAGACTTTCGTCCACACTGACATCCCTGTCTGGCACATAGATCCGCTGGAAGTTAGTGACAATCATTTGGCACACCTCCCAGATTTTTTTGAGTTTGGGCGCAGGATGCGTGGTCTCATCAAACTCTTCGTTGTTGGCGAAGTGTAAATTTTTCATGATCAGTGAAAAACGATATTCGGGCATCACTGTGCCAAAAAATGGAGTGGCCAGCATCTTATTGGTGGTCCAATACCATTTCTGGAGCGGTTTCCCCACCACCCTCTGAAGGATGATGAGTCCCAGAAACTTCCAGATGTCCTCTTTACTGACCGATTCCCATTTTCTGGATCTGGAAAATCTGGCACGCAGCGTAAGCGGATTGCTGCTCATGGTAGCGGTTGGTTTCAGTGACGATTTTTAGAATTACCTCCTCAGTTAGAAATAATTTCAGGTACGCCAGAGGGTTGTCACTCTCCACATCAACCTTCATCCCAGGAGATCCAGTGAATCGGAATCTCGGGGGCGCTGCCTGGTCCGCATCGCTGTTTAGAGGGCACCAAGTGCGCACATTACTTAGGTCAGGTGCGGGATCATCGGCGTCACTTTCTGGATCAGTGTCGGTGTCAGAGTCAAATGACAAATCTCCCCAAGACTCACTGTCACTGTTGTCACTGTTCTGCAAGCAGCTCCGTGTCGCTGTCGCAGTCGCTCATCTGATCCAAAAGCGCATATGTAGGACAGCGCTTTTTTGATGCCATTTTCAAATGATTTTATTTCTCACAAATGACAATGGCAAGGGGCACTGAAAGGGCACTGTGTCTTTTACCAAAGTGATACAGTGGAATCCTCTCAGATTACACTGTATCACCTCCTTTTTATATGTTTGTGTTTGGTGCAGCATTGCTGCTGCAGGGAACGGAACCAGGAAGTCCTCATACCGACAGACGAGCGACGGGGATCTCGGCTGGCGATCACAGCAATGGGAGATCATCGCTGGATCGCCAGGATAAGGTAAGGAACCCCGCTGCACGCTCTGCACATCCACCCCGAGCGTGACTCTGGGATACCGATAGTAGCAGGAAAAATCCACCCCGAGTCACGCTTGGGGATACTGCTAAGGGGGATAAGCTGTATGCGGTGTTACAGAACAGTGAGATTTTCACAGACAGCTTCTGGCATCACATATTTTGGATTTGTAACTGATTTTTACATTGAGCCTGGCTTAAATAAAACAGCACCCCAGTCTGATTAAAGTGGTTCTAAAGGCTTAAGGTTTTTTACCCTAACCACTTGCCGACCGCCTCACGTATGAATATGACTGCAAAGCGGCTCTCCTGGGCTGGATCACATACCTAGTATGTGATCCAGCACTTCTGGTTAGAAGGCACACCAGCCTCACTGTGATTAGTCACAGCACATGCCGATCAGCAGGTGCTGGCTGGCAGCCACTGGTCGGCAAGGAGGAAGACAGGACAAAGCTCTGTCCTGTCGGCGGGGATGTGTCGGTTCTTGTTTTCCTGCAAAGCAAGTGATAAAACTGGTACATACCTTATTAAAAGCACCTCACAGTAAATACACAAACAGTGTTAATTTCATAGATGAAAACATTTTCATCATCATTTTCGTCAGTGGCATATTTCCAGTGACGAAAACTAAATTAAAATTACCCACATTTTCATCAATTGATGAAAACTATGACAAAATTAACTCCAATTTAGTCAGCGAACGAAAATGGAATGGAAATATGGGGGAGGGACAGTTATCCACATGAATATGCTCCTCGGAGCGCCACTCGTAAAGCCCAAGAGTGTTACACTGTGCAGCATCCTCAGACCTTCCAGAGCACTGTGCATTACAGGCCTCCTCAGACCACAGTTCAGAGCACTGTGCATTACAGGCCTCCTCAGACCACCGTCCAGAGCACTGTGCAATACAGGCCTCCCCAGACCACCGACCAGAGCACTGTGCATTACAGGCCTCCTCAGACCACAGTCCAGAGCACTGTGCATTACAGGCCTCCTCAGACTACCGTCCAGAGCACTGTGCATTACAGGCCTCCTCAGGCCTCCTCAGACCATATAGAGCACTCACTGTGTATTACAGGACTCCTTTAGACTGTCCAGAGCATGTACTGTAGTTTGTTTAAACCTTAATACCATAAATAATAACATGATATTAGGTTTTTGTACTCCAGAAGTATATAATGAGTTTGGAAATTCTAAAATGTTTAAATAATGCATTACAATTTAACTAAACCCATTAGATTTTACTAAAATGATTTTAGTCAATTAAAATGTAGGATATTTTAGTTGACTAAAATGTACTGGAGATTTTAGTCTGCTAAATACGACTAAAACTAAAACAATTGCAGATGACTAAAATGTGACCAAAGCAAAAATGGCATTTTAGTCAAAAGACTAAAACTAAATTGAAATTTGGCATCAAAATTAACACTGCGCATGCCATGGCCCAATATCTTTCAAAACAATTGTTTATTATATTAAAATAATACTCACAAGCATACATGTTTAAAATCGCACAAATGATGACACCCGCGGATTGGTGGCGTGCGTGGTGACGCTGCCAATCGGCAGGTGTCATCATGTGTGCGTTTTTAATAAGTATGCTGGTGAGTATAATTTTATTATAATTAACAATAGATGGGAGATATGCGTTTTTTTTTTTTTTTTTTTTGATTGCCACTGGCAAGTATCTTGAAGCTTCGGCTAAGGAGAATGGTGTCTGTTCCTCTCAATGCCAAGGTTGAGCCTGGGAGAGTTTGATCATTTTAGCTTGTCTAACCTCTTATAATTTGGAGAGCTTTCTGGTAAGCAGCCCCCCCCACCCTCCTTCTATGGTGTTGGTCACACACTTGAGTGGTGGTGACCAATTCAACATTGGTGGTTGAACATCAGATGGACTTAAATATTTGGAATCTTTATGAACTGCATGGACAATTATTATAACAAATTTGGATGTTATGCACTTTATTGTACAGTTTACTGCACAAGATACTTTGGTGAATTGTTCATAGCACATATTGCACTTTACGTAAGAAAGATAACACAATCATTTAGTTAGTTATGGTTTTTGATGTGGTATACTATATTGCCACTTTGGTTAGCAAATAGCAATTTGTTTTATAGCACAAAGCACTTTGTATAAATATTCATTGGTTATTTATATTTAAGTGATAATCACTGTTATAAGCATCACTGCTATAAGCAAATATTTTTTTTAAAAGAAACCCATTCTTTCAGTGTGTACTATCGTGACTAGCTGTGACTGGCCACAACTAACTCACACAAATGCCACACAACCGGTACTCACATGGTAAAGATGAATTGTGATTGAGCCTGTCTGTACCATGTGATCACTGTGACCCAGAGTTGTATAAAGTACTCGAAACCCATACTTGAGTAAAAGTACAAGTGCTCGATCAAAAAGTGACTTGAGTAGAAGTGGAAGTGCTCGATCAAAAAGTGACTTGAGTAGAAGTACTAAAGTATTCAACATTTTTTGTACTTAAGTATTGCAAGTAGTTTTTTTTTAAATTTTGCTACTCAAGTACTGAAAGTAAAAGTACAAGTACTGTGTTATGTAGTTATTAAAGAAAGAAGTCAAAAGTTTGAACATCATATTGTTTTTTTATTATTTCAAATGCAGCTTTTATTTATACATACAGTAGCATTTATTTTCGTATGCGCTGATAATACACATGTTTTGAGCTTCATGAAACCTGCCATCTACTGTTCTGGCAGTGGTAATTTTTATAATTGTAACGAGTAACTATGCAGCACAAAAAAAAATTATTGGAGTAGAAGTATTGAAATCATTGAAAAAATGTAGTGAAGTAAAAGTGGAAGTAGGAGAAAAAAATTATACTCCAGGAAAGTACAGATACCGCCTTTCGGTACTTAAGTACAGTAGTGAAGTAGTTCTACTTAGTTACTATACATCTCTGCTGTGACCAATCACAAAGATCAACATAATAGTACACAAATAGTATGAATATAATCGATTCATTGTGTACAATTGCCATGTGATTGTTCACAGAGATCACATGGTACCAGCAGCAGGTCAGTACAATGATCTGTCATCCGCCGTGTACACCGTGGGTGACAGATCACAGCACAGCCTTTGGGGCGTGCGCAAGGTGGGATCCTGGCAGGATATAATATGATGTCCACCCAGAATAGGAGATCTCCCACTCAGCTGTCATATTACAATATGTCAGGAGAAAAGCAGTTAAAGTGGTTGTAAACGTGTAGTTTGTAGGTTATAAAGCTGTAAAAAAATGAATCCTTCTATAGTGTATACTTTCCTCTATCCAAAGCACCAAGTGTGATTTCTGTCTCCTCTCTTATTCCTCTGCTAGCTGAATGTCACTTGAGTCTATACCAACTACAAGCAATCCCGGGAGACAGCCATGCCCCCTCCAGCACAGAGCAGATGTTTCCCTATAAGACTGTGTAGGAGGGGTGTCCTTTCCTCCATCCTGTGCACTGAGCTGTGCAGTGTGTGACATTGGATCCCTGCCCCCTGCCTCTGGAAGTTCAGAAATGCTGTGTAAAATGTGTGCTTTAGGAGGCTGTAGAGTGGACGAAATGGCTGCATATAAACAGGTAAAACTTATGTGGGGGGATGTGTTTAATCTCTTCATTTGGTATATGAAGATTACAGGGGTTGATTTGCTACAGTGAATGTTTGGTGAATGTCAAATGAATTGCTTTATTAATATGCATTGGAAAATTTTTGAATTTTATATATAAATTACTGTATATAACTTTCAGCGCCACCATAAAAACGGAATCATTTACATGAAGCGGTACAATCAAAACATAAAGTATTGTGAAAGAATCCTGAGCTTCTCAGAAACAACACCAAATGTTACAATATTCAGAACAAATATGCAATTCCAAATGAAATCTCAAATGTTACAATCAAAGCATGATGTAAATCCTGTGTGTGCGCCACAAAGTAATAGACAAAAATACACCAGCAGTCCTGTGTTTCAAATGGAGCATCCAAGTGTTGCAATCCAAATATATAATATGAACAGTGGCGTCTCCAGCTTTCATATTTAGGGGGGGGCACACGTGGGGGGACAGGGACAAAAGTAGGGGGGCCAACTATAAAAATGCAATTTTTTATATATATATATATATATATATATATATATATATATATATATATATATATTTCAAGAATAGAATGCACTCTAGAGGTCTTGTTACAAATTCACCTTTGTTTTTTTTGTGCAATATTCAAT
Source organism: Pelophylax lessonae (assembly GCF_965119305.1). Taxonomy (NCBI): domain Eukaryota; kingdom Metazoa; phylum Chordata; class Amphibia; order Anura; family Ranidae; genus Pelophylax; species Pelophylax lessonae. The sequence continues at coordinate 588,664,894 of NC_138769.1, read as the reverse complement.
ACACTTAAACTTAAAGCCCCGTACACACGATAAGATTATCGAACGATCTGTCATCCGTTTTTTGTGGCATACTAGTCTGTTGTGGAAAGTGAAGAGGTTATTTTCATACGAATTTTCCTGTACGACAGAATTCTGCTTCAGAAGTGATGTCATGTGTTGGATTGCTTTGTATGTGTTCTTTCGTCTCTGAGCATGCCTAGTCTTGCTCTTAAGATTTTTTTCCGTCAAAATTTGTACTAATGAGACGAAAATCGGACGTTGTATTACGGACAACAAAAATTTTATAGCCTGCACATCAGGATTTTGTCAGCCGAAAAGTCGGAGTTGGCTGTCGAAAGCACCATACTAACAATCCGAAAATCGGCAGATCGGTCGTTGGAAGAATTTTCTCTTCAGATTTTCTTATCGTGTGTACAGGCCTTAAATCTGACTAGAGACTTTCATCAAGATGCTAAAAAGTCCCTTAGGGTTTGATGCCCATTGTTTCTTGACAATGGCTGGGCATCAAATGCATACAGTAAATATGACATATTCTTGACAATGGCCATCAAACGCATAAACATGAAATATTCCTGAAAATGGGCATCAAACGCATAAACATAAAATATATTCCTGACTAATGCCCATTGTCAGGAATATTTCATATTTAGGCATTTGGTGCCAACTGTCACGAATATTTCATGTTTATGCATTTGATGCCCATTGTCAAGAAACAATGTGCATCCAGGGCCGGCCCTACCATGGGTCCCGGTGGGTCCATTGGACCCAGGCGGCACTCTGATAGGGGCAGCAAATCAGTGGCATACTGGAAGAGAAGCACAGCGGTATGTGGAGCGGAGGAGAGAGAAGCACGGGCGGTATGTGGAGCGGAGGAGAGGCATCGGAATGTGTGCTGGGAGCTGCAAGGTTTGGGGAACTTCGGGCTTCTCAGCTGCGGCCGAAGCTGCAGGCTTCTTCTCTCTCCCGGCCCGCCCACCACCTGTAGCACAGAGCCAACAGCGTTTTGAAGCACTTCCTTTGCCTCTGTGATAGGTGGTGGGCGGGGAAAGAAGTCCTTTAACGCCCGCTGCCGCTCCATCCTCCCGATTGTTACTGTGCGGGCAGCGGGTGACAGCCCTGTCTTCAGCTCGTATGGATCCAGCAGGGGGGGGGGGCAGGAGCAGGAAGTGTCTGTGAGCGGGCTGGAGCGGCGTGAGCCGCGAGAGGCGATATCGGAGGTAACCCAGGAGGGACAGAGAGTACACATAGGAATGTCTGAAATGAGCTCAGATCCCACAAAGTGACAGGGGAAATATATAAGAATCCCCCAGGACAAAAGGTCTCGATAAAGGAGTGAAAGCCCAATATGCTTTGAAACAGGATAGAATAGGCAGAAACCTGGCCCTATTTAGTTCTGAGAAAGGAATGCTGATCCATACCCAGCTGCAGGAAGGAGAGGTTGAATTTTGCAGAGAAGCTCCTAGAGTAGAAGTCTTGGGACTCAAACCAAGTGACAGGGCCGGCCCTACCATGGGTCCCGGTGGGACCATGGGACCCAGGCCGCGGACCTTTTTTCTGGCGCCGGGCGGCACCATTTTTAAATCCTAAGGCGCCCTTTAGGAACAGGTAAGTGAGACTGCTCCACAGCCACACTACCTGCCATTATGCGGGGCTGCACCCCCATTTTTATTTATGGATTGTCTTCAGATTTGGTAGTTATTTCTTTTGCATTTGCGCGCTATTCTTTTTTAATATACATGTCTTTTGGTTCATAGCTGCAGCAGCTTTAGAAATACATGGGTATGCTCCCCCAAATTTTTTGCCTGTTTATTATGTATTCGGTCTGACCAGACTATCGAGGTTGAGCAACCCTCCCCACCCCCCCACACACACCTGTACTCAATCAGTGTCCACCATCAAGTGGATATAGGAGGAGTCCCCTGTAGTGCATTTGCACATCCTTCCCAGCAAGGAGTATTATCTCCAAGGGTTAGAAAGGCTGGATTCATCTCTTTTTCATGGATAGTGTAGGACCCACTGATAATGGGGTACTTTGACGCAGTAGTGGGCTTGAGCACGTTATGGCCATATGGTGGGACCAAACCCCCATTTTCATTTATGGATTGTCTTCAGATTTGGTAGTTATTTCTTTTGCATTTGCGCGCTATTCTTTTTTAATATACATGTCTTTTGGTTCATAGCTGCAGCAGCTTTAGAAACACATGGGTATGCTCCCCCAAATTTTTTGCCTGTTTATTATGTATTCGGTCTGACCAGACTATCGAGGTTGAGCAACCCTCCCCACCCCCCCACACACACCTGTACTCAATCAGTGTCCACCATCAAGTGGATATAGGAGGAGTCCCCTGTAGTGCATTTGCACATCCTTCCCAGCAAGGAGTATTATCTCCAAGGATTAGAAAGGCTGGATTCATCTCTTTTTCATGGATAGTGTAGGACCCACTGATAATGGGGTACTTTGACGCAGTAGTGGGCTTGAGCACGTTATGGCCATATGGTGGGACCAAACCCCCATTTTTATTTATGGATTGTCTTCAGGTTTGGTAGTTATTTCTTTTGCATTTGCGCGCTATTCTTTTTTAATATACATGTCTTTTGGTTCATAGCTGCAGCAGCTTTAGAAATACATGGGTATGCTCCCCAAATTTTTTGCCTGTTTATTATGTATTCGGTCTGACCAGACTATCGAGGTTGAGCAACCCACCCCACCCCCCCACACACACCTGTACTCAATCAGTGTCCACCATCAAGTGGATATAGGAGGAGTCCCCTGTAGTGCATTTGCACATCCTTCCCAGCAAGGAGTATTATCTCCAAGGGTTAGAAAGGCTGGATTCATCTCTTTTTCATGGATAGTGTAGGACCCACTGATAATGGGGTACTTTGACGCAGTAGTGGGCTTGAGCACGTTATGGCCATATGGTGGGACCAAACCCCCATTTTCATTTATGGATTGTCTTCAGATTTGGTAGTTATTTCTTTTGCATTTGCGCGCTATTCTTTTTTAATATACATGTCTTTTGGTTCATAGCTGCAGCAGCTTTAGAAACACATGGGTATGCTCCCCCAAATTTTTTGCCTGTTTATTATGTATTCGGTCTGACCAGACTATCGAGGTTGAGCAACCCTCCCCACCCCCCCACACACACCTGTACTCAATCAGTGTCCACCATCAAGTGGATATAGGAGGAGTCCCCTGTAGTGCATTTGCACATCCTTCCCAGCAAGGAGTATTATCTCCAAGGATTAGAAAGGCTGGATTCATCTCTTTTTCATGGATAGTGTAGGACCCACTGATAATGGGGTACTTTGACGCAGTAGTGGGCTTGAGCACGTTATGGCCATATGGTGGGACCAAACCCCCATTTTTATTTATGGATTGTCTTCAGATTTGGTAGTTATTTCTTTTGCATTTGCGCGCTATTCTTTTTTAATATACATGTCTTTTGGTTCATAGCTGCAGCAGCTTTAGAAATACATGGGTATGCTCCCCCAAATTTTTTGCCTGTTTATTATGTATTCGGTCTGACCAGACTATCGAGGTTGAGCAACCCTCCCCACCCCCCCACACACACCTGTACTCAATCAGTGTCCACCATCAAGTGGATATAGGAGGAGTCCCCTGTAGTGCATTTGCACATCCTTCCCAGCAAGGAGTATTATCTCCAAGGGTTAGAAAGGCTGGATTCATCTCTTTTTCATGGATAGTGTAGGACCCACTGATAATGGGGTACTTTGACGCAGTAGTGGGCTTGAGCACGTTATGGCCATATGGTGGGACCAAACCCCCATTTTTATTTATGGATTGTCTTCAGATTTGGTAGTTATTTCTTTTGCATTTGCGCGCTATTCTTTTTTAATATACTACAGAAGATGCAGTGCTGCGGGCATGGTACATGCCCACAGCACTGCATCTCCTGTAGTATGCCCGCAGCCCCGCATTCTCCTGTACCATGCCCACAGACCCACATTCTCCTCTACCATGCCCGCAGCACTGCATTCTCTTGCACCATGCCCGTAGCCAAGCATTCTCCTGTACCATGCCCACAGCCCTGCCTTTTCATGCACCATGCCCGCACCCTGCATTCTCCTGTGCCATGTCCACAGCCCCGCATTCTCCTGTACCATGCCCGCAGCCCCACATTCTCCTGTACCATGCCCGCAGCCCCGCATTCTCCTGTTCCATGCTCACAGCCCTGTTTTCTCCTCTACCATGCCTACAGCCCTGTATTGTTCTGTACCATGCCCGCAGCCCCGCATTCTCCTGCACCATGCCCACAGCCCTGTTTTCTCCTGTATCATGCCTACAGCCCTGCATTCTTCTGTATTATGCCCGCAGCACTGCATTCTCCTGTACCATGCCCACAGCCCTGTTTTCTCCTGTACCATGCCTACAGCCCTGCATTCTTCTGTACCATGCCCGCAGCCCTGCATTCTCCTGTACCATGCCCACAGCCCTGTTTTCTCCTGTACCATGCCTACAGCCCTGCATTCTTCTGTATTATGCCCGCAGCACTGCATTCTCCTGTACCATGCCCGCAGCACTGCATTCTCCTGTACCATGCCCACAGCCCTGCACGGCACTGTGGCACTATAGACAGTAGAAAGCCTGGTGCGCTCATCTGCCCAGTGTCTACTGCTCTGTCCCGCTCCTGCTGTCACTCTGTACACACTCACACTCCTCTGACTGCCTTCATAGTCCTATAGAATGTGGGGGCCTCTTGGAGAGCATGAATTTTTTTTGGGGGGGGGGAGGCAGCATTTCATTCTCGGACCCAGGCAGCACAATGTCTTGGGCCAGCCATGTGTGCATCAAACACATAAACATGAAATATTCCTGACCGTGGGCGCTAAACGCATAATTATGAAATATTCCTAACTGTGCGCATCAAACGCATAAACATGAAATATTCCTAAGAATTTGCCAGGAGTATTTCATGTTTATTCGTTTGATGCCCATTGTCAGGAATATTTCATGTTTATGCATTTGGTGCCCATTGCTTCTTGACAATGGCTGGGCATCGAATGCATAAATATGAAATATTCTTGTCAATGGGCATCAAACGTATAAACATGAAATATTCTTGAAAATGGGCATCAAACGCATAAACAAGAAATATTCCTGACTGATGCCCATTGTCAGGAATATTTCATATTTATGCATTTAATGCCCACTGTCATGAATATTTCATGTTTATGCATTTGATGCCCATTGTCAAGAAACAATGGGCATCAAACGCATAATTCTGGAATATTTCTGACCGTGGGCGTCAAACGCATAACCATAAAATATTCCTGACTGATGCCCATTGTCAGTAATATTTAATGATTATGCATTTGATGCCCATTGTCAAGAAACAATGGGCATCAAACACATAAACATGAAATATTCCTGACCGTGGGCATCAAACGCATAATTATGAAATATTCCTCACTGAATCATGTTTATGCGTTTGATGCCCACTGTGAGGAATATCAATAATTTTTAATGTTTATGCGTTTGATGCTCATTGTCAGGAATATTTCATGTTTATGCTTTTGATGCCCATTGTCAAGAAACAATGAGAATCAAATGCATAAACATGAAATGTTCCTGAACGTGGGCATCAAAACGCATAATTATGAAATATTCCTGACCGTGGGCATCAAACGCATAATTATGAAATATTCCTGACTGATCACCATTGTCAGGAATATTTCCTGTTAATGTATTTGATGCCCACTGTCAAGAAGAAACAATGGGCATCAAATGCATAAACATGAAATATTCCTGACAGAATTTTACAGCTGGACATAGCAAACTTACTGACATGTATTATATTTTTTTTTAATTTATATCTTTATTGGTGATTTTTTATATATACATACATTTCAAACAAACGTTGTCATGTTCTGACCAAACCCCACCCCCCTTACCTCCCCCACCCTCCTCCTCCCAATTAAACCAATGACTAAAAAAAAAAACGAAAATTTTTACACTTTTATGCGCACATTCCCAACATTTCTTCGTATGAAGATGTATTCCATACTATATTACCATACACCAGGGGGGTATGGGGACCGTCCCCCCGCAGCCTGGACCCGGCTCCGCCCAGGGTAACCCTCTCTTGAACTCCCTTTAAGAAGAATTGGCTTCCAAGTATTGCACCCAGGGTCTCCATCTCAACTTAACTTGATCCTCTGAATTTCCCAATATGGCGGACAGCTCTTCCATCTTAAAAATCTCGTTGACCTTCCCACACCACAACTCGTAAGTTGGGATCACTGTCTGTTTCCAGAAAATAGGTATGCATGCCCTTGCTGCATTCAACAGACGCAGAGTCAGGGACTTTCTGTAGCTCCGCACTGAGCTTCCTGTCAAATGCAGCAAGCACCACGCGGGGTCCTCTAGTATATCCACATTGGTTATATGTTTTATAGCCACTGCTATCTTATTCCAAAATGGCCGCACTCTTTTACATCCCCAAAAAATATGGACCATGTTTCCATCCTCCAATCCACACCGCCAGCATTTTCCCGAGACCGCCTCTTTTATTCTGTGTAATAGTGATGGGACTCTATACCATCTGAATTTTATACCCTGTCTCTTGGATCTTACAATCTAGTGACGATTGATGAACTAATCTCAGGATCTTATTTATCTGCTCTTTTGACCACACGGTATTTAACTCCTGCTCCCATTTTTGGATAAACGGCAATTGTTGGTCTCCCTCATCTTCTGACAGTTGTGTATAGAACCTTGAGATCAGATGGCCCGTCGCTTTACCTGTTCTACACATATTTTCCAGGTCCGTTAGCTCTCGTGGTGCGTACCCTTTCCGCCGAACTGATCTAATATAATTATACAGCTGATAAAGGCTGAAATAATCTAACGATTCTCCTGCACCTGTCCTAAGTTCTTCTAGGGAGGACATAGGCCCATTTTTCCATATATCACATAGGCGCCTTTTACCATCTTGAGCCCACCTACGGATTCTGGCATTTATACACCCCGGGGGAAAATCCGGGTTCCCCAAAATCGGTGTCATCGGAGATAGACCCGGGGCTACCCTCCAATGCGACTGAATTCTCTTAGTTTCTTTTATAGTCGCTCCCACTGTAGGATGTTTGAGAATAGCGTCTTTAGATTCGAACACCGACCATGGGGCTGGGGGGGTTAACTGTCCTGTTTCCCCATTCTCTAAATCCACCCATCGTTTGGTACCTTTATTGCAGTGCCAGTCTACCACCCTTACTAAATGGACCGCCCTGTAATATCTTAAGATATCTGGGAATCCAATCCCACCTCTTACTTTGGCTAAGGCCAACGTCTGCATCTTAATTCTAGGGGATTTGTTTGCCCAAATATAGGCGCAGAGTATGCCCTTAATTGATTGAAAAAATTCTTTTGGAACTGCTATTGGAATTGTCTGCATTAAATACAAGATACTGGGTAACACATTCATTTTAATAACGCTACTGCGCCCAAACCACGTCACTGCCAACAGCTGCCATATTGTGAGATCTGCTTTAATCTTTCCTACAAGCGGAAGGTAATTCTTTCTATAGAGATCCTCGGGATCTGCCATTAACTGTATCCCTAAGTATTTGAGCGTATCTGTAGAATAATATAGATAGCTACCAGGTAATTGGTTACCATAATCCCGTCATAAATTGAAAAAGAAACCCCCTTAGGTTTGTGGGACTTTAAGGGTCACAGTAAAGGCTCTCATAAGAGAAGTTTTAACGTGTAATAATTATAAAATTTTATTTGGTAAAGTTGTGGTTGTAACAGACAATCATCATAAACTGTACATGTTTAAGTCATAGACTCGAAAAAAAGCATGAATGATACAATACAGTTGTAGGTACATAGCAGAGTCCAACGCGTTTCAAACTGTTTGTTTTAGTACATAAATCTTCCTCAGGGAGTCTGCATATGTTCCTGAAATACATAGTTAAATATAAATTCCAAGAAACAGAATATATATAAGCATTTTACAATGAAAAGTTTTTTGTACATGAAAAAAGTATTATTTGCATCTGCGACCACATGTTGCCCTAAAAAAGTCCTGGAAAGCCTCTTGCTAATCCAGGATACCCCTAGAGAGGAAACCTACTCCCAAAGATTGAAAGGGAAAAAGGAAAAAAGGGGGGAAAGGGGAGAAGAGGAAAGGGGAGGGGAAAAGGAAGAAAAGGGAAGGAAGGGGGGGGAAAAAAGAAAAGGGGGAGGATGAAGAGACCCCTTGTGTTAAAAAGACATACCTGCAAAACAGTAGAGCCCAAAAGAAGGTTCCCCTTCGGGGGGGTAAAACACTCATGCTTTTTTTCGAGTCTATGACTTAAACATGTACAGTTTATGATGATTGTCTGTTACAACCACAACTTTACCAAATAAAATTTTATAATTATTACACGTTAAAACTTCTCTTATGAGAGCCTTTACTGTTACCCTTAAAGTCCCACAAACCTAAGGGGGTTTCTTTTTCAATTTATGACGGGATTATGGTAACCAATTACCTGGTAGCTATCTATATTATTCTACATTTTATGTTTCGGGTGGATAACACACCCTACCCCCATCTTTTTAGATAACTACTTGGTAACCCACTTTTTTGAGATTAATTAATTAATTATTTTCTTACACATTTAAAGGGCTAAGGCGGGAAATAGTTTTCATAATAGATTTCCTCTATATACCCTCTATCAGGCTATCTATATAGCCTGCTCTATACCGCATCTTCTAGATGGGAGGGTTTCAGGGGGATGGATGGGAGGAGTTAATGTCAGGTATTGAGAGTAAATTCCAACAAAAGGAACAAATAGAATCAGACATCTACACTCTATTTTCTACTCTAAAGAGATTTTTAGAAAAAAAGTCAGCGTTACACTGGCACATTAAAACATTCGATAAATATGTGAAGGAAGGTCTGAATCCTCTAGGATTGAGGATTCAGATCTTCCCAACGTTGGAAAATATCTCGCAGGAATTGAAACAAGATTGGGAGAGAATTCTTAATGAATGCTCAAGAAATTTAATGGTTCTTCTCCAAGCGGAATATTTAAAACAATTGAAACATATAGAATCAGAGGTTTCTACCATTAATAAACAACTTACTCCTTTAAAAACATCTCCTCTTTATATAGAACAAGAGGTAAAACTAAAAACTTACCTGGAGGACTATAACAGAATAATATTACAAAGAAAGGAGAAAAAATACTGGAGAGATCGGATAGCTTTTAATGAAGGTAAAGCTTATAAATGGAATTCAGGACAACGGAATATAAGACGCAGAAATGAATATAAGAGGAGTGATTATCATTCCTCTGATTCATCTGCCTCTAATTCCTCTCAATCTAACTCACGCGGTCGTCCTCGAGCGGATTATCCACAAATGAGAAAAAATAAAGATAAAATTAAGACTAAAACCAACACACCACGAGGACAAGCATCACAATCTAGAAATAACGATGCTATAACTAGTGAAAACATGAGTGGCCCTAACGAGAATCAAGATCCTAGCGGATCACAACTCGAAGGGACGACAGGCAATAAAACTCAAGGCACGGTAAATAAGGGGATTTTTTTAGGGAAGCCTCACACGCGACTGGCAGTCAAAACACAAGCCAGTATGGACTCCTTCGCAGTAAAGATAACCGACAAAATCGATTAACCATCATAAACCTCTCTTCTCATATTTTAACCCAGGAGGAGGAGGATTTACTTAATCTAGGATTATCATTTTGTCCAAGTCAGAAAACAGATAAATTTAGTGTCATTAAAGACATTAACCTTTTTGCAAGGGATATTTTTTTCAAAAGCAAATTTTTCAAACAAGCGGATAAAATGCAGAGACCTGACTCCAAACTTAAAGCGGCAGAATATCGAGCCCTCAGGGACTTAAATATACTTTTACAGGAAAGTGGTTACGATGACCAAGAAATTTGGGAAAACCTCAGCAGTTCTTCTGATGAGGAATCCATACAAACACAAAAAAAGGATCCAGCCCCAACTAAAAAATTTAAGAAAAAATCTCCAAAATTTCCTCAACTAAATCAAAATCCCACAATAGCCTTGTTTGTGAGACAAGTCTCAAAAGATATCAATAAACTAAACGTCAACCCTACTATAGATAACCTCCTCCCAGACCAACGTAAAGCCCTTAAAACCCTCCAAAAAGATAATAATATCACCTTAAAACCAAGTGATAAGGGGGGGAACATTGTTCTAATGAACAATGTGGATTATGAGAAGATGTGTTACAAACTTCTAAACAACACAACGTGTTATCAAAAAATTTCTGCCTCTATAGTCCAACAATTCAATGACGAATATTATGCCATCATTGATGAAGCTAGAACTACTGGCACTATTACTACAGAAATATGGGAGTACATGAGGATATTACATCCACGTACCCCCACATTTTACTGTTTACCTAAAGTCCACAAAGACTTGAGAGATCCACCCGGCCGCCCCATTATATCGGGTAACGGCAGTATAACAGAAACTGCCAGCCGTGTTGTGGACGCTCACCTCAAACCCCATGTAATTGGTTTAACATCTTACACTAAAGACACTATTCATATGCTCCAAATTATAGAAAATGTCACCATTCCATTAAACGCTATTCTAGTAACCATAGATGCAGAATGTCTCTATAATTCTATACCACACGATAAAGGCCTATTGGCCATCAAAAATATTCTGCTACAAAGGGGACAACAAGAACCAAATTACAATAAATTTATTGTGGATTTGTTGAAATTTATCTTAGAACACAATGTGTTCTCTTTTCAAGGCTCCCACTACCTCCAGGTACAGGGAGTAGCAATGGGGACTTGCTGTGCCCCATCCTACGCGAACCTGTACCTGGGGGAGTGGGAGCACAAAATTATTACCAATGAAGACTTGTCGATGTACTCCTGCCACTTTCTTTTGTGGCAGAGGTACATCGACGACATCTTCATGGTATGGATGATGCTCACGGTGGATTTACTTAAAGAGTGCCTTACTAAACTTAATGAGAATAATATGAACTTATTCTTCACTATGAAATATGACTTTAAATCTGTGGACTTCCTTGATATTACCATCATCAAAGATGATGATGGTCAGCTATCAACCACTTTATTCAGAAAAGCCACAGCTGGCAATACACTGCTTCATGCAGAAAGTTTTCATCCCCAACCCCTTAAGAGATCTATTCCATACTCACAGTATTTAAGAATTAAAAGAAATTGTTCTTCTGAGAAAGACTTCAAAGAAAAGGCAAATAAATTGACACAGAGACTCTTAGAAAGGGGATATTCCAGATCATGTCTCAGGAAAAATTACAACAAAGTACAAATCCTAAAAAGACAGGACTTACTGTTCAAACCTCAAAAACAGGAAGAAGCACCCTCTAGGAATCCACCAAGAGTAATTTTAAATTACTCAACTGAACATGAGAATATTTATGGAATCCTAAAAAAACACTGGGCTATACTCAGGGAGGATCCTATCCTCCAACATATAGTGACACCAGCCCCAGCTATCACATATAGAAGAGCTACATCTATAAAAGATACCTTAGTACAAAGTGAGTATAAAGGCCCTAATAGAGAGGACCCATGTCAACAAAAAGGCACATTCCCCTGTGGTAGATGTGATCAATGCAAAGTGATAGTCAGATGCAAAACAACCACACTGCCCAATGGTGAAATCTTTCAACCCAGACATTTTGTAAATTGTAAAACTAGGGGGGTCGTGTATTTGATGCGCTGCGAAGGCCTTCTATGTCGGGAAGACCAAGCAAGAACTAGGAAAACGCATCAATAAGCATATGCAGAGTCTCAATATTGGAGACCTTTATCTACCACTCGGTAGGCATATGGCAATTACGCACAAATACAGGACCCCCAAGGTAACCTTTTATGCCCTTGAAAGGGTACATATACCGGCCAGGGGGGGTGATTGGAACAAGCAGCTACTCCAGCGGGAAATGCGCTGGATTGCTAAGCTTGCGGCAACCACCCCCCCTGGCCTAAATGAGGCGGAAAGTTATAGGTCTTTTCTAGAGGGATTTTCCTCGGGGAAAACAGACTGAGGGTCCCCATTCTCTATGTCCCCCTTCTCTTGTGAAGTATACTCCACCCTTCATAGAAATCTGGGTAAATTTCTCACTTATATCTCAGATACCTTCTCCTTATTCAAACTAGGACCATCACTACATTGTAAACCCTCCCCCTCTTCCCCCCTCCCCCCATCGTGATTATGTGATAGTATTAAGATACCAAACTTTATGAGACATCATATCTCTGAGTGGGTCACAAAATTATTAACATTATAATATACTAATATATCCCAAATAGGATATACATTTAAATTGTCCAAATTAAACATGTGATGCATTCTGCGATTAACATTTTTCCCTTCTGTCACAGGTTAACTGTGGGTGGATTTACAACTACAGACCCGGTCTGGGTCTTTTCTGTGCAAAAATCCCCTTATTGGGGAATTTTTGCCCCTCTTGCCCCTCTTCTCCTGTGCACCAGGGGTTTTCCCTTTCCCTCCTGTTGAAACCCCCCCTTCTAGATTCTGCTATCTCTTTTTCTTCCCATTGTGCAGGCCTACCAGCCAACTTGTATCCCTGTCCATGTAATTGACACCAACATGGCTTTTGTATCACCCTTTTTCTCTTTCCCCTCGGGGGGCTCCCCTGCAAATGAGAGCCCGGCACGGGTGAGACATCTCCTATGGGGACCACTAATAGGCCCCTCAAACATCTGGAGAAACGAGCGTTTCCGGGATGTTAACAGTTGGTTGCAATGCTCCATATGTTTCATCCTGAAACCCCTGGTCAATCTTTTCCAGGGGATATACGCATTACCCGTGCCTGGGGCGTTATCTTTTACAGATTTCCCCTTTTCAAAACAAGTGTCCACTAGCAGTCTCCATATACAATATAGATAGGCATTATTTATCCCAATCATAAATTTTATTTCATTTTTAATTAAAAATTAAATTTAATTAAAATTATCCCCTCTCTATGTATCCACCGCATGAATATACCGCTACAACTTAGGCGGACATACTAGCGGAGTCTATTAGAGAAAAGGGCGGATATTACGTCACCGCCAGTCCAGCGGAATAATCTCCGGGCACTTCAGGCGGAAATGACACACGTCGGAGCCTTTGATCTGGGCGGATGTGATGTCACCGCCAGTCCGAGGAACTTCCGGTGGCAAAAGACGGATATGACGTAACTATTTACAAAGTTCCCGCGGGAATTACCACGAGACTCTGGACATTTGGGTATTTAAGGGGACGCCGAGAGCCAGAACGGAGAGCTATCTCTCCGATGCAACACAGGACGCCTATCGCTCCGATATCCATACATAACAGTGAGTACTCTGGAGGAGACCTATATAACTAAAAACTTTTTTCTTAACTACGATGGCAACTTATTAAAAGAGGGCTTTATCTTATTTTTCTTCTTATGTTACTATCAGGATCCATAGGACGAGTAACTTTAGATCACATCCTATATCTCATAGGATGATATGCCGCTGTCCTCATTGGATACGGTGACGACAGGCTTCAATCTGAACGGTATGATCTTTTCAGGTGGAATACCTATTTATAACTAATAATAAGATATGCAAAATGTATACCTATATAGGCATATTATCCCTGTCCTATACCTTTCAGGCAAGGATTTATATTCCCATTGGGAAGATATAGGTTTCCCCAAAACCCTTGGAAACTGATGGGATACCCCACACCCTCCAATAAACTAGTGAGGTAAGAGCTACTACAATCACATTACTTAATATACTATATACATTATCTTGATTTACCAAAGCTGAAAAGATACATTGTCTTTTCCCCTGATAGGATCCCACTCTAATAAATCTGAGAGATATATACATCGGAAGATAATATTTCTTTGGGAAAAATCAGCTTTCTTTTTTCCCTATTTTCCCTGGTTTCGTTTTTCTTTTTCCCCTCTTTATATGTCTACATGAAAATCATCATAACAGGTGAATTTACATGAATATTTTCTGTAACAATGTTTATATACATACTTACATTAACCCTGGATCTCTGACAGTTGTAAATATACTCGCTGTTTCAGATACAGAATAAATCTTTATACCTGACTCTAGCTCTCAACGCATGGGAGTTTTACCCCCCCGAAGGGGAACCTTCTTTTGGGCTCTACTGTTTTGCAGGTATGTCTTTTTAACACAAGGGGTCTCTTCATCCTCCCCCTTTTCTTTTCCCCCCCCCCTTCCTTCCCTTTTCTTCCTTTTCCCCTCCCCTTTCCTCTTCTCCCCTTTCCCCCCTTTTTTCCTTTTTCCCTTTCAATCTTTGGGAGTAGGTTTCCTCTCTAGGGGTATCCTGGATTAGCAAGAGGCTTTCCAGGACTTTTTTAGGGCAACATGTGGTCGCAGATGCAAATAATACTTTTTTCATGTACAAAAAACTTTTCATTGTAAAATGCTTATATATATTCTGTTTCTTGGAATTTATATTTAACTATGTATTTCAGGAACATATGCAGACTCCCTGAGGAAGATTTATGTACTAAAACAAACAGTTTGAAACGCGTTGGACTCTGCTATGTACCTACAACTGTATTGTATCATTCATGCTTTTTTTCGAGTCTATGACTTAAACATGTACAGTTTATGATGATTGTCTGTTACAACCACAACTTTACCAAATAAAATTTTATAATTATTACACGTTAAAACTTCTCTTATGAGAGCCTTTACTGTTACCCTTAAAGTCCCACAAACCTAAGGGGGTTTCTTTTTCAATTTGAGCGTATCTGAGGCCCATTGAAACGGAAACCCTATTCGAAGTGCTCTCTCTTCTTGGTCAGATAATGATACGTTGAGTGCCGCTGATTTAGTTACATTAATTTTATAGTTAGAGAACCCACTGTATGTTTTCAGGGCGTCTAGAATATTTGGTAGTGAAAGAGAAGGGTTAGTAGCAAAAAACAGCAGGTCGTCCGCAAACGCGGCCACCTTGTGTTGTTCCCCCCCGCTTTGGATTCCCGCTATATCCGGAGAACTCCGAATTCTGCACAGTAGGGGTTCCAGGCACAACATGAATATAAGCAGAGATAAAGGGCACCCCTGCCGTGTGCCATTAGAGATAGGGAAGTAGCTTGACCTCCATTCATTTACCCTAACCGCAGCCGTAGGGACCGTATAAAGTGCCAGTATAAATTGCAGCATTTGCGGTCCCAGGCCTATATATGACAGGGTGGCCCGGATAAAATCCCACGCCACCCTGTCAAAGGCCTTTTCCGCATCTGCTGCGAAAAGAACCATCTTCTTCCATGATGTATGTGCCAGATGTATTAGATCTATGGCTCGAATTGTATTATCCTGGGCCTCCCGGGTAGGAATAAAGCCCACTTGGTCAAAATGGACCAGGTCTGCCATATATGGTAAGAGCCGATTTGCTAATATTCTTGCGTATAGTTTCGTGTCTAAATTTATCAAAGATATCGGGCGATAGCTACCACAAAACAGGGGGTCCTTCTCTTCTTTAAGTAATAAAGTAATATGCGCCCGTAGAGAATCCAATGGGAACGCCGCTCTTCTTCCCACTTCATTGAAATGTGATAGTAGGGGGTTCTTTAAACGCTCCCCAAATTTCTTGTAGTAACTTAAAGTAAAGCCATCTGGGCCAGGTGCCTTATGTGCCTTGTTATGTGAGATCGCAGCGGCCAGCTCTTCCCCCGATATCTCGCCTTCCAATGTCAATACTTGGTCTTCTGAAAGAGTACGCATGCCCGAGTCTCGTAAATACTCCTCTATCTGCTTCCCCTTTTCTGGACTTTTCTTACTCCCCATTTCCGGTAGGTTATATAGTGACCGATAGAAAGAGCAGAACTCTTCTGCTATGTCAGCTGAAGTGTGAACCTCCCCACCTTTTGTATTTCTAAGACGTAAAATTTGAGTTCGTCTTTTTGGGCCCCTCAATGCTCTTGCCAGCATCGCCCCTGGTTTATTTGCATATTCATACAGGTGTCTTTTCAACCATAACATATTTTGTACTGTCTTTTGAAAAAGTATCTGATTCAATTCCTCTCTTACCCGCATGAGAGGGATCAAGTGGGCTTCCGCAAGCGTTCTCTTATGCTGCCTACTCAGCTGTTCAATTTTAGTTAGATATTCTTTAATTTTCGCCTCCCGCTCTCTTTTACGCTGTGCACCCAACTGTATCAGTACCCCTCTTATCACGCACTTATGCGCTTTCCCGACCGTGGAAGGTGAGAGCGACTCCGATGTATTTTCTATAAAGTAGTTGTGTAACGCCTCATCTATCTTCCCCTCCGCTTCCGGGGATTGTAATAAGGCCTCATTTAAACGCCATGATCTTGGACTACAGTTTTTCGATTCCCATTCTATACTCACATACACCGGGAAATGGTCAGAGATTGAAAAATCTCCGATATCTGAGTCTGTCATTAACAGCAGGTCTGCCTGGGTAACCAGAATTCTGTCTATCCTACTATATGCCTTGTGGATTGGAGAATAGAAAGTGTAATTTCTCTCTCCCGGGTGCATCAACCTCCATGGATCGATGAGGCCCAGGAGGGAGATCTCTTTTTGCAGCCTTCGTAATTTAGCAAATGACATATATGAGCTTCTTTTGGAGGTATCTAACAGAGGTTCTGGGGCATAGTTAAAGTCACCTCCCATCACTAAGTGCCCTTCCCGGAATTCCTAGACAACCGGAATCATTTTCTGTAAAAACATTACATGCTCATAGTTGGGAAAATAGACATTTACGAGGGTTACCTCGACCCGTCCTATCCACCCCTTCACCAACACGAACCTACCCATTGGGTCAACCAATTCCTCTTTTAGGGTCCACTTCACAGCACTTGATATTAAGATGCTCACACCCTTTGATTTGGCAATAGGGGATGTAGCGTGGTAAACCCATGGGAAGTCTTTATTGTACAATTTTGGTACTGCATCTTTGCGGAAGTAGGTCTCCTGGATGAAAGCTATTTGTGTAGCATCTCGTTTTAGATCCCCCATAAGTCTCCTACACTTCTGTGGGGTTCATAGTCCCCTCACATTATAGGTCGTGATCTTACAACCTGCAGTCCCCCCCTGGGTCGCTCCACCTCCAGCCACCATTGTGGACGGTCCCCCGCCCCCCACGGCCACACAAGCAATGCAAGGCAAGAAAAAGCAGGACACAGAAAAAAAAACCAAAAGCAAGAAAAGAAAAGAAACCCCCCTTCACCCACACAAGTATGTATATACTATTTATTTCCCACTACCCCTACCCCCCTCGAATGGTTATCTAAACCAGCGCAACCAGGCGCTATCTACTGAGGGGGCCGTGGTTCCCAAAACCCCGCGAGCAAGCCACTGTACCTGGACACTCTCCTTCAAGAACAAGAGAAGATAAAAAAAAAAAAAAAAAAAAAGAAAAAGCTAAGCTCCAAAAATTGGAGCTAAGAAAATGGGCTCTACTCCCTCTCACCCCTACCGTGGTGTAAGGATGTAGTCCCTATTCTCTCACTGACGGACAGTAAAATTATAGGTTTTAAGTGTCCAGCTAGAGGAGCTCTGCCTCGGTGGGCGATCGCCTCCTTTCACATAATGTCAATGTCCTACTCCCCCCCCCCCCGCCCCAGAGACCCCCTCTTGGTTTGACTTTCCCAGCCTTTCCTCCTACAAAAGGTGGCGCGGTCCTGTACGGCCAAGACGTCACCCCTCTCCCCTAGGGGAGTGGTTCTCTCGAGGCCCCTATGCGCCCCTGGGTTGGAGTCACACTACCCCGAGCCAGGTCGCAGATGAAGGGGACTTGATTGCTACATAGTCAGATCCCCTGCTTGTACCTTCTACTCCTATCCTCTATGGGTTCCCCTCCCCCTCCCCCCAACTCCCCTCCTGAGGGCCCCGGGGCCCACTCACCCCCCCTTCTACAAAACATTTACCCTCCCCTCTACTCCATCTTAACCCTTCGGACTTGAGCTAGGTCCTGGGAAGATCTCTCTTACTCACTTCTAGTTGCTGTTAACCATAGCTATTCCCTGAGTCACTATACCCTCTGTATACACCCTAATAGTGATTTAAATTCGGTATTATTAGGTCTCACATATCTTCTTTTTTGTGTTTTAAGCGTGTCCCGCAGAAAATGAGGGAACACTCTCGAGTTACCTCTACCTCAGTGCCCCTTTCCCTCGTGACCCTTAAGATCGTGCCCCGGCCCTCCGTGGCTGGCGGGGGCACGAACACAAGCATAAAAAGAAAAGAAAAAAAAAGAAAAAAAAAACCCCTTGTGAAATTATAGTTGATCTCTACGGATACAAATATATAGTATCTAATTTTCCTGTGAAGCAAAAAATCCAAAAACACACACCACAGTTCCCCCATAAGAAACATACGATAAAATAAAACACATCACACAAAGAGTAACCCCCCCCCCCATCCCCTACGAGGGTGACTCAGACGGTAAGGACATATAAAAAATAACACAGAAAAAATACAGAAAAACGCCCATTTCTTAACACAGCAAATGTTCGGGGCGGGTGTGGGGATACCAGGGACCTCCACACATCTTAACTTTCCCCCCTCCCAAAAAAAGAGGGAGAGGAGGAGATAGGGAGAACCCCAAATATGAAACAAGGCATGGGAAAAACCGGGAAGAAAAAAAAAAAACAGAAAAAGACCATGGAATAGGCCAGAAACCTGTATGCAACACTTTTAGGTTCGTTATATTATTGTCTCCTTGTCCTGAGCGTCTGTTTTGCTCCCACACCTATCTACTCCAAATTTCACCCATGTTGTGTGGTTCAATTCATGTGGTAGTTCACGGAGTTTCCTAGGACATCTAACCAGTCACTCACATGGATTGGGGCACACCCCAAAAATGTAAAGAGCGCGGGAAGCTGGTCTGGCCATTTCAATAAGAACGTTTCTCTGTCTTTCACCACTTTCAAATGGAAGGGGTGTCCCCAAAAATAGGTTGCTCCCACTTTTCTTATGACCTCTAGGAGGGGTTTAATTGCGGCTCTCATCTTTAGGGTCCCCCGTGAAAGATCTGGCAACAATTTCAGCTGAGAACCTTCATACTCGATCTGCCCTTTTACCCATGCATGTCTCATTATGTCTTCTTTAAGTGAAAACAGGTGAATCCTAATCAAGACATCTGGGATTAGATCTGTTCCCGTCCTTCGGGGCACTTTAACCCTGTGCACTCTGTCAATTTCCATTTTTTCCATTTGGGGTCTCTCCAACAGACCATTCAAAATACCCACTACAGTGGTTCTGAGCTCTGGGCCCTTTACGGATTCCGGCAAGCCCCGCAGTCGAATATTATTCCTCCAGCTGCGGTTCTCACCATCATCCTGCTGCAGCCGCAACCAGGTGACTTGTTTTTGCAGCTGTGCTCATGAACTTTCTAATTCAGAGATTCTGACTTCAAAATCACATTGTACTGACTCTGTATTCACCAATCTGTCTTCAATTTGATCAACTTTTTGTTTTAAACCACATATTTCCATTTTAATGTCACTCACGATTGCTGCAGCCATATCTTGGATATCCTGTTTCGTCGGGATCAGCTTTACAAACTCACCCCACTCCGCTGTTGATGGCATTTGGGGCTGTTGCGGCATAGTCAGGGACTCTTTGGGCTCTTCGTTCCTTTGTTCCTGCGATATATCCTTTACTAAAGGCTTCTTCCCACCAGAAGAGACCCCAGTAGATTGAGTGTTTGTAGCTTTGGGCCCTTTCTGCTGAACTGCCATTCCTGAGTTTGTTTGGCGTTTCTGTGATGCCTTGATCCCACCAGTACTTCGTGATGCCACTGTGTGTCTCAGAAAATAAGATGTAATGTCTGTCCTTCTCTCTAGGGCTTGCTTCGGCTCCGGGCTGGTTGCTTGAGTCATATATACGGGGGAGACCAGCGACCTCCGCATCTACTGTCCCAGCTGGCACTCAACCCCGGCTCTCCTCCTCCTCAGCCCTTCAGCCTCACACCGACCCGCACGGTCTTTCACCCTATGCTGTACCTCTCTCACTCTGAGGCAGGGTGCCGCACTTTCAGCGTATGACCGCCTGTTTCCTTGCCACCACCGCTGCTTTATGGCTCCCCGAGCCTGGATTTCCCCATTACCGTCCTCCGTGAGCCTCGGGCCCCGCTCTGCACCTAGCGGGGGAGGGGGGGGGGAGCCGACTCACTCACTGCACTGCGCTCTCCTCCACCACGCAGAGCTCCTCACTGCTCGGCCTTTCACGGTGCCATTGATGAACCACGCCCACCCCTTGGTCAGGCACTTGACATGTATTATATATGTTTGCCATGTTCAGCTGTAAAATTCTGTCAGACTGTCAGCCCACATTGTCCTTTGCAGGGTAAGGGTGATATGACTCATATCACCCTCACCCTGCAAAGGACAATGTGGGCTGAAACACGGACAGAATTTTACAGCTGAACATGGCAAACATATATAATACATGTCAGTAAGTTTGCTATGTCCAGCTGTAAAATCATATGAGATTGAAAACGAGCAGTGGACTGCTCAGTGGACTGCTCAACTAATCCACCGGCGCCAGTGCCACCTCTAGCATGGATACCCTGGGCCTGCTGCTCCTGATGTCCTGTGCTCTGGCTCCTCCTCTTCACCTTCCGCGGTGCTCTGCATAGCTGGGCCTGGGCTGGGCTGGTGCACAGACTGTGACAGTGCAGGTACGCGCACTCTCCCTTTGCCGCGTCTCGCTCTCGGACGTCACCCTGCTGGCATGCCTCCAGGAATGCCTTCCCTGTCACTGGCCTGTCCATAATTGTAAAGGCGCCTCGAGGGAGCGTTTCACCACGTCGGTGCCTCAGCGTTTTATTTGGGGGGGGCACAGTGTAATATTGGGAGGGCCATGGCCCCCTCTTGCCACCCCCTAATGACGCCATTGAATATGAATCCCATGTGTGCTTCATAAGTAATACAAAATCAAATATACAAAGTCAATTTGCTGCTGTCTAGCTCTAAAGACAGCAGCCTATGTCAGTCAGTGTAACAAGCTCCGTCCATAAGCTAGACAGCGACATATATCTATAAGCTAGAAAGCTTTTACTTTATATATTCGATCAAGAAATGCTACACTAAGAGGCTTCACCTCCCCCCCCCCCCCCTCTCTTATATCTATGTGATGGAGCATTATGCATTTGGGCATTGAGAAAAAAAAACAAGTAACTTTGCACCGCATTGCTGTGCAGATCACATGCAATGTCTGTGTGATGCAAATTCAGCCATACAAACTGTATGGCTGAAATCGCATCGCATTCGCACCAAAATGGTGCAAGACACTTTTTTTTTTGGTCCGCACTGGAATTGGATCGCATGGGTGTTCACCCCTATGCAATCCGATTCTTGCACCGTATTAGAATTCGCACTGTGATCTGTGAACCGATCTGGGGGTGTCATTAACTTTACACTGACACCCACAGCGATTTTCAGAGAGCAGTGTGAACTGCCAGCGATTCAGGTGCAATGCTGGAACTCGCATAGGAATCGCGCTGGTTCCCGCATTGCACAAGTGTGAACCGAGCCTAATTGAATAAAGTGGATGGATGCCAGTGGATTCTCAGGCAGAACAAATCAACTTTGCAGCTATGCGGGTTGAGTGGTCTAGCTATTGAGAGCATGATATTATATTATATTATACTTTGGTGGCGCATACAGGTGTAGTATTTGGTAAGCATTAATTTTAGTGATGGGATTCACATCATGAAGATTTTATATATATATATATATATATATATATATATATATATATATATATATATATATATATATATACACAGTCAGGTCCATAAATATTGGGACATTGACACAATTCTATTCTTTTTGGCTCTATACACCACCACAATGGATTTGAAATATAAAAAAAAAACAGGATGTGCTTTAACTGCAGGCTTTCAGCTTTAATTTGAGGGTATTTACATCCAAATCAGGTGAAAGGTGTAGGAATTACAACAGTTTGTATATGTGCCTCCCACTTTTTAAGGGACCAAAAGTAATGGGACAATTGGCTGCTCAGTTGTTCCATGGCCAGGTGTGTGTTATTCCCTCATTATCCCATTTACAAGGAGCAGATAAAAGGTCCAGAGTTCATTTCAAGTTTGCTATTTGCATTTGGAATCTGTTGCTTTCAACTCTCAATATGAGATCCAAAGAGCTGTCACTATCAGTGACGCAAGCCATCATTAGGCTGAAAAAACAAAACAAACCCATCAGAGAGATAGCAAAAACATTAGGTGTGGCCAAATCAACTGTTTGGAACATCCTTAAAAAGAAAGAATGCACCAGTGAGCTCAGCAACACCAAAAGACCCGAAAGACCATGGAAAACAACTGTGGTGAATGACCGAAGAATTCTTTCCCTGGTGAAGAAAACACCCTTCACAACAGTTGGCCAGATCAAGAACACTCTCCAGGAGGTAGGTGTATGTGTGTCAAAGTCAACAATCAAGAGAAGACTTCACCAGAGTGAATACAGAGGGTTCACCACAAGATGTAAACCATTGGTGAGCCTCAAAAACAGGAAGGCCAGATTAGAGTTTGCCAAACAACATCTAAAAAAGCCTTCACAGTTCTGGAACAACATCCTATGGACAGATGAGACCAAGATCAACTTGTACCAGAGTGATGGGAAGAGAAGAGTATGGAGAAGGAAAGGAACTGCTCATGATCCAAAGCATACCACCTCATCAGTGAAGCATGGTGGTGGTAGTGTCATGGCGTGGGCATGTATGGCTGCCAATGGAACTGGTTCTCTTGTATTTATTGATGATGTGACTGCTGACAAAAGCAGCAGGATTAATTCTGAAGTGTTTCGGGCAATATTATCTGCTCATAATCAGCCAAATGCTTCAGAACTCCTTGGACGGCGCTTCACAGTGTAGATGGACAATGACCCGAAACATACTGCAAAAGCAACCAAATAGTTTTTTAAGGGAAAGAAGTGGAATGTTATGCAATGGCCAAGTCAATCACCTGAGCTGAATCCGATTGAGCATGCATTTCACTTGCTGAAGACAAAACTGAAGGGAATGCCCCAAGAACAAGCAGGAACTGAAGACAGTTGCAGTAGAGGCCTGGCAGAGCATCACCAGGGATGAAACCCAGCGTTTGGTGATGTCTATGCGTTTCAGACTTCAGGCTGTAATTGACTGCAAAGGATTTGCAACCAAGTATTAAAAAGTGAAAGTTTGATTTATGATTGTTAATCTATCCCATTACTTTTGGTCCCTTAAAAAGTGAGAGGCACATATACAAACTGTTGTAATTCACCTGATTTGGATGTAAATACCCTCAAATTAAAGCTGAAAGTCTGCAGTTAAAGCACATCTTTTTTTAGTTTCAAATCCATTGTGGTGGTGTATAAAGCCAAAAATATTTATGGACCAATATTGTCCCAATATTTATGGACCTGACTGTGTATGTATACATATATATATATATATATATATATATATATATATATATATATATATATATATATATATAAATATATAATGGACTTTCTCTACTTTTAAATCTCTCTAGTGTGTTCAAAATCTCTTCAGTAGATTTGAAAAATTAGGGCACTGAGAATTTTTTTTTCAATTGTTTATATATTATCTTTGTATATTACTTTTTTATATATATATAAAATTGCATTTTATAATTGGCCCCCCTACTTTTGTCCCTGTCCCCCCATGTGTTCCTCCCTAAATATGAAAGCTGGAGATGCCGCTGTTCATGTTATATATTTGGATTTGCAACACTTGGGTGCTTTTTTTTGGAACACAGGACTTTTGGTGCATTTTTGTGTATTACTTTGTGGCGCACACACAGGATTTACATTTCATGTCTTGATTGTAACCCTTGAGGTTTCATTTAGAACACAGGATTTTGATAATATTTGTTCTGAATTTAACAGTTGATTGTAACACTTGGTGTTTTTTCTGAGAATCTCAAGATTTATTTCCTAAGTCTGGGTACACACTATAAGAAAATCGGGCGAAGAATCGTCTGATTTTCTTCGTTGTTTGACAGCAAATTGGAAATTGATGAAGGAAAATTAGTACGAAAAATCTCGTACGAAAAAGGCTTTTTTTGTTGTTGTTTATTTCTTCAGATCATGCGCAGTCTTTCTTTTATGATTTTTCTTGTATAAAAATCATATGAAAACGGTACACATTAAACAAAAATCGTTCATTTTTTCCTGTACGAGAAAAATTTAGAAGTTTGTTCCTGTTCATCCGAAAATTCAGAATCGGCTGTCCAAAGTTGTGTACACACTATACGAAAATCGTCCGAAAATTCTTTGGACAAAAAATGTTCACCCGATTTTCTTATAGTGTGTACTTGCTTTAATAGTATATGTTTTAATTGTACACCTTGATATAAAATATTTAGCTTATATGGTAATGCTACACGTTATATCATATATGCAATAAGGGATTGACATATATGAGCACCTTTTGCTAGCAGCCTAGAAAGTGCTAACTGGTGGAGACTAGGGTTGAGCGAACACCTAGATGTCCGTGTTCGACGGGTTCGGCCGAACTTTAAAAAAAAGTCCGGGTCCGTGTCCCGGACTTTTACCGAACTTTTCCCGGACACCGAACCCCATTGAAGTCAATGGGGACCCGAACTTTAAGGCACTAAAATGGCTCTAAAACACCAAAGGAAAGGGCTAGAGTGCTGCAAATGGCAGCAAAACGTAATTAAGAGCATGGCAAGTGCTCTGCAAACAAATGTGGATAGGGAAATAACTTAAAACAACAAAAAAAAAACAGAAAAATAAAACAATGTTCTTCTTCATCTCTGAAGGACGAGGCCCATATGGAGTAGGAGGGAGGTTGAGGTGGTGGTGGATGTGGCGGTGACATAGGCGTGCGCACAGGGTGTGCTGGGTGTGCCTGGGCACACCCTAATCACCTAGGGCACATAGCATTGCCAGTGAGGAGATGGGAAAGATCTCCCTGGGACCTGCTCTGCTCTATTTCTCCTTGCCTACAGGTACATGGCCCCGATACATTACTCTCCCTGCTGGCAAACACATGCATGTGTATTTCAACTTTGGGGTGCACACCTTAATGCAATAGGCTGCGCACACCTATGGGCGGTGTAGGTGGAAGCGGCGGTGGAGGAGGACCAGGGCCGGATTAACAGCATCATGGGCTTGGTGCTGAGGATTTTGAAGGGCCTTAAGGGCCGTGCCTTGCCATGCACCCAGAGGAGGAAGGGTGCAGCCATGCATGCCTAATTCAACATGGGATGCTGTCTCTGAAGCCCATAAACACATCCATGCATCGCCAACTGTCCCTCCTTGTCCGGCCTTCACGCTGTGTGGGGAGGTTCTGAGGGTGCTACCTGGGGAAGCGAGCATAGAAGCCAGACTTCTGTGTTTACAAGTGACAGAAGAGCGGTAACAGTGAATATGGCCAACCCGGGGCCTATATAAAAGGTAGGGGCCTGGAGCTGCAGC
Organism: Pelophylax lessonae; assembly: GCF_965119305.1. NCBI lineage: Eukaryota > Metazoa > Chordata > Amphibia > Anura > Ranidae > Pelophylax > Pelophylax lessonae. Next base: position 588,639,410 of record NC_138769.1, on the reverse strand, counting down.
TCCAATAGCCCCTACATTAATCTGGCCCTGAGGAGGAGGACGAGGTAGCCAACACTGCTTCTTTTCAAAAATTTTAAATGAGGGTACACCCCAAAAGAGTGAGAAAGAGCAAAAATGGAACAATGGGTGGGTAAGGTCGGTATCCATTGCTATTCTGCATAAGGTACGGAAAAGTCCCGTGGGATCCATGCCTGGTTCATTTTAATGAACGTGAGCTTGTCCACATTGTCTCTGGACAGGCGGCTGCGCTTGTCTGTTATAACGCCCCCAGCCGTGCTAAATACCCGTTCAGATAATACACTGGCTGCAGGGCACGCCAGCACCTCCAAGGCGTAAAGGGCAAGCTCAAGCCATGTGCCCAATTTGGAGACCCAGAAGTTGAAGGGGGCAGACCCGTCATTCACTACATGTAGGCGTGTGCACACATACTGCTCCACCATGTTGGTAAAATGCTGCCTCCTGCTAAGACGTTCCATCTGAGCTGCTGGTGCTGCTGTTTGTTGTGGCGTGCTGACAAAGCTTTTCCACATTTCGGCCATGCTAACCCTGCCTTCTGAGGTGCTGGCGGTGCCCTGGTTGCGTTGGCGACCTCCTCCTCCTCCTCCTCTGCCTTGTGCTTCCACTGTGGCCCCGCTGTCAGATGGGAATGCCAGCAGCATGGCGTCTACCAGCGTGCGCTTGTACTCGCGCATCTTGCGATCGCGCTCCAGTGAGTGAATTAAGGACGGTACGTTGTCCTTGTAACGGGGATCCAGCAGCGTGGCCACCCAGTAATCAGCACAAGTTAGAATGTGGGCAACTCGGCGGTCGTTGTGGAGACACTGCAGCATGTAATCGCTCATGTGTGCCAGGCTGCCCAGAGGCAACGAAAGGCTGTCCTCTGTGGGAGGTGTATCGTCCGTGTCCTCTGTATCCCCCCAGCCACGCACCAGTGATGGCCATGAGCTGGCCTGGGTGCCACCCTGCTGTGAACATGGTTCCATCTCCTTCTCCAGCTCCTCCTCCTCCTCATCCTCCTCATCCTCCAGAACTGTGCCCCTGCTGGACAATTGCGTCCCTGGCGTTTGCGTGTGCAGGAACCCACCCTCGGAGCCCCTTGCGAATGACTGCCCTGAAAGCCTTGGAAATGTTACCTCTTCATCCTCCTCCTCCTCCTCATCCTGTGCCACATCCTCTTCCATCATCGCCCGAATTGTTTTTTCAAGGAGGCATAGAAGTGGGATAGTTAAGCTGAGAACGGCGTCATTGCCACTGGCCATGTTGGTGGAGTACTCAAAACAGCGCAACAAGGCACACAGGTCTCGCATGGAGGCCCAGTTAAATTAAATAGCGGAATAGAAAATATGATCCAAAAAAAGTGTATGTATATCACACGTACACAACCACACTGGGCCCCAATTACTATTGTTTGTACCCCTAAAAGGCTAGATGAGGAGTAGGGGGAGTATGGAACAGGCAGCACCCTCAAACCTTCAGAAGTATGAGATGAACCCCAACAACTTGGAAAGGTGGATCTCTCTCACACGTACCGACACAGACTATCCCGCAATTCAATTGATCCTCAAAGGTTTTTATTGAATAGCGGAATAGGAAATATGATCAAAAAAAGTGTATGTATCTCGCACGTACACAACCACACTAGGCCCCAATTACTATTGTTTGTACCCCTAAAAGGCTAGATGAGGAGTAGGGGGGGTATGGAACAGGCAGCACCCTCAAACCTTCAGAAGTATGAGATGAACCCCAACAACTTGGAAAGGTGGATCTCTCTCACACGTACCGACACAGACTATCCCCCAATTTAACTGATCCCCAAAGGTTTTTGATTAAATAGCGGAATAGAAAATATGATCCCAAAAAAGTGTATGTATATCACACGTACACAACCACACTGGGTCCCAATTACTATTGTTTGTACCCCTAAAAGGCTAGATGAGGAGTAGGGGGAGTATGGAACAGGCAGCACCCTCAAACCTTCAGAAGTATGAGATGAACCCCAACAACTTGGAAAGGTGGATCTCTCTCACACGTACCAACACAGACTATCCCCCAATTTAACTGATCCCCAAAGGTTTTTGATTAAATAGCGGAATAGAAAATATGATCCAAAAAAAGTGTATGTATATCACACGTACACAACCACACTAGGCCCCAATTACTATTGTTTGTACCCCTAAAAGGCTAGATGAGGAGTAGGGGGAGTATGGAACAGGCAGCACCCTCAAACCTTCAGAAGTATGAGATGAACCCCAACAACTTGGAAAGGTGGATCTCTCTCACACGTACCGACACAGACTATCCCGCAATTCAATTGATCCTCAAAGGTTTTTATTGAATAGCGGAATAGGAAATATGATCAAAAAAAGTGTATGTATCTCGCACGTACACAACCACACTAGGCCCCAATTACTATTGTTTGTACCCCTAAAAGGCTAGATGAGGAGTAGGGGGGGTATGGAACAGGCAGCACCCTCAAACCTTCAGAAGTATGAGATGAACCCCAACAACTTGGAAAGGTGGATCTCTCTCACACGTACCGACACAGACTATCCCCCAATTTAACTGATCCCCAAAGGTTTTTGATTAAATAGCGGAATAGAAAATATGATCCCAAAAAAGTGTATGTATATCACACGTACACAACCACACTGGGCCCCAATTACTATTGTTTGTACCCCTAAAAGGCTAGATGAGGAGTAGGGGGAGTATGGAACAGGCAGCACCCTCAAACCTTCAGAAGTATGAGATGAACCCCAACAACTTGGAAAGGTGGATCTCTCTCACACGTACCAACACAGACTATCCCCCAATTTAACTGATCCCCAAAGGTTTTTGATTAAATAGCGGAATAGAAAATATGATCCAAAAAAAGTGTATGTATATCACACGTACACAACCACACTAGGCCCCAATTACTATTGTTTGTACCCCTAAAAGGCTAGATGAGGAGTAGGGGGAGTATGGAACAGGCAGCACCCTCAAACCTTCAGAAGTATGAGATGAACCCCAACAACTTGGAAAGGTGGATCTCTCTCACACGTACCGACACAGACTATCCCGCAATTCAATTGATCCTCAAAGGTTTTTATTGAATAGCGGAATAGGAAATATGATCAAAAAAAGTGTATGTATCTCGCACGTACACAACCACACTAGGCCCCAATTACTATTGTTTGTACCCCTAAAAGGCTAGATGAGGAGTAGGGGGGGTATGGAACAGGCAGCACCCTCAAACCTTCAGAAGTATGAGATGAACCCCAACAACTTGGAAAGGTGGATCTCTCTCACACGTACCGACACAGACTATCCCCCAATTTAACTGATCCCCAAAGGTTTTTGATTAAATAGCGGAATAGAAAATATGATCCCAAAAAAGTGTATGTATATCACACGTACACAACCACACTGGGCCCCAATTACTATTGTTTGTACCCCTAAAAGGCTAGATGAGGAGTAGGGGGAGTATGGAACAGGCAGCACCCTCAAACCTTCAGAAGTATGAGATGAACCCCAACAACTTGGAAAGGTGGATCTCTCTCACACGTACCAACACAGACTATCCCCCAATTTAACTGATCCCCAAAGGTTTTTGATTAAATAGCGGAATAGAAAATATGATCCAAAAAAAGTGTATGTATATCACACGTACACAACCACACTGGGCCCCAATTACTATTGTTTGTACCCCTAAAAGGCTAGATGAGGAGTAGGGGGAGTATGGAACAGGCAGCACCCTCAAACCTTCAGAAGTATGAGATGAACCCCAACAACTTGGAAAGGTGGATCTCTCTCACACGTACCAACACAGACTATCCCCCAATTTAACTGATCCCCAAAGGTTTTTGATTAAATAGCGGAATAGAAAATATGATCCAAAAAAAGTGTATGTATATCACACGTACACAACCACACTAGGCCCCAATTACTATTGTTTGTACCCCTAAAAGGCTAGATGAGGAGTAGGGGGAGTATGGAACAGGCAGCACCCTCAAACCTTCAGAAGTATGAGATGAACCCCAACAACTTGGAAAGGTGGATCTCTCTCACACGTACCGACACAGACTATCCCGCAATTCAATTGATCCTCAAAGGTTTTTATTGAATAGCGGAATAGGAAATATGATCAAAAAAAGTGTATGTATCTCGCACGTACACAACCACACTAGGCCCCAATTACTATTGTTTGTACCCCTAAAAGGCTAGATGAGGAGTAGGGGGGGTATGGAACAGGCAGCACCCTCAAACCTTCAGAAGTATGAGATGAACCCCAACAACTTGGAAAGGTGGATCTCTCTCACACGTACCGACACAGACTATCCCCCAATTTAACTGATCCCCAAAGGTTTTTGATTAAATAGCGGAATAGAAAATATGATCCCAAAAAAGTGTATGTATATCACACGTACACAACCACACTGGGCCCCAATTACTATTGTTTGTACCCCTAAAAGGCTAGATGAGGAGTAGGGGGAGTATGGAACAGGCAGCACCCTCAAACCTTCAGAAGTATGAGATGAACCCCAACAACTTGGAAAGGTGGATCTCTCTCACACGTACCAACACAGACTATCCCCCAATTTAACTGATCCCCAAAGGTTTTTGATTAAATAGCGGAATAGAAAATATGATCCAAAAAAAGTGTATGTATATCACACGTACACAACCACACTAGGCCCCAATTACTATTGTTTGTACCCCTAAAAGGCTAGGAGTAGGGGGAGTATGGAACAGGCAGCACCCTCAAACCTTCAGAAGTATGAGATGAACCCCAACAACTTGGAAAGGTGGATCTCTCTCACACGTACCAACACAGACTATCCCCCAATTTAACTGATCCCCAAAGGTTTTTGATTAAATAGCGGAATAGAAAATATGATCCCAAAAAAGTGTATGTATATCACACGTACACAACCACACTAGGCCCCAATTACTATTGTTTGTACCCCTAAAAGGCTAGGAGTAGGGGGAGTATGGAACAGGCAGCACCCTCAAACCTTCAGAAGTATGAGATGAACCCCAACAACTTGGAAAGGTGGATCTCTCTCACACGTACCAACACAGACTATCCCCCAATTTAACTGATCCCCAAAGGTTTTTGATTAAATAGCGGAATAGAAAATATGATCCCAAAAAAGTGTATGTATATCACACGTACACAACCACACTAGGCCCCAATTACTATTGTTTGTACCCCTAAAAGGCTAGGAGTAGGGGGAGTATGGAACAGGCAGCACCCTCAAACCTTCAGAAGTATGAGATGAACCCCAACAACTTGGAAAGGTGGATCTCTCTCACACGTACCAACACAGACTATCCCCCAATTTAACTGATCCCCAAAGGTTTTTGATTAAATAGCGGAATAGAAAATATGATCCCAAAAAAGTGTATGTATATCACACGTACACAACCACACTAGGCCCCAAATACTATTGTTTGTACCCCTAAAAGGCTAGGAGTAGGGGGAGTATGGAACAGGCAGCACCCTCAAACCTTCAGAAGTATGAGATGAACCCCAACAACTTGGAAAGGTGGATCTCTCTCACACGTACCAACACAGACTATCCCCCAATTTAACTGATCCCCAAAGGTTTTTGATTAAATAGCGGAATAGAAAATATGATCCCAAAAAAGTGTATGTATATCACACGTACACAACCACACTAGGCCCCAATTACTATTGTTTGTACCCCTAAAAGGCTAGGAGTAGGGGGAGTATGGAACAGGCAGCACCCTCAAACCTTCAGAAGTATGAGATGAACCCCAACAACTTGGAAAGGTGGATCTCTCTCACACGTACCAACACAGACTATCCCCCAATTTAACTGATCCCCAAAGGTTTTTGATTAAATAGCGGAATAGAAAATATGATCCCAAAAAAGTGTATGTATATCACACGTACACAACCACACTAGGCCCCAATTACTATTGTTTGTACCCCTAAAAGGCTAGGAGTAGGGGGAGTATGGAACAGGCAGCACCCTCAAACCTTCAGAAGTATGAGATGAACCCCAACAACTTGGAAAGGTGGATCTCTCTCACACGTACCAACACAGACTATCCCCCAATTTAACTGATCCCCAAAGGTTTTTGATTAAATAGCGGAATAGAAAATATGATCCCAAAAAAGTGTATGTATATCACACGTACACAACCACACTAGGCCCCAATTACTATTGTTTGTACCCCTAAAAGGCTAGGAGTAGGGGGAGTATGGAACAGGCAGCACCCTCAAACCTTCAGAAGTATGAGATGAACCCCAACAACTTGGAAAGGTGGATCTCTCTCACACGTACCAACACAGACTATCCCCCAATTTAACTGATCCCCAAAGGTTTTTGATTAAATAGCGGAATAGAAAATATGATCCCAAAAAAGTGTATGTATATCACACGTACACAACCACACTAGGCCCCAATTACTATTGTTTGTACCCCTAAAAGGCTAGGAGTAGGGGGAGTATGGAACAGGCAGCACCCTCAAACCTTCAGAAGTATGAGATGAACCCCAACAACTTGGAAAGGTGGATCTCTCTCACACGTACCAACACAGACTATCCCCCAATTTAACTGATCCCCAAAGGTTTTTGATTAAATAGCGGAATAGAAAATATGATCCCAAAAAAGTGTATGTATATCACACGTACACAACCACACTAGGCCCCAATTACTATTGTTTGTACCCCTAAAAGGCTAGATGAGGAGTAGGGGGAGTATGGAACAGGCAGCACCCTCAAACCTTCAGAAGTATGAGATTGTGTTCACTGTACCCCACAAAGATTGAGTTCACTGCACCCCACAATGATTGTGTTCACTGCACCCCACAAAGATTGTGTTCACTGCACCTCACAAAGATTGTGTTCACTGTACCCCCCAAAGATTGTGTTCACTGCACCCCACAAAGATTCTGTTCACTGTACCCCACAAAGATTGTGTTCACTGCACCCCAAAAAGATTGTGTTCACTGCACCCCAAAAAGGATGTTGTTCACTGCACCCCAAAAAGGATGTTGTTCACTCCACCCCAAAAAGATTGTGTTCACTGCACCCCACAAAGATTGTGTTCACTGCACCCCAAAAAGATTGTGTTCACTGCACCCCAAAAATGATTTTGTTCACTGCACCCCAAAAAGGATTTTGTTCACTGCACCCCAAAAAGGATGTTGTTCACTCCACCCCAAAAAGATTGTGTTCACTGCACCCCACAAAGGATTTTGTTCACTGCACCCCAAAAAGATTGTGTTCACTGCACCCCAAAAAGGATGTTGTTCACTGCACCCCAAAAAGGATTTTGTTCACTGCACCCCAAAAAGATTGTGTTCACTGCACCCCACAAAGGATTTTGTTCACTGCACCCCACAAAGATTGTGTTCACTGCACACCAAAAAGGATTGTGTTCACTGCACCCCAAAAAGATTTTGTTCACTGCACCCCAAAAAGATTGTGTTCACTGCAGCCCAAAAAGATTGTGTTCACTGCAGCCCAAAAAGATTGTGTTCACTGCAGCCCAAAAAGATTGTGTTCACTGCAGCCCAAAAAGATTGTGTTCACTGCAGCCCAAAAAGATTGTGTTCACTGCAGCTCACACACAGAAAAATGGATGTGGATCACTGACACCTGCCTATCTCCAATCCCACACCACACAGCAATATCGATTGTAGTTTGTAGAACACAGTTTCCCTAAAATTCAGCAGACTCTGTCCCTAACAGGATTGAGAAGAGATCGTAGATCAGGATTGAGTGCAGATTCACCCCACCCCCCACACAGCAATATCGATTGTAGTTTGTAGAAGACACTGACCCTATAATTCAGCAGACTCTATCCCTAAAATGCCTACAACTCGCCCTGCCTAAACACTCCGACCTGTCCCTCAATTCTATCCGGACACAAATGGTTTTTTCCTGCCTATCTTTCCCTAATCAGCAGCCAGCACGTTGATGTGTGCTCTGTCCCTGAATCTAAGCAGCATAATGACGCCGCTGCGGCTGCCTCGAACTTATAAAGACTTGGTCACATGCTTCAGACGGCCAATCACAGCTACTGAGACATTTGCAGGCATGGCTGGGATGGCTTAAGGCACACCAGTTAAACGATTGTTGATTGGCTGTTGAAAGCCCGCCATGAAAAGAGCGCCAAAGCATGCAAAACCCGGAAATAAAACGACCGAACACGGATTTTTACCCGAACATACAGTAAAATGTCCGTGTCCGTGTTCGGGTACAAAAAATCCAATTATTCGGTACGAACACGAATAATACAGTCCGTGTTCGCTCAACACTAGTCATAGTATTACTTATGTTACCTGTCAGTAGAAGTTTAATTTGGGCTTTAAAGTCCATTTAAAACTCCATGACCATCTAGGACTATCTGTCTACAGAGTGACAAAGCTGCCCTGTAATTGCACCACAGAATGAATAGCGTTGTAACCCTGTTACAGTTAGTGGAAAAGTAAAAGATCTAATGTCAAGGTTGACAGGTAATAAAGGTTAGAATTTTGATAATTACATTGTGTAATTGCTATTTCAAGAAAATATTTAAATTGATTCAAACTGTTTTTTGCAAATAATATTGTTCCTAGTATATGACAAACAATGTAATCATAGCCTCTAAAGGAAAAATAACCCTTGGGTATTGATCTTCATAGTAAACAATATCTGCAAATTATATACAGATATACCCTTGTGACAATGTCCCTGTAGGTCTCATATGAGTTATAAATCACCTTGAACATGGGGAATTGAAGATAGGAACTTGTTGATGGATACTTGAAGAGTTGCAGTTTTAATTTAAAAAATTACTTGAATTTCACATACTAGTTACTTGCTTCAAAATGTTTATGTTTTAATTTAACACAGATAAAAAAAAGTATAACGTAAGTAAATCAGAAATCCACATACTCAAAATTATCCATCCAAATAAAAGATAACATTCCCAAACAAGTTATTCTAAAAGTCTGACCAATATCAAGAAATGAGTAAGGACTGTGATGTAATCATGAATGGGAAGAGGTAAGTACTAAGATAAAGAATATGAAGGGCAGCAGGTGCAGGCAGACACAAGACATTTTGGTGTTAGGAATCTAGGAATGATAAGTCAGTTATAAAAATAATATTGAGGTTCCTTTCCTCTATTTTATTTTCCATGCCTATTTTTCACATTTACATGCAAACAAGCTATAACTCTACTAGTGGTTCTTGAATAGCAACAACTGAAAACGTACCATTTCTTGTTGATTAGCGAGAAAATGTTTGTGCGTGGTAATGCAAATATTTGAGAAATGACTTGTCACTGGATGGGCAAAGCCTGAGGGGGAACTAAGAGACTAGTTTCCAATAAGGTCCACTTTATGTTTAACAGCCAGCGCATGGTAGTCGGTGGATTCGAAAGCTGCTAATTGGACTGAATAGCGGCTATGTATCCACCCACTGCCATGCAGTGTCAATCAAAAGTACAGCAGACCAGATAGGGAACCAGTCTCTCCGTTCCCCACCAGGCTTTTCCTACCCAAGTGCAACACTCCTTGGCCATGTAATGAGCGCAGTGGCCTGGGAGGGAAAGTAGGAATAAGTGCACTGAAAAAGGAGTGTCTAGTGTGGACACTTCTTCCCCAGTGAAGACATAAACATATTCATATCCCTGTCTATGAGAGGTACATGAATTGGGTGCAAGCACTGTCACTTTCGGTGCCATGGCCCGATGGAATTCTAAAAGGTGCCTATAACACTCTTTATAAATTCCCCCGAATTTCTTTTGCAAGCTCATATTGAGGTAAGAAATGTGTCAGAGCCCATCTCTAAAATGCGTCAAGCCCATCTCTAAAATGCATCAGTTCCCTGATAAAACTCATCAGCTATAATGATAATATCATACAAAATGATGTCTCCACTAGTGTTGAGCGAACACGGACTGTATTATTCGTGTTCGTACCGAATAATTGGATTTTTTGTACCCGAACACGGACACGGACACTTTACTGTATGTTCGGGTAAAAATCCGTGTTCGGTCGTTTTATTTCCGGGTTTTGCATGCTTTGGCGCTCTTTTCATGGCGGGCTTTCAACAGCCAATCAACAATCGTTTAACTGGTGTGCCTTAAGCCATCCCAGCCATGCCTGCAAATGTCTCAGTAGCTGTGATTGGCCGTCTGAAGCATGTGACCAAGTCTTTATAAGTTCGAGGCAGCCGCAGCGGCGTCATTATGCTGCTTAGATTCAGGGACAGAGCACACATCAACGTGCTGGCTGCTGATTAGGGAAAGATAGGCAGGAAAAAACCATTTGTGTCCGGATAGAATTGAGGGACAGGTCGGAGTGTTTAGGCAGGGCGAGTTGTAGGCATTTTAGGGATAGAGTCTGCTGAATTATAGGGTCAGTGTCTTCTACAAACTACAATCGATATTGCTGTGTGGGGGGTGGGGTGAATCTGCACTCAATCCTGATCTACGATCTCTTCTCAATCCTGTTAGGGACAGAGTCTGCTGAATTTTAGGGAAACTGTGTTCTACAAACTACAATCGATATTGCTGTGTGGTGTGGGATTGGAGATAGGCAGGTGTCAGTGATCCACATCCATTTTTCTGTGTGTGAGCTGCAGTGAACACAATCTTTTTGGGCTGCAGTGAACACAATCTTTTTGGGCTGCAGTGAACACAATCTTTTTGGGCTGCAGTGAACACAATCTTTTTGGGCTGCAGTGAACACAATCTTTTTGGGGTGCAGTGAACAAAATCTTTTTGGGGTGCAGTGAACACAATCCTTTTTGGTGTGCAGTGAACACAATCTTTGTGGGGTGCAGTGAACAAAATCCTTTGTGGGGTGCAGTGAACACAATCTTTTTGGGGTGCAGTGAACAAAATCCTTTTTGGGGTGCAGTGAACAACATCCTTTTTGGGGTGCAGTGAACACAATCTTTTTGGGGTGCAGTGAACAAAATCCTTTGTGGGGTGCAGTGAACACAATCTTTTTGGGGTGGAGTGAACAACATCCTTTTTGGGGTGCAGTGAACAAAATCCTTTTTGGGGTGCAGTGAACAAAATCATTTTTGGGGTGCAGTGAACACAATCTTTTTGGGGTGCAGTGAACACAATCTTTGTGGGGTGCAGTGAACACAATCTTTTTGGGGTGGAGTGAACAACATCCTTTTTGGGGTGCAGTGAACAACATCCTTTTTGGGGTGCAGTGAACACAATCTTTTTGGGGTGCAGTGAACACAATCTTTGTGGGGTACAGTGAACAGAATCTTTGTGGGGTGCAGTGAACACAATCTTTGGGGGGTACAGTGAACACAATCTTTGTGAGGTGCAGTGAACACAATCTTTGTGGGGTGCAGTGAACACAATCATTGTGGGGTGCAGTGAACTCAATCTTTGTGGGGTACAGTGAACACAATCTCATACTTCTGAAGGTTTGAGGGTGCTGCCTGTTCCATACTCCCCCTACTCCTAGCCTTTTAGGGGTACAAACAATAGTAATTGGGGCCTAGTGTGGTTGTGTACGTGTGATATACATACACTTTTTTGGGATCATATTTTCTATTCCGCTATTTAATCAAAAACCTTTGGGGATCAGTTAAATTGGGGGATAGTCTGTGTTGGTACGTGTGAGAGAGATCCACCTTTCCAAGTTGTTGGGGTTCATCTCATACTTCTGAAGGTTTGAGGGTGCTGCCTGTTCCATACTCCCCCTACTCCTAGCCTTTTAGGGGTACAAACAATAGTAATTGGGGCCTAGTGTGGTTGTGTACGTGTGATATACATACACTTTTTTGGGATCATATTTTCTATTCCGCTATTTAATCAAAAACCTTTGGGGATCAGTTAAATTGGGGGATAGTCTGTGTTGGTACGTGTGAGAGAGATCCACCTTTCCAAGTTGTTGGGGTTCATCTCATACTTCTGAAGGTTTGAGGGTGCTGCCTGTTACATACTCCCCCTACTCCTAGCCTTTTAGGGGTACAAACAATAGTAATTGGGGCCTAGTGTGGTTGTGTACGTGTGATATACATACACTTTTTTGGGATCATATTTTCTATTCCGCTATTTAATCAAAAACCTTTGGGGATCAGTTAAATTGGGGGATAGTCTGTGTTGGTACGTGTGAGAGAGATCCACCTTTCCAAGTTGTTGGGGTTCATCTCATACTTCTGAAGGTTTGAGGGTGCTGCCTGTTCCATACTCCCCCTACTCCTAGCCTTTTAGGGGTACAAACAATAGTAATTGGGGCCTAGTGTGGTTGTGTACGTGTGATATACATACACTTTTTTGGGATCATATTTTCTATTCCGCTATTTAATCAAAAACCTTTGGGGATCAGTTAAATTGGGGGATAGTCTGTGTTGGTACGTGTGAGAGAGATCCACCTTTCCAAGTTGTTGGGGTTCATCTCATACTTCTGAAGGTTTGAGGGTGCTGCCTGTTCCATACTCCCCCTACTCCTAGCCTTTTAGGGGTACAAACAATAGTAATTGGGGCCTAGTGTGGTTGTGTACGTGTGATATACATACACTTTTTTGGGATCATATTTTCTATTCCGCTATTTAATCAAAAACCTTTGGGGATCAGTTAAATTGGGGGATAGTCTGTGTTGGTACGTGTGAGAGAGATCCACCTTTCCAAGTTGTTGGGGTTCATCTCATACTTCTGAAGGTTTGGGGGTGCTGCCTGTTCCATACTCCCCCTACTCCTAGCCTTTTAGGGGTACAAACAATAGTAATTGGGGCCTAGTGTGGTTGTGTACGTGTGATATACATACACTTTTTTGGGATCATATTTTCTATTCCGCTATTTAATCAAAAACCTTTGGGGATCAGTTAAATTGGGGGATAGTCTGTGTTGGTACGTGTGAGAGAGATCCACCTTTCCAAGTTGTTGGGGTTCATCTCATACTTCTGAAGGTTTGAGGGTGCTGCCTGTTCCATACTCCCCCTACTCCTAGCCTTTTAGGGGTACAAACAATAGTAATTGGGGCCTAGTGTGGTTGTGTACGTGTGATATACATACACTTTTTTGGGATCATATTTTCTATTCCGCTATTTAATCAAAAACCTTTGGGGATCAGTTAAATTGGGGGATAGTCTGTGTTGGTACGTGTGAGAGAGATCCACCTTTCCAAGTTGTTGGGGTTCATCTCATACTTCTGAAGGTTTGAGGGTGCTGCCTGTTCCATACTCCCCCTACTCCTAGCCTTTTAGGGGTACAAACAATAGTAATTGGGGCCTAGTGTGGTTGTGTACGTGTGATATACATACACTTTTTTGGGATCATATTTTCTATTCCGCTATTTAATCAAAAACCTTTGGGGATCAGTTAAATTGGGGGATAGTCTGTGTTGGTACGTGTGAGAGAGATCCACCTTTCCAAGTTGTTGGGGTTCATCTCATACTTCTGAAGGTTTGAGGGTGCTGCCTGTTACATACTCCCCCTACTCCTAGCCTTTTAGGGGTACAAACAATAGTAATTGGGGCCTAGTGTGGTTGTGTACGTGTGATATACATACACTTTTTTGGGATCATATTTTCTATTCCGCTATTTAATCAAAAACCTTTGGGGATCAGTTAAATTGGGGGATAGTCTGTGTTGGTACGTGTGAGAGAGATCCACCTTTCCAAGTTGTTGGGGTTCATCTCATACTTCTGAAGGTTTGAGGGTGCTGCCTGTTCCATACTCCCCCTACTCCTAGCCTTTTAGGGGTACAAACAATAGTAATTGGGGCCTAGTGTGGTTGTGTACGTGTGATATACATACACTTTTTTTGGATCATATTTTCTATTCCGCTATTTAATCAAAAACCTTTGGGGATCAGTTAAATTGGGGGATAGTCTGTGTTGGTACGTGTGAGAGAGATCCACCTTTCCAAGTTGTTGGGGTTCATCTCATACTTCTGAAGGTTTGAGGGTGCTGCCTGTTCCATACTCCCCCTACTCCTCATCTAGCCTTTTAGGGGTACAAACAATAGTAATTGGGGCCCAGTGTGGTTGTGTACGTGTGATATACATACACTTTTTTGGGATCATATTTTCTATTCCGCTATTTAATCAAAAACCTTTGGGGATCAGTTAAATTGGGGGATAGTCTGTGTCGGTACGTGTGAGAGAGATCCACCTTTCCAAGTTGTTGGGGTTCATCTCATACTTCTGAAGGTTTGAGGGTGCTGCCTGTTCCATACCCCCCTACTCCTCATCTAGCCTTTTAGGGGTACAAACAATAGTAATTGGGGCCTAGTGTGGTTGTGTACGTGCGAGATACATACACTTTTTTTGATCATATTTCCTATTCCGCTATTCAATAAAAACCTTTGAGGATCAATTGAATTGCGGGATAGTCTGTGTCGGTACGTGTGAGAGAGATCCACCTTTCCAAGTTGTTGGGGTTCATCTCATACTTCTGAAGGTTTGAGGGTGCTGCCTGTTCCATACTCCCCCTACTCCTCATCTAGCCTTTTAGGGGTACAAACAATAGTAATTGGGGCCTAGTGTGGTTGTGTACGTGTGATATACATACACTTTTTTTGGATCATATTTTCTATTCCGCTATTTAATCAAAAACCTTTGGGGATCAGTTAAATTGGGGGATAGTCTGTGTTGGTACGTGTGAGAGAGATCCACCTTTCCAAGTTGTTGGGGTTCATCTCATACTTCTGAAGGTTTGAGGGTGCTGCCTGTTCCATACTCCCCCTACTACTCATCTAGCCTTTTAGGGGTACAAACAATAGTAATTGGGGCCCAGTGTGGTTGTGTACGTGTGATATACATACACTTTTTTTGGATCATATTTTCTATTCCGCTATTTAATCAAAAACCTTTGGGGATCAGTTAAATTGGGGGATAGTCTGTGTTGGTACGTGTGAGAGAGATCCACCTTTCCAAGTTGTTGGGGTTCATCTCATACTTCTGAAGGTTTGAGGGTGCTGCCTGTTCCATACTCCCCCTACTCCTCATCTAGCCTTTTAGGGGTACAAACAATAGTAATTGGGGCCCAGTGTGGTTGTGTACGTGTGATATACATACACTTTTTTGGGATCATATTTTCTATTCCGCTATTTAATCAAAAACCTTTGGGGATCAGTTAAATTGGGGGATAGTCTGTGTCGGTACGTGTGAGAGAGATCCACCTTTCCAAGTTGTTGGGGTTCATCTCATACTTCTGAAGGTTTGAGGGTGCTGCCTGTTCCATACCCCCCCTACTCCTCATCTAGCCTTTTAGGGGTACAAACAATAGTAATTGGGGCCTAGTGTGGTTGTGTACGTGCGAGATACATACACTTTTTTTGATCATATTTCCTATTCCGCTATTCAATAAAAACCTTTGAGGATCAATTGAATTGCGGGATAGTCTGTGTCGGTACGTGTGAGAGAGATCCACCTTTCCAAGTTGTTGGGGTTCATCTCATACTTCTGAAGGTTTGAGGGTGCTGCCTGTTCCATACTCCCCCTACTCCTCATCTAGCCTTTTAGGGGTACAAACAATAGTAATTGGGGCCCAGTGTGGTTGTGTACGTGTGATATACATACACTTTTTTTGGATCATATTTTCTATTCCGCTATTTAATCAAAAACCTTTGGGGATCAGTTAAATTGGGGGATAGTCTGTGTCGGTACGTGTGAGAGAGATCCACCTTTCCAAGTTGTTGGGGTTCATCTCATACTTCTGAAGGTTTGAGGGTGCTGCCTGTTCCATACCCCCCCTACTCCTCATCTAGCCTTTTAGGGGTACAAACAATAGTAATTGGGGCCTAGTGTGGTTGTGTACGTGCGAGATACATACACTTTTTTTGATCATATTTCCTATTCCGCTATTCAATAAAAACCTTTGAGGATCAATTGAATTGCGGGATAGTCTGTGTCGGTACGTGTGAGAGAGATCCACCTTTCCAAGTTGTTGGGGTTCATCTCATACTTCTGAAGGTTTGAGGGTGCTGCCTGTTCCATACTCCCCCTACTCTTCATCTAGCCTTTTAGGGGTACAAACAATAGTAATTGGGGCCTAGTGTGGTTGTGTACGTGTGATATACATACACTTTTTTTGGATCATATTTTCTATTCCGCTATTTAATCAAAAACCTTTGGGGATCAGTTAAATTGGGGGATAGTCTGTGTTGGTACGTGTGAGAGAGATCCACCTTTCCAAGTTGTTGGGGTTCATCTCATACTTCTGAAGGTTTGAGGGTGCTGCCTGTTCCATACTCCCCCTACTCCTCATCTAGCCTTTTAGGGGTACAAACAATAGTAATTGGGGCCCAGTGTGGTTGTGTACGTGTGATATACATACACTTTTTTGGGATCATATTTTCTATTCCGCTATTTAATCAAAAACCTTTGGGGATCAGTTAAATTGGGGGATAGTCTGTGTCGGTACGTGTGAGAGAGATCCACCTTTCCAAGTTGTTGGGGTTCATCTCATACTTCTGAAGGTTTGAGGGTGCTGCCTGTTCCATACTCCCCCTACTCCTCATCTAGCCTTTTAGGGGTACAAACAATAGTAATTGGGGCCCAGTGTGGTTGTGTACGTGTGATATACATACACTTTTTTGGGATCATATTTTCTATTCCGCTATTTAATCAAAAACCTTTGGGGATCAGTTAAATTGGGGGATAGTCTGTGTTGGTACGTGTGAGAGAGATCCACCTTTCCAAGTTGTTGGGGTTCATCTCATACTTCTGAAGGTTTGAGGGTGCTGCCTGTTACATACTCCCCCTACTCCTAGCCTTTTAGGGGTACAAACAATAGTAATTGGGGCCTAGTGTGGTTGTGTACGTGTGATATACATACACTTTTTTGGGATCATATTTTCTATTCCGCTATTTAATCAAAAACCTTTGGGGATCAGTTAAATTGGGGGATAGTCTGTGTTGGTACGTGTGAGAGAGATCCACCTTTCCAAGTTGTTGGGGTTCATCTCATACTTCTGAAGGTTTGAGGGTGCTGCCTGTTCCATACTCCCCCTACTCCTAGCCTTTTAGGGGTACAAACAATAGTAATTGGGGCCTAGTGTGGTTGTGTACGTGTGATATACATACACTTTTTTGGGATCATATTTTCTATTCCGCTATTTAATCAAAAACCTTTGGGGATCAGTTAAATTGGGGGATAGTCTGTGTTGGTACGTGTGAGAGAGATCCACCTTTCCAAGTTGTTGGGGTTCATCTCATACTTCTGAAGGTTTGAGGGTGCTGCCTGTTCCATACTCCCCCTACTCCTAGCCTTTTAGGGGTACAAACAATAGTAATTGGGGCCTAGTGTGGTTGTGTACGTGTGATATACATACACTTTTTTGGGATCATATTTTCTATTCCGCTATTTAATCAAAAACCTTTGGGGATCAGTTAAATTGGGGGATAGTCTGTGTTGGTACGTGTGAGAGAGATCCACCTTTCCAAGTTGTTGGGGTTCATCTCATACTTCTGAAGGTTTGGGGGTGCTGCCTGTTCCATACTCCCCCTACTCCTAGCCTTTTAGGGGTACAAACAATAGTAATTGGGGCCTAGTGTGGTTGTGTACGTGTGATATACATACACTTTTTTGGGATCATATTTTCTATTCCGCTATTTAATCAAAAACCTTTGGGGATCAGTTAAATTGGGGGATAGTCTGTGTTGGTACGTGTGAGAGAGATCCACCTTTCCAAGTTGTTGGGGTTCATCTCATACTTCTGAAGGTTTGAGGGTGCTGCCTGTTCCATACTCCCCCTACTCCTAGCCTTTTAGGGGTACAAACAATAGTAATTGGGGCCTAGTGTGGTTGTGTACGTGTGATATACATACACTTTTTTGGGATCATATTTTCTATTCCGCTATTTAATCAAAAACCTTTGGGGATCAGTTAAATTGGGGGATAGTCTGTGTTGGTACGTGTGAGAGAGATCCACCTTTCCAAGTTGTTGGGGTTCATCTCATACTTCTGAAGGTTTGAGGGTGCTGCCTGTTCCATACTCCCCCTACTCCTAGCCTTTTAGGGGTACAAACAATAGTAATTGGGGCCTAGTGTGGTTGTGTACGTGTGATATACATACACTTTTTTGGGATCATATTTTCTATTCCGCTATTTAATCAAAAACCTTTGGGGATCAGTTAAATTGGGGGATAGTCTGTGTTGGTACGTGTGAGAGAGATCCACCTTTCCAAGTTGTTGGGGTTCATCTCATACTTCTGAAGGTTTGAGGGTGCTGCCTGTTACATACTCCCCCTACTCCTAGCCTTTTAGGGGTACAAACAATAGTAATTGGGGCCTAGTGTGGTTGTGTACGTGTGATATACATACACTTTTTTGGGATCATATTTTCTATTCCGCTATTTAATCAAAAACCTTTGGGGATCAGTTAAATTGGGGGATAGTCTGTGTTGGTACGTGTGAGAGAGATCCACCTTTCCAAGTTGTTGGGGTTCATCTCATACTTCTGAAGGTTTGAGGGTGCTGCCTGTTCCATACTCCCCCTACTCCTAGCCTTTTAGGGGTACAAACAATAGTAATTGGGGCCTAGTGTGGTTGTGTACGTGTGATATACATACACTTTTTTTGGATCATATTTTCTATTCCGCTATTTAATCAAAAACCTTTGGGGATCAGTTAAATTGGGGGATAGTCTGTGTTGGTACGTGTGAGAGAGATCCACCTTTCCAAGTTGTTGGGGTTCATCTCATACTTCTGAAGGTTTGAGGGTGCTGCCTGTTCCATACTCCCCCTACTCCTCATCTAGCCTTTTAGGGGTACAAACAATAGTAATTGGGGCCCAGTGTGGTTGTGTACGTGTGATATACATACACTTTTTTGGGATCATATTTTCTATTCCGCTATTTAATCAAAAACCTTTGGGGATCAGTTAAATTGGGGGATAGTCTGTGTCGGTACGTGTGAGAGAGATCCACCTTTCCAAGTTGTTGGGGTTCATCTCATACTTCTGAAGGTTTGAGGGTGCTGCCTGTTCCATACCCCCCTACTCCTCATCTAGCCTTTTAGGGGTACAAACAATAGTAATTGGGGCCTAGTGTGGTTGTGTACGTGCGAGATACATACACTTTTTTTGATCATATTTCCTATTCCGCTATTCAATAAAAACCTTTGAGGATCAATTGAATTGCGGGATAGTCTGTGTCGGTACGTGTGAGAGAGATCCACCTTTCCAAGTTGTTGGGGTTCATCTCATACTTCTGAAGGTTTGAGGGTGCTGCCTGTTCCATACTCCCCCTACTCCTCATCTAGCCTTTTAGGGGTACAAACAATAGTAATTGGGGCCTAGTGTGGTTGTGTACGTGTGATATACATACACTTTTTTTGGATCATATTTTCTATTCCGCTATTTAATCAAAAACCTTTGGGGATCAGTTAAATTGGGGGATAGTCTGTGTTGGTACGTGTGAGAGAGATCCACCTTTCCAAGTTGTTGGGGTTCATCTCATACTTCTGAAGGTTTGAGGGTGCTGCCTGTTCCATACTCCCCCTACTACTCATCTAGCCTTTTAGGGGTACAAACAATAGTAATTGGGGCCCAGTGTGGTTGTGTACGTGTGATATACATACACTTTTTTTGGATCATATTTTCTATTCCGCTATTTAATCAAAAACCTTTGGGGATCAGTTAAATTGGGGGATAGTCTGTGTTGGTACGTGTGAGAGAGATCCACCTTTCCAAGTTGTTGGGGTTCATCTCATACTTCTGAAGGTTTGAGGGTGCTGCCTGTTCCATACTCCCCCTACTCCTCATCTAGCCTTTTAGGGGTACAAACAATAGTAATTGGGGCCCAGTGTGGTTGTGTACGTGTGATATACATACACTTTTTTGGGATCATATTTTCTATTCCGCTATTTAATCAAAAACCTTTGGGGATCAGTTAAATTGGGGGATAGTCTGTGTCGGTACGTGTGAGAGAGATCCACCTTTCCAAGTTGTTGGGGTTCATCTCATACTTCTGAAGGTTTGAGGGTGCTGCCTGTTCCATACCCCCCCTACTCCTCATCTAGCCTTTTAGGGGTACAAACAATAGTAATTGGGGCCTAGTGTGGTTGTGTACGTGCGAGATACATACACTTTTTTTGATCATATTTCCTATTCCGCTATTCAATAAAAACCTTTGAGGATCAATTGAATTGCGGGATAGTCTGTGTCGGTACGTGTGAGAGAGATCCACCTTTCCAAGTTGTTGGGGTTCATCTCATACTTCTGAAGGTTTGAGGGTGCTGCCTGTTCCATACTCCCCCTACTCCTCATCTAGCCTTTTAGGGGTACAAACAATAGTAATTGGGGCCCAGTGTGGTTGTGTACGTGTGATATACATACACTTTTTTTGGATCATATTTTCTATTCCGCTATTTAATCAAAAACCTTTGGGGATCAGTTAAATTGGGGGATAGTCTGTGTCGGTACGTGTGAGAGAGATCCACCTTTCCAAGTTGTTGGGGTTCATCTCATACTTCTGAAGGTTTGAGGGTGCTGCCTGTTCCATACCCCCCCTACTCCTCATCTAGCCTTTTAGGGGTACAAACAATAGTAATTGGGGCCTAGTGTGGTTGTGTACGTGCGAGATACATACACTTTTTTTGATCATATTTCCTATTCCGCTATTCAATAAAAACCTTTGAGGATCAATTGAATTGCGGGATAGTCTGTGTCGGTACGTGTGAGAGAGATCCACCTTTCCAAGTTGTTGGGGTTCATCTCATACTTCTGAAGGTTTGAGGGTGCTGCCTGTTCCATACTCCCCCTACTCTTCATCTAGCCTTTTAGGGGTACAAACAATAGTAATTGGGGCCTAGTGTGGTTGTGTACGTGTGATATACATACACTTTTTTTGGATCATATTTTCTATTCCGCTATTTAATCAAAAACCTTTGGGGATCAGTTAAATTGGGGGATAGTCTGTGTTGGTACGTGTGAGAGAGATCCACCTTTCCAAGTTGTTGGGGTTCATCTCATACTTCTGAAGGTTTGAGGGTGCTGCCTGTTCCATACTCCCCCTACTCCTCATCTAGCCTTTTAGGGGTACAAACAATAGTAATTGGGGCCCAGTGTGGTTGTGTACGTGTGATATACATACACTTTTTTGGGATCATATTTTCTATTCCGCTATTTAATCAAAAACCTTTGGGGATCAGTTAAATTGGGGGATAGTCTGTGTCGGTACGTGTGAGAGAGATCCACCTTTCCAAGTTGTTGGGGTTCATCTCATACTTCTGAAGGTTTGAGGGTGCTGCCTGTTCCATACCCCCCCTACTCCTCATCTAGCCTTTTAGGGGTACAAACAATAGTAATTGGGGCCTAGTGTGGTTGTGTACGTGCGAGATACATACACTTTTTTTGATCATATTTCCTATTCCGCTATTCAATAAAAACCTTTGAGGATCAATTGAATTGCGGGATAGTCTGTGTCGGTACGTGTGAGAGAGATCCACCTTTCCAAGTTGTTGGGGTTCATCTCATACTTCTGAAGGTTTGAGGGTGCTGCCTGTTCCATACTCCCCCTACTCCTCATCTAGCCTTTTAGGGGTACAAACAATAGTAATTGGGGCCTAGTGTGGTTGTGTACGTGTGATATACATACACTTTTTTTGGATCATATTTTCTATTCCGCTATTTAATCAAAAACCTTTGGGGATCAGTTAAATTGGGGGATAGTCTGTGTTGGTACGTGTGAGAGAGATCCACCTTTCCAAGTTGTTGGGGTTCATCTCATACTTCTGAAGGTTTGAGGGTGCTGCCTGTTCCATACTCCCCCTACTCCTCATCTAGCCTTTTAGGGGTACAAACAATAGTAATTGGGGCCCAGTGTGGTTGTGTACGTGTGATATACATACACTTTTTTGGGATCATATTTTCTATTCCGCTATTTAATCAAAAACCTTTGGGGATCAGTTAAATTGGGGGATAGTCTGTGTCGGTACGTGTGAGAGAGATCCACCTTTCCAAGTTGTTGGGGTTCATCTCATACTTCTGAAGGTTTGAGGGTGCTGCCTGTTCCATACCCCCCCTACTCCTCATCTAGCCTTTTAGGGGTACAAACAATAGTAATTGGGGCCTAGTGTGGTTGTGTACGTGTGATATACATACACTTTTTTTGGATCATATTTTCTATTCCGCTATTTAATCAAAAACCTTTGGGGATCAGTTAAATTGGGGGATAGTCTGTGTCGGTACGTGTGAGAGAGATCCACCTTTCCAAGTTGTTGGGGTTCATCTCATACTTCTGAAGGTTTGAGGGTGCTGCCTGTTCCATACCCCCCCTACTCCTCATCTAGCCTTTTAGGGGTACAAACAATAGTAATTGGGGCCTAGTGTGGTTGTGTACGTGCGAGATACATACACTTTTTTTGATCATATTTCCTATTCCGCTATTCAATAAAAACCTTTGAGGATCAATTGAATTGCGGGATAGTCTGTGTCGGTACGTGTGAGAGAGATCCACCTTTCCAAGTTGTTGGGGTTCATCTCATACTTCTGAAGGTTTGAGGGTGCTGCCTGTTCCATACTCCCCCTACTCCTCATCTAGCCTTTTAGGGGTACAAACAATAGTAATTGGGGCCCAGTGTGGTTGTGTACGTGTGATATACATACACTTTTTTTGGATCATATTTTCTATTCCGCTATTTAATTTAACTGGGCCTCCATGCGAGACCTGTGTGCCTTGTTGCGCTGTTTTGAGTACTCCACCAACATGGCCAGTGGCAATGACGCCGTTCTCAGCTTAACTATCCCACTTCTATGCCTCCTTGAAAAAACAATTCGGGCGATGATGGAAGAGGATGTGGCACAGGATGAGGAGGAGGAGGAGGATGAAGAGGTAACATTTCCAAGGCTTTCAGGGCAGTCATTTGCAAGGGGCTCCGAGGGTGGGTTCCTGCACACGCAAACGCCAGGGACGCAATTGTCCAGCAGGGGCACAGTTCTGGAGGATGAGGAGGATGAGGAGGAGGAGGAGCTGGAGGAGGAGATGGAACCATGTTCACAGCAGGGTGGCACCCAGGCCAGCTCATGGCCATCACTGGTGCGTGGCTGGGGGGATACAGAGGACACGGACGATACACCTCCCACAGAGGACAGCCTTTCGTTGCCTCTGGGCAGCCTGGCACACATGAGCGATTACATGCTGCAGTGTCTCCACAACGACCGCCGAGTTGCCCACATTCTAACTTGTGCTGATTACTGGGTGGCCACGCTGCTGGATCCCCGTTACAAGGACAACGTACCGTCCTTAATTCACTCACTGGAGCGCGATCGCAAGATGCGCGAGTACAAGCGCACGCTGGTAGACGCCATGCTGCTGGCATTCCCATCTGACAGCGGGGCCACAGTGGAAGCACAAGGCAGAGGAGGAGGAGGAGCAGGTCGCCAACGCAACCAGGGCACCGCCAGCACCTCAGAAGGCAGGGTTAGCATGGCCGAAATGTGGAAAAGCTTTGTCAGCACGCCACAACAAACAGCAGCACCAGCAGCTCAGATGGAACGTCTTAGCAGGAGGCAGCATTTTACCAACATGGTGGAGCAGTATGTGTGCACACGCCTACATGTAGTGAATGACGGGTCTGCCCCCTTCAACTTCTGGGTCTCCAAATTGGGCACATGGCTTGAGCTTGCCCTTTACGCCTTGGAGGTGCTGGCGTGCCCTGCAGCCAGTGTATTATCTGAACGGGTATTTAGCACGGCTGGGGGCGTTATAACAGACAAGCGCAGCCGCCTGTCCAGAGACAATGTGGACAAGCTCACGTTCATTAAAATGAACCAGGCATGGATCCCACGGGACTTTTCCGTACCTTATGCAGAATAGCAATGGATACCGACCTTACCCACCCATTGTTCCATTTTTGCTCTTTCTCACTCTTTTGGGGTGTACCCTCATTTAAAATTTTTGAAAAGAAGCAGTGTTGGCTACCTCGTCCTCCTCCTCAGGGCCAGATTAATGTAGGGGCTATTGGAGCTGCAGCTCCAGGCCCCTACCTTTTATATAGGCCCCGGGTTGGCCATATTCACTGTTACCGCTCTTCTGTCACTTGTAAACACAGAAGTCTGGCTTCTATGCTCGCTTCCCCAGGCAGCACCCTCAGAACCTCCCCACACAGCGTGAAGGCCGGACAAGGAGGGACAGTTGGCGATGCATGGATGTGTTTATGGGCTTCAGAGACAGCATCCCATGTTGAATTAGGCATGCATGGCTGCACCCTTCCTCCTCTGGGTGCATGGCAAGGCACGGCCCTTAAGGCCCTTCAAAATCCTCAGCACCAAGCCCATGATGCTGTTAATCCGGCCCTGGTCCTCCTCCACCGCCGCTTCCACCTACACCGCCCATAGGTGTGCGCAGCCTATTGCATTAAGGTGTGCACCCCAAAGTTGAAATACACATGCATGTGTTTGCCAGCAGGGAGAGTAATGTATCGGGGCCATGTACCTGTAGGCAAGGAGAAATAGAGCAGAGCAGGTCCCAGGGAGATCTTTCCCATCTCCTCACTGGCAATGCTATGTGCCCTAGGGGATTAGGGTGTGCCCAGGCACACCCAGCACACCCTGTGCGCACGCCTATGTCACCGCCACATCCACCACCACCTCAACCTCCCTCCTACTCCATATGGGCCTCGTCCTTCAGAGATGAAGAAGAACATTGTTTTATTTTTCTGTTTTTTTTTTGTTGTTTTAAGTTATTTCCCTATCCACATTTGTTTGCAGAGCACTTGCCATGCTCTTAATTACGTTTTGCTGCCATTTGCAGCACTCTAGCCCTTTCCTTTGGTGTTTTAGAGCCATTTTAGTGCCTTAAAGTTCGGGTCCCCATTGACTTCAATGGGGTTCGGTGTCCGGGAAAAGTTTGGTAAAAGTCCGGGACACGGACCCGGACTTTTTTTTAAAGTTCGGCCGAACCCGTCGAACACGGACATCTAGGTGTTCGCTCAACCCTAACTATGACGCAAAAAATGCTTATTAATGCTGTTGACAGCCTGCATAATATACTTTATTCATTTTTTTTTTTTTGCCCATTGACAAACTGCTTGCATTATTGCATTAGCCTAAATTGCAAACATGCAATCAGCACAAGGGACATACTGTAGTTTACATTTAGTATGATTTGTCCCTTGAGGTAATTCTTCTTTGTTTAGGAGAAATTTTCATCTTTCTTACCATTCCCCCCCAGCCACTGTGATCTGCTGGTGCCGTGGGGGGTAATGCAACCTGCAGGGGCCCATTTCAAAAAATAAAAATTCAAGCTCTCATAATGAGAGTTTTAGTGATTACCATTGCACTGAATTGGCACAGAAGATGTGGTGCACAAACTCCTGGTGGATAAGCAAGGCCTCTTCCGAACAGGCCAGATATTCTGCCACACGGCCCCCTATTCCACCATGCTTCTTAGTCATTGGTTTCAACAGCATGACTATTGAAAATTAAGGATAGGAGTATATCTGATTCTGTTATCCTCACACTGCTCAGAGAGAATTCTCACAAATTCTACCAATGTACACAAAATACCTATTTTGCCTGGTGCAAGGACAAAAATCTAAATCCCAGGGAATATTTATATACTTTCACCTTGTTCAATCTGGTCTTAACTAGCATCTTGCTCTAAGTACCCTCAGGGGATAGGTTTCTGCCTCATCCATTCTTTTCCATAGGACCTGTCAGAATATTTATACTGCTCTGATAACAGAGTCTAATTATGCAAATAAGCAAGGATCTATAATTAAGGAGATTCTCAACTTATTTCCATAAATCAACAAAAACTGGAGATCGTTTATTGGCGCTAACTTGAAGACAAGATGAATAAAATGTTGTGCAAAAATACATATACTGTATTTATTAACTAAAAAACAGTGCAGAATACTGCCAAAACATAACTGGTAATAAATAAAAAATGTGGAACAAAATCTTAATAAAATGTATCACACAGGTAATGTGAAAAATACAGCAAAGGATATTATTACAGAACATCAATGTAACCAAAGCCCGTAACTTCTAGAATGTAATTATTAGCTTCTCATCAGCTCACAAAATATGGAAACAAAATTTGACAGATTTGACACCTGACCTCTCTCAGCCAACAGATGTTCACAACTCAACATTTAAAAATGCATGGACAAAAATTGTTACACCATGCACCAAACTGGCTAGAAGCCAAGAATATATTTGGGATAAAGATAAACTTCCACTAACTTAATTTATTTTAAGTATACATCACAACTGCACCATTTACTGTAAACTAAAATCAGTCTCAAGGGGATTGATACATATGTGTATAATCTCCAAAGATTGGAAAATAGACCGGTCATACTGCAGTTAGAATGATCTAAATTCAAATCTTGATGCTATAAAGATTTCAATGGTTCAGTCAAATGTACATGGCTAGCAAATTGCCTATAGAAAAATAGAACCTCCTCAGAGTACTCTTACTTCCTTCCTTCCTCCCTTCTGGATCTTTCCAATGCTTCCATCTCTTAACTTACATTACATAGTTACATAGTTACATAGTTAGTGAGGTCGAAAAAAGACATCAGTCCATCCAGTTCAACCTATGATGTGTGTGTGTGTTTGATGTTAACCGTACATTGTATACTCCTTTATGTTGTGGTCTTTAAGGTGCCCGTCTAATAGTTTTTTGAAACTATCGATGCTCCCTGTTGATACCACTGCTTGTGGAAGAGAATTCCACATCCCCACTGCTCTGACAGCAAAGAACCCCCTACGTATTTTAAGGTTAAACTGTTTTTCCTCTAGTTTTAGTGAGGGGCCACGTGTCTTACTGTATTCCCTTTCCCTGAAAAGTTTGTTCCTTATGCTCGGGTCACCAGTACAGTATTTGTACATTGATATCATAACCCCTTTTAAGTGTCTCTTCTCCAGAGAGAATAAGTTCAATGCTTGCAGTCTTTCCTCATAGCTGAGATCCTCCATTCCCCTAATTATTTTTGTTGCCCTTCTCTGGACTCTCTCCAGTTCCAGCACATCCTTCCTGAGGACCGATGCCCAGAGCTGGATGGAATACTCCAGATGTGGCCGGACCAGAGTCTTGTAAAGTGGGAGAATAATCTCTTTATTTCTGGAGTAAATCCCCTTTTTTATACATGCCAGTATTCTATTGGCTTTGCTTGCAGCAGATTGCATGCCACTGTATAAAAAGCAGAAAAAAACACTGCGCTTCAGGAGAAGCAGCTAACACCTGAAACAATAGTACAAGTTCCAAATAAGAATAATCAAAACAAAATGATGTAGCGCTAGATTATGAATAGCAAAAACACCCTTAAAAAATCAATGCAGGATATCAGTATAAACAGTCCATTAATGAACACATACAAAGTCCACAGGAGATGATGACAGCTGAAACAGATTCCCAGGAAAGGAAAAGCTCCAAAAATATAGGGGGATAAGGATCAGGTGTTCCCAAGTGTAGAGATGAATCCACCAAACAATTGTGTGAGAAATGGCTCCTTACCAGATAAATCTTGCCACTAAATTATAGGTGGCTAAACCCTCAAAGTGAAAGAGAAGTCTTCCAGTGCAGCAATATGGCCAGGCAGGAGCATATGTCACTCACTCCAAGGACAACCGATCATAACTCAGGATGATATCCAGTGTGTATGAATCATGAGAATAAAAAGGGGAACACTCCCATAGTGCATTACCAAACGATAACTTTAATGAATAGTTAAAAATGAAATGCACTCACATTTTAAAACTCTAATATCAGCGGAACAGAACACAGACGTGCAGCAGCAGTGTTCCTGCAGATCATTCCTCCTCAGATCGTAAGTAACCCAGTAGTGAATGGACTGGTGTTATATAGAACTGACGCCAATCTTCCATCTAACCACCAGGGACCAATACGAAATCTCGCGCCGTCAGGATAAACCACACCCCTACATGTTTCGTGATAACTCACGTCCTCTGGGGGTTGGTCCTAAACGGTGCTGTGCGAGGTCAGGGGCTTATATATAGCTAGAACGCCATATTAGATACTGGCAATTTGCCCTTATGTCGCCTGACAAGAGGAGAGACGGGAACCAATGACATGCCACTGCCAAGCCTGTTGTCCACTAGGACCCCGAGGTCTTTTTCCATCTTAGATTCACCCAAAGGTTCCCCCCCCCCAGTGAGTAGCTTGCGTTCGTGTTTCTGACGCCCAAGTGCATTACCTTATATTTTTCAACATTAAACCTCATCTGCCATGTAGTTGCCCACCCCATTATTTTGTTCAGGTCTGCTTGTAAGGTTACCACGTCCTGCATAGAAGTTATTGCCCTGCTTAGTTTAGTATCATCTGCAAATACTGCGATTGTGCTGGCAATCCCCTTCTCTAGATCATTTATGAATAAATTAAACAGGATTGGTCCCAGGACAGATCCTTTGGGGACCCCACTTTCCACACCCGCCCAATCCGAGTACTCCCCATTTTTCGCCACCCTCTGGACTCTCCCCTGAAGTCAGTTCTCTATCCATGTACCCACCCTATGGTCCATACCTACATACCTTAGTTTGTACAGTAAGTGTTTGTGGGGAACTGTGTCAAATGCATTTGCAAAGTCCACATACACCACATCCACAGGCCTTCCTTTATCTAGATGGCAACTCACTTCATCGTAGAAGGTTAAAGATTGGTCTGGCAAGAACGATTTTTCATGAAACAGTGCTGTTTACTACTAATAATACCGTTTTCTTTACTAAAGTTTTGTATATAGTCTCTTAACATCCCCTCCAAAATCTTGCAGACTAGATGTTAGGCTGACCGGCCTATCGTTACCCGGGATATATCTCGGCCCTTTTTTAAAAATTGGTACCACGTTGGCTTTTTTCCAATCAGCTGGCACCCTTCCCGTCTGTAGACTATGCGTAAAGATCAAGAATAATGGTCTGGCTATCTCCTGGCTGAGTTCTTTAAGAACCCCCTGGTGCAAGGCATCCGGTCCCGGTGATTTATTTATGTTAAGATTCTCTAGTTTAGTTCTAAGTCTATCTTCTGTTAACCATGCGGGTACTTCCTGGGGTGTATTATTGAATTTAGCGTTACAAGCTGGGTTAGTGTAGCACCCCAATTCTTTTGTGAATCATTTAGCCTTCTCACTGTCCTCTGTGGCCAGATTCCCTTCATCGTCTTTAATGGGGCCAATGTGTTCTGGTCTCGCTTTCTTACTATTTATATACTTAAAGAATTTCTTGGAGTTTTTTTTTTACTCTCTTCCGCTATATGTCTCTCATTTTCTATTTTAGTCGCCTTGATTTTGCCTTTACATTTCCTTTTGCACTCTTTGTAATTTTGGAATGCTGCCAATGACCCCTCAGCCTTGTATTTTTTTAATGCCATTTCTTTAGTATTTATATGCCTTTTTTGTTGGAGTTTAGCCAATCTGGGTTTATTTTTGCTCTTTTAAATTTATTCCCCTTTGAAATGCACTGGCCAATCCCTTTGTTTAGTATGTTCTTGAATCACTCCCATTTTTTCTCTGTGTTCTTTGTTCCAAGGGTTCTGTCCCATTTGATATTTTCTAGCAAAGAGCGCAGTTTTGGGAAGTTGGCTCTTTTGAAATTCAGTGTCCTTATATTACCCTTGTGTTTCCTATTACTATGATTAATACTGAAACGAATTGTCCTAGAATCACCGTTTCCTAAGTTGCCCCATGTATCTATATCCATGATCAGGTCCGTATTGTTGGTAATCAGTAGGTCTAGTACCACATTATTTCTTGTCAGTGCGTTCACCATCTGACCCATGAAATTGTCCTGCAAAACATTTAGGCACTGCAGGGACTTGGATGAATTTGCGGTTCCTTCTGCCCAGTCTATATCTGGATAATTTTTCTTTTTTTTTTATAAATTCTTTATTTGAAGAAAACATGTAGAAAACATGGAGGCATACCATACACAACAGTAAGTAAGACAAAGTAACAGGAACAATGGTCCAATACTAGAATACAAACAGTATATCTGGATAATTAAAGTCCCCCATTATAATTACATTTCCCATCCTTGCTGTCATTCCAATCTGTGAAAGGAGGTCTGCCTCCCCCTCCTCCGTCTGGTTTGGGGGGCCTATAGCATATGCCCATTATTACTTTCCCCGTAGTGCCTTCCCTTTGAAGTTCTACCCACAGGGATTCTACCTCCTCCTTAGCTCCATTATTAATATCGTCCCTCCTATTTACCTGTACACTGTTCTTAATATACAGACATACCCCTCCCCCTTTTATACCTTCTCTATCTCTGCAATAAAGGGAATACCCCTGAATGGTCACCAGCCAATCATGAGAGCTAGCAAACCAAGTCTCTGAAATCCCCACAAAATCGAAGTCCTCCTCATTCATCAGCGGCTCCAGCTCTCCCATCTTGTTGGCCAGACTTCTAGCATTGGTATACAAACCTTGTAATTTTGTCCAGTTGCATACTATATCCTCATTCAATGTTTTTAGGCTGCTCTTGCGATTTTTCCCCATACCCACCTTGGGTTTAGGAACTCTGAACACCCTACCGCTGATGTCCCCATTTGTGCCCACTGAACCTTTCTCCCCACTGGCTAATTCTACATCTGTACCCTCCCCCCCGTCACCTAGTTTAAAAGCCCCTCTAACTTTTTGGCCATCTTCTCACCCATTACGGTCGCACCCTTCTCCTTTTAGGTGCAATCCGTTCCTACTAAAGAGCCGGTAGCCGACTGAGAAGTCGGCCCAGTTCTCCAGGAACCCAAAACTACCCTTACTACCCCAGCTCCTCAGCGACTTGTTTACTTCCCTAATCTCCCGCTGCTTCTCTGATGTGGCAGGAGGTACAGGTAGTATTTCTGAAAATACTACCTTGGAGGTCCTACTCCTCAATTTAGCTCCTAAGTCCCTGAAATTGTTTTTGAGGACTCTCCATCTCCCTCTGACTTTGTCATTGGTACCCACGTGTACCATGACAGCTGGGTCTTCCCTAGCCACACCCAATAATCTGTCCACCAGATCCGCGATGTGCCGAACCCGAGGGCCCAGTAAACAACAGACAGTTCGGCACTTACGGTCTTTTTGACAGATTGCCCTCTTTGTCCTTCTAATAATTGAGTCCCCTACCACCAGAACCTGTCTTTCCTTTCCCTTGCTCCGGTCCTCACTGGAGGAGTTCTTCCCCTGGCAGCTAGGGCCGTCCCTCTGCTCCAGCAATGCGGGTCCCTGACTGGTTTCCCCAACATCACGGAACAGGGCGCATTTATTAAGGTGCTCCAGCCCAGGATCGGCCTCCTTGCCTTGTTCCCTTCTACCCTTCCTAACTGTCACCCAACTACTCTGCTCTGATGCCTGCACCCTTGTATCTCCGCCCTCCTCTGTGCAGGCCCCTGCCTGCACCTGACGGGTACGTTGCCAGCTCTCCTTCAGTATGAGAGTCTTCTCAGTGTTGCCAGTTGCTTCCCTAGATTCAGGATCTGAGCTTCCAGGGAAGCAACGTGCTTACATTTTGTGCAGCTGTAATCTCCCTCGATTGCATGATCAAGGAACGTATACATGCCACAAGATGTGCACCAAGTCGCATCTCCCCACCCGCCGGGCATTGTACCTACTATCTACTCTAATGGGGATTTAGAAATTTAAGTCTGTCCTTTGTATCTGTTTTCTAGCTTCCTACCTCTACTTTCTCACACTCAGCCTCTCGGCGACAGTCAGGTACTCGCAGACACTCAGGTACTCGCAGACACATAGACACTCAGGTACTCACAGACACTCAGGTACTCGGGTACTCGCAGACACTCATGTACTCGGGTACTCGCAGACACTCTGACACTTAGGTACTCTCAGACACTCAGGTACTTGCAGACACTCAGGTACTCGCAGACACTCACAGACACTCAGGTACTCACAGACACTCAGGTACTGGCAGACACTCAGGTACTCACAGACACTCAGGTACTCGCAGACACTCAGACACTTAGGTACTCTCAGACACCCAGGTACTCGCAGACACTCAGGTACTCGCAGACACTCACAGACACTCGGGTACTCAAGTACTCGCAGACACTCAGGTACTCACAGACACTCAGGTACTCAAGTAATCGCAGACACTCAGGTACTCAAGTACTCACAGACACTCAGGTACTACTCTACACCCTCAATCAGTCTTCAATCACAGTCACAGTCTTTACTTACCAAGTGTGTATCCCTGTGCTCCTTTAAGCTGACACTTGCAGTTCCTGTCGGCAATTCCTCCCTCCTCCCCCAGTCAGTCAGTCTTCTTCTCTGCTCCCACCTCCCTACTCTGTCACTTCCTGGTCTCCCCTCCCCTCGGCTCCTCTTCCATTAAACTTTTATCCTTTGGGAATGTGGGCGTGGATTTTGTTTTCCACGTGAAAACACGTCACATGGGGCCTCATTTACTATTTACCTCTACCTTGCCATTATCAACAGGGAGCACTGTTTGTCTGTATACAAGTTTGGGAAATTTAGTTTAATTCAACTATTTTCTCAAAGATAACCTTCTGACCTAAGCCTTGAAGAAAAACCTAAATATCTAGGATGCTTTCTCCCATGCCAGTTACTGTCAGATTACCGGCTCCCTCAAGACATATATATTGCTTGAATAAAGTCTGAAACCACAGCAATTAACATTCCTTCTCCAAATACCTTGAAAGTGAAGTCATTTGGTTCAAAACGCAAATGAGTTTTTTTATGCATAAAAAGAAAATGGTATACATGTTATCCAATTATGTACTTAAAGCTTATACTCACTATATCAATAATAATACACATATAATTCAAGGAGTACCTCCCCCAATATATAATGAATATCGGTAGAATATGAGAAAAGTGTATGTATATGAAACATTCCTTGAACTTATTTAATTAAGTAGGCCTATATATGCTTCATATAATATAATGATACAATAACATTATTGCTAATACAATCAACTACAATGAATAACAATGTTTCATCAAGCAATTTTTAAAAGAGCCTAAAAAAAAAAATTAAACATTCTGATCCCTTGTTCATTGTTGAAATTGAGACAAGAAGGGCATCAATCTCATTATAACCCAGCCTGGCACCATGGCTAGTCCTTATCTCGGCATGTTGTCCGGGCCCCTTTGATTTATTGGCCTGAGAAAGGATTTGCTAAGACTTTAAAATTTTCTGTAACAATCTTCACCCAAGGATAATAAACTTACATTCACCTTATAACAAAGATGGCTGCCAAGATGCCCATATAACAATATGTAAAATATGTATGGGCCTGATTAATTTTAGCCCCAATAGTTCTGACAGACCCTTGCTTCACAATTTTTAAACAAGGCTTTTCTTCAGAGAGTTGCTCATATTAATCCCCCGATTCGATAATCTGTGTCACCTTGTAATCTGAACCTAGTGCATTTGACTCCCCTTTGAGCTATTTAGAGATATCCCTTTCGGAGAGCTTGTATGTACTGTAGGCAGTGGCGGCCGGTGTATTGAGGGCGCAGGGGCACCGCCCCCCCATCCATGTGTCCGGCCCCCTAATCTGCATGCAGGGCGCCGGACGCATGGAGCTTAATGGGTTTTCTTTTAAATCACCTGATTAGAGCCAGAAGCTCTAATAGGGTGATGCAAAGGATGGAGCCGGGGGGCAGAGCAGTGCAGTGCGGGGACAACCCATTGTGTGACAACAGCGAATATAATTTCGCTATTGTCACACCGATCCACCTCCTGGCCAATCAGGAAGCGCGTCCGATACGCGCTTCCTGATTGGCCACAAGGCAAACCCCATGCCATTGGCAGAGGAAGAGGCGGGAGCGGGAGGACTGGAGGAGACGCGCTGCCGGGGGACACAGTGAGAATAAGCCGCCGCTTTAAATGAAGAGAAGCCGCCGCCGGGACTGAAGAGAAGCCGCCGCCGC
Source organism: Pelophylax lessonae (assembly GCF_965119305.1). Classification (NCBI taxonomy): domain Eukaryota; kingdom Metazoa; phylum Chordata; class Amphibia; order Anura; family Ranidae; genus Pelophylax; species Pelophylax lessonae. The sequence continues at coordinate 588,605,628 of NC_138769.1, read as the reverse complement.
GGCTGCTCCAGGTAAGTGCACTGGTCTCGGGGGGGGCCCACACTGCATTGAAGGGGGCACACATGCACGCTGGTCACTGCATTCATGGGGGCACGGCAAGCTGGTCACTGCATTGAAGGGGGCACGGCAAGCTGGTCACTGCATTGAAGGGGGCACGGCAAGCTGGTCACTGCATTGATGGGGGCACGGCACGCTGGTCATTGCATTGATGGGGGCACGGCACACTGGTCACTGCATTGATGGGGGCATGGCAAGCTGGTCACTGCATTGAAGGGGGCACGGCAAGCTGGTCACTGCATTAATGGGAGCACAGCAAGCTGGTCACTGCAATGATGGGGGCACGGCATGCTGGTCACTGCATTGATGGGGGCACGGCACACTGGTCACTGCATTGATGGGGGGCATGCTGGTCACTGCATTGAATGGGGGCATGCTGTGGTAGCTCTGCATTGAATGGAGGCACGTTGTAGTAACTCTGCATTGAATGGGGGCATGCTGTGCTAACTCTGCATTGAATGGGGGCACGTTGTAGTAACTCTGCATTGAATGGGGGCATGCTGTGCTAACTCTGCATTGAATGGGGGCAAGCTGTAGTAACTCTGCATTGATGGGGGCATACTATACTTTGATTACTGCCGCAAAGCAATGCCTATTCGATTTTTTCTGTTTGCGCCCCCCCCAAAAAAATTTTGAGCACCAGCCGCCACTGACTGTAAGGTTTCCATCCTAGTGGCCATTACATCTGTTAGGTGTGTTTCTTAGATGGCAGCCATTTCCTGTAAGGAGTCTTTTCTTCAGGGGTTTCATTGATGGTTGCTTGCCTGTTTCTGGTTTCTCTCAATGTATGCAATCAATGAAGCCAACATTTCTGACCTGGGTCAATGACTGGTGGCTGTAAACCTTTGACATGAAATATCAACAAAGCATATTCCTTTACAGTGTGTATTTGCCTCAATCTAGAGTGTCATTTCTCTTTGCTGCCTCGTTACTCTGCTATCTACACAAGTCTGTTTTGACAAGTTTTTCTGATACCAGGAGCTAAAAAGCTGACAATGGAGGGAGCTCCAGCACACAACCTGTGATTGACAGCCTCAGGTCCTCTGTGTTTTGTGAAGGACAGTAAATCCCTTCCATAAAATGAACTCTCTGTTCTCTCCACTGAGCTCTGCAGAGTTTAACTTCAGCTCCCTGAACCTTTCTTTTTCTTAAAGCTCAGATAAGCCGTATCAATTCTGCACTTTGAGTGGCCATAGAGAAGAAAGTGCTGCAAATAAACAAGTACAACTTAGGTAGGAGAATTTGTTTAATCCCTGTGTATCACCTAAGGCTAGTCACTTCACTGAGCAGGCACTAGGCACTTCACATGTGAAAGGGTTTACAACCACTTTAAGGTAGTATTTATAAGGATAAGAACTTACTTTTCGCTCTCTTCCCCTAATATAACCTAACCTAACACCCCCCCCCCCCCCGCCACAGATGCATATTTAACTCAATTGGTTGGCTGCGACATCAAGTTTATTTACACCCAGCACCACAAGTCTTCACTGTCCTGGCTGTGCCTGCCCAGTAGTGCCCTGTAGGCTTTTCTGGTGCCAAGTCCCAAGGCCAGAAGTGATGGAAAACGGTTCTATAAAAGTCTATGGAGAGCTGCTGTGCAAGGGTGGCCAGGATAGTGAAGACTTGCAGTGCTGGATGTTAACAGCTGAGCTGTGGCTGTTGAATAAGAGTAATTAAGCATTCGTAGGGAGGGAGCATGGTATGGGGGGGGGGGGGAGGATATGTGCACTTTGTTTTAAATGGTACAGAGGGCCTGCAGTACAACTGGAAAATCTTTTTATAAATACTAGTTTTTGGCTGCTCAGTCAGAATAAATTTTTTTTCTGAAAGTTAGAGAAGGATTATTTCTTCAATCCAATGTTTGCAGACATTGATCAACTCTGCACTACCATCATAATCTTTTTCAATAACCACAAAGCCATAAATGGACAGATATAATTTGGGTCAGTCTTAGGTTACATAGTTACTCAGGTTGAAAAAAAGACACAAGGCCATCTAGTTTAACCAATAAAAGAGAAAAAAAATACAATCCCATATACACAACCCCATACCCACAGTTGATCCAGAGGAAGACAAAAAGCATGATTCAATTTGCTACAACAGGGGAAAACTTTCCTTCCTGATCCAATGCCTTCCTAATCCCCCCAGAGATAATCAGATATTCCCTGGATCAACTTTACCTATAAATATTAGTATCCAGTTATATTATGTATACTGTATTTAGGAAAGAATCCAGGCCTTTTTTTAAAGCAATCTACTGATCTGGCCAGAACCAGCTCTTGAGGGAGTCTATTCCACATTTTCACAGCTCTTACTGAGAAGAAACCTTTCCGTATTTAGAGATGAAATCTCTTTTCCTCTAGATTTAAAGAGTGCCCCCTTGTCCTCTGTGATGACCTTAAAGTGAATAACTCTACACCAAGTTCACTATATGGACCGTTTTTACACATTGATCATATTCTCCCTTAATCTCCTTTTCTCAAGAGAGAATAAATTCAGTTTCTCGAATCTTTCCTCATAGCGGAGCTCCTCCATCAGTTTGCTTGCCCTTCTCTGCACTTTCTGCAGTTTCCCAATATCCTTTTTGAGAACTGGTGCCCAAAACTGAACTGCATATTCCAGATGAGGTCTTACTAATGATTTGTACAGGGGTGCTTTGGAAACCGCAGCCTGGCATTGCATGCTATTATTAAGCTTATGATCTACCAAAACCCCTAGATCTTTCTCCACCATTGATTCCTCCAATTGTACCCCCCTAGTATGTATGATGCATGCATATTCTTAGCCAACAAATGCATAACTTTACATTTATCAACATTAAACCTCATTTGCCGCATAGTTGCCCAATTAAACAGTGCATTGAGGTTGGCTTGTAAATTGGAGACGTCCTGTAAGGACGTTATTCCACTGCAAAGCTTGGTGTCATCTGCAAAGACTATATATAGTGCAAAAGTATACCTGCGCTGCTAACTAAACAAATACATAAATAAATCCCAATAAATATGGTGTATGAATAATCTGTGTAAGGTGCTAGTGCTCAACTATAAACATACATTCCTATATCATAATCACAATCAATGTATAAAAAACATAAAAATACAATAAGTACAAATTTTATCACGTGTGAATAAATATCAAAAAAGTCTTTCAATAAAAGACGTGCTTAGATAGTGACAATCTTTGTGCAAAACAAAAGTCCAAAGTGCTGCGTGCTCATAAAAGAAGTGCCGGTGCTCTCTCTACACGAGTAGGTGCTCCCCTCCAGGACCCCTACTCACCAGAAGCCAAATAATACACCGCTTTCAGAATATCCTTAGATAAAACGAGCCTTAATGGACCATCAACTCAATCAGCTTTCCTGTAGGTCATATCATCCAGGTATTGCTCAAAAAATGGAAAGAGATACTCGCTCCGCTTGCCAAGGGGTGCAAACTTTAAGCCTTAGGAGTCCTCTCTAGCAATCATATTCCATAAGGTGCTGCTGGCACCTTATGGAATATGATTGCTAGAGAGGACTCCTAAGTAGATTTGAGCGAACACGGACTGTATTATTCGTGTTCGTACCGAATAATTGGATTTTTTGTACCCGAACACGGACACGGACACTTTACTGTATGTTCGGGTAAAAATCCGTGTTCGGTCGTTTTATTTCCGGGTTTTGCATGCTTTGGCGCTCTTTTCATGGCGGGCTTTCAACAGCCAATCAACAATCGTTTAACTGGTGTGCCTTAAGCCATCCCAGCCATGCCTGCAAATGTCTCAGTAGCTGTGATTGGCCGTCTGAAGCATGTGACCAAGTCTTTATAAGTTCGAGGCAGCCGCAGCGGCGTCATTATGCTGCTTAGATTCAGGGACAGAGCACACATCAACGTGCTGGCTGCTGATTAGGGAAAGATAGGCAGGAAAAAACCATTTGTGTCCGGATAGAATTGAGGGACAGGTCGGAGTGTTTAGGCAGGGCGAGTTGTAGGCATTTTAGGGATAGAGTCTGCTGAATTATAGGGTCAGTGTCTTCTACAAACTACAATCGATATTGCTGTGTGGGGGGTGGGGTCTGCACTCAATCCTGATCTACGATCTCTTCTCAATCCTGTTAGGGACAGAGTCTGCTGAATTTTAGGGAAACTGTGTTCTACAAACTACAATCGATATTGCTGTGTGGTGTGGGATTGGAGATAGGCAGGTGTCAGTGATCCACATCCATTTTTCTGTGTGTGAGCTGCAGTGAACACAATCTTTTTGGGCTGCAGTGAACACAATCTTTTTGGGCTGCAGTGAACACAATCTTTTTGGGCTGCAGTGAACACAATCTTTTTGGGCTGCAGTGAACACAATCTTTTTGGGGTGCAGTGAACAAAATCTTTTTGGGGTGCAGTGAACACAATCCTTTTTGGTGTGCAGTGAACACAATCTTTGTGGGGTGCAGTGAACAAAATCCTTTGTGGGGTGCAGTGAACACAATCTTTTTGGGGTGCAATGAACAAAATCCTTTTTGGGGTGCAGTGAACAACATCCTTTTTGGGGTGCAGTGAACACAATCTTTTTGGGGTGCAGTGAACAAAATCCTTTGTGGGGTGCAGTGAACACAATCTTTTTGGGGTGCAGTGAACACAATCTTTTTGGGGTGGAGTGAACAACATCCTTTTTGGGGTGCAGTGAACAAAATCCTTTTTGGGGTGCAGTGAACAAAATCATTTTTGGGGTGCAGTGAACACAATCTTTTTGGGGTGCAGTGAACACAATCTTTGTGGGGTGCAGTGAACACAATCTTTTTGGGGTGGAGTGAACAACATCCTTTTTGGGGTGCAGTGAACAACATCCTTTTTGGGGTGCAGTGAACACAATCTTTTTGGGGTGCAGTGAACACAATCTTTGTGGGGTACAGTGAACAGAATCTTTGTGGGGTGCAGTGAACACAATCTTTGGGGGGTACAGTGAACACAATCTTTGTGAGGTGCAGTGAACACAATCTTTGTGGGGTGCAGTGAACACAATCATTGTGGGGTGCAGTGAACTCAATCTTTGTGGGGTACAGTGAACACAATCTCATACTTCTGAAGGTTTGAGGGTGCTGCCTGTTCCATACTCCCCCTACTCCTCATCTAGCCTTTTAGGGGTACAAACAATAGTAATTGGGGCCTAGTGTGGTTGTGTACGTGTGATATACATACACTTTTTTGGGATCATATTTTCTATTCCGCTATTTAATCAAAAACCTTTGGGGATCAGTTAAATTGGGGGATAGTCTGTGTTGGTACGTGTGAGAGAGATCCACCTTTCCAAGTTGTTGGGGTTCATCTCATACTTCTGAAGGTTTGAGGGTGCTGCCTGTTCCATACTCCCCCTACTCCTAGCCTTTTAGGGGTACAAACAATAGTAATTGGGGCCTAGTGTGGTTGTGTACGTGTGATATACATACACTTTTTTGGGATCATATTTTCTATTCCGCTATTTAATCAAAAACCTTTGGGGATCAGTTAAATTGGGGGATAGTCTGTGTTGGTACGTGTGAGAGAGATCCACCTTTCCAAGTTGTTGGGGTTCATCTCATACTTCTGAAGGTTTGAGGGTGCTGCCTGTTCCATACTCCCCCTACTCCTAGCCTTTTAGGGGTACAAACAATAGTAATTGGGGCCTAGTGTGGTTGTGTACGTGTGATATACATACACTTTTTTGGGATCATATTTTCTATTCCGCTATTTAATCAAAAACCTTTGGGGATCAGTTAAATTGGGGGATAGTCTGTGTTGGTACGTGTGAGAGAGATCCACCTTTCCAAGTTGTTGGGGTTCATCTCATACTTCTGAAGGTTTGAGGGTGCTGCCTGTTCCATACTCCCCCCTACTCCTAGCCTTTTAGGGGTACAAACAATAGTAATTGGGGCCTAGTGTGGTTGTGTACGTGTGATATACATACACTTTTTTGGGATCATATTTTCTATTCCGCTATTTAATCAAAAACCTTTGGGGATCAGTTAAATTGGGGGATAGTCTGTGTTGGTACGTGTGAGAGAGATCCACCTTTCCAAGTTGTTGGGGTTCATCTCATACTTCTGAAGGTTTGAGGGTGCTGCCTGTTCCATACTCCCCCTACTCCTAGCCTTTTAGGGGTACAAACAATAGTAATTGGGGCCTAGTGTGGTTGTGTACGTGTGATATACATACACTTTTTTGGGATCATATTTTCTATTCCGCTATTTAATCAAAAACCTTTGGGGATCAGTTAAATTGGGGGATAGTCTGTGTTGGTACGTGTGAGAGAGATCCACCTTTCCAAGTTGTTGGGGTTCATCTCATACTTCTGAAGGTTTGAGGGTGCTGCCTGTTCCATACTCCCCCTACTCCTAGCCTTTTAGGGGTACAAACAATAGTAATTGGGGCCTAGTGTGGTTGTGTACGTGTGATATACATACACTTTTTTGGGATCATATTTTCTATTCCGCTATTTAATCAAAAACCTTTGGGGATCAGTTAAATTGGGGGATAGTCTGTGTTGGTACGTGTGAGAGAGATCCACCTTTCCAAGTTGTTGGGGTTCATCTCATACTTCTGAAGGTTTGAGGGTGCTGCCTGTTCCATACTCCCCCTACTCCTAGCCTTTTAGGGGTACAAACAATAGTAATTGGGGCCTAGTGTGGTTGTGTACGTGTGATATACATACACTTTTTTGGGATCATATTTTCTATTCCGCTATTTAATCAAAAACCTTTGGGGATCAGTTAAATTGGGGGATAGTCTGTGTTGGTACGTGTGAGAGAGATCCACCTTTCCAAGTTGTTGGGGTTCATCTCATACTTCTGAAGGTTTGAGGGTGCTGCCTGTTCCATACTCCCCCTACTCCTAGCCTTTTAGGGGTACAAACAATAGTAATTGGGGCCTAGTGTGGTTGTGTACGTGTGATATACATACACTTTTTTTGGATCATATTTTCTATTCCGCTATTTAATCAAAAACCTTTGGGGATCAGTTAAATTGGGGGATAGTCTGTGTTGGTACGTGTGAGAGAGATCCACCTTTCCAAGTTGTTGGGGTTCATCTCATACTTCTGAAGGTTTGAGGGTGCTGCCTGTTCCATACTCCCCCTACTCCTAGCCTTTTAGGGGTACAAACAATAGTAATTGGGGCCTAGTGTGGTTGTGTACGTGTGATATACATACACTTTTTTGGGATCATATTTTCTATTCCGCTATTTAATCAAAAACCTTTGGGGATCAGTTAAATTGGGGGATAGTCTGTGTTGGTACGTGTGAGAGAGATCCACCTTTCCAAGTTGTTGGGGTTCATCTCATACTTCTGAAGGTTTGAGGGTGCTGCCTGTTCCATACCCCCCCTACTCCTCATCTAGCCTTTTAGGGGTACAAACAATAGTAATTGGGGCCTAGTGTGGTTGTGTACGTGTGATATACATACACTTTTTTTGGATCATATTTTCTATTCCGCTATTTAATCAAAAACCTTTGGGGATCAGTTAAATTGGGGGATAGTCTGTGTTGGTACGTGTGAGAGAGATCCACCTTTCCAAGTTGTTGGGGTTCATCTCATACTTCTGAAGGTTTGAGGGTGCTGCCTGTTCCATACCCCCCCTACTCCTCATCTAGCCTTTTAGGGGTACAAACAATAGTAATTGGGGCCTAGTGTGGTTGTGTACGTGTGATATACATACACTTTTTTTTGATCATATTTCCTATTCCGCTATTCAATAAAAACCTTTGAGGATCAATTGAATTGCGGGATAGTCTGTGTCGGTACGTGTGAGAGAGATCCACCTTTCCAAGTTGTTGGGGTTCATCTCATACTTCTGAAGGTTTGAGGGTGCTGCCTGTTCCATACTCCCCCTACTCCTCATCTAGCCTTTTAGGGGTACAAACAATAGTAATTGGGGCCCAGTGTGGTTGTGTACGTGTGATATACATACACTTTTTTGGGATCATATTTTCTATTCCGCTATTTAATCAAAAACCTTTGGGGATCAGTTAAATTGGGGGATAGTCTGTGTCGGTACGTGTGAGAGAGATCCACCTTTCCAAGTTGTTGGGGTTCATCTCATACTTCTGAAGGTTTGAGGGTGCTGCCTGTTCCATACCCCCCCTACTCCTCATCTAGCCTTTTAGGGGTACAAACAATAGTAATTGGGGCCTAGTGTGGTTGTGTACGTGCGAGATACATACACTTTTTTTGATCATATTTCCTATTCCGCTATTCAATAAAAACCTTTGAGGATCAATTGAATTGCGGGATAGTCTGTGTCGGTACGTGTGAGAGAGATCCACCTTTCCAAGTTGTTGGGGTTCATCTCATACTTCTGAAGGTTTGAGGGTGCTGCCTGTTCCATACTCCCCCTACTCCTCATCTAGCCTTTTAGGGGTACAAACAATAGTAATTGGGGCCCAGTGTGGTTGTGTACGTGTGATATACATACACTTTTTTTGGATCATATTTTCTATTCCGCTATTTAATTTAACTGGGCCTCCATGCGAGACCTGTGTGCCTTGTTGCGCTGTTTTGAGTACTCCACCAACATGGCCAGTGGCAATGACGCCGTTCTCAGCTTAACTATCCCACTTCTATGCCTCCTTGAAAAAACAATTCGGGCGATGATGGAAGAGGATGTGGCACAGGATGAGGAGGAGGAGGAGGATGAAGAGGTAACATTTCCAAGGCTTTCAGGGCAGTCATTCGCAAGGGGCTCCGAGGGTGGGTTCCTGCACACGCAAACGCCAGGGACGCAATTGTCCAGCAGGGGCACAGTTCTGGAGGATGAGGAGGATGAGGAGGAGGAGGAGCTGGAGGAGGAGATGGAACCATGTTCACAGCAGGGTGGCACCCAGGCCAGCTCATGGCCATCACTGGTGCGTGGCTGGGGGGATACAGAGGACACGGACGATACACCTCCCACAGAGGACAGCCTTTCGTTGCCTCTGGGCAGCCTGGCACACATGAGCGATTACATGCTGCAGTGTCTCCACAACGACCGCCGAGTTGCCCACATTCTAACTTGTGCTGATTACTGGGTGGCCACGCTGCTGGATCCCCGTTACAAGGACAACGTACCGTCCTTAATTCACTCACTGGAGCGCGATCGCAAGATGCGCGAGTACAAGCGCACGCTGGTAGACGCCATGCTGCTGGCATTCCCATCTGACAGCGGGGCCACAGTGGAAGCACAAGGCAGAGGAGGAGGAGGAGGAGGTCGCCAACGCAACCAGGGCACCGCCAGCACCTCAGAAGGCAGGGTTAGCATGGCCGAAATGTGGAAAAGCTTTGTCAGCACGCCACAACAAACAGCAGCACCAGCAGCTCAGATGGAACGTCTTAGCAGGAGGCAGCATTTTACCAACATGGTGGAGCAGTATGTGTGCACACGCCTACATGTAGTGAATGACGGGTCTGCCCCCTTCAACTTCTGGGTCTCCAAATTGGGCACATGGCTTGAGCTTGCCCTTTACGCCTTGGAGGTGCTGGCGTGCCCTGCAGCCAGTGTATTATCTGAACGGGTATTTAGCACGGCTGGGGGCGTTATAACAGACAAGCGCAGCCGCCTGTCCAGAGACAATGTGGACAAGCTCACGTTCATTAAAATGAACCAGGCATGGATCCCACGGGACTTTTCCGTACCTTATGCAGAATAGCAATGGATACCGACCTTACCCACCCATTGTTCCATTTTTGCTCTTTCTCACTCTTTTGGGGTGTACCCTCATTTAAAATTTTTGAAAAGAAGCAGTGTTGGCTACCTCGTCCTCCTCCTCAGGGCCAGATTAATGTAGGGGCTATTGGAGCTGCAGCTCCAGGCCCCTACCTTTTATATAGGCCCCGGGTTGGCCATATTCACTGTTACCGCTCTTCTGTCACTTGTAAACACAGAAGTCTGGCTTCTATGCTCGCTTCCCCAGGCAGCACCCTCAGAACCTCCCCACACAGCGTGAAGGCCGGACAAGGAGGGACAGTTGGCGATGCATGGATGTGTTTATGGGCTTCAGAGACAGCATCCCATGTTGAATTAGGCATGCATGGCTGCACCCTTCCTCCTCTGGGTGCATGGCAAGGCACGGCCCTTAAGGCCCTTCAAAATCCTCAGCACCAAGCCCATGATGCTGTTAATCCGGCCCTGGTCCTCCTCCACCGCCGCTTCCACCTACACCGCCCATAGGTGTGCGCAGCCTATTGCATTAAGCTGTGCACCCCAAAGTTGAAATACACATGCATGTGTTTGCCAGCAGGGAGAGTAATGTATCGGGGCCATGTACCTGTAGGCAAGGAGAAATAGAGCAGAGCAGGTCCCAGGGAGATCTTTCCCATCTCCTCACTGGCAATGCTATGTGCCCTAGGTGATTAGGGTGTGCCCAGGCACACCCAGCACACCCTGTGCGCACGCCTATGTCACCGCCACATCCACCACCACCTCAACCTCCCTCCTACTCCATATGGGCCTCGTCCTTCAGAGATGAAGAAGAACATTGTTTTATTTTTCTGTTTTTTTTTTGTTGTTTTAAGTTATTTCCCTATCCACATTTGTTTGCAGAGCACTTGCCATGCTCTTAATTACGTTTTGCTGCCATTTGCAGCACTCTAGCCCTTTCCTTTGGTGTTTTAGAGCCATTTTAGTGCCTTAAAGTTCGGGTCCCCATTGACTTCAATGGGGTTCGGTGTCCGGGAAAAGTTCGGTAAAAGTCCGGGACACGGACCCGGACTTTTTTTTAAAGTTCGGCCGAACCCGTCGAACACGGACATCTAGGTGTTCGCTCAACCCTACTCCTAAGGCTTAAAGTTTGCACCCCTTGGCAAGCGGAGCGAGTATCTCTTTCCATTTTTTGAGCAATACCTGGATGATATGACCTACAGGAAAGCTGATTGAGTTGATGGTCCATTAAGGCTCGTTTTATCTAAGGATATTCTGAAAGCGGTGTATTATTTGGCTTCTGGTGAGTAGGGGTCCTGGAGGGGAGCACCTACTCGTGTAGAGAGAGCACCGGCACTTCTTTTATGAGCACGCAGCACTTTGGACTTTTGTTTTGCACAAAGATTGTCACTATCTAAGCACGTCTTTTATTGAAAGACTTTTTTGATATTTATTCACACGTGATAAAATTTGTACTTATTGTATTTTTATGTTTTTTATACATTGATTGTGATTATGATATAGGAATGTATGTTTATAGTTGAGCACTAGCACCTTACACAGATTATTCATACACCATATTTATTGGGATTTATTTATGTATTTGTTTAGTTAGCAGCGCAGGTATACTTTTGCACTATATATTTTACAAAGGTACACCACCTTTTATACCAGCAGCAGCCCACTATATAGTGGTATCAGAAAAAATTGTAATCCTCAGCGCTAGCCTACAATCCTCATCTGCAAAGACTGAAATGGTACTTTTAATCCCAGACCCTATATCAATTATTAAGATATTAAAAAGTAAGGGTCCCAACACTGAACCTTGGGGTACACCACTGATAACCTTAGACCATTTTGAGTAAGAATCATTAACTATTACTCTCTGAATTCTGTCTTTTAGACAGTTTTCTATCTATTTACAAACTGATCTTTCCAAGCCAGTAGACTTTACCTTACACTTTAGCCGTATGTGGGGAACTGTGTCCAACGATTTTGCAAAATCCAAGAATACTAAGTCCACAGCCACCCCTCTGTCCAATGTTTCAGTTACCTCCTCGTAAAAAGAAATCAGATTTGTTTGACAACTTCTGTCTTTTATAAATCCATGCTGTCTGTTGCTTAAAATATTTTTTTCCAGCAAGAACTCATCTATTTGGTCTTTTAAATAAACTCTCCAATATTTTCCCAACTATAGAAGTTAAACTAACAGGTTCATACTGTAGTTACTTGGTATAGACTTTGATCCCTTTTTAAATATAGGCACCTCATTGGACCTACGCCAATCCAGTGGTACTATTCCAATCCTTAACGAGTCCCTAAAAATTTGAAACAAAGGCTTTGAAATGACAGAGCTCAATTCTTTTAGGATCCGCAGGTGGATGGCATAGAGTCCTGGTGCTTTATCCACCTATATTCTGTCTAAATATTTCTGGACCATATCACTTTTAAACCATTGTGGATCATTTGGGGCTGCGTCAATACCATTCCCATTGTGGACAAGAGCTCCCCCATACTCCTTTGTATACACAGAGCTGTAGAAAGTATTTAATAAATTTGCCTTCTCTTTGGCCCCAGTCACCCACTCTAGATTATTTTGTAAAGGGCCTGATCTTTTTACTGTTATTTTTTGAAGAATTTTTTGGGGTTTTTCATAATATCTTTTGCAATCTGTCGTTCATTTTGAATTTTTGAGTCCTAGATTTCCTTTTGACATCTTCTGTTATATTCTTTGTAATATTTAAACAATGATAGTGTTCCTTCATTTTTAGACGCTTTTCTTATTATTTATATATTTCTTAACTTTGGCCGTGAGCCACATAGGTTTTATTTTTAGCCTTTGAAACGTATTGCCTATGGGAATATACGTTGCAGTGAGTTTGCAGTGAGGTTTGAAGCGCACAGACAAATGTTTAGCTCTAAAAAATCTCCTCGCGATCATCCGCCTCCATTGAAACATGTGACAAGTAATTTCATAGATGATTTAGAAGTCACATTATCAGGTCAGCAATCAAATGACAATAACACATACTGTGCATCCGTAAAGTTTTCACAGCGCTTCACTTTTTCCACATTTTGTTATGTTATAGCCTTATTCCAAAATAGATTAAATTCGTTATTTTCCTCAAAATTCTACAAACAATACCCCATAATTACCACGTAAAAGAAGTTTGTTTGAAATCTTTGCAAATTTATTAAAAATAAAAAAACGAAAAAAAATCACATGTACATAAGTATTCACAGTCTTTGCCATGACACTCAAAATTAAACTCGGGTGCATCCTGTTTCCACTGAACATCCTTGAGATTTCTCTACAACTTGATAGGAGTCCACCTGTGGTAAATTCAGTTGATTGGACATGATTTGGAAGGGCACACACACCTGTCTATATACTGTAAGGTCTCACAGTTAACAGTGCCTATCAGAAAACAAACCAAGCAACAGGAACTGGGAGACCACTCAGGATCGAGGGAAAGATGAATGCAGCAATGTACAAAGACATCCTTGATGAAAACCTGCTCGAAAGTGCTCTGGACCTCAGACTGGGGTGAAGATTTATCTTCCAACAGGACAATGACCCTAAGCACACAGCCAAGATAACGAAGGTGTGGCTATGGGACAACTCTGTGATTGTCCTTAAGTGGCCCAGCCAGAGCCCAGACTTGAACCCGATTGAAAATCTCTAGAGAGATGTAAAAATGGCTGTGCACTAATGCTCCCTATCCAACCTGATGGATCTTGAGAGGTCCAGCAAAGAAGAACAGGAGAAATTGCCCAAAAATAGGTGTGCCAAGCTTGTAGCATCATACCCAAAAAGACTTGAGGCTGTAATTGGTGCCAAAGGTGCTTCAACAAAGTATTGAGCAAAAGCTGCGAATACCTAGTTACATGGGGTATTGTTTGTAGAATTGTGAGGAAAATAATGAATTTGATCCATTTTGGAATAAGGCTGTAACATAATAAAATGTGGATAAAGTGAAGAGCTGTGAATACTTTCAGGATGCACTGTAACTCCAAATCAGTTGCGTCATGGTGAGTCATGTTATAATCAAATAATTCCTTACAATTTCCTTTTTGTTTAGGGCATTATGGAACACAAAGTTAACAGTGACAGACCCTAAACAAACATCGTGATTGATAAAAAAAAAAAAGTCTGCCACAGGTTGTGGGATGCATTGCACCATCGAGCTGTGTTGATGTGCACAGTTGCACATACATAATATTCCTGACATGCTGCATCTTTGCAAAGTGCAAATTAACACACTGCATGTCACCAATGAAGTTTCATTTTGTGACACTTTAATATTGTTTAAAAATGCCCTTAATTAGAAAACACCCCAACTGGGATAAATACTGCTCCATTTCTTTTCTTTTTTCTTTCTTTTAAATAACATTTTACCTCCCATCTCCTACTACATTCAGCTTCTATTATTTACAGATGGCATGTCCCCTCTTGGTCCTTTCCTTCTCTCTTGGCTTTTACACACATTTACTACTCCATCATACTAGGGAGCTGTCATTGTTTTCCGCTGGGATCCCTGAGTGACACAATTGCTCCGATCCTCAAGATGACAGAATCCAGAATCCAGTCCTGTCATCCCAGGGTTCAGAGTGATTGTGTTACTCAGGGATCCCAGTGGCCATCAATGGTAGCTCCCTTCTCCAGGGCTGGAAATCACCTACCTTCTGCTAGACAGGATACCTACAGAGCATATACACTGTGACCATGACCGACATCAGCATTGACAGCTCCAACCTGCCTGGAGTCAAAGAAGCTCTAGTAATTCTGTAAGCTGTCTGCGAGGTTGCAGACCCAAGCAACCATCTATTTGGAGGATTAATAGGTAAACTTGTTTTTTGCCAATCATGAGAGTGAGAAACAAATTTATTTGGTGAATGGTGTGTCCTGTGGGAGAGGAAATTACTGCGGAGCACTAAAGCGAAGCTCCCCCCAAAAGGGGAAACTCAGCTTATTCTCACCCTTGCCCCACCACTGCCACATTTGGCACTTTTTTGGGTGGAGCGGGTACCTGGTTTTGACTGGTACCCGCTCCCACTTCTGGGTAAGATCGCTATTTGGCAATCTTCATGCATTTCTGGCCCCTCCTCCTTTCCACTGCTGTCTTCTGGGACACACACAGGCCCCAGAAGATGGTGGGACCATTCAGAAACCGCAGTGCGACTCACACATGCGCAGTAGGAAGATGGCATTGAATCCCGAAGGCTTCACTGCCAGTTTCCCTTACTTACCAACGCTGGCGCCTGCACCTGAAGCCAATTGACGAATCGGCTTGGGGTGCTGACGGGATCTATGAACAAGTAAGTGTCCTTATATTAAAAGTCAGCAGCTACAGTATTTGTAGCTACTGACTTTTGATTTTATTTTGTCCAGACTGGAGCTCCTTTTAAGAGATGATAGTTTGAAGATTTGCATGCAAGTGGATTTTGTATTTGTTCACTGTTTGAAAGAAGATAAACAGAGACACATTTTTTGGACTTGTAAATATTTAGACACTCTATTATTAATATTTCTTCACATTGGTGGAGCACATTTAATTTATTAGATCTGTGTATATTTTAGTTAAAAGAAGTTTACTTTTGTTATTATCCCTTTTTGCGCTACCTGGGGGGTGAGATGAAACTTTTACATTTAGTTGTTTTAAAACATTGTTTCAGGCTATATGCCAGTGATGGTGAACCTTAAACCCCAGATGTTTTGGAACTACATTTCCCATGATGCTCAACTACACTGCAGAGTGCATGAGCATCATGGGAAATGTAGTTCCAAAACATCTGGAGTGCCAAGGTTCACCATCACTGCTATACAGTATGCGGATAGAGGTATCCATATCTTGTTGTATATAATTTATCTTGTAATTGTTGAATATAATATTTTATAAAAATTTCTGCAATAATAATATACAGAGGCAAGTCTCGTATCCCCACCTTGCCGTTTGTTTGAGTGATTGTGGAGGAAAGGGTGTTTGAGAGCAGGCATTTTTTAACTGTTAGTTCACATTTTTAACGCTTTACAAAAGGTTTTCAAATAGTGTGTGTGTGTGTGGGGGGGGGGGGGGGAGTTATGGCATTCTGGGCCAATCTTAGGTCGTGGTGCTGTTGGTAACTTTACAGTGCAGTTCAGGTTTTACTTGAGGCTTAAAGCAGTGTTAAACCCAAAAGTAAAAATGTATTACAGTGTAGCTTACCAATTCCTAGATGTGATGGCAGTATCAGTTTCCCTTTTAAGGTTTGATTTTCAAAGCACAAGCTCTCCAGCAGAATGTCTCAGTTTGCTGTATCTAGTTAGAAATCGTGAGTGAGTGTAAGTTTGGTTTCAATTTGTTTAGTGTATTTAAATCTGCTAATGCATTTACCACTACCCTCCCCACATCCACAGTGGTGTCTCACTAATACAGAAGGTGTGTTTCTGTTCAGATCACCAGGTGGAAACAGAGGTAAAGCAGCCAAAGAAAAGAAAACAGATGCAGCCACCACATCTGATGATTGTTGAGCTGCAATATAATATATTTTTTGGTTTTGGTAATGTTTTAACAATGAGGGACACTGTCCTGTCCCACTAATATGTTTATTTTTTGTTGTTGTTTTGAACTGTGTCAGGTTACTATCACTATAGCATTATATTCTGTTTAACTGTGCAGATGCAGCAAAGTAAAAGATTTCAGCCATAGGAATGTATGCATCTGGGTTAGAGAAGGTATAGGCTACTGTAGGTCAGGGGATAGGCAAAAAGGATAACTACATTTTCTTAATTTACAGTTATCCTTTAAATAACATTTGATTAGTATACTTTGCTACCATGATGCTAATAAAAGAACAAAACACAGTACATTTATTTATAATAGTTTTTTAATATAATGAGTCACAGCATCTTTCACTTCTCTGTTTCGCAAGCTATAGATGATGGGGTTCATCATTGGGATAATCATAGTGTAAAAGATTGACACCACTTTTTCTTGGGTAAGAGAATAGCTGGAAGCTGGACGTAGATACATGAAAAAAACTGTTCCATAAAACAAGGCAACACAGGACAGATGGGAGCTACATGTAGAAAATGCTTTGTGTCTTCCCTCCAGTGAGCGGATGTTCATTATGGTGAGAAATATGTAGACATATGAGGCCAAGGTAACTGCTGCTGAAAACAGACCTAGAGTGGCAACTATACCAAATACAACTGTTTTGTTTATATACGTATCAGAACACGACAGTGACATCAGGGGGTTAATGTCACAGTAGTAGTGGTTGATTACATTTGATCCACAAAAGCTCAAACTAAATGTGCTACTTGTGTGAATCGCAGCTGTTACAAGTCCACCAAAATACACAACAATCATCAGGACTACCCTTGTTCTCCTATTCATAATAACCACATAGAGAAGAGGATTACAAATTGCAACAAAGCGGTCATAAGCCATGGTAGATAATAAATAGCCTTCTGTGGTTGCAAAGAAAGCAAAGAAAAATAGTTGTAACAAACAGCCAACAAAAGTGATGAGCTTCCTCTCAGAAAGCAAATCATACAACATTTTAGGAGTCACGGCAGAACAGAAACAAAGATCTGAGAAGGACAAATTGCTGAGAAAGAAATACATTGGGCTGTGCAAGTCATTAATCCTTATTATAATTAATATGATGGCAGTGTTTCCAAAAACAGTAATAAGATATATGAGCAAGAACAGAAGGAAAAGAAAATGTGGCAACTTTTGATCACTGGTGATACCCGTGAATATGAATTCAGTTACACTGGACAGGTTAACCGGAGCCATACTATGGATAGAACAAAACTATAATAAAGATAAAGAGAAAATGATAAAGGGAAAGCATCAAAATCCTACAAAGATTACAATAACAATGCATATAAAATAGTCTGAGAGATATTTCTAAGGTAATTCAATTGAGAAGAGAGACATTTTTTTGCTTAGCTGTACTGTTTTACATAATGAATATTATTAATTACAGATAATGACACGTAAATATAAGTGAAGCACTGCCCCCCTAGGGCTTGCGGTGTGATTACTTTTTGGGTCTCCTCTGATTACCTGCAGACAGTCATTAGGGGACAGTTCACTCATCCATTCTTACTCCCAGTTGCTCGTTACTCAATATACAGTCCAGGGGTTTTGGTTTTTATATTTATTGTGTAACTTGGATGGGAGAAGGGAATAGTGGGATACCCCAACTGAACTATTCACAGTAGATATGGACAATTCTCACTTGGCTTAACCAGCCTATCTGTAGAAGCAGACACACTGCTTTAACCATACTGCCACTTGTATGGAAGATTTAGTCCTCTTGCTTTCTCTAGCAACAGACTTGATACAACTACATTATCTTCAGGACACTCTCTAGCATCCCCTTGACTGACACCTGTCCACTGACTCCTCTATCAGAAGGGGGAGTTGCCCTCTCATGACAGGCCCCATCACACAAATATGTACTCACTATAGGGAGAATCAGATTCTTTCCAGTTAGCTCTGCAGAACATATAATATATAGTACAATCACTGGACCTGATTTAATAAAAGGAAATGCACATGCACAGAGAGAAATAAATATGCTGCTTTAAGAAATGCATGTGTTTGAGCAGCCTTGTCATGTTTTCAAAAATGTCACATTAAATATCTGCAGAAGAACTGTTATGCTCACTGCAGTGGCCTGTGTCTTCTACCTTCCCTTCCTTCCAGTGTTGCAGGCTCCATGTGACTTTTGGCAATCAACATTTCAATGATTGTCTATGTCTGTGTTGTCCACCATGCACCATTGGTTCCATCCCCCAACCCTTACATCCCTTTTCAGTCCAATACAGATATAATGGTCAGAGGATGGAATCATGGTCATGACAGGGATCCAGGCATTCAACACTCTCAGAAGTGTTAAATGCCAAGGGGTCCTATTCTATTGGAACAGCTGCAGCTGGGATAGAGGAAAGGTAGAAGACAAGAGTTGCTGGAAAGAGGAGCATAGTATGAGCAGCCTTGGTTTACAAAAAAACAGAAAATTAAATATCCCTGCAATAGAAAAAATATATACAGTATACTGTATTTCTGTAAGCCTTCCTAGATGTATCCTTGCTAAGCTCGACTACAAGATGAAGTGCTGAACCTGATAGCTGTTCCTTGATAATTGTGTCTATGGAAAGGGAAGAAGCATGACCCAACACACCTGAAAAAAAGGTACAAACATGCAAGTTTGCATCTGCATTTTGCAGAATGATAGTGAGAACTCCAACATCTACCAGAACTCTACCATCTGTAGGCACATTTAACATCAAATTTCTATCCAACCCCATCAGTAAACATATCCTATATTTTAAGTATTGACAGTCTTTAAAAAGCAAAAATAATCACCCCAAAGCACCAACAGCTGACAAGCTCTAGTATTCAGAGTCTTGCTTCTAATGTGGAGCAACAATGGATGCTTTCATTTCCCCAGCATATAGAAACATGTAGGTGGGCATAGGAGTTTTCCTTAAATTGCCCTAGTGTGGTTAAGCACCACCATCATCAGCCACTGGTCCCCCTTCTACTTGCAGTTGACTTGTATAGAAAACCTTTAAATATTATTCGAAACATAACTTACAGGAAAGATAAATGATTACATGGTATCCTGTCTTATCTACTCTATTCACCATGATCTTATAAGTATTTTCTCTCTCTCCTCTTCACTCTCTCTTTATATATGTATATCTATCTTCAACCATTTATAATCATCTCTCTGGGGTATATTTACATTCATTTAATCAAAGCAGATGTATTTGCTGCAATTCTCCAACCAATTATCTTCAGCATGTGCCTTTAGGGTTTTACAGATTTGTAAAAAAAACAAAAAAACAATCCATATAGAAAAAACATGCTAAATATTTTATAGAATAGCTACAATATTTTCTATATTTTCCTAGATAGTTTGGCAGGTAAAAAAATGAAAAAAAAAATATTCAATACATCTTTGCAATACATTCACATTTCCCTGTGTTTTTTTTTTCCTTTAAAATTGCTGCAAGTACAGAATAATAGCTTCTGATCCGCCAGAAATCCAAAGTGCTCCTAACTTTCTGTTTAAGTTGACAAAGCATTGGCTATGGCGCACTGAAAACCCAAGTGTTGCCAGCTCTGTCTGTTGGACCACAGAGCTCAACCTTTCCTTACTCCTAATCTGTCTCTTTATGTGTATACATTGATTTGTTTCCCTGCTAAACAATGCTTCTGTCTTTGTTTTTATAAACCTATCCAATTATTGTGTGTGGGGAAAGGGCTCTTGAGAGGTGTAGAGCTTGCTTGCTTGCTTACATCAATAGGAACCTATCCAGTACACCCTGCTAATCCATTCTTCCAGCAGCTGCCCTGCTGGGTACATTGTATGGAATGAGTAATGAAAACTGTTTATCACTACATAAATAATGTAAAAGAAACACATGAATGCTGAAACATGATGTAAAGGAAGAAAGGGAGGTCTGAGGGTAAATTTGAGTTTTGCCCATACAAAATCTGTAGAACCAGCAAAGGAATCAGGAGGCAGTAGGAAATGCAGGCATAATGCAATTATTTAAAAAGTTGTATGCTGGTTTCCAGGTGAATAAAAATGAATAGTCAAATCATGTTTCAATTGTGTTTATGCTATGAAGAGGGGCAGTTAGGTTATAATGGGGAGAAACTGTTGCCAGTGGGGAAGTAAAATAGTGCCTGAAATTAACACACTACTTTTAAATTTGGTATGTGATACCAACAAGTTTAGTGGTAAATAATCAATGAATAGGTATGGGTTAGAGTAAATGGTGGTTTAAGCATAAATGAGCATACAGAAGGTAGGCTCAGATACATTCTGCTAGACAGTATATTCACTATGCCAAAGTAGCGCTGAATAGAGTTCGGTACCACTAGACTGGAATCAACACATAAATCAGCAAAGTCACCAAGAAACTGTGCAATATAAGCATTAACTGCAGTATGAATAGTAATACTATAACTAAGCCAAAGTGCACTCAAGGATGATGGCTAGGATATGGTATAATGACCCCTGAGAGGTACCTCTTAGCATAGGCAATAAGTAAAGGTCTCTGTGTAGCCGCTGTAAAGGGGTGGTCTTTAGTCAAAATACTTCAACCAGTTAGTGTTGGGGCCCAATTCTACTGTTGGTGCACATGAGAATAAGCCCAGTCAAGCCTGCAGGCAACAATAAGGCCACTAGATGACTGTATGGTCAGCTGCTAAAAAGCTCAGTCTCTCTCGCAGCAGATAGAAATTCACCACAGCAGCAGCTGACCAGTCCCAGCAATATTACAGCTCACCATCCAGTCAAACACAGCAATTAGTCCACTCTCTGCCTTGCACTCAGGTGACTCTGACTGTCGGCACCCCCAGAACTAAGCATTCTGGATCCCGCTAAGGCTGCCAATATGGAGCAGTGATGATGTACACTGGACAGCGATGTGCACTTTCTCATAGCACTCTCACTCCCTCATAGCAAAAGGAAGCTGTGTCCTTTATAGCTTGAAAAAAAATGCAGCTCTTTCCCCTCCTTCTGGCAATCCCTCTCTTGGAAATGCAGTTCAAAAGCTCTTGAATACAGTAGAGTCTCTTTCCTCTAGACTACATTTCCCACAGTGCAGTGCTTTCTGATTCAATCTATTGATTTCTTCCTGCTCAGCAGCTCCCTCTGCTTGCTGATATAGATGTTAACCAGTTCAGCCTCACAGGGCAGCAGCTACAAAGAACAGCTGCAGGCAGTGTTTCTCTCATTCTCCATTCTTAGTTAAGCACAAGGCTACAGGTAGAATCTGCTGCACTGGAAAAAATGTAATGTCCCTGGTGGGGGAGCCCGACCTGTGGAGGTAGGCTTCTCTTATATCTCTAGCTCTGAAACCTAGTCAAGTGACAGGAGCTCCTGAGCACAAAGTGGGCCCCAATGCCTAACTGGTCTCCAGCTGCAGGAAGCTATAGAGCAGTGCATATTTTGCTGAAGAGCAGGATGTGCATTGCTGAAGAACAGGCTGTATATTGCAGAAAAGCAGTGCGTTGAATGACGAAAAAATGGGCTTCTTCGCGGGAACTTCGAGTTCTCGTATTATCATGACATCAGTAATTTATTCACTGCACCTGATCAGTGCATTATGGGGCAGCTTGTGACGTCAGATCCCTATAAAAGAGCTGTCAAACTCAAAACAGCTCATAGTGCAGGAAGCGTCCGAAGAGGCAGGAACTTCTTTTTTTTTTTTTTTTTTTTTTCGGGTGGGCGGGTGGGTGACTGATCATCGGGGGCACTATTTCTTTTTTTTTTTTTTTTTTTGATAAACTTTTTTTTAAGACAAAACTGGCTTTTGTCTTTATTTTTTGTCCAATTTTTTGGTGTATGGGTACCCGATATCCATTCACATGGGGGGGGGCCAGGATCTGGGGGCCCCCTTGTTAAAGGGGGCTTGTCGATTCTGATAAGTCTCCCCTCCACAGACCCCCACAACCACAGCCCAGGGTTGTGGGAAAGAGACCCCTGTCACTCGCCCCACCCCCATCCTGGGCAGTCAGGTTGTGTGCTTGGTTAAGGGTTTTGTTAAATTTTGGCGTGGGGTTCCCCTTAAAATCCATACCACACCCGAGGGGCCTGGTATGGATTCTGGAGGGGACCCCACACCGTTTATTTCATTTTTTTATCTGTATTGCCGGAAGCTGACAATACATTACAGCCGCGAGCACGTTTAAATGACACTTTTTTTGTTGTTGCACTTTAAGCATGATTAAAATCACTGCTCTTGTAAAAATGATTGTTTTAAAAAAAAAATGTTGTGCATTGATTCATGTCCCCCAGGGCAGTACCCAGGTCCCCTTACACATTTTTGTGCCAATAACTTGCGTTTAAGCCTTTAAAATTAGGGCTTTTGATTTTTCAAGTTCATGTCCCATAGACTTTAATGGAGTTCGCATGTTCGCTAGAACGTTTCCCCTGTTCGAGATGTTCTGGTGCGAACCGAACAGGGAGGTGTTCGGCTCATCACTGGTGGCAGTTAAACCAGAACAGGAGATAGGCACAGGTGGGCAGGTTCAGATGCAGGTTAGCAGGGTCAGGCAGTCTGGGTTGGCAACAGAAAGGCAGATTAAGTACAAATGACAGGCAGAAGAGTAATGGAAGTCAGGCCAGGGTTGGTAACAGCAGGCAGATGGGCAGATAAGCAGAAGGAGCAGGCAGAGGCAAAATCCAAAGACAAGCCAGGGGTCGGTACAGGCAGTGTTCAGGCAGGAGCAGATCAAGTCGGTAACGGGGAGTCAACACAAGAACAGGTAGTGGGTATTCAGGAAACATTGAATGAAGAATGGCCGCACTTCCCATACGATGCAACCAAAATTTATTGTGAGAAAATAAAACCAAAGCACTGATGTAACAGGCATAAGCAAGGTACATTAACATTGACGTGTTTCACACGACTATGCGTGCTTTGTCGAAACCATATACCCCCTGCTTATGCCTATTACATCCGTGCTTTGTTTTTTGTTTTTTTCTCATTAAATTCTGATTACATCCTATGGCCATTCTTCATTCATTGGTTCAAGACTTTCTGCAGCAGTGGCAGGGCGTGCACCCTGATCCAGGAGGTTGTTCATTTCCAGCCCCGTAGATCCACCTGAAGCCGTGATATCTGTTTTTTTTTTCAGGAAATGTAATAGACAAAACAGCGAGCACCCGTTCGCACACTAGCCAATTGGCCATGGACCAATCTTCTGTTCATAGAAATGCACCTTTTCTGGCAGTGAGGGAAATGGGCTGCCTATGGGATGAGCTAAAATGCAGCTGGGAGATGTTAAGTGCCTTTGAGTAAAATCACAATGTTAGAAATATTAACAAAATCTAAAGAAAAATAACAGTAGTAAGACAAAAAACAATAGAAATGAATGCTATACCTGATTTAGGTAAGGAGACAATTCTGCTTTGGTTCAGAAAATGATCCCAAACCAAGTCATGCTTTTATAGTTCAATTAACAATAACATTACCTCTGAATTTATTCCTTGAATGAAACAATCTTTTCTAAGTCTTAATGTTTAAAAAACATTTTTGTAAGTATAATGTGTTAATAACAATGTACATTGGGGGTATCCATGATTGTTCCCCACAAATACAGGCTTTACTTCCTGCTTTGCAAAAGCTGTGTAATAGTTTTGAAATCAAAGCATATTATGAGGACACAAGATTTTTTTGGAACAATTGTAAAAATATTCCCCTGACACTGTGAGCCTGTTCCAATTGCAAGACGTCCCTGTTTGTTTCTCTGTAGATGTCAAAATAGAAGTGGCTAATAGGGATGGGCTCTGTGTTCGAGTCGAACGTAAGTTCAACTCGAACATCAGCAGAACACACAAACAAATGGGGCACTCAGCGGGAAGTTTTCCCGCCGATGAGCGCCCCATAATGCACTGCGCTGTTGCAGTGCATTGATTCCTGATGACCTGTATGCTTTGGCCAATCACAGCGCAATGTTCTGTTAGAGTCATAATTGGCTACAGGCATGGTTTTTTTGGCTTATGTAGTGATTAAACCAGTCTAAAACTTACTTCACCATGTATGGCCTTTTCTTATCTTAATGGTTGATGCGGAAGCGGATCCTTAAACTTACCTATATCGAAAGGCTTATGGAGAAATATCTTTAAGATCCTGGCATTAAAGGACTAATGTGCAATATAATTTCAAGGCTTCCAAATTTTGGCGATTTGGTGAGTGGGGAACCGAGAGGGGCACCTATCACTTTGAAGCACCTTATATATATTCCAGCACCTGAGCACCTTACTTTGGATCACGAATAAGGACTGTTTTTTCCTATTTATTCACTTTTTAGTGTTTTTTGATGGACTTTTTATTACTTTTCAGCACCTGAGCACTTTAATCTGATCACTTATAGAATTTGACATATGTATTTTAGATGTTTTGATGAATTGATTTTTTATTATTTGTTTCACATGATTATTGTCACCAATGCTAGCGCTGCTTAATTTTGGCTTTTAATAAAAACAGAAACTACTCTCATAAAATTCACAAACAATCAACAACTGGCTAAAACCAATGGACACTATTTTATAATCCTACTCCTTGACCTCTCTGCTGCCTTTGACACAGTTGACAACTCCTCCTAAAAAACCTCCACTCCTTTGGCATCTGTGACTGTACTCTTCGCTGGTTCTCATTTTACCTATCCCACCGCACCTTCTGAGTCACTTACAATTCTACCTTCTCCTCTCCTCTTCCTATTATTTCCATGCTGATGACACCCAAATCTATCAATTAGCTCACTCCATTAGTCTCCTCATGCATCATTAATCAGTTCTGGACCACCCACTACATATACACTGCGGGCAGGGCAGCCCGGCTGCGCAAGGGGGAGCATACGTGCACCAGCTGTCCACGCAGAAATCTGATTTGGTTCAGAACCGATCAGTCATCAGGTCCAGGCCAATGATTTATGGCCTGGACCTGGTGATCAGTTCTGATCAATTGCAGAACCTCCTGCGTCTATGTAATGTAAACACAGGCACAGGAAATTATGCAATCTCCTCTCCTGGAGCCCTTTTCAGCTCCAGCGTGAGAGATGAAAGCATCACAGTGAGTGCACAAGCACTACACTGACACCTTTCACTCCCTGTCACAGTGTCACTATATATAGAATACAGAAAACTTACTAATCACTGTATTATTGTCACTGGTGACGCCAGTTAGTGCCAGCGGAAGTTAGCGGTAGTTATTATCAGTCCCAGATAGGTTTAGGGTACCCGCCATATATCCCCGAAAAAAGGTTTAACCCCCTGATCACCCCTAGTTATCCCCTTCACTGCCCTGTCACAGTGTCACTATATACAG